>NC_084482.1:231439942-232039942 GCF_030035675.1 Rhineura floridana | reverse complement strand
AGTTCCCCTCTCTTAGGCAATAGTTAGGCCTCATCTTGAGTACTGCTTCCACTTCTGGACACCACACATGAAGGAGTGTCCAGATAAACTGGAACAGGTTCAGAGGAGGGTGACGAGGATGATCAGGGGACTGGAGACAAAGCCCTATCAGGAGAAAGAACTGGGCATGTTTAGCCTGGAGAAGAGAAGATTGAGGGGGTAGGATAGCACTCTTTATTATTATTATTATTAAATTTTATTTATACCCTGCCTTTCGGCCAAAGGCCATCGAGGCAGCTTACAAAGAAAAATAAACACAGGTATAAAAATACGATATAAAATACAATAAAAATACAATAAAAGCAATACAATTTACAAAAATTAATTTAAATAACAAACAACATTATCATTATTGGCACCGCCAAGAAAGAGGAGGTGGTGTTGGGGAGGTGGTGTTGGGGAGGCGGTGTTGGGGAGGCGGTGTTGGGGAGGCGGTGTTGGGGAGGCGGTGTTGGGGAGGCGGTGTTGGGGAGGCGGCAGCTCCCCAGAGGCAGAAGGGCGACAGGCATTTGTTACAGCAAAGCTGTTCAAGAAGAGTCTGTCCTTCCCTAAGGTAATCAGATGCTTCAGTTGCAAAGGAAAACAACTTGGCCTCTCAGCGAGCATACAGTACAACTCAAACTGTTTCTTAATACCTCTGCTTACTTTTTCCATTCTGACATGTGCTAAAGCACTTGAATTCCTCCTGCAAAATGGTGACAGTGGGCACATACCCACGGATGGTGGTGGAGCCCATGGTGCTTCTTCTTGGGCACTGGTGGTCTTTCTGTCCCCAACGGCAATGCAAAGCCTCTGCTTTAGTGTGTGAAGAACAAAGCACTAACTTTGTTTAGGAAAGGCAAGAGGCAAGTTGTCTCACTCTGTGGTCTGACAGGTCCTTCCTCTTACATCATTCCCCTTCCTGCATTCAGCAGGGAAGGTTTCTGAATGACACAGCTCCTCATCTTCTTAGTGCCTTACCTCCAGGCTTCAACTAATCTGGCATGATTATTGTGTGTTTAGATGCATGTACTCTTCAAGTACTCGAAAGGTGGCCGCACAGAAGAGGGTTGGGATCTCTTCTCAATCATCCCAGAGTGCAGGACACGGAATAACGGGCTCAAGTTGCGGGAAGCCAGATTTTGGCTGAACATCAGAAAAAAACCTCCTGTTACAGAAGTACAATGGAAGCAATGACCTAGGGAGGTGTGGCCTCTCCAACCCTGGTGGCATTCAGGGGGCAGCTGGACAGCCACCTGTGAGGTATGCTTTAATTTGGATCCTTGCGTTGATTGGGGGGGTGGACTTGATGGCCTGTTAGGCTCCTTCCAACTCTATGGTTCTAAGGATACTTGCTGGGACAGGGGGCAGAATAACAACCTTGGCAAGAGGAAAGAAGTGGGTCCCTCTCCAGAAGAGGGATGAGGGAGGGTCCCCACCAGGATGGGCAAATAAACCTCCCAGTCAGTGGGGCAGTGGAATCCACTCCGGGTTTTCCCAGGAGCTTTCCAAGAAGCTGAACCTTCTGGGCATCTCAGCTGATGCCTGCTGTGATCCCTGCAGCAGACGATTTCTTACCTGGTAATTTGCGCATCATATTTGAGCTTTCATGACATACCAGGTGGCTCTGGAATTCTGGTGGAATGTAGTGTAAGTGTGACACTAATTTCTTCAATAAATGATACCAGAAATAATCCGTTAGCAAGGCTGGGAACCCAGAAGATGGCGGGAGTGTTTTGCTAGCTGCTGCCGCTCATGTGACAGTCGTGGCGATAGGACAAGATGCTAGACCTCCTATGCAGTGGGGAAGAGTGTGCATGGGTGAGGAATGAAAACAAGCTATGTAATGTCAGTATATCAGCTGAAAAAGCTGCTGTTCCTTATTGCAACAGGTATTGCAGTGTGAAAGCGATTTTAGAAATCGGGACAGAAGCGTGACCTTTTTAAATGGTTAAACTAGCGCTATTAGTCCCATGTGTGAAAGCAGCCACAGACTGGAAGGATTGATCCCTCTCGGGAGGGAGGGAGGGAGGAGAAAAGGACGGGGGGGAAGGGAAAAAGAGATCCTGGTCTCAGAGGCTGCAGGCGGGAAGGGGGAGCAGCGTAGCTGGGATCGGAGGGAGGAACTTAAGGCAGCAAAAGTTTCCCGCTCCAAATAGCTCCACTCTTTCTTACGCCCATTTCTTGGTGCGCTCCCTCTGCTGTGGGACGTAGAGCGACCTCCCAGAGAAAACCTTTACAAGCCAGACCCAGGCAGGCACCTCACTGGTGGGACAAGAGCAGGGAGGGCGCCACTGCTGGGCCAAGGGCTATCCGTTCAGCCCATCGGAAGAGCGGCCTTCCCAGAGCCAGCTGCTGGCCGACTGCACAGAGCCTGATAACTCCCCCAGTTGCACCCGCTAAGAAGCCTCTCTCTGCTGGGAGCTTCCGGAGAATGCCGTGCAAGCAGGGACCGACCACCTCCCATCGCTCTTGGTGCGAAGCAGCCGCAGAGCGTCAGCCACGTTAAGGGTTAACCAACAACAACAGAACCGAAGAAAAGAGCGCAAGCTAGGAACTGCCTTTTCCTGCCCCACCTCTCTGCGAGAAATGCAGGCTGGAAGCGCGGAGCCCCTCTTTGTGTGCAGTGATGTTGGCGAGCAGGGCTGTGCGGGGGGAGCCTGGAGACAAAGGTGTGCAATTGTGGGAGGGGAGGGGAGGGGGGGAGGACCCACCTGAAGTGCCCCCGCCCAACAGATCCTCTAGATCAGAGGCTGCAGCTCTGCCCCGTCCCATCTGCCTCTTCCCCTGAGCCGGGCTAGCTGTGTTGGGGCAGGATCAAAGCATCCCTCGGAACATCTGTGGTCCTGATGATGAATTTCAGGGCCTTAAGCTTGGAGATGGAGGTGCCTCATAGTTGGAACAGAGCAGCGGTGTTGCTCGGACGGTGCGGCAGGTGTGGGCCGCACCGGGTGACACCACGAGATGGGGTGACACCACGAGCTGCCTCCCCCACCATAGGCACCGCCGCTGGGAAGTGGCAGGCGCGGCCAAGGAGGAGAGAGAGAGATCAGGAGCGAGCACGGTGACTTAACAACAGGAGGCCCACTGTGAATTGTTTGCAAGGCACTTTGAGGATAAAGCTTCTCACCTCCGTAGCAGTCTTTATTTATTTATTTATTTATTTATTTATTTATTTTTACAGGGGAAAGCGCGAACGCAGTCCCCCACTATCACAAATTATGCAGTCGAGTTTCCCGCATTTGGGGAAATCGCAGGGGTCAGCACACCCGCAGTGCAATGGATGAGCCTCACCCTAGGAAAACCTCCTTCATGATCAAGGTGTCTCCCCCGTAGCAGTCTTGATGCCCCTCCACATCTACTGTAGTCCCCAATGAGGTGTCCAGTGCAACGTCTGCTGCAACTTCTTGGGAACGGTTTCAGTTGATGTGGCCTGATGACCTAGACAAGGTGCTTGCAAGGAGGTTTGACCGAGTGGATCCTGTTATGTAAATTTGTAACAATAGTAAAGTATATTTATTGCATATAGCCAAAAAGCCGTTGCAACATAAACAGATAAAAATAAAACAACACAACAAGGTTAAAAACATCTATACAGAGTAAAGTTGCAGCATGAGGGAAGAATTCTGTACATCTCAGATAGTTTTAACAAATGCAGCTCTAATCTTTTTAGCAGCCAATGCAAAATTGGCAACTGCAATTATGATTTGCTTATGTGGGGCCGACAATAAACTAATTACCAATTGGGCGATGGGAATCCCTTTGACCGTATCTATGAGAGGGACTATAAATTTCTCTCTCGGAGACTGGTATAAAGGGCAGGAAAACATGTCATGGACTAGATCTTCGGGGACCGTGCAGCCATTGATACAGTGGCATTCTGCATGTGGTATGCCATCATACCTGCCTTGTAAAAATGCAGTCGGCATGGTTTGGAATCTTAATTCCGTGAAGGCCCTGCGGAGAGGTGCACGTGTCAAAATATCAAGATAGGGAGCCCAAGCGTGGTTAGGTTTAATGTATGGGAACCATAAGGAAAAGGGTGCAGTGGCTATCAAAGCCCTGTCTTGCTGCGCATCATAATCGAAGATCCTATTGCGCAGTTCAGCATGGTTAAAGTTCTTAAGATTATTTCGAGTGAGATCTTAACGGGACACTAGCTCATCAAATTTAGCTGCCCAACCCCCTTTCTCCAATTGGTTTTCCCAACACAGTTTCACAGGAGATGGGGTCTCCAACAAGGACAATTTTTTCCAAAAACGAAGGAATGCAATGTCGGTCCGGGCCAGTAAAGATGGTAGGCCAAGCTCAGCCCTGATGTGTGCTGAGGGGGTGTCTTTAGGAAGCCCCATAATCTGTATCAAAAAAGAATTTTGAAGAACTTCAAGATGAGGGCATACAGGGTACCCCCACAGTTCTATCCCATACAGGATTTTGGGGAGAATTTTGGCCACAAAGAGTTTGGTCATTGGTCTTATTAATTGGCCACCATGGGAATAAAAGAATTTCTTTAGTTGGCCACAAGATCTGGAGGCCTGAAGCTTAACGCATTCCAAGTGGGGGTCCACACCAGATTATTGCTGAAACAAATACCAAGATATTTAAAGGTATTTACCTGTTCTAATGGCTGACCATCTAGGGTCCAAATTGACATTGTTCTATTATACTTCCCACAGACCATGATTTTAGATTTAGTATGATTGACCTGTAAATGTTGGGCCTCACTATATTCTTGCAGTCGAGACAGCATTCTTTTGAGTCCAATCTTATTTAATGATAGGAGAACCAGGTCATCGGCATAAAGTAATGCCGAGATCTTCCTGAGCTTTCCTGTGGGGGGGGGGAAGGCAGGGGAGGTCATTGAGGGAATAATAACATTAATGAAGAAATTAAACAAAAAAGGGGCCAGGATACATCCTTGCTTTACGCCTCTTTTAACGGGGATTTCGTGGGAGAGGGATCCGTTTAGACCTAAGCGGATCCTTAGGAATGTATCCTGGTGAAGGGCTTGGAGGAGCCACAGTAATCTCTTCCCGGTGCCTAGGGGTGGTACTGGTATCAGCATCCAGTACCACAGAGCAACCCAGAGCTGTGAGCTTCATAGGCAAGAGGCTTCAGGGGGGTTGGGAATTACCGATACACACAGACACAAGGTATCAAAATAGCCAGGAAGAGACTAAGGCACAGTCTAGAGGCTATACTGGATACACAGAGTGTTGGGTAGTGTGGCCTAGCAGGGGGATCTTTTGAGATCTGTGCTAGAGCGGAGAGAGATAAAAATAAACACGACAATCCTGACTGCTGGTAACCACGAGTGAGAGCATCACAGGTGGTGCCAGGGGAAGGATGTCACAGTGCTCCAATGCAAATGTTTTATATAACGGGTACCAAATAGAATATGACATTTGGGTAGCTGAAAAGAGGTCCCACGGTTTAGTATAAAGATAAATTCTTTGAACAGCTGTTTTACTCCATTTGAAATGAAAGTGGGTAAAACTTCCATGCTAATACCATAAGCAGACAGAATAGATTTAACAGAATTTACCTAGCAGCTTTGAACTGGAGCTTGCAATTGTTCCAAAAAACATTTCTTCGGAAGGCACGAATCATTCATGCAAGACAACTTCAGCCAATACAAAGCAAGTGAAGCAAGAGCACAGGATTCTATAGAATGGAGCTCTGTTCCTGCCCTCAGAAGAAATGCAGGTGTACTTTGAGGGACAGCCATCAGGGATCTCATGAAGGAATTCTGCACTATCTCCAGAGTAGAGACATTTGTATACCCTCACAGCTCTGCGCCATACAGCAGTTGTTGGACTATCTTCTTCCAAAACACCTCAACTGCAGGTGCAACAAAGCTCTCCCCTTGGAACTTAAAGAAGCACATCAAACCCTGTATAGAATGGGAGGATTTCAACTTAACTGTCTCCAAATGTAACTTCCATGAAAGTTGAGCATTAAACCCGAGTCCCAAGTATCTAAAGTTGCGCTGTTGTTCAATGGGTTTATCATTCAACTTCCAGACATGGGTTTTTTTCTTCCTCCCAAAGACCACCACTTTTGTTTTGGCATGATTGATATCTAGATGCTCCTTTGAGCAGAAAATATTTAGACTTCTTAATAACCTTCGCATCCCAATTAGTGTAGTGGATATCATAGCTATGTCATCAGCATACAAGAGGACAGAGAGCTTGGCATCTAAAACTGAAGCTGGAAAATATTCTAGGCCACTCAAATCATATCAAATATTGTTGATGTAAATATTAAAAAGGAAGGGAGCCAGGAGGCATCCCTGACGTACTCCTCTGCTTGTTGGTATATTTTCTGATAGTAGGCCATTTGCCCCAAGCCTTACCCTGAGAGAAGTGTTAAGAGTGCAACATTTGTATTAAATACAATAACTTTCTGTCAATATTGGTGGTGGATAGCTTTCGCCACAGCTGGTCTCGGTCAATAAGATCAAAAGCGGAAGTAAAATCCACAAAGGCAACAAAAAGCTCTTTTCTGCCACTTTGGGAGTATTTCTGGATCAGGTGATGAAGAATAAAACACTGATCTATTGTAGACTTTCCCTTTATGAACCCTGCCTGTTCTTTGGCAATGACTCAGTTCTCAATAGCCCAAGCTTCCAATTTGCATAGTAAATATTTAGAGTACAATTTAGCTACAACATCGAGGAGGCTAAACGTTTTCGGATCCGCCTTAGAGCCTCTTTTATGGATGGGCACAATTACGCTTACTCCCCAGTCCTGAGGCGTCTTCCCATGTTGGTTTATATAGGTGAACATTTTAGCAAAAACTGGACACCACCAGGTGGGGTTTGATTTAAACAATTCTGCAGGAAGCATAGCCTCCCCTGGTGCCTTTTTTACAGGCAAAGAATCAACCAAAGTATATATTTCATTAAAGGTACAGGGTCCCATTCAGGGCAGGAAGAAAGCAAAAAGGAGGCTGTATTGAGGGGACTACCTAGAGTTGGGCTGGTGATAGACTGACTGAAAAGGGAGGGAAAATATGTGTGCCACTGTGTTGAAGTAATTTGATTGTCAAGGGAGCCAGTTCCCCCTTTTATCCCTTTTGTCACCAGAGCCCAAAACCTGGTAGAGTTCTTTTCCAAGGTTGCCAGACCTAACTCCATCCACAGCTGGCGGATATGGTTATCCTTTTTAGAGCGCAGCAGATTTTTGTACTCTCTACGGAGACATATATAAGAGTTAAAGTTTTCTAGAGAGTCTACTTTTCTTAATTTCCTTACGGCTCTTGATAGGTTTTGTTTGTCGGAAACACACTGCACATCAAACCAGCCTTGGTTTGGCTGTCTAACTGGGTGGGAGCTAACCTAAGGGACATTAGAAATAGATTAATTCCTTCTTGGATCTTCCCATTCCAGCGGACCCTTTTGTCACTTTGAACAGTCAGATTCTCAGGAGAAGCTGCAGCTGAAGGGATGAATCCAACTGGCATGGAAAAAAGCGATTGGATTGGCACATGACCACTCTCAGGCCTTGCAAGAACTTTAAAGGTCTCAAAGTAAAGAACAAGTGGTCGAGAGAGGATCATATAATCTATAACACTCTTTCCCCTTGGACCGATATACGTATATAGCTCTGATGTTGGGCTTCTACCTGTCCCATTACATATACATAGCTGAAACTTAAAAACAAGGGCAAACAGGGATTGACCAGCTGAGTTAATAGCTGGATCTTTTGAGTTCCTAATGGGAGAGAAAGAAAAATCTTCCGGAATCAAGCCTAGTTTCTCCCCTATTTTAAGATTGTTTAATCCTATCCTGGCATCCATATCGCCCGATATTAAAATTAAGGGTTTGTGATTTAAGTCATATAAGGAGGAGGGAGCCTGATCTAGATCAGTCCAAACTGAGATACTCTAATATTTTGAAGGCTGTGGAGGACAGTACACATTTATCAGGAATATTTTTAAACCTGAAGGCCAGATAATTTGAATAATTAAGATATTGCTATTAGAGCCCAGCTCAATCCGTGAGATAATGGGATTTTGATCAACCAAGATTATAGTTGCCAGACCACCTCATGGTCATCCTCTGCCATCTGATTTTATTGCTGGGAGGGTATAAGCAGCATACCCGGGAAGGGAGGAGAAGGTTGTTGAAGCAACCCAGGTTTCTTGGATAAAAAGAATCTGAAATTGGGCACAAAAGTCTTTGAAGTTTTCATCAGCTAGCTTAGACAGCCATCCTTCCACATTCCATGACAGAACCTTAATAGGTACAACGCCATTGGAGTGTTGTACAGAGGGCAGTCAAAACTGGCCAACCTCTCTAAACAGGTTCCAAGAAGATCTGGGAACTGAAATTCCTTGATTACAAGCTCCTTTGCCCTTGTTTCTGTAATCACCATAGTTTGGGGGGCCCTGGGCATGTGGTAACCAGAGATGTTCACCTGTTAAGTCTAATTCTATGGGGGGGTCCTCCACAGCTATACAATTAGAGGCCGCATGGAGTACCGTTTGCGCTCCTGGCTGGGGTATAATCTTATTCCTCAAGGTTGGTACAGAAAGATGAGGTAACAAATTAATTTCTGCTGTGATGTTTTGAGCCTTGTTTTGAAAGTAGCCCAGCTGGGTTAAACCCAATTCTTTTGCAGAAGAAGGAAATGTGGGGTTTAAAAGATGTAAAGAATCTTCTCGATTGTCCCAGAGTGCAGGACATTGAATAATGGGCTCAAGTTGCAGGAAGCCAGATTTTGGCTGAACATCAGGGAAAAAACCCTAACTGTTAGAGCAGTATGCCAATGGCACCAATGACCTAGGCAGGTGGTACCCTGGTGGCATTCAGGAGGCAGCTGGACAGTCACCTGTGAGGTATGCTTTAATGTGGATTCTTGCACTTGACTTGATGGCCTTGTAGGCCCCTTCCAACTCTATGGCTCTAAGGATACTTGGTGGGAAAGGGGGCAGAATAACAAGCCTTGCAAGAGGAAAGAAGTGGGTCTCTCTCCAGGATGGGCAAAGAAACCTCCCAGTCAGTGGAGGCAGGGGGTTTCATGTCAGTGGGGCAGTGGAATCCACTCCAGGTTTTCCCAGGAGCTGTCCAAGGAGGTGAAACGTCTACTGCTCCCAGCTTTCTCAGTTGATGCTGCTGCCGCCATCGGACCTCTTCTAGGGCAGACACGTGCCGGAAAAGCTGATCCCTCTGGGGAGGGAGAAAGGGAGACAATGACTGGGTGGCGGGTGGAGGCGAGAGGAGATCCCGGTCTTGGAGGCTGCTGGCGGGAGCCAGAGCGACCTCCTGAGAAAACCTTTACAAGCCCCGGCCCAGGCAGGCAGCTCACTGGTGGGACAAGGCTTTGGAAGAGAGGCTAAAGGGGAAGAGTCACCTGCCCAGAGCCAGCCTCTGGCCGACCGCACAGGGCTCGGGGTTCTGGAGCGGAGCCGGATTGCTCCCCACACCTGCCCGTGAAGAAGCCTCTCTCGGCTGGCAGCTCCGGGAGAGCGCAGCGCAAGCGAGGACGGAGCGCCTCCCCTCCCTCTCCGTGGGAAGCAGCCGAGGAGCTCCAGCCACTTTCAGGGTTAACAAAGGACAACGGAGCGGAAGGAAAGAGCGCAAAGGAGGGAGGGACGTCCCTTTCCTGCCCCGCCTCTCGGCGAGAAAAGCAGGTGGAAGCGCCGGAGGAGCCCCTCTTTGCGCGCAGCGATGATGGCGAGCGGGGCTGCGCGGGGGGAGCCTCGAGACAAAGGTAGGCAATGCGGGTGGAGGGGAGAGGGAGGGTGGACCCCCCCTTAAGCGCCCCCTCCCCTTAAGCGCCCCCTCCCCGCAGACCCTCCAGATCGGAGGCTGCAGCTCTGCCCCGGCTCGTCCGCTGCCCCCTGAGCTGGGCTGGCTGTGGTGGGGCCGGAATCCGGATCGAAGCATCCCTCAGAACATCTGCAGTTCTGAACGAGCTTGGAAAAGTTACTTTTTTGAACCACAACTCCCATCAGCCTGATGGGAGTTGTAGTTCTAAAAAGTGAACTTTTCCAAGCTCTGGGTTCTGATGATGAATTTCGTGGCCTTCAGCTTGGAGATGGAGGCGCCCCATAGTTGGAACAGAGCTAAGTAGACACCAATGCGCTAAATGGGCCGCTTCTGCATGTGTCCTCGTTTGTCCTTTGGTTCAGCTGTGAGAGCTGAATAGTGAGGCTCTTCTTTCAATGCCATTCTGCTAGCCCTCCCGTTTCCTGTTCTGTTAGAATTAAAGTCGCTGTTTTATTTAGGAAAGCAGAAACTAGCCTTGCCCTCCTTTTGTTAGGGTAGCCTGGTAGACAAACTGTTTAGCGAGTGACATTTTTCCTGAAATGGGTTCAAATTGGTGGGAGCTACTTCCCTCCCTCTTCCTACACCAGGTGTGAGTTCCCTACTAACTCAGAGGGTATAGTCCAGTTTCTCCACACCACACACCTTTATGGCATATCCACAGTGTACATTGAAAGCACATGGCTTCCTCCAAAGAGTCCTGGGAGTTGTAGTTTATGAAGGGTGCTGGGAATGTAGCGCAGTGAGGAAAAACTATTCTCCAGGATTCGTTGGGGGAAGCCATGTGCTTTACATTTGTGTTCAATGTGCTTTAAATGTCTGGTGTGATCATATACTTCCATCGTGTCTCCTCTAAGCTTTTTCTCTACAGCAAAGATCCCCAAATGTTGCGACCGTTGATCATTTTAGTTGCCTATTTCTCTAACTCTTCCACCTCTAAAATGCTATTTTTGCAGTCAGGCAACCAGAACTGAAGACAGCATTCCAAGGAGGATCACATCTTAGATGTGTATAATGGCATTATGATATTGGCAGTTTTATTTTCAATCTGTGTCTTAATGATCCTTCACATGGAATTCACCAATTTCATAGCTATAACATCAGTATCTTAATTGAGGCGTCAACTATGACCTCAAGGTCTCTCTCCTGTCAGTCACCACCGGTTCAGTTAGGATTTTTTCTTCTGTACATCACTTTATGCTTGCTTACATTTAATTGCATTTGCTCTTTAAGTCCCAAGCCTACTTGTAGAGTTCCTTTTGGAGTTCCCCACAATCCCTCTTTATTTTAATCACCCTGAACTTGATATCAACAGTAAAGTTGGTTACCTCGCTTCTCACCCCAAATCCATGCCATTTACAAACAAGTTTAAAAGCACAGGTCCTAATCCTGATGATTGGCGGGGGGGGGCACTTCTTACATCCCTCCATTGGGAGAACTGTTCATTTATTCCTGCTTTCTCCTTCCTGATCTTTAAACACTTGCTGATGCATGAGAGCATATTTCCTCATATCCCATAATTGCTGTGTTCCACTCCATGTTTAGTAATTCTGTCTTTAATAATATTTTCCACTACTTTTCCCGGAACAGCTAATAGGCCTCTGATTTCCTGGATACCTTCTGTGTCCTTTTGGCTTTCAAATTGTAATACATTTGCCAGTACAAGGAGATCATGTGGGAGATTCATGAGATGGCAACCTATTCTGTTAGAATTAGGAGAGGTAAAGGATAGCCTTCTTACTCCCTTCCTGGCACCCCGCTTCGCAAATCTGACCCATGATGCATTTCAGGTTATCCGGTAGAGCTGCCATAATTTCCTACACCCCCCTTTCCCAAACAAGAAGACTCCGGGGGGCCAATTTAGTGCTGATAATTCTGGGATCCTAGGACAGCACCCCCTGCGCTTCCCAGCCAGAGCCCTCTTTAACTTCCTGTAAGGCCTACAACCAACACTCTCCCTCTGTTGTTGCCACCAGTCTGAAGAGTCAGCTTTTCTTTAGCACCTCAAAATCCTTTTACTCAGAAGTGGGGAACCAGACTTTTAGCTGAAGTATCTACCTGATCCAAAGTCACTACTTATCTCCAGGATATTGGTCCTCTCAGGTGTAAAGCTGTTTGGCTGGTCAACTGCAGGCTTTTTCCTGATGGTGGATGAGGGACAAAGGCTGCATATCACAGGCCACCTTTTAAGGATATTAACTCCCACAGAGGTTTGCAGGGCACTGGGCTCTCTTGGATCAGTTAAAGCTGAACTCACGTAGTGCAAGTGCATGTGTGTTATGTGCCTTCAAGTCGACTACGACTTATGGCAACCCTATGAATCAGTGACCTCCAAGAGCATCTGACATGAACCACGCTGTTTAGATCTTGTAAGTTCAGGTCTGTGGCTTCCTGTATAGAATCAATCCATCTCTTGTTTGGCCTTCCTCTTTTTCTACTCCCTTCTGTTTTTCTCTGCATTATTGTATTTTCTAGTGAATTGTGTCTTCTCATGATGTGTCCAAAGTATGCACCTCAGTTTCATCATTTTAGCTTCAAGTGATAGTTCTGGTTTAATTTGTTCTAACTCCCAATTATTTCTCTTTTTCGCGGTCCATGGTACCCGCAAAGCTCTCCTCCAACGCCACATTTCAAATGAGTTGATTTTTTCTCTTCACTGTCCAACTTTCACATCCATATATAGAGATTGGGAATACCATGGTCTCCAAGATCTTGACTTTGGTGTTCAGTGATGCATCTTGCATTTGAGGATCTTTTCCCATAGCTAACCTCCAGAGTCCAAGACTTCTTCTGATTTCTTGACTATTGTCTCCAGTTTGGTTAATGACTGTCCCAGCCAGAGCCCTCTTTAACTTACTGCAAGGCCTAAAACCAACACTCCCCTCTATTGCTGCCACCAATCTGAAGAGTCAGCTTTTCTTTAGCACCTCAAAATCCTTTTACTCAGTAGAGCAGAACCCGCGTTTTAGCTCAAGTATCTACCTGATCCTAAGTCACTACTTATCTCCAGGTGTAAAGTTGTTTGGCTGGTCAACTGCAGGCTTTTTCTTGATGATGGATGAGGCACAAAGGCTGCATATTTCAGCGCACTGGGCTCTCTTGGACCAATTGAAGCTGGACTCACATAGTGCAGTTGTGTGTGTGTTATGTGCCTTCAAGTCGATTACGACTTATGGCGACCCCATGAATCAGTGACCTCCAACAGCATCTGTCATGAACCACCCTGTTCAGATCTTGTAAGTTCAGGTCTGTGGCTTCCTTTATGGCATCAATCCATCTCTTCTTTGGCGTTCCTCTTTTTCTATTTCCTTCTGTTTTTCCAAGCATTATTACCTTTTCTAATGAATCAGGTCTTCTCATTATGTGTCCAAAGTATGATAACCTCAGTTTCATCATTTTAGGTTCTAGTGACAGTTCTGGTTTAATTTGTTCTAAGGACAAAAAAGAGAGGCAGGCTCTGGTGCTTGGTAAATTTATTGAGGCTCAACGCGTTTCGGAGTAATCCATCCTCAGGAGCTACAAACATTAAAGCAAACTAAAATCAATAACATGGAGACAACATCGTGGTCTGAGACATAAAAATATTTGGCAAAACACTTTTAAAGACCACATTCCATATAACATACTTCACATATGTAGCAAAAAATTGTCATAACATTAAAACTTTCATCTCTTGCATCTGTACAGCAGCTCAAACAAAGCGAATGCTATTGGAAGCCGGCTGCAACATGAAACTCTCTCGCCCTCCCCAAATACAACAAAGATAAGACCCTGTACTGACCACTGGAGATCTGTTTCCTTTTCTCTGTCAGCGCAGTTCAAATTCTTTATCCAGCTCCACACAGAACGAACACCACAGACCAAATTCTGATGCTGCTGTTATCTATATTGGAAGTACGGATCAGCTCAGCTGCTTAATTACTGCATTTGCGAATACGGCTGGTCCTGCAAATACTTGCAGAGAGTAACTAACATACTCAGTGGTTGTAGTAAATCAGCCCAACTTTCATATAGGACCCTTTTTGTAGATTTCATTTGTATTCAGAGAAATCGAATTCCTCATTTAACCCCAAAGGAACCAGACTTTTTAAAGAGATAATCCAGAATAATTCTCTCCTGCTCAGTAGTCTCTCATTGTCCACAACTCTTTCAATGGCCCCAAACGTTATGTCAGTTGGCTTGTGATGTTTCTCAACAAAATGTCTCACCAATGGAGCACCCACTCTTCGATGTCTTAAAGAAATGTTCACCAATTCGGAGTTTTAATGGTCTCGATGTCTTCCTGACATAAATCTGATTACAAGGGCAGGAGATGAGATAAATAACTCCTGCAGATTTGCAGGTAAAAAAATCCTGAATTTGGATATACTTTCCAGTGTTGGGATTGACAAAGGATTTTTTCTTGTGAGTGAATTGGCAGTATGAACAATGGCCACATGGATGGTGTCCTGTTGGATTAGATGTGTGAAAAATCGTAAATTGATGCTGCTTATTTCCACTGTTTACATAATCTGTGTGGATCCGCCAGTCCTTGAGATTTCTGGTTCTTTTAAAGGCTACCCTGGGCCGTGTTGTTAGGCCTGGCAGATCCTGGACCAGATGCCAATTGGAACAGATGTATGTTTGAAGCTTCACACATTATAGATATTCTAGAGGAGGGCCATATTAAGGGGTGGATTAGCACTTCTGAGTGTATATTTCTAGCTAAGAAAAATCCCAGTGTCCCTCTATTTTATGTTCTGCCAAAGATCCACAAGGGCATCAGTCCTGCCCCTGGTCATCCCATAGTTTCAGGGAACGATTCTGTTCTGGAACCATTGTCCCAGTTCGTTGACTATTTTTAAAAACCTTTTATTCCCCTCATGGAGTCTTTGCTATAATCTGTAAAGCACAGGGTGATTTCCTTCTGAAATTCCTTGGTCCGTTCCATTATCCAACTTACGTTTGCTATACGATCTGTGGTACCTCTTCCCTTTCTAAAACCAGCTTGGACATCTGGCACTTCTCGCTCCATATGTGGTAAGAGCCTTTACTTTACTTGCATGGCATATTAAGGCAATAGTTCAAAAATTACTGCATTCCCTGGGATCCCCTTTCTTTGGAGTTGGGATATATATCGAACGCTTCCAGTCTGCGGGCCATTGTTTTCTTTTCCATATTTGTTGACAAAGTTTTGTCAAAATTTGGACCGATTCAGTCTCAGTAGCTTGTAGCAACTCTATTGTTATGCCATCTGTTCCTGGTGATTGTATCTTCCAAATATTTTAAGAGCAGCTTTCACCTCACATTCTAAAATTTCTGGTTCTTCATCATATGGTTCCTCCGTGAATGAATCTGTCATCCATGCATCTCTTTTATAGAGTTCTTCAGTGTATTGCTTCCATCTTCCTTTTATTTCATCTCGGTCAGTCAAGTGTGTTCCCCTGTTGTTTATTCAACATCCCTATTCTTGGTCTAAATTTCCCTTTAATTTCTTCCTGTACTTCTGCGTAAAAGCGCTCAATTTCCTCTTCTTCTGTGTTTGCCGTTAGAGCATAGACTTAGATGATGGTTATATTGATAGGTTTCCCATTAAATCTCATTGATATCCCTCACACAGACTTTGCGTTATAGCTCCTAATTGCTTTTGCTACATCACTTCTCACTATTAGAGCAACCCAATTTCTTCTTAATTTCTAATTTCCTGCATAAAATATTTTGTAGCCTGAAAATGTCCCTTTCCCATCCATTTTAATTCACTCATGCCAAGTATTGTAATGTTGATACATTCCATTTCTTGTGTGACAATTTCTAACTTTCTCTGGTTCATGCGTCTCACATTCCATGTTCCTATTGTGTACGTTGTGCAACTCCGGACTCCCCTTTCGCATCTGTGCACATCAGCCTCTGGGCTTACTTTCAGCTTTGACCCAGCTGTGTCATTAGTCACAGAGCTGCTTGTACTTGTCCTTTGTTCTTCTCCAGTAGCTCACAGAATGCCATATAGAATCATAGAATAGTAGAGTTGGAAGGGGCCTATAAAGCCATCGAGTCCAACCCCCTGCGCAATGCAGGAATCCAAATCAAAGCATTCCCGACAGATGGCTGTCCAGCTGCCACTTGAAGGCCTCCAGTGTTGGAGAGCCCACTACCTCTCTAGGTAATTGGTTCCATTGTTGTATGGCTCTAACAGTTAGGAAGTTTTTCCTGATGTCCAGTCGAAAACTGGCTTCCTGCAACTTGAGCCCATTATTCCATGTCCTGCACTCTGGGACGATCTAGAAGTGATCCCGGTCCTCCTCTATCTAACAACCTTTCATGTACTTGAAGAGTGCTATTATATCTCCCCTCACTCTTCTCTTCTCCAGGCTAAACATGCCCAGTTCTTTCAGTCTCTCCTCATAGGGCTTGGTTTCCAGTCCCTGATCATCTTTGTTGCCCTCCTCTGAACCCGTTCCAGTTTGTCTGCATCCTTCTTGAAGTGCGGAGACCAGAACTGGACGTAGTATTCAAGATGAGGCCTAACCAGTGCTGAATAGAGGGGAACTAGTACTTCATGCGATTTGGAAACTATACTTCTGTTAATGCAGCTTAATATAGCATTTGCCTTTTTTGCAGCCACATCGCACTGTTGCCTCATATTCAGCTTGTGATCAACGACAATGCAAAGATCCTTCTCACATGTCGTATTGCTGAGCCAAGTATCCCCCATCTTATAACTGTGCGTTTGGTTTCATTTTCCTAAGTGTAGAACTTTCCATTTATCCCTGTTGAATTTCATTTTGTTGTTTTCAGCCCAATGCTCCAGTCTATCAAGGTCCCTTTGAATTTTGTTTCTGTCTTCCATGGTATTAGCTATGCCCCCCAACTTTGGATCATCTGCAAATTTGATAAGCATGCTTTGTACCTCCTCATCCAAGTCGTTAATAAAAATGTTAAAGAGCACTGGACCCAGGACCGAGTCCTGTGGTATCCCACTTGTTCCTTCTGCCCAGTTTGAGAAGGAACCATTGATAAGCACTCTTTGAGCACGATTCTGGAGCCAAATGTGGATCCATCTGATAGTTGTTTCATCCAGCCCACATTTAGCTAGCTTGCTAATCAGAATATCATGGGGCACTTTGTCAAAGGCTTTGCTAAAGACGAGATATATTATGTCCACAGCATCCCCACAGTCTACAAGTGAGGTCACCCGATCAGAAAATGAGATGAGATTAGTTTGGCAGGATTTGTTCTTCATAAATCCATGGTGGCTCCTAGTAATCACTGCATTGTTTTCAAGGTGCTTACAGACTGACTGCTTTATAATAAATAAATAATACATTTTATTTTTCAGCCGCCTATCTGTCCGGGTTAAGGACAATCTAGGCGACGAACAACAAGAATAAAAACAATATATATAGATCAACATAATCAAATTTTAAGCTAAAAAACCATTCATTAATTCAGAACATAAATTAATCTGTCCCAATCTTGTAGGCCTGCCTGAACAGCCAGGTCTTCAAGGCTCGGCGATAGCTGGACAGGGAGGGAGCCTGTCTGAGATCGAAAGGGAGGGAGTTCCAGAGGGTGGGGGCCACAACCGAGAATGCCCTCTCTCTGGTCCGCACCAGCCTAGCTGTTCTCACCGGTGGGACCGAAACAAGGTCTTGCGAGGCTGATCTCGTCAGGCGGCACAATCGGTGATTCTGGAGGCGTTCCTTCAGATATACTGGGCCGAAACCGTATAGGGTTTTAAAGATCAACACCAACACCTTGAATTGGGCCCGGTAAACAACTGGTAGCCAGTGAAGATCTAATAACACTGGGGTGATGTGATCCCAGCGACAGCTATGCGTAATCAAGCGTGCTGCCGCGTTCTGTACCAGCTATAATTTCCGGACCGTTTTCAAGGGTAACCCCACGTAGAGCACATTGCAGTAGTCTAAGCGAGAGGAGACCAGGGCATGTATCACCTGAGGGAGCAGGTGAACAGGAAGATAGGGACGCAGTCTCCGTATCAGATGTAATTGATACCAAGCTGCCCGGCTCACTGCTGTAATCTGAGCCTCCATGGACAGCTGGGAGTCAAGTATGACCCCAAGACTGCGGACCTGGTCCTTCAGGGGTAAACTTACCCCATCAAGCATCAGGTCAGTAATTCCTAACTTCCTTTTATCTCCCACAAGTAATACCTCAGTCTTGTCGGGGTTCAGCTTCAGCCTATTCTCTCCCATCCATCCACTTATGGATTCTAGGCACTTGGACATGGTGTTCACAGCCAACTCCGGTGAGGACTTAAAGGAGAGATAGAGCTGAGTGTCATCTGCGTACTGATGGCACTGCAACCCAAAACTCCTGATGATTGCTCCCAGCGGTTTCACATAGATGTTGAATAGCATGGGAGAGAGGATAGAACCCTGTGGCACTCCACAATGAAGAGGCCAAGGGTCTGAAACCTCATCTCCCAATGCCACCCGTTGCTGCCTATCCGAGAGATAGGAACGGAACCACTGCAGGACAGTGCCTCCTATTCCTAATCCCTCTAGGCGGTTTAAAAGGATACCGTGGTCAACGGTATCGAAAGCCGCTGAGAGGTCCAGGAGGACAAGGAAGGTGTATTCACCCCTATCCAATGCCCTCCGCATATCATCTACCAGAGCGACCAAGGCTGTTTCCGTACCATGACCAGTCCTAAAACCCGATTGGTATGGATCTAAATAATCCGTTTCCTCCAAGTGTGTCTGTAATTGCGCAGCCACCACCCTCTCAATCACCTTGCCCAAGAATGGTAAATTAGAGACTGGGCGAAAGTTGTTTAACTCTTGGGGATCCAAGGACGGTTTTTTTAAGATGGGCTTTATTACCTCTTCCTTGAGGGCTGATGGCATTGCACCCTCTTGCAAGGATGCATTCACCACCGCCTTGATCCCTTCGCTCAGTCTCTCTTTACAGCTCATGATGAGCCATGAGGGGCAAGGATCAACCAGACAGGTGGTCGGCTTCACAGTACAGAGCACCTTGTCCACTTCCTCAGAGAGAAGAGGCTGAAACCGATCGCAACAGACCGGAATGCAACTGGCCAACTCTGGCCCACTTCCTGTCTCCACGGCGAGCGGAAGCGTGCTCTTCAGACATTCGATTTTATTGGCAAAGTGCTTAGCAAAAGTATCACAGGAGATTTTAGAATGTTCCATGGGTTCCTGAGCCACTGGACCGACCAGGCTTCGGACCACTTGGAACAATCTCCTGGGACAACACTCTGCTGACGCAATAGAGGCAGCAAAGAAATTTCTCTTTGCTGCCTTTGTTGCCACCTGGTAGGCAGCTATTGCTGCTCTAACCCGTGTCCGATCGCCTTCAGTGCAACATTTCCGCCACCGGCGCTCAAGTCGTCTCACCTCCTGCCTCAGACCCCGCAGACATGGTGTATACCAGGGTGCTGTCTGAGTTCTGTTCAGGGGGAGAGGACGTTTCAGAGCCACCCGGTCCACTGCCCTGGCAATCTCCTTATTCCACTTCATCACCAGGGATTCGACCGGGCGACCTTCAGTCAGCTCCATATCCCCCAGCGCATTCAGGAATCCTTTAGGCTCCATCAGGCACCTGGGGCGGACCATTCTAATAGGTCCTTGTCCCCTGCGGAGGGCGTGTGGCATCGAGAGATCTATATTCACCAGATAGTGATCTGACCATGACACGGGGTTAGAATTCACCCCCATTTTCAGAGCACTGTCCTCCCCTCCCGAGACAAACACAAGGTCGAGAGCATGACCGGCTACATGGGTTTATTTATAATGTGCTCCAGAATTTTTCCAGGGATTGATGTTAGGCTGACTGGTCTGTAGTTCCCCGGTTCCTCCTTCTTGCCCTTTTTGAAGATAGGGACAACATTAACTCTCCTCCAGTCATCCGGCACTTCACCAGTCCTCCATGATTTCGCAAAGATAATAGACAGAAGTTCTGAGAGTTCTTCATATGTCCTGGGGGTCTCATCTTCCAGCACTATCTCATGTTGCAGGTAACAGGGGGCTAATTTAGGGTGGGAGGGAGGGGATGCGAGCTGCCCTCTGGCACTGGAAAGGGCCATGTTCCTGTCAGACAGGATCCATCCTAGGTTTGTAAATTCCAGCTGTGCATAAGTACTGGGCTGTCCAGCTTAAATGGAGGAACAAGAGAGCAGATTTTTGTTAAAATTTCATAACCTGTTACCAACCACCTACTGCAAAATTAACTCTGTACAAGACCTCGAGCTTTGATAGTTAAACTCTGATACCAACAGAGCTCCCAGAAATATGTTTGCAAAGTACAAATCATGATATATTCACAGATTTCTCCACATCATTTTCTCTCCTTTCTTTTTCATTCCATCAGGATACATCTGGGGGGTCAAGGCTGAGGGAGAACCATCTGAAGTATCACTGGAAAAAGCTGAGGAGCAGATGCAGGAGCAGAAACTGAGGAGTCAAGATGGAGCAAAGAGACAAGAGGAGAGACAGACTCACACAGGGGACAAACCTCATAAATGCTTGGAGTGTGGAAAGAGCTTCCTGTGGAGTAGCGCCCTTACTGAACATCAAAGAACTCACACAGGGGAGAAACCTTATCAATGCTTGGAGTGTGGAAAGAGCTTCAGTTGGAGTAGCACCCTTACTTCGCATCAAAGAACTCACACAGGGGTCAAACCTTTTAAATGCTTCGAGTGTGGAAAAAGCTTCAGGTGGAGTAACGCCTTTACAGTGCATCAAAGAACTCACACAGGGGTCAAACCTTATAAATGCTTGGAGTGTGGAAAGAGCTTCAGTGACAACAGCACCCTTACTTCGCATCAAAGAGGTCACAAAGGGGACAAACCTTATACTTGCTTGGAATGTGGAAAGACCTTCAGTCGGAGTAGCCACCTTATTTCGCATCAAATAACACATACAGGAGACAAACCTTATAAATGCTTGGAGTGTGGAAAGAACTTCAGTGATAGCAGCACCCTTATTAAACATGAAAGAACTCACACAGAGGACAAACCTTATAAATGCTTGGAGTGTGGAAAGAACTTCAGGTGGAGTAGCTCCCTTACGGGGCATCAAAGATCTCACACAGGGGACAAACCTTATCAATGCTTGGAGTGTGGAAAGAGATTCAGTAAGAGTGCCCACCTTACTTCACATCAAAGATGTCACACAGGGGACAAACCATATAAATGCTTGGAGTGTGGAAAGTGCTTCCGTCAGAGTGTCCACCTTTCTTCGCATCAAAGATGTCACACAGGAGACAAACCTTATCAATGCTTGGAGTGTGGAAAGAGCTTCAGGCAGAGGGGCACCCTTACTTCACATGAAAGAACTCATACAGGGTACAAACCTTATGAATGCTTGGAGTGTGGAAAGAGCTTCAGTCAGAGTAGCATCCTTATTTCACATCAAAGAAGTCACATAGGGGACAAACCTTATACCTGCTTGTAGTGTTGAAAGATCTTTTGTCAGAATGGCTTCCTTCAGGCACATGAAGGTATCCGTACAAGGGACGAGATGTATAAATGCTTTGAATGTGGAAAAAGCTTTAAGCAGAATTCTACTCTTTCTGTGCATCAAAGGATCCATATGGCTACCAATAGGATTTTTATGGGAGTTTCAGACCCCCGAGAACCTTCTCCTCTTAGCTTAACCACAGACTGTTCCACTTCCCTTCACCTGCTATTTTGGAGGCCTGTCAGTTTTTCCTTTGCAGAGACAGAGAGGTTTTGGCTTTTCCAGAGATGGGTGAGCACCCAAGATGGATGCTGAGGCCAAGGTGGCTGCAGAAGCCAAAATGGCCTCTCAGTTGTCCAGTTTTTCCCCATCATATCCCCCCTCTGGCAGTTTCTAGCTGCCAAATTCAATATTCAATTAATGACATTTCATGTATTATTTTATCTACTTCCTGTAGATCCTCCATTGTTATCTCCATGTGCACCATTCAAACATCAGTTTTCTTGATGGACTTAGTAGTCTTTTTCACACAGTGTCCAATACAACATAACACCACCTGGAGCATGAGGAAACATAATCCCATTATAACATATTTTAGCAGATTTTTTACTAGGCAATCTAGCCATTCACCTGGATTCGGTAGCCATTCCCACCAATCAAAATCGCTACTCCAGTCTACACAAGCTACTTCTGCTATTTTCTCAGGATGATGTATTATGGAGTTGGCATGGGATTCAGTCTCTCCAGCTGAACTGTTTATGATGTAGGAACAACATTCGCTCCCAATGATGGCACAAGTCCCTCCATCCATAGCAACCAAATTGTCCAGGGCCATCTTGTTTTGTAGAACCATTTTCCTTATTTGGGTTTGGGTTGCTGATAGGGTCTTTATAGCCATAGAGGCCACAGGAAGAGCTTCTTTGGTCTCATTTGCTACAGATTGAGGCCTCAATCCTTCAGATTCTTCAGCGGCCGTGCCAGCCAAGGGCAGGAAAAACCACCCTATTACTGAGCCCATCGTTAAGGGCCTGCCGGTTTTCTATGTCCCATTGTGCAGAGTGGCAAGAAGGTTTTGATTTCTATCTTTTTTCTCTGATTGGTGAGCCAATGGGTGTTTGTGGAAGGGGAAATTTATTTATTTATTATTTTTTATTTAATTCAATTTCTATACTGCCCGTAGCAAGCTCTCTGGGCGGTGTACAATCAATACGACATATAATTACATTTCAATTTTTAAAACAATCCTTAAAAACACAATAAACAAGCAGACAAAACACAGCCAACTTAAATAATATCAAAATACAGATACAAAGATACAAGGTACAATATTTTAAGATTTAAAAGGTTAAAATGATTTAATTTAAAATGATTTAAAATGCCTGGGTAAAGAGGAAGGTTTGCACCTGGCGCCGAAAAGATAATAAAGTAGGCGCCAGGCGTACCTCATCAGGAAGGGTGTTCCATAGTTTGGGGGCCGCTACCGAGAAGGCCCTCTTTCTTGTAATCACCTTCCGGGCATCTTTTTGAGTAGGCACCCGGAGGAGGGCCTTCGATGTTGACTGTAGTGCCCGGGTAGGTTCATATCGGGAGAGACATTCCACCAGGTATTGTGGGCCCGTGCCGTGTAAGGCTTTATAGGTTAAAACCAGCACCTTGAATTGGGCCCGGAAATGAATAGGCAGCCAGTGCAGGCCGGCCAGAATTGGTGTCACATGTTGCGACCGCTTGGTCCCAGTTATTAATCTGGCCGCCGCATTCTGCACAAGCTGTAGTTTCCAAACCGTTTTCAAGGGCAGCCCCACGTATAGTGCATTGCAATAGTCCAACCTTGAGGTTACCAGAGCATGGACAACTGAAGCAAGATGTTCCCTGTCCAGATATGGGCATAGCTGGGCCACCAGCCTAAGTTGGTAAAAAGCACTCCGTGCCACCGAGGCCACATGCGCCTCAAGTGACAAGGACGGGTCCAGAAGGACTCCCAAGCTGCGCACCTGCTCCTTCAGGGGGAGTGTAACCTCATCCAGAGCAGGTCGAACATCCAACTGGTCAGGGGATCCATTTACTAACAGCATCTCAGTCTTATCTGGATTGAGCTTCAATTTGTTCGCTCTCATCCAGTCCATTATCGCGGCCAAGCACCGATTTAGGACCTTGACAGCCTCACCTGAAGAAGATGAAAAGGAGAAGTAGAGCTGCGTATCATCAGCGTACTGATGAAAACGCACTCCAAAACTCCTGATGACAGCATCCAGCGGCTTCATATAGATGTTAAAGAGCATGGGGGACAGAACTGATCCCTGCGGAACTCCGTATTGGAGCGCCCAGGGTATCGA
Organism: Rhineura floridana; assembly: GCF_030035675.1. Taxonomy (NCBI): domain Eukaryota; kingdom Metazoa; phylum Chordata; class Lepidosauria; order Squamata; family Rhineuridae; genus Rhineura; species Rhineura floridana. The sequence goes on along the minus strand of NC_084482.1, from coordinate 232,016,396 downwards.
GTAGTGCTCCCCAAGCAGAGCTTGGAAAAGTTACTTTTTTGGACTACAACTCCCATCAGTCCACTCCAGTGGCCATGCTGGCTGGGGCTGATGGGAGTTGTAGTTTTAAAAAGTAACTTTTCCAAGCTCTGTCCCCAAGCACAACTTTCTGGAGACGACCCGCCAAGTAGGAGCAGAACCACTGCCAAGCAGTGCCTCCAACTCCCAAATCTGCCAGCCTCTCCAGAAGGATACCATGGTCGATGGTATCGAAAGCCGCTGAGAGATCAAGAAGAATGAACAGAGTTACACTCCCTCTGTCTTTCTCATCATACAGGGCGACCAAGGCTGTCTCCGTACCAAAACCGGGCCTGAACCCCGATTGAAATGCAGATAATCGGTCTCATCCAAGAGAGCCTGGAGCTGGGATGCAACCACCCTCTCCAGAACCTATCTGGACAGGGATGACCTCGCCTCAGTTGTTCATGCTCTGGTAACTTCTAGGTTGGATTACTGTAATGCGCTCTACGTAGGGCTGCCCTTGAAGACAGTTCGGAAGCTTCAGCTAGTGCAAAACGCAGCAGCCAGAATGCTGACGGGGACCAGCCGGTCAGCGCATATAACACCTGTTCTGGCCCTGGCTACCCATTTGCTTCCGAGCCAGATTCAAGGTGCTGGTTTTGACCTATAAAGCCTTACATGGCGTGGGACCGCAGTATCTTGTGGAACGCCTCTCCCGCTATGAACCGACCCGGTCACTTCGCTCAGCATCTAAGGCCCTCCTCCGAGTACCAACCCATCAGGAAGCCCAGAGGACATTTACTCGATCTAGGGCCTTTTCTGTAGTGGCCCCCGAACTGTGGAACAGCCTCCCCGAAGAAGTACGCCTGGCACCGACGCTTCTATCTTTTCGGCGCCAGGTTAAGACCTGGCTATGCTCCCAGGCATTTTAAGCGTTTAATGTTATAATTTTAAATCTTTTCTGTTTGCTGTTTGTTTATTGTGATATTCTGTATTTTAATCTTTTTGTACACCGCCCAGAGAGCCACTCGCTATGGGCGGTATAAAAATGAAACAAATAATAAATAAATAAACCTTGCCCAGGAATGGCACATTTGCTACCGGCCTATAGTTATTCAAATGATCTGGGTCCAGGGAAGATTTTTTCAGAAGTGGTCTCACTACCGCCGCCTTAAGGCATTGTGGAACCACCCCCTCACCTGGTGAGGCATTAATCACTTCCCTGGCCCAGCCGGCAGTGCCAGCCCTGCTGGCTTTTATTAGCCAAGAGGGGCAAGGATCCAGCACAGAAGTGGTTGCACGAACCTGTCCAAGGACCTTGTCAACGTCCTCGAGTTGAACCAACTGAAGCTCATCCAACAAAACAGGACAAGACTGTGCTCTGGAGACCTCAGTTGATTCCACTGCTATAAGTTTGGAGTCTAAGTCTTGGTGAATGCAAGAGATTTTATTCTGGAAATGCTTCGCAAATTCATCACATCGAGCTTTAGAAGATTCCATCTCGTCCTTAGGGCCAGAGTGTAGAAGTCCTCTGACAGTTTGAAAGACCATGTTTTCCATGGTTGAACTTACTACATTTGGTATTGGGGCCAGCTATTCCCTGCCAAGGGACACCACCACCTGGATCATGAGGGTTGCTAGTCCCATTCCAAAAATGTGCTCCCCAATCGTTCAGGTATTTACAATCCCATGCCTGATGACCACCAGAATTGGTAAAGGCAGAACAATGGATCATGTTATCAATTGAAACAGAACTCATCCAATATTGGCAGGACCTACCAAACCCCATTTTGCTGGGCCACTGGGGCTATCTCTCAGGTAGAATTTGCGCTTAACCATTTCCATTCCATAGGCATAAAAATGGGGGCCATGTCAGTGATGATCTGTTTATCAAAGGGATGGGTACAAGGGCAACACTTCCCTCCCCATGGACAGGGAGTAGGGAGCATATCCAACAGTTACTCACACTAGAGTGAAAAAGACCAACATGTATATAAAGAAACATCTCCCTTTTCCCATTTTCCAGTATTATTTTGGCTTGCCTCAACAGGCAACTCTTCAAGGTTCCATTGTCACTTAACTTCCTCGATCCAGCAGGAGTTTTAAGGTGAGAAACACAAGCCAAATTCCACTGTAGTACCAGAACACCTCTTTCAGTGTCTAAGGTGCCTGGGAATCCAGGTGCCACAATGATTGTGGAAGATACAAGGTCAACAGGGAAATTGTTTCATGGGTCAAAGTCACATTTGCCTGTCAGAACTAAGGCTCGCAAGAGGACTTTTCTGAAGAGTTTATTCTGGCCTATAGCTACTATCTCCTATCAGCCTGCCGATCCGCACCCCAGGTGCTGGAAATTGGGCTGTTAGGACTCAGGACCAGCTGCCACTCTTCTAGGTCCTGGATCATGGGAAAACATTGTCTCCCTTGCATCAGATACAGAATCAGTCCATAGAGGTTCAGAAGGTAGGCCTGGGCATTGCGCCTTCAACTTAGTTAGTTAGAACTAGGTGTGCCTTTTCTATCTACTATGTATTTCTGTAAATAAAGTAGCTTTTCTTATTTTACTAAGTCTCAAGCCTCAGTGATCTCGATGCAGGGTAAAAGCCTGCTTCTAAGGTAAACACACACACGCTTGCACACAAAAGCATTTCAGACCGCTGTTAAACTCTGCTTTACTATTTAGGTACAAAGTTATCTTACATAACAAGCACTACTTCTGATGTGAAGAAGGGCAAGTGGTAGAGTGCCTGACCACTCCTTCTAAACATCTGTCCAGTAAAATGAGATCCACAGTCACTGTCCAGGAGGAGGGGGAGACCAGACCATAGGATGAGGTTTCTGTCCAATTTCTTTGCCACTATGAAGGCATCTGCATGTCTGGCAGGTATTTCTCAAGCCATTCGAAAAACATGTCAAGTAAAACCAATGCACACTGAGGCATTTCTCTGGAATCCATCTGAACATTAACAAAAGAACCAAAGGGTTTTTTATGGAGCTGAGGGAGTAAAATCATAGAATAGTAGAGTTGGAAGGGGCCTATAAGGGCATCAAGTCCAACCCCCTGCTCAATATAGGAAGATGCCCTTGGTAGCTCCACCGAGAGTATCTGGATTAAAATTAATGGGGCAAGTAATAAAAGGAATGTGGTGCTTGGAGTCTACTACCAACCACCCAATCAAGGAGAAGATGAGAATGTAACTTTTGAAAAGCAAATTGCCAATGTTTCGAGGAGGCATGATGTAGTAGTAATGGGGGACTTCAATTATCCCGATATCTGTTGGGAGACAAATTCTGCCAAACAAGGCCCCTCCAAGAAATTGCTGACTTGTGTTGGAGATGACTTCCTCCTACAGAAAGTGGAGGAAGAAACAAGAGGATCAGCTATCCTGGAATTGATTCTAACCAATAGAGATGATTTGGTGGATGAAGTTGTTGGAGAGTCGCGATGCTGAGAACGGAGAGTATTGAGCGAGCTGTGTGTGTGTGTTTGAATCTTTGCTAAAGATTCTACCTTCCCTGCAAATTAGTCAGACAGAGACTTTAAGCTTTAAAATAAGAAATGACTACTTTATTCTGGAAGTACATGTTTGATAGGAAAGAGTTCTATATCTAGCTAACTAGCTAAGTTGGAGCAGCAAGCACTGAGCCCAGTGCTCGCCCTCATGCTGGTGGAGAGGGAGAGACAAAGGAATATGTCTGCTCTTCCTCATGGAGAAAGAAGAAGAATGACTGGGAGGAGGGAAGGAACTGTGATCAACATTCTCTGCATATCAGTCTAGCAGGAAGGAAGAGAGCAGGAGATCAAAGGGATAGGTATAGCCTAGCAACCAAGAGGTCTCCTCTCTAGCTACCCTTCTTAACCCCATGCAGCCTCAACCCACAAGTTGGAGTTGAACCTCATAGATTCCAACAGAAGTGGCAGTTACAGGAAATCTGGGGGAAAGTAACCACACCATACTTGAATTCTTGATTTTAACAGAAGCAAAAGCTGAGAGTAGCCATATGTAAGAACATAAGAAGAGCCTGCTGGATCAGGCCAGTGGCCCATCTAGTCCAGCATCCTGTTCTCACAGTGGCCAACCAGGTGCCTGGGGGAAGCCCGCAAGCAGGACCCGAGTGCAAGAACACTCTCCCCTCCTGAGGCTTCCGGCAACTGGTTTTCAGAAGCATGCTGCCTCTGACTAGGGTGGCACAGCACAGCCATCACGGCTAGTAGCCATTGATAGCCCCGTCCTCCATGAATTGGTCTAATCTTCTTTTAAAGCCATCCAAGCTGGTGGCCATTACTGCGTCTTGTGGGAGCAAATTCCATAGTTTAACTATGCGCTGAGTAAAGAAGTACTTCCTTTTGTCTGTCCTGAATCTTCCAACATTCAGCTTTTTTGAATGTCCACGAGTTCTAGTATTATGAGAGAGGGAGAAGAACTTTTCTCTATCCACTTTCTCACTGCCATGCATAATTTTATACACTTCTATCATGTCTCCTCTGACCCGCCTTTTTTCTAAACTCAAAAGCCCCAAATGCTGCAACCTTTCCTCGTAAGTGAGTCGCTCCATCCCCTTGATCATTCTGGTTGCCCTCTTCTGAACCTTTTCCAACTCTATAATATCCTTTTTGAGATGAGGCGACCAGAACTGTACACAGTATTCCAAATGCGGCCGCACCATAGATTTATACAACGGCATTATGATTTATTTTCAATACCTTTCCTAATTATCGCTAGCATGGAATTTGCCTTTTTCACAGCTGCCACACACTGGGTCGACATTTTCATCGTGCTGTCCACTACAACCCCGAGATCTCTCTCCTGGTTGGTCACTGCCAGTTCAGACCCCATGAGCGTATATGTGAAATTCAGATTTTTTGCTCCAATATGCATAATTTTACACTTGTTTATATTGAATTGCATTTGCCATTTTTCTGCCCATTCACTCAGTTTGGAGAGGTCTTTTTGGAGCTCTTTGCAATCCCTTTTTGTTTTAACAACCCAGAACAATTTAGTGTCATCAGCGAACTTGGCCACTTCACTGCTCACTCCTAATTCTAGGTCGTTAATGAACAAGTTGAAAAGTACAGGTCCCAATACCGATCCTTGAGAGACTCCACTTTCTACAGCCCTCCATTGGGAGAACTGTCCATTTATTCCTACTCTCTGCTTTCTGCTTCTTAACCGATTCCTTATCCACAAGAGGACCTCTCCTCTTATTCCATGACTGCTAAGCTTCCTCAGAAGTCTTTGGTGAGGTACCTTGTCAAACGCTTTTTGAAAGTCTATGTACACTATGTCCACTGGATCACCTCTATCTATATGCTTGTTGACACTCTCAAAGAGTTATAATAGGTTACTGAGACAGGTCTTTCCCTTGCAGAAGCCACGCTGGCTCTGCTTCACCCTGGATGTCAGGAAAGCTGATTTAAAAAAACTCAGAACAATTGTACGTACTGTTCCATGGCAAGCAACCCTAATGAGAAAAGGAGTCCAAGACGGGTGGGAGTTTCTAAAAAAGGAAATTCTAAAAGCGCAATGGCAAGCAATTCCAACAAGGAAAACAACCGAAGAAAAGTTTAATAAGAAATTGATAGGTTTTCTGTAGGAAAAATGAATTCAAGAATTCTCCGTCTCTTCCCTAAATTCTAGGGCTACAATCCCCAAATCCTTTACTTTTTTTAAAAGTCATGTCCTGGAATTTTGATCTCAGGCTTGTGCCTCAGATCTTTGAACAACAATCTAAACTTGATCTTTCAGTCTCAAGCTGTGATCACATTTCTTCTGTGATACACTTTTGTTTCACATTCCTAGCTGAATATCCCCAAGAGTCACTTTGGAAATCCCATCTTTACAATGCTACAGATCCACTTGCCTCTCATTCAGGCACCAAATCTTTATTGATCCAGTTGCCACAAGACCCTCGGCTGAAATGTTGCAGCCTTTATTGGCACAGCAAAACTGTTCAAGAGCTGTTTAATTGTGAAGAGAGGCAGAGGAGCCCACAGTTAACTGTCAGTCAATGCCAGAGGTCAAATATGTTCCTGCCCATGAGAGGCTTACAGACATATCCTTGGGCCTAGTGGAAGGGCTTTTCTACGCGGCAGCTGCAGGTCGTTTAGCCAATAGGGAGCGCTGCCATGGCCTTCAGGGGACACTTTCTGTTGCTGCTGAGTTTCTGGCAGGGGTGAGAAGAATCTGTGTGAAAGAACGGGGGAGAGGCTCCTGGGAGAATGAGTAGTCTGTGAAATAAAAGGGATTTGTGTTGTGCTACCTTAAAGACGGAGGTTTGTAGCACCTTAAAGATGGAACAAACTTGTTATGGTATCAGGTTATGTGCACCACAGTACCAGACATATCTAAGAAACATGTTGCTTACCTGCCCTCCTCTATAAGGTCCCAGGACGGGTTGCCATAATATAATCATGTAACTAAAAGCAAGCAAAATAGTTTATCCAGTTTTTAAATCAAGCAAATCAATTCCAGACAGGATTTGTGGACTACAGTCCACTTCTTCTGATGCATGTCATCAAATGGGCTGCAGTTTATGAAAGCTTATGCCTTGATATATTTGTCCCTCTTCAAGGTGCCACAAGGCTCTTTGCTGTTTTTACTTAAGCAAACTAAAATAGATAGAAAGGCCGTAAGGTCAAATTGTGTGTGCATGTACTGAGTTAAAGAGCAGCACTTATGTAATAGGGTCTGAAATACAAACGAAAGACATGTGGTGGAACTGAAGTTATGTGTGGTGTCGTATGCATATGCATATTCTGATACATGTGCTCATGTTCTGTTGTGGGCTTCCCAGGGCATCCGGTTGCCCTACTGGACTAAATTTAAGTTTGCCTGTGGTGACATCCAACAGGGCTTTTCTTATGCTCATTTAAAGCAATAGTGGCCTAACATTTTCAGTCTGAGGGCAGCATTCTAGGTTGGCCAGCCTTCTGAGGTCTGCCTGCCTGTGGTGGTCATGGCCAATGTTTCCACTGAGCATTTGCCCTCATGTGCACGCACGGCAATTGCGCACCATATACCACACACACTCTTCACTCATGCAGTCTCTTTCTTGCACTCAAATATTCACAATCTCTTTCTCACTCAAAGAGCGGGGGAGGGGATCCCTGCAAATATACAAAAAGCTAAAAAGATAGTTAGCACTATTGCAATCAGTAGTGCTGAAGCTGAAAGAGGTTTCAGGTTAATGAATATAATTTGTATGAGGGTGAGAAATAGTTTAACAGCAGATTAGATTTAATGACAATAAATTTATTGGGAAAAGATCGGATTGGGATGCAACTCCATTTGACAAATCATGGTTGAATTACAACCACAGGTTGGCTACGGATACAAAAGTTCAGCAAAAATCAATGAAAGCATTCTGTGAGAATCAATTCGCCACATGGAATTTACAATAAAGTGTATTGTATATTTTTTATTATTTATAAATTGTGTGCTACACATCCTTTATATCAGTAAAATTTATAATAAACTTATGTACGTATATATGTGAATATATATTTTTTCGGAGAGCCGGTTAAACATTTACCAGCACATCACTGGCTGTTACTGCAGCAGACCTGGTGAAAGAGCGACACATTCGCACAAAACAAATATCATTCCCACCTCCAGGGGGCGTCTTGTTAATCCAGAAGGCTGGTCAGAAACCTTTACTAGTTTACTTGCTTAATTCCAGCAAGCACTATTATGAAAGCTCTTGCCTTCCAGACAAAATAAACATTCAGTTTTCTCTGTTGCAAATTAGACCTGTGCTCTTCCTACTCATCCAAAAGGCAGTTGGCCAAAATCATCCCAAGCGCTTTTCCCTCTTACGAACCGCCTCCTTTAGACACCCCACCCCTCTGAAAGTGTTTCGGCCCCAGGTTGGTGCCAAGGAGATAAGGAGTGGGGATTCTGTTGGAGTACCAGCCACCCCACAGCCCAAAAGTCTCCCTCCCTGAGCTGGTGGAGCTGGTCTTGGCGTTGGTCTTGCGGTTCCCCAGGTTGATGGTCCTGGGCAACTTCAACATACATGTTGAGGTTAGACTCACAGGTCCAGTCAGGGCTTCATGGCTGCCAAGAAAACCATGGGGCTGTCTCTAATATCAGTGTGCAACCTAGCATCGGTAGCAATCTCAGTAAGGGGTCGGGACTGCACTTCAAGATTGATAAGGAGATAGTCAGGAAATACCTAGTTAACCTAAATGAGTTCAAATCTCCAGGGCCTGATGAACTGCATCCCAGAGTATTGAAGGAACTTGCGGATGTACTCTCGGAACCTCTTGCCATCATCTTTGAGAAATCCTGGAGAATGGGAGAGGTGCCGGAGGATTGGAGACGGGCAAACATCATCCCGCTCTTTAAAAAGGGTAAAAAAGAAGATCTGGGGAATTACAGGCCGCTCAGTGTGACTTCAATTCCGGGAAAGATATTAGAACGGATAATAAAAGAGTCCATTGGCAACTATCTAGATGACAATGCTGTGATTAGTAGGAGCCAGCATGGGTTTGTCAAGAAAAAATCCTGTCAAACTAATCTCATCTCTTTTTTTGATCGGGTCACTAGCTTAGTAGATGGTGGAAATGCTGTAGATGTCATCTATCTAGATTTCAGCAAAGCGTTTGACAAAGTCCCCCACGACCTTTTGATTAGCAAAGTGGTCAAATGCGGACTACATGGAAATACTGTCAGGTGGATTCACAACTGGTTGGAAAACTGTACTCAAAGAGTGGTCGTCGGTGGCTCTGCTTTGGACTGGAAGGAGGTTTCGAGTGGAGTGCCACAGGGTTCTGTCCTGGGGCCGATACTCTTCAACATTTTTATCAATGACTTAGATGATGGGGTGGAGGGAAGCCTTATGAAGTTTGTGGATGATACGAAACTGGGAGGGATAGCTAACACAATGGAAGACAGGAATAAAATCCAAAGGGACCTGGATAGACTAGGAAATTGGGCTGAAATTAATAAAATGAAATTCAATAAAGACAAATGCAAGATTCTGCATTTAGGCCACAAAAACAAAATGCACGGGTACAGGATGGGAAATACCCGGCTTAGCAGTAGTGCGTGTGAGAAGGACCTTGGAATTGTAGTGGATCGCAAGTTGAACATGACCCAGCAGTGTGATGCTGCGGCAAAAAAGGCAAATGCGGTTTTGGGCTGCATAAACAGAGCTATAGTTTCCAGGTCGAGGGAAGTAATAGTCCCACTATATTCTGCATTAGTCAGGCCTCATCTGGAATACTGCGTTCAGTTCTGGGTGCCTCATTTTAAGAAAGATATAGACAAGTTAGAGCGGGTTCAGAAGAGGGCGACGAGGATGATAGCCGGTATGGAGAACAAGTCTTATGAGGAAAGGTTGAAGGAACTTGGCATGTTCAGTCTGGTGAAGAGAAGGCTGAGGGGTGACATGATTGCACTCTTTAAGTACCTGAAGGGCTGTCACATAGAGGAGGGTACAGATTTGTTCTCTGCTGCCCCAGAGGGTAGGACTAGGTCTAATGGTTTTAAGTTGCAGGAGCGTAGATTCAGATTGGGCATTAGAAGGAACTTCTTGACAGTAAGGGCAGTTCGGCAATGGAACCGACTGCCTAGGGAGGTGGTGGGATCCCCTTCTCTGGATGTCTTCAAGCATAGGCTGGACAGCTATCTGCGGGAGATGCTCTAGCTGTGGATTTCCTGCTGTGAGCAGGGGGTTGGACTTGATGGCCTACAAGGCCCCTTCCAACTCTATGATTCTATGAGGGGTGAATTGGGGGGGCTCTTTAGTCTGAGCAGGGGCAGAAGATGTTTGTGGGTCAGCCCTCTCTCTGCCTTGCCACCACTGGTTTTTATCTTCCTTTAAGCTCTGGGTATTTTCATCTAAGGTTTACAGAAAAGTAACTCGATTTAAGCATGTCATATACAGACCACAGTCAGAGGATTTTAATAATCAGAAAATAATGGAAGGTTACAGTTAAAGAGTCAGACACAAGCAATCTATATCCAGCGAGGGACGTCTGTACGTCCGTACATCCCAAGAAACTGGAGTCCCCCATCATTTGTAGTGGGGGCTGCTGAATGCATGACCCTCTCCTTCCCCAGTAATAATTCAGGGTGGGGGAGGGTGTCAGGATCCCACCTGTGTGTGGCCCACCTCTGGTCACCACCTGTCAGGATCCTGGTCTTTTAATTGTTCTCTCACCGGCTCTAGCACAGATCTCTCAAGATCCCACTGCTAGGCAGCACCACCAGACATTCCCTGTAAACAATATTGCCTTGAGACTGTGCCTTAGTCTCCTCTTGGCTTATTGCTATGTTGTGTCTGGGTGCACTTGCAGGCCACAACCCCCCTGTATCTTTGTGCCTATAAAGCATACAGCCCTGGGTTGCTCTGGATACCTGATGATGCTACACTATCTTCATAAGAACATAAGAAGAGCCTGCTGGATCAGGCCAGTGGCCCATCTAGTCCAGCATCCTGTTCTCACAGTGGCCAACCAGGTGCCTGGGGGAAGCCCGCAAGCAGGACCCGAGTGCAAGAACACTCTCCCCTCCTGAGGCTTCCAGCAACTGGTTTTCAGAAGCATGCTGCCTCTGACTAGGGTGGCACAGCACAGCCATCACGGCTAGTAGCCATTGATAGCCCTGTCCTCCGTGAATTGGTCTAATCTTCTTTTAAAGCCGTCCAAGCTGGTGGCCATCACTGCCACCATTTGATACTGTTTCTCCACCTTGGTATATACCGTGCCACCCTTCTGGTCTGTGAAAGCCCCAGCCAAAGATCAGGCTTTTTGGTAAACCAAGAAAATATTTATTTATAAACACAGGGAAATAACAAGATTACTTAAAGGTATATTTAACAAGCGTGTGGTTTCATCATATTCATTTCTCTCTTGTTTCTATTTGCCAATAACCTGCCTCGCTACTAGCCTAATTCGATCTACCCTCCAAACCTATAACCAATCGAACTCCTAATCACCAACCAACCAACAACCTCTCAACTCTCATCCTCTCATTTATACCTCCAGACACTCAAGTGCTCAGCCAATCATCATACAGCATTCTCCAGCATTCTAGCCCATGTACTCCACCCTCTCACTCAGTCCACTTACCATATATACTCTAATAAACCCGCACTTACCATATTTACAGTCATATATACACATGGCCATCACAGAGGGGCAGATCTCCACCCTCTGACCAGGAGCAGGAGGAAGAGCCTCACCAGTTGAACTAGCTGACTTTGGGTCCAAAGGGAAGGAGATTGCGAGAGACAGTGGCAGGTGGGCAGCCCAGGACATTTGGCTGCCTGAAGCCCAGGCAGGATGATGCCCCCCCATTCCCAATGGCAGCTGAATCTTGCTTCCACTTCCTGGTGACGGTCGCATCCTGTCCTCCACTGGACCCGAGGTCACTCCACCACCCCTTCCTCATCATTCAACCTGGGAATGCCCAGACAGGGCTCAGGTGTTTCGTGGAATGTGGCTTTGACTTTGCACCCTCCGAGTTTCTGATATTCATCTTGTGATTTTCTGGCTAGAAGAATGTGTGTTATGTGGCAGTTTCAACTGTGATTTTGGCTAGCGGATAAAAAGTATTTTCTAAAGTCCTCTGTGATAATCTGCAGGAAAAGGCCCATCTCCCCCCCCATCCCCCATGCTCACTCCTTGGGAAACCTCTGGGGCAAATTGCAAGGGGGGGCCGGGCTGGTTGTTCTTGCTGCAGAGACTAGGGGGGCAGCTTAGAGGAGGAACATTTTCCCTTCTCCCATGAGTCTCCTTTCTACACAAACCCCCTGTGCGGGTGTGGCCTGGGGAGAGTTCTGAGGGCCAGATGGGGAGGCTTGGAGGGCCACAGTTGCCCCCTTCCCACGGCTCTGATAGTGCCCACTTCTACCTTAAAGATGGCAACAGTAAAATGTCACAACTCTCTTTATTGCTTAAAGAGAGAAGGTTTAAAGGCTCTCTGAGGGCAACTCACACAGGGGCAGCCATCTGTACAAGAGATGTGCAAGATAAAGATGAAAATGGAAAATAAAGCTTTGTGAAATCAGGCAACCAACTAGTTAAATGCAGCAAATGCATCCAGGGGACCCCCCCTTTCCCTTCTCACCCACCCCAAAAAGGTGGTGCTATTGAGGATGCATGTTGGGGTGCCACATGTTGGCTGTGTGTGATTGTGTGCTTAATTGCGTTTAAAGCAACACAACAGCAAGCAGAGTAACAGCTTTTACCCTGCATCAGCATCACCAAGACTTGAGACTGAAGGCTCATCCAGACGACTGTATTTTATTTATTTTTTATTTATTTGCCAATTTATAACCCGCTTTCGTTCACAGAATTCAAAGCGGCGAACAACAGTATGGTCTCATACAATACAAGTAAACTCATAAAATCAACTAACATATCCATTAAGGATCAATTAAAAATTAACATTAAATAAAACAGTACCGTTTACATATTAAAAGCTTGGCGAAATAAAAAGGTTTTAACATATCGACGAAAATCTAAGAGGGAATTAGAAAGCCATATCTCCAGTGGAAGGGTATTCCACATACTAGGGGCCACCACTGAAAAAGCTCTATTCCTAGTGCTCGATTGACAGATGGTAAAAGCTGAAGGAATAGTCAAAGTACATTCAACAATGGATCTCAGTGGACAATGGGATGTGTATTCACAGAGGCGCTTAGATAAGTAAAGTGGCGCCAAGTTATGTAAAGCTTTAAAAGTTAGGACCAGCAGCTTAAATTGCTTATGAAACATAATAGGAAGCCAGTGCAGATGATATAAGTGGCGTAGTGTGCACTCGAGGGCCAGCTCCAGTTAGCATCCGCGCCACTGCTCTTTGCACCAGCTTAAGCGGCCGGAGAGTTCTAACCAGAAGACCGACATAGAGAGAGATATATAATGAGATATGTATAATGTGTGACATGATCGTTCTGTGTATTCATTATTTTTCAGTCGTCCATATGACATTGCATGCTTTTGCGCATTTTCGCACGGTTAAATCCGGTTTGGCATTACCGCAAAAAATGCCATTTGCTTTTTTAAATCGTGAATCATCCGCTGTGCCTTCAGGCGCTCAGATGCAATGCCACGGACTTTACAGCTGTGGACGTTTGATGGGCGGTTCTTGGGTGTTTCCCCATACCCCTTCCCTCACTCCCAGCCAATCACGTATTTCCACTTTTGTGCATGTGCACGAATGTCCAGGGAAAGCCCGGGAAAATGGAACCAATCAGAGCAATGGTGTGGTGTTGGGGGGGCTCTGCAACTTCTACTGCGCAGATGCAAGAATCTGCATTTGCACAGAAGCAGCAAGAGCAGTTTATTTTTAGCCAGCCTGCGAACTGGGTTGCCGCTCTGGGTGAGATCTGCAATTGTGGTTGTGTGTAAAGCCCCCCTTTTCCTGGCTGGTCAAGTGCGGCTGGTTGGTGCAGGTAGCTCGCTTTGCTCTTTCCTCCTTGCTCGGAGACAGACAGACATGCACAGGCACACGCAGCGGAAAAAGCGAGAGCCTAGCGCTTTGCAAAGGGCCACGGGAAGGAAAGGGAGAAGGAGGGGTGGGTGAAGGCAACGGAGCATCAAGTTTTGCCCGAAGTGGTTGGGAAGCTGCTGGGAAGCCTCTCTCGGTGGCTCTTCCCTGACACCCCCACGCCGCCAAAGCGGAGAGAGAGAGGCAAGCAGAACGTGAGAGAGAGAGAGAGAGAGAGAGAGAGAGAGAGAATGGGGAGGAGCTGGGAGCTGCCGCTGAGCGCTGCACTCTAGAAAAGCTCAGCGTTTACCCTCTGCCTTCATGGCAAGTGGGAGAGCGGCAACCAGCCTTGTGTCTTGTATCTCCAGAAACGTTAAGGCCATCCAGTTCAACTCCCTGCTCAATACAGGAATTCAAATGAAAGCATTCCCGACAGATGGCTGTCCAGCTGCCTCTTGAAGGCCTCCAGTGTCGGAGGGCCCACTACCTCTCTAGGTAATTAGTTCCATTGTCATATGGCTCTAACAGTTAGGAAGTTTTTCCTGATGTCCAGTCGAAATCTGGCTTCCTGCAACTTGAGCCCATTATTCTGTGTCCTGCACTCTGGGACAATCGAGAACAGATCCTGGACCTCCTCTATGTGACAACCTTTCATGTACTTCACGAGTGCTATCATATCTCCCCTCAGTCTTCTCTTCTCCAGGTGAAACATGCCCAGTTCTTTCAGTCTCCCCTCATAAGGATTGGTTTCCAGTCCCCTGATCATCCTTGTTGCCCTCCTCTGAACCCATTCCAGATGCCTGCATCCTTCTTGAAGTGCGGAGACCAGAACTGGATGCAGTATTCAAGATGAGGCCTAACCAGTGCCAAATTGAGGGGAACTAGTACTTCACTCGATTTGGAAACTATACTTCTGTTAATGCAGCCTAATATAGCATTTGCCTTTTTTGCAGCCACATCACACTGTTGGCTCATATTCAGCTTCTGATCAATGACAATTCCAAGATCCTTCCCACATGTCGTACTGCTGAGCCAAGTATCCCCCATCTTGGTGCTCTTGGATGAAACCGATTATCTGGATCCGTTTCAATCCGGTTTTAGGTCCGGTGTTGGCACTGAAACAGCCTTGGTCGCCCTGTATGATGACCTTTGTCGGGAGAGGGACAGAGGGAGCGTGACTCTGTTGATTCTCCTTGATCTCTCAGCGGCGTTTGATACCATCGACCATGGTATCCTTCTGGGGAGACTCGCGGAGTTGGGAGTTGGGGGCACTGCTTGGCAGTGGTTCTGCTCCTACTTAGCGGATCGTCGCCAGAAGGTAGTGCTTGGGGAACATTGCTCGACACCCTGGACTCTCCATTGTGGAGTCCCTCAGGGGTCGGTTTTGTCCCCCATGCTTTTTAACATCTACATGCAGCCTCTGGGTGCGGTCATCAGGAGGTTTGGAGTGCGTTGCCATCAGTACGCAGATGACACGCAGCTCTATTTCTCCTTTTCAGCTTCTTCAGGTGAGGCTGTTGATGTGCTAAACCGCTGCCTGACCGCGATAATGGACTGGATGAGAGCTAATAAACTGAAACTCAATCCAGACAAGACTGAAACACTGTTGGTGAGCTCTTTCCCTGCCCGGATGGTGGATGTTCATCCTGTTCTAGATGGGGTTACACTCCCCTTGAAAGAACAGGTTCGTAGTTTGGGGGTCCTTTTTGACCCTTCCTTGTCGCTTGAGGCTCAAGTGGCCTCGGTGGCTCGGAATGCATTTTACCATCTTCGTTTAGTAGCCCAACTACGCCCCTATCTGGACAGCAACGATCTCGCTTCAGTTGTTCACGCCCTGGTAACTTCTAGACTGGATTACTGTAATGCACTCTACGTAGGGCTGCCCTTGAAGACAGTTCGGAAACTTCAGCTGGTGCAAAACGCGGCAGCCAGGCTATTGACGAGGACCAATCGGTCTGCGCATATAACACCTGTCCTGGCCCGTTTGCACTGGCTACCTATTTGTTTCCGAGCCAGATTCAAGGTGCTGGTTTTGACCTATAAAGCCTTACACGGTGTGGGACCACAGTACCTTGTGGAACGCCTCTCCCGCTATGAACCTACCCGTTCACTTCGTTCAGTATCTAAGGCCCTCCTCCGGGTACCATCTCACCAGGATGCCCGGAGGATTGTTACCAGATCTAGGGCCTTTTCTGTTGTGGCCCCCGAATTGTGGAACAGCTTACCTGAGGAGATACGCCTGGCGCCTACGGTGCTTTCTTTTAGGCACCAGGTTAAGACCTGGCTGTACTCCCAGGCTTTTCAATGTTTTTAATGTTAACGTTTATGTCTACACTTTATTTTAATATTGTTGTTGATATATGTGATTGATTTTATTATAATATTGTATTTTTAATCTGTTTTGTACACCGCCCAGAGAGCTACTAGCTATGGGAGGTCTAGAAATGAAACAAAATAAAAAATAATAAATAAATAAATCTTATACCTGTGCATTTGGTTTCTTTTTCCTAAGTGTAGAACTTTGTATTAATCCCTGTTGAATTTCATTCTGTTGTTTTCAGCCCAATGCTCCAGCCTATCAAGGTCCCTTTCAATTTTGTTTCTGTCTTCCATGGTATTAGCTATGCCCCCCAAGTTTATATCATCTGCAAATTTGATAAGCATGCTCTGTACCTTCTCATCCAAGTCGTTAATAAAAATGTTAAAGAGCACTGGGCCCAGGACCGAGCCTTGTGGTACCCCACTTGTTACGTCTGCATAGTTTGAGAAGGAACCATTGATAAGCACTCTTTGAGTACGATTCTGGAGCCAAATGTGGATCCATCTGATAGTTGTTTCATCCAGCCCACATTTAGCTAGCTTGCTAATCAGAATACCATGGGGCACTTTGTCAAAGGCTTTGTCCACAGCATTCCCACAGTCTATAAGGAAGGTTACCTGATCAAAAAATGAGATGAGATTAGTTCGGCAGGATTTGTTCTTCATAAATCCATGTTGGCTCCTAGTAATCACTGCATTGTTTTCAAGGTGCTTACAGACTGACTGCTTTATAATCGTTCCAGAGCTTTTCCAGGGATTGATGTTAGGCTGACTGGTCTGTAGTTCCCCTATTCCTCCTTCTTGCCCTTTTTGAAGATAGGGACAACATTAACTCTCCTCCAGTCATCCGGCACTTCACCAGTCCTCCATGATTTCACAAAGATAGTAGACAGCGGATCTGAGAGTTCTTCAGCCAGTTCCTCAATCTGTTTCCAGGTCTCTGTTTCTGGAAGTTCATCTCTTACGAGGTAAGCAAATCTCTCTGGTGGTACACCTCTGTTGGTGCGTTCAGAGCATCTGGGTGCTGGCACTGCGGCTGCCTCTTCTTGCTCTGATGCCTGTTCTGGCTCAGTTGCCTGTTCTGGCTCAGTTATGATAGCCAGTATGGAGAACAAGTCTTATGAGGAAAGGTTGAAGGAACTTGGCATGTTCAGTCTGGTGAAGAGAAGGCTGAGGGGTGACATGATTGTACTCTTTAAGTACTTAAAGGGCTGTCACATAGAGGAGGGTACAGATTTGTTCACTGCTGCCCCAGAGGGTAGGACTAGGTCTAATGGTTTTAAGTTGCAGGAGCGTAGATTCAGATTGGACATTAGAAGGAAGTTCTTGACAGTAAGGGCAGTTCGGCAATGGAACCGACTGCCTAGGGAGGTGGTGGGATCCCCTTCGCTGGATGTCTTCAAGCAGAGGCTGGACAGCTATCTGCGGGAGATGCTCTAGCTGTGGATTTCCTGCTGTGAGCAGGGGGTTGGACTCGATGGCCCACAAGGCCCCTTCCAACTCGATGATTCTATGATTCTACCTCTTCTGGCTCAGTTGCCTCTTCTGGTTCAAACTCCTCACCTTCCTCTGCAGGTATATTGTTATACCTTCTGTAATTACAGGAAAAAAATTCTGGACACTCTACTTTTTGTGTGCCCCCTTGAACTTTTGGGCTGGCTCCATGCCTGAGGGAATATAGACTGCCCCAGAAAGAGGTGGGTTTCCTTTCTTTACAGCTTGTTAAGCAGAGGTTGGATTCTCCCTCCCCCCCGGACAGTGGATTCTCTGTAGTATCTGTGGGTTGGACTGGATGACCTTTGAGGTCCCTTCCAAGACTGAAAGATGAATAAAAGTGACTCTCTCTCTTTCAGGGCAGCTCCTGTGGGAAGGAGGGGAACTCTAAGCCTGTGGTTGATGATTGTGAATAAGGCAGGGGCAACCATGGAGGTCTGGAGGACTGTGTGGGACAGCCCAGAGGGGGAGGGTCAGGTGGGTTGAGCTGGAATTAGAGGCTGCTCTGCACACAGAAGGTCCTGAGCTCAGTGCCCCCCCTCTGCATCTCCAGGAGGCAGGGCTGGGAAGGAAGAGCCTTCTCTGATGTAGACCCTGGCCAGTCACTGCTGCCAGTCCGCGCAGGCAGCTCTGGGCTGGACAGGCAAACTTGGTATGAGGCATGTTCCTAGTTCCTATGACCCCAAGTGAATGGGGGGCTTATGTGATTAGAGGGATCCCACAGGGGGAGCTGCCCTGTGGCCTGCCTAAAGGTTCAGGGCAGCACCAAAAAAATCGGGGGGGGGAGGTTTTTTCTACAATAAACTTAATTGTTTTTTTCCAAAAAAAATAAGGGGCAGAAAAAATTAGCAGGAGATGGGTGCTGCAGACCTCCCCCCCACACACACACTATGAGTCTTGGGGAGGTTGATGAGGGGAGTCAGGCTCGGGTCCCTTGAAGTGAGGCGGGCTCTGCCCCACGGGGTTCCTCCTCTGTTGGTGCATTCAGAGAGTCTGGGTGCTGGCGGTTCGGCTGCCTCTTCTGGCTCAGTTGCCTGTTGTGGCTCAGACTGCTCACCTTCCTCTGCAGGTATGTTATTGTTATACCTAATGTGGTGGAAGAATAACTCAGCTTCTTCTTACATTTCGCTGTCATCTGTTTGGTGTGGCGCCCCTTCTGGTCGGTGTGTGCACTTTCTTTCATCAAAATGGACAGCTCTGCATACTTCAACTTTGCCAGTTTTGGGATCTATTATTCTGTATCCCTTCTGCGTTGGAGAATATCCAATGAATATTACTTCCCTGGCAGTGTTGTCAAGTTTTGATCTCTTTTGTTTTGGGATGTGCACAAAGGCCTTGCACCCGAATACATGAAGACGAGACATGCTTGGTGTCCTATCATGCCATAGTTTAAATGGTGTTTTGTTGGTTACAGATGCAGGAAGTCGGTTCTGCAGGTAGGTGCCAGTAACTGCTGCTTCTCCCCAGTACTTTTGTGATAACTGCGCATCTTCCAACAAGGAATTAATCATTTGTCCAAGAGTCCAGTTCATGTGTCCTGCAACCCCATTCTGCTCTGGGTTGTAGACAACTGTAGTCTGGTGCTCGATGCCTTCCTCACAGGGAAAGTCTTGCATAGCCCTGGATACATATTCTCCTCCATAGTCAGATCTTATGATGTGTGGCTTTCTGCAAAATTTGTTGGACACAATCCTAACATAGTCCTTCGATTTTTGAAGTACTTGACTTTTCTCCTTTATTAGATACATGGTAGTATACCTAATAATAATAATAATAAAATTTTGTTTGTTAGTCGCCTATCTGTCTGAACTAACGGACACTCTAGGCGACGTACAACAATATAAAATACAATATACAATCAAAAAGCCACAATCATCAATTAATCTAAAACCATCCTTCAATTAATACATCATAAAAACTAATCCACCCCAGAAATCCTATAGGCCTGCCTGAATAGCCAGGTCTTTAAGGCTCGGCGAAAACCCATCAGGGAGGAGGCATGTCGAAGGTCAAAAGGAAGGGAATTCCAAAGGGTGGGGGCCACAATCGAAAATGCCCTCTCTCTGGTCCGCACCAGCCTAGCTGTTTTGACTGGTGGGACCGAGAGAAAGTCTTGTGTGGCTGATCTTGTCTGGCGGCATAATTGGTGATGCTGGAGGCGTTCCTTCACATAAACTGGGCCGAAACCATATAGGGTTTTAAAGGTTAACACCAACACCTTGAATTGGGCTCGGTAAACAACTGGTAACCAGTGTAGGTCTACCAACACTGGAGTGATATGATCCCGGCGACGGCTATGCTTTATCAAGCGTGCCGCTGCATTCTGTACCAGCTGTAATTTCCGGACCATTTTCAAGGGTAACCCCACGTGGAGCGCATTACAGTAGTCTAAGCGAGAGGAGACCAGGGCATGTATCACTCGTGGGAGCAGATGCACAGGAAGGTAGGGACGCAGCCTTTGTATCAGACGTAATTGATACCAAGCTGCCCGACTCACTGCCGAAACCTGAGCCTACCTGGAGTAGTCATCTATAAAAGTCAGCATGTACAAGTTTCCACCCTGGGATGGCACTTTCATTGGCCCACAAAGATCAGTGTGAATTAATTCTGGAGCCTTTTTGGTTTTCCTCTCACTTTTCTTAGGAAATTTTGGCTTCACACTTTTGGTCTTAATACAGCACTTGCAAGTCTGTGTACAATTGCACTGTCCCATTTTAATGCCTCTTGCCAAATTCTCTTTTTCAAGAGCAGTTACTCTACTTAAGCTGGCATGTCCCATCCTTCTATGCCAGATATGCAAGCATTCAGAATTTCTGGTTTCCTTGACCATATTTGCATGCATTGTTTCAATATATTCTAAATGTAAAAGTTCATCTTTCAATTTTGCAGCTCAACTTATTTCTCCTTCATCTAGAACACGGCAAAATTCCCCACTCATATAAAGTTGACATCCAAATTTCATTATTCTTGTAGCACTAATTAAATTGTCTTTAAGATCTGGAACATATAGACAGTTTTTCAGTTGGAGCAATCTTTGGCCACCTGATGTTCTGCAAAGCAATTCTACTGTACCTATTCCTTCACAAAAGAATTCTTGTCCAGATGCTGTAATTATCTTTTGCTTGTGACTTTTAAAACTTTTAAACAGGTTTCTAGCAATTACAAGATGAGAGGTGGATCCTGAATCAATTGAAAATCTGCTTTTGCAATCAGACTTCCTCTCATCAGACACATGGTAACTTGAAACCTTCGTTTTTGGCTTAAAGTCAGTTTCCCCAAAGGCTTCCCTTACTTCGGCTTGCCTTTGTTTAAAGTCAGGGCTGGCTCCTGTCTGCCTTGGAGTTTTGCATATGAAACCCCTGTTGCTGTGTTTGTCTATCCCCTTTTGTGGATTTGGGTGATGACTCATGTCGCTATCCTTTGTTTTGTTTCCCCACAGTAAAGTTTGCTTGCTTGGACACAGTCTGCAGTTCCCGCCTTTCTTTAAAATCTTGGTCTTTTAAATACAAGACAATCTGATTCAGGTCTTGTTCAGAATTCTCTAGTACACAGCAAATTAATTTATGATCATCACTGAGGGAACTCAAAAGCAGTGCCTTTTTCATACCATCTTTTAAAAACTTTCCACATCTTTCAAGTTTAGCCAAAAGTTCTGAAAACTTTTCTATGTGTTTATTCAGGCTGACTCTTTAAGCAGTCTCCTTCAGAGAAAACAACTCTTTGTGTAAAGATACATGATTTGGGTTTTTGTTTTCTTGTTAAAAATTTGTTCTAGTCTGTCATACATTTCCTTTACATTGTTACATCCTATGCAAATATTCAGTGCTTCAGCTGATAGTGCAGAAATTAGCAGAGATTTTACTTTTGCATGCTTACATCTTCATGAAGCCATTGCATTCTCAGCCGAGGGTTCAGGATCAGACAGAATTCCATTCAAACCTCCTCCTTCAAGAAGCGCCTTGAATCTTAGATCTCACAATTTGAAGTTATCTTTTTCAAGCCTTGGAATGCGTCTCTCAAGCACTAATTGTTCAGCCATCCTTTTGTATCTTTTGTTCTGCTTTTCTTTCTAACTTAAAGTCTCCCTTGTAAATTACACACAAGCACTTTTTGCTTCAGCCACAACCTGCACTCAACTTAGTTTGCTGGGTCCCATAACCCTTGTTGCTGTGTGTTTGTGTGCTTAATTTGTTTAAAGCAGCACAACAGCAGCAGAGAGTAACA
This sequence comes from Rhineura floridana, assembly GCF_030035675.1. Lineage (NCBI taxonomy): Eukaryota > Metazoa > Chordata > Lepidosauria > Squamata > Rhineuridae > Rhineura > Rhineura floridana. Next base: position 231,994,920 of record NC_084482.1, on the reverse strand, counting down.
GCGGATGTTGAAATGCGAGTGTGCCAGTGTGTGTGTGCGTTTACCTAAGAAAGCAGTCTTTTACCCTGCATCAGCATCACTGAGACATAAGCCTTAGTAAAATAAGAAAAGCTACTTTATTTATAGAAATACATAGTAGATAGAAAGGCACACCTAGTGCTAACTAACTAGCTAAGTTGGAGGCGTAACACCCAGGTGTGAGAGTTAGCCCCATGGTTAGGAGAGAGAGAGCAGAGACAAAGGTGTATCTTCTCTCTCAGACAGTTGGAGAAGAAAGAAGTGGGAAAGGCAGGAGGAGGAGGGGCAGGTAAGCTTCCCTAAAGACGTAACATCCTAGCGATGGAAGGAAGTCAGTCAGAGCATCTCAGGTAAAGGTAAACAAGCCTATCCATCTGGGGGACCCTCTGAAACATAGACAAAAGAATAAAACAGGAGTTGCTCTTGCCCCACTTCCAACAGCGACCAAGGCTGTATCTAGGTGTTCAGGATATAAAACATTCCAAAGCGGCTTTTAAGTAACCCTCAATGTTGCCCTATTAAAAAGCCTCCAGGGCAGGATAGCCAAGGGGAGGATAGCCAAGGGCAGAGCGATCCTCCCTTTCATGGCCAAAGGATCTGTTGCAGAGTAGCGAATTAGGGATTTGAGCGTCTGAGTGAGCTTTGTGTATTTGAATCTTTGCTAAAGATTGCACCTTCCCAGAGAATTAGTCAGACAGAGACTTTAAGCTTTAAAAATAAGAAATAACTACTTTATTTAACCATGGACTGCGAAAAAGACAAGTAATTGGGTGTTAGAACAAATTAAACCAGAACTATCCCTAGAAATTAAAATGCTGAAACTGAGGTTATCATAGTTTGGACACATCTTGAGAAGACATGATTAACTGGAGAAGACAATTGTCTAGAGAAGACAATAATGGGAAAAACAGAAGGAAGTAGAAAAAGAGGAAGTCCAAATAAGAGATGGATTGATTTCATAAAGGAAGCCACAAACCTGAACTTAAAAGATCTGAACAGGTTGGTTCATGACAGATGCTATAGCAGGTCATTGATTCATTGGGTCGCCATGAGTCGTAATCGACTTGAAGGCATACAACAACAAACTTTTCAAAGCATTGATAAATCTCTTTCCTTGTACAGATCCTTTGATGCGCCTAAAAGTAGCCATTCTGGCAAAAGGTCTTTCAATGCTACAAGCATGTATGAGGTTTGTTCCCTGTATGCCTTCTGTGATGCAAAGTAATGTGGTTACTCCGATGGAAGCTCTTTCCATACTCCAAGCATTTATAAGGTTTCTCCCCTGTGTGACATGTTTGATGCAAAGTTAGGTGTAACCCACTGTTGCTTGTAACACGAGACAGTGCTGGAAGGTGAGACCCCCAGGACAGATGGCACTCTGTGAGCTACTGGGGAAGAACAAAGGACAAGTACAAGTAGCGCTGTGACTAATGACGCAGCTGGGTCAAAGCCGAAAGGAAGCCCAGAGGCTGATGTGCAGAGATGTTAAAGGAGAGTCCGGAGTTGTGCAAATTACACAATAGGAACATGGAATGTGAGAAGCATGAGACAGGACAAGTTAGAAATTGTCAAGCAGGAAATGGAATGTATCAACATTACAATAGTTGGCATGAGTGAATTAAAAATGGGACGTTTTCAGGCAACTACAAAATATTTTATGCAGGAAATGATAAATTAAGAAGAAACAGGGTTGCTCTAATAGTGAGGAATTAAGTAGCAAAAGCAGTTAGGAGCTATAATGCAGTCTTTTATAAACGCTTTTATAATGTGCACAAAAGATGAGACACGTATTCGCTGTGTCTAGATCCAGAGTGACGTTTGCTTTCTGAAGGTCTCCAAGCAACAGATCATCTTTGAATTGCTTCATGATACCCTCCCAAGAGTGAGTTGTATCACATAAATCTTGGATCCTCTGCTTCAGCTCTGGAAGGAAATCTACTGGATTCTCAACAACCTCTGCAAGGTCTTTTGGGGGGTTAGGTGTGAAGCGCATCATTGCATCGCACTTTAGGGGAGGGGTGAGAGAGACAAAGGAGGGGAGAGCCCCCCACTCCGGGCTTGCTTCTGAACAGGGCCGGAGCTGGCACGTTCGGCGCCCCCCTGCAAATTATAAATTGGCGCCCTTAACTTTTATACATTTTTTGTTCATTTTTCAGTTCAAATGTTAGTAATGTATGATTAGTTTTTCCGAGCTTTTAAACAAAATTCTGGGCTTAGGGGCGCCTCTGGCGTACCTCAATCGTTGCGCCCTCCTGCCATACTTACCTTGCTTACCGTGTTACACCAGCCCTGCCCCTAGAGATCCAGTGGGCACCAACGCTGTGAAGTTTTCAGTGCCAGCTGATGACTTCCGTTTGCATCCAGCAATGGAAATGGAAACGGACTGCCTTCAAGTCAATCCTGACTGATGAGGGTCCTATGACTAGGGTTTCCGTAGTGAGAGGTTTTCAGAGGGGGTTTCCCATTGCCTCCCTCTGAGGCTGAGAGGCAGTGACGGCCCAAGGCCACCCAGTGAGCTTCATGGCTGGGTGGGGATTTGAACCCTGGTCTCCCAGGTCGTAGTCCAATGCCTTAACCACTACACTACACTAGTCCTACAAAAAATATACTCATTGAAATTAATGGGCACAACTAATATAGGTCTATCCATTTTAAGGGCTCTACTTCAAGCAGAACTTAGCTAGATACAACCCTTTCCCCTTTTTGTCAGACTTTTTGAGTGATCTGAGTAATTTCCAGCCAAGCATCCCGGTTTAAAGTTGCAAAGATATTCTTATAAGCCTCACTCAGCAGAGGAAAAGATCTGTCAGGCTTATGCTATTCTGCCCAGTGCACTACACGCTGATAGTGCTATACTGTGTTTCCAAATACGGGTTTCTAAAACTTGCGCGGCTGCCAGCGTTTTCTCTCTCTCCCCCCCCAGGAATGAAGTAGGTGTGGAGGAGGAAGCGGCAGCAGCCACGCGAAGCCTCCTCTCCTCTCCAAGCGCCAGGGGCGCTGCATGCTTGCAGAGCTGGCAGGCGAACAAATGCCCAGCCTCCGGCGCCCCTCAAGCGTTGTGCCCTCCTGCCATGCTTACCTTGCTTACCGTGTTACACTGGCCCTGCTTCTGAATACCCCTAGCTGGACACTGCGGGGGCAGGAGAGTTGCTCTTTGCAGGCAGGGGCTGCTGGTGGGCTTCGCATTGGGGGCAACTGGCTGGCCACTGTGAGGCTGGACTAGATGAGCTCCCTTTACCCGATCCAGCAGGCTCTTTTGATGTTCTTATGAGAATCAAATCCTCCCCAGCTACACAGCTCCATGGCTGACCTTGGCCCTGTGACTGTTTCACAGCCCAGCCTACCTCACAGGAGTGTTGTGAGGGTACAGGGTGGAGAACATTGATGTGTCACTCAAAATCTTGGACCTCCAGCATGTGGGATCTTGCACACTTGTACCCACAGTATGCGTGAGCATGAGCATGTGGCCAAATGCATGTGTGCCTCCTATTATTGCAAATACTTAACTATGTCAAAAGGGGCCTGGGTTCAAATCCCTGCTCGGGAGTGAAATTTAGTCGGTGACCTTGGCTGAGTGACGTTGTTGTTGTGAAGACAAAAGTGGCGGGGAGCGGGGCTCAAACCATATTTCCCACTGTGAGCCCCTTAAAGAAGGCTTTGGTAAAAATATTAAAAATACAATAAAACATATGGAGAAAATGTAATAAGTAAACAAACCTCTTATCTCGCTTGCCCAAACTCCAACCCTATACGGCAGGCAAGACTGCTGTGAAGGGTTCCACCTTGTACACCCTCTGCCCAACTCAGAAGTGCCTTCTGCCACTTGGTGCCCTCTAGGTGTGACCAGCCAGGCTGGGGGGTTTGAAAAAGATCGCCTCTTCCTCCTCCTCACCCTCCTGACCCTTTCAACACCTGGCAAAGACCAAAAGCTATCACTGTGCTCTGCAGGTGAGTGCCTCCGTCAGTTGCCATCTTATCAGGAAGTCCGTTCCACACAACACAGGAAGCAGAACTTTAGTGTGGCGGCACCTACCCTGGGGAATTCCCTCCACTTACATATTAGACACGCTGTTATCTTTTTAGCACCTGCTGAAGACATTCCTCTTTCAACAAGTAGAGACCTTATCCCAGTGAGTGTTCATGTAAGGGGAAAAAAGTAATTGGTTAGAGGCATACACAGAAACTTTCTTAAAAAGTTAAACCCTTAGGAAATGAATAATGCCATCAACTAGCCTAAAAAAACCAGTTGATACAAACTTTTGATTCTCTCTTCCAGCAGAAGCAGCAAATGAGGCAATGTTTCTTCAATGACCAATTTCATTACTGTTTAGAAAGCCGTCTTCTCTTGAGGGTTCTCGTTTCTCATCCTTCCTGTGCAAGCCCCCCCCCACCAATGCAAATCCAACCTCTGTGAGGGGAAGGGGCTGGTCTGGATCAGCCCTGCAAGGGCAGCGGAGGTCATTTGCTGGAAACCAAGCTTGCATGTCCCTTGTAAAGGGAGATGTTCCTTCTTACTAGAATTGGTGGAAGGAAGCCCAGAGGCTGATGTGCACAGATGCAAAAGGGGAGTCCGGAGTTGCACGATGTACACAATAGGAACATGGAATGTGAGAAGCATGAACCAGGAAAAGTTAGAAATTGTCAAGCAAGAAATGGAACGCATCAACGTTACAATACTTGGTGTGAGTGAATTAAAATGGACAGGAATGGGACATTTTCAATCAGGTAACTACAAAATATATTATGCAGGAAATGAGAAATTAAGAAGAAATAGGGTTGCTTTAATAGTGAGATGTAGCAAAAGCAATTAGGAGCTACAACGCAAGGTCTGATCGAGTGATATCAATGAGATTAAATGGGAAACCTATTAACATAACCATCATCCAAGTCCAGGCTCCAATGGCAAATGCAGAATTTAGCTGGTGTCCACACTGCATCTACAACGCCAGAAATGATCACTTTTTTTGGAACTGTGCAGAGATTATTTAATTTTTTCTCGTCCTCAACAACACGATGGGAAATTTTAATGAAGTCTTTAAAATTGTCACTTAAAAGTTTTTCTGATACAAGGTGGTCATCAAAGGCCAATGCAATAAAGTCGCTATGTTTACAATTATCCGAAGTAAAGAAAGGATTGGAAAGGATTGCAAATGATTTATCAAATCTGGAAGCTGTATCAAATGCAAACAGTTTGCTGCTACAAATTAATTATAGATTTATCTGTACTCTTTCTGTGTGGAATAAAATTCTACAATGCATTGAACGAACAAATAAAGCCTTACAATGAAAAGATGTATCGATAGACCATGCAACAAAATTAATTGATGGACTACGTGGTACTTTACAAGGACTACGAGAAACAGGTTTCAAACAAAATTTCCTGGAAGCAAAAAATTTGGCTGAAACAATGGATATAGAGATTGGATTTCCTAATAAACGGAAGAGAAGAATTAAGAAAATGGAATCAGATGAAGCACCGGATGAAGGAAGTAGCATGGCACCCGAAGAATTATTTAAAATGCAAATTTACAGCGTTTTTGACGCTCTATTGTCTCAAATAGATTGGCGTTATGAGCAACTGAGAACTATCTGTGACAATTTTTGCTTTCTCTATGGCTCGTCTTTAGAATCGATGAGCGTTGCTGATTTACAAAAATCGGCTGCAGATCTCGCTATTAAGTATAGCAAAGATTTAAATATGTACGAGCAAGTTAAAATTAATTAAGAATTATTTAAGATCGACTATCAGACAAGAACGATTATCCAATCTTTCCATAATTTTGATTGAATATAATATCGTTAAAGATATTAATTATGATGATGTAATCAATGAATTTGCTGAAATTGATTAGATAAAGCAGAAGATGGAGAAGTTTCATACTTTCTGTGAAAACAAGCCCAGGAGCAGACTGCAGTACAGATCATGAACTGGTAATATCGAAAACCAGAGTAAAGCTAAAGAACAACAGAGCACTCATAATGCCAAAATACAATTTAAATAACATCCCAGAAGTATATAAAGATCAAATAAGGAACAGGTTTGAGGCTTTAAAGTTGGTTGACAGAGAGCCAGAAGAACTATGGAGTGAAGTCAGAGACGTTATCAGGGAAGAATGCAAAAAGACCATACCTCTAGTTAAAAAGAGAGGAAGACCTCAATAGATGACTGAAGAAACACTTAAAATGGTTAAAGAGAGAAGGAAAGCAAAAGCAAAAGGAGATAGAAACACAGTGAGAACCCTAAATGCAACAATGCAGCGACTAGTACGTAGGGACAAAGAGAACTATTACAATAGAATCATAGAATAGTAGAGTTGGAAGGGGCCTATAAGGCCATCAAGTCCAACCCCCTGCTCAATGCAGGAATCCAAATCAAAGCATTCCCGACAGATGGCTGTCCAGCTGCCTCTTGAATGCCTGCAGTGTCGGAATGCTTTAAAAGAAATGGGGGTGCCACAGCATCTGATTGAATCCAGGGCGGGCACCCAGCCTCTGCTTACAAACCTCTACAGGAAGGGAGAGCTGCCACTTTCTGAAACACTCTGCGTTATCCCTGTGGAGCAGGATCATGGCCCTTGAAACAGCCACAGCTCCCTCCAAAGAATCCTGGGGTGGCAATTTGTGCCGGGAGCTGAGAGTTGTGAGGAGACCCCATTCACTTCACAGGACTATAATTCCCTGGGACTGACTGTGCCCCCAGAGAAGTGGCATGGGGAGGTCTCTGAGCCACTCCCAGCCCCCTCCCCAAGCGACGGTTCCCAGGATTCGGATCCTACTGGGAGGGGGCCATTGCTGCTGCTCGTGGGGAATTTGGGACTGGGGGTGTTCCAAACCAGGCTCATTTGCCACTACTGACTGCGCTGTTTCAGAGAGACCCCTCCCACCAATAGTTATTTCTACACAAATGCCCCCCTTTCCTCCCAGGTGCTTGAAGTGACGTGCATGGGTCTGCCCTCCCCATTTTATCATCACAACGGCCCTGTGAGGTAGGCCAAGCTGAGAGGTGGTGACTGGCCCTCAAGACCAGCCAGTGAGCTTTGCATGGCTGAGTGGGGGGGATCTGAACCCTGATCTCCTAGGTCCCATCCCAGCACTCTAACCACTACACCACACAGTGGGGGTCACAGGAATGCAGGAGGATTTTTTAAAGTGGAGTCAGAAAGGGCTGAAAGCGTGTTTTGTGGAGGGGGAGAGAGACGCTGTTCTCAACCCATAGCCGCTCGCGAGTCCTAGGCTGCTCTTAATCGCAAGGGAGCTAGATAAAAGGGGGGGGTATACAGGGCCCTGGGAGTCAGCTGTGCCCTGCAGGTCCTTGCCTCGACCCCTGTCCCTTTCCTCTCCTTCTCCCCAGCCCCCCCAGCATGTCCTCTCCCAGAAGAAGGGCGAGTGCCGCTTCTCCTCCGGGGCCACCACCAACGGGACCCTACAGGGCCTCCGCTTCCTGGCCCGGCACTTCTGGGGCCTGCCGGGGCTCTTGTGCTTTGCTGGCGACCGCGGGGACGTCGTGGCTGTGGCCAAGCTGGGCGAGACCGAAGCGGAACGTTCCCACGAGGACAAGGAGGGCTGCGCCGCAAGAGGGCCAAGTCTGCCGGCCCAACCACGGACGGCATCTTCCACGGCTTCTCCTCGGGAGGAAGAGTCCGGGGGAGGGGGCCGGGGAGGGGGAGCAGCCAGGCGCTTCTGCCGCGGGGTGGGCGCACACTTCATCCAGAAAGGTGGGTGGGGAGGCCCCAATGTGGCGGAGGGGGAGAGAGAAAGGTTTTCCCCATCGCCGCTGCCGCAGACTTTTGCCGGAGCTCCCCCACCCCCCTTTTGGCTCTGCCCCCTTCCTCCATACCTGGAACCAGGAGAAGAATGGAGGAGTGGTATGGAAATGTGAATAGTCTGCGCTGCGTGTGTGCCAGTGTGTGCGTTTACACAAGTGCCAGGCTTTTACCCAGCATCGGGATCACGGAGACTTCAGTCTACAAGAAAAGCTACTTTATTTGTCGAAATACATACGAACATACGAAGAGCCTGCTGGATCAGGCCAGTGGCCCATCTAGTCCAGCATCCTGTTCTCACAGTGGCCAACCAGGTGCCTGGGGGAAGCCCGCAAGCAGGACCCGAGGGCAAGAACACTCTCCCCTCCTGAGGCTTCCGGCAACTGGTTAATAAGAACATAAGAACATAAGAAGAGCCTGCTGGATCAGGCCAGTGGCCCATCTAGTCCAGCATCCTGTTCTCACAGTGGCCAACCAGGTGCCTGGGGGAAGCCCGCAAGCAAGACCCGAGTGCAAGAACACTCTCCCTGTCTGCGTATCTTAAATTATTGATATTTCTCCCTCCAATTTTCACACCTCCTTCATCTTGGTCCAATCCCACTTTCAGTATGATATGTTCTGAAAAAAGTTTCACTTTTTTCTGATGTGAGAAAAAAGTAAACATTTTCTTCGACCCTAAAAGTTTATTTTTTTCTTCTGATTTTAAAAGAAATTAAAACATTTTTGTGGGCCCCTAAAAGTATCATGGGCCCTAGGCACTGTGCCTACTGTGCCTAATGGATAAGTCGGCCCTGTACGGAGAGAGAAATGCCAGGTGTCCAAGCTGGATTTAGAAAGGGAAGAGGCACCAGAGATCGTATCGCAAACATACTTTGGATAATGGAACGGACCAAGGAATTTCAGAAGAAAATCACCCTGTGCTTTATAGATTACAGCAAAGCCTTTGACTGTGTAGATCATGAAAAACTATGGAATGCTTTAAAAGCAATGAGGGTGCCACAGCATCTGATTTTCTGATGCACAACCTATACTCTGCACAAGAGGCTACTGTAAGGACAGAATATGGAGAAACCGATTGGTTCCCCATCAGAAAGGGTGTGAGAGAGGAGTGTATTTTATCACCCTATTTATTTAATCTATACACAGAGCATATCATGTGGTAAGCTGGATTGGACCAAGATGAAGATGTGAAAACTGGAGGGAGAAATATCAATAGTTTAAGATATGCAGACAATACCATACTGCTAGCAGAAACCAGTAATGATTTGAAACGAATGCTGACGAAAGTTAAAGAGGAAAGTGCAAAAGCAGGACTGCAGCTGAACCTCAGAAAGACTAAAGTAATGACAACAGCAGATTTATGTAACTTGACAGTTGACAATGACTACACTGGAGACAATAGTGAAGAAATCAGAAGAAGGCTAGGACTGGGGAGGGCAGCTGTAATAGAAAAGGTCCTCAAATGCAAAGATGTATCACTGAACACCAAAGTCGGGATCATTCAGACCATGGTATTCCTGACCTCTATGTGGATGTGAAAGTTGGAAAGTGAAAAAAAGCGCCTAATAAAAATCAAGAAAAAAAATATAAATTGACTTAAATGACTTACAGCGTTCACTTCACTGTATATTACTAAAAGATGTTCATTTACCCTCCGCAGGTACTTTAATAGTTGGAGGGCACCTTCCCTATTTGTGTGTGTGTGTTTACATATACAAGTAATATTAAGTCGCCTCTCCCTGCTAGGTCACATCAAAGGCTGCATGCAGGGCAGAAACCATTGAAATGCTGTTTGCAAAAAGCGCTTTGGCAACAGGGCGTAGTAGGAACCTCCGCGCCTGCGCCCTGGATTTGCACAAGGGGCAGAGCCTGCAAGACGTTGGCCCAGAGCGCGCCTGGCATTCAGTCCTCCAGCGGGAAAAGGAACTGAGCTCTGCTTCCTAGAGAGGCAGGATGTTGTCATGCAAATGGGAGGGAGGGAGACAATAGGAAGCAAAGAGGCTTGATTAATTTCCGAGGAGGAGGAGGAGGAGGAAGAAGAGGCTGAATCGTGGCGAGGACGCAAGAGCGAGAGAGAGGTGCAGCAGTGGGGGTGGGGAAGGGTTAGCAGTTTGCCTTTGGGGGGGGTGGAGAAAGGGGGAGATCCTCCCCCCACATCTCGCCTGGGAATTCAGGGGGGGAGTCACATGCATGCAACCAGCTGCAACGTTGGGTCCGAGTCTTCCGCCAATGTCACTCTAGTCCCTGTCTTATTTTATGGTTTCGCTCCACTCCATGAGAGGGGATGCTCAAGGGTGATCGTGTCCACCGCCCTGGCCATTTCCCCATTCCAGAGGTCAACTGGGGCTTCAACAGAATCACCTGCGGAAGAGCCATCAGGAGCCTGTCTGGGTCCATCAGGCTCCTGGGGCAGACCATCCTAATCGGTGCCCCACCCCTGCAGAGGTTCTGAGTCCCAGTGAGTCTAGACCCAGCCAGGTAGTGACCTGTCCATGACAATGGAACTACAGAGAATTTCTCCACACCAAGCTCACCATCATCCCAACCTGCACAGAAAACAAGGTCCAAAGTGCGGTCAGCAGTGTGAGTGGGGCCAGATAATACTTGGGACAGACCCATGGTTGTCATGGAGGCCATGAAGTCCTGAGCCACTCCTGACGGGGTGGTCTCTGTGTGGATGTTGAAGTCACCCAATACCACAAGCCGTGGGGACTCCAACACCAACTCCGAGACCACCCCAACTAGCTCAGGAAGGGAGACTGTTGAGAAGCGGGGTGGGGGGGAGAAACACTGTCTCTGACAAATTTCTCGCTCACCCACCCCCATTGCTGGAGCCCTTTCAATATGCAAATTATAACTGAATCATAAACTGAAAGTTAAAATTAAGCTGCAATCCCAAACATGCTTGCGTCAAAGTTGACTCCGTCAAAATCAATAGGATGTTTTTCAGAGAAAATGCATTTAGGAAGGGAGCATTTATTTATACGCAACACACCATCATTTCCCTTCCAGAGATCCAAACCATATACTCTGGCCCTTTTCTGTCTCTTCCCAACGCCAGCATTGATATTTGCATCATATACATTCTCAAGCTACGTCACTGAAAAGCTTATGGGAGCATTTCTGGCTACATGAATATCTTGCGGTGGCTTCACTCTTAATCTCCATGGAGAAAGGTTTCCTCAGAAGTGTAAATGTGAAGCGCAGCCTTGGCTCCCTTTTGGAGGAGGAGGAGGGCAAAGCTCTCAGGTCTGGTTTTCACTCTCTTTGTGATGAGATGATGTTGTCCAAATGAAAACAGATGGGTTGGCTGAGTTCCACCATGCCCTCCCCAACAGACAGTTCAGGTTGGGCGTCATATCCAGTGAGCGCATGTTCCCAAGTGCCAGGCTGACGCTGCTGGGACCACACGGCCCCGTCCTCTTCATGGGGTGCAGGAGTTAACATGTCCCAAACAATCCCTCCTCTTAGCTACAAATGGCTTGACTTGGAATGGCTGAATATTTTGTGATCAAAAGTAACTAGCCCTGTCTTTTTCCTTGGAAGAATCGGAGCTCAATTCCTGTTTGGAAGACGGAGAGGATCTTCTTATTCAGGTTCCCAAAGAGGAGGAGACCTCAGCAGGTCGGTGCTTAGCTGTGCTGTGGGGGCCCTTTTGGTCTGGGAATTGAAGCTTTTTTCTGTTCCTGAGCAATATCATCCAGGGGAGAGTCACCCATCAGGCGGTGAGTTCTCCTGGTGGACATCTCGGATGGCTTTAAAAGGGGCTAAGGAAAATGGCTTCATCCCCAGTCTGTGTCTGCTGGAATTACTTTTTAAGATGTTTTTGTTTTAATATATTTAAAACCGTGTTTTTAATGATGTGTTTGAGAGTGTTTTTAGTGTTTTCGCTTGCCACCCTGGGCTCCTACTGGGAGGAAGGGCGGGATATAAATCGAAATGAATAAATAAAGGCTCTCAAGGGCTACCAGTCCTGATGTTTATGGGCCACCTCCGGAATCAGGGGGACAGCAGCAGGAGATGTGCTTTCTCTCTGGCTTGAGGGCCTCCCATGTGTGTCTAGTTGGCGCTTGTGGGCCAGGCTGGCTCCAGGCGTTTTTTGGGGGAGGGTGTCTTGGGGACAGGGTATCAATGAGGCCCTTATTCCCTCCCTTTCCTCCTCAGACCGCACCCGTCCTCCCCCTTGGCCCCAGCCCTTTAATATAAAATAATATGGTGACCCCCTAAAAAGAGGAGGGGAACCTTTGGCCCTCCAGATGTTGGTGAACTGCAGATTCCATCAGCTCCTGCAAGGATGGCCAATGATTAGGGGTGATGGGATTTCAGCAACATCTGGTGGGCCACAGGATCCCCACACCTGGTATAATATAATCTGCAAATGCAAACGCACTTACCTAGGAGGGTGTCCCATTGGACTGGGTGGGGCTTACTTCTGAATGGGTGTGACTTTTATTGGGGTAATTTACATCCACAGTGGCAAGGGATCTCATCCTTTTACCTCGATTCTAAATGGGGTTCTTCCTATCTCGCTCCCAGAATTAAAACTCAAAATGCTTCCTCCTCGGAAATTCCCATCAGACTCTTATTATATGACTATGGCTATGGCAGCAAGATTATTATGGAATACTGATAATGGAAGATTGGACACTGAAATTACTGGACTTAACAGGACTATTGAAGATGGAAGATGGAATTAATATTAATAATGGAATAATGGCTATTGAAATTATTGGACCTAACAGATTGGATGAGATGGATTAATTGATATGTTTATTTGGACTATGGTTATGACAATAAGATTATTATTATTATTAACGAGATGGATTAATCGACATGTTTATTTGGAGAAAAATTGATAGATATATTTCTTAAAGAATTGAAACCTCTCTTTGACTTTTTGTGGAAAGAATAAAGTAATGTTTATGAGATTTGATGATTAATTAAGATAACTACTGGAGGAAAGTGATTTTATAATATAATTTAAGAGACAGGATTGTTATATATTGTAGACCTCTAACTGATCTGCGACAAATGGGAAGTCAACATTTTATTTTTTTCTGTTTAATCATTTTTGTTTTGTTTTGTTTTTTGTCTTTGAATGTTTTATGATTTTGTTTTGTTTGTTTTATGAAAATTTGAATAAAAATTATTGTAAAAAAAAAAATGCTTCCTCCTCTTAGATTCGAGGTTGTAGAAATTGTTTGATATGGAATCCCTGACTTTTTATGTTGTGGTTAAAAGTAACTCCTCTTGTCTGTTTCCTTGAAAGAACGAGACCTCGCTTCCTGTAAGGAAGAAAGTGAAAGTCTGTTTATCCAGGTCCCCAAAGAAGAGGAGGAGGAGACCTCAGCAGGTTGGTGCTTAGCTGTGCTGTGGAGCCTCTTTTGGTCTGGGGATGGAAGCATTTTTCCATTCTTGAGTAATGTCATCCAGGGGAGAGTCGCCCATCAGGCTGTGAGTTCTCCTGGTGGACATCTTGGATGGCTTGAAAAAGGAAGCTGGATAGATGCGTGGAAGAGAAGGCTCTCAAGGGCTAAAAATCATGATGCCTGTAGCCTTCTGTCCTTGTTTTTTTAAGAAGATGCTTTGTTTTAAAGGTGATTTTATTTATTTATTTACTTACTTATTTATTGCACTTGTATACCGCCCCATAGCCGAAGCTGTCTGGGCGGTTTACAGCAATCAAAAACATTAAAACAAATATACAATTTAAAACACATATTTTAAAAAAACAATTACAATTTAAAAATTTAAAACAATATAAAACACATGCTAAAATGCCTGGGCGAAGAGGAAAGTCTTCACCTAGTGCTGAAAAGATAACAGTGTTGGTGCCAGGCACACCTCGTCAGCAACATTATTCCATAATTTGGGGGCCACCACTGAGAAGGCCCTCTCCCTTGTTGCCACCCTCCCAGCTTCTCTTGGAGTAGGCACCCGGAGGAGGGCCTTTGATCTTGAACGTAGTGTACGGGTGGGTTCATATCAGGAGAGGCATTCCATCAGGTATTGTGGTCCCAAGCCTTGTAAGGCTTTATAGGTCAATACCAGCACCTTGAATCAAGCTCGGAAACATAAAGGCAGCCAGTGCAAGTGGGCCAGAATCGGTTTTATATGTTCGGACCATCTGGTCCCTGTTACCAATCTGGCTGCTGCATTTTGCACAAGCTCCAGTTTCCAAACCGTCTTCAAAGGCAGCCCCACGTAGAGCGCATTGCAGTAATCTAATTTGAAGGTTACCAGAGCATGGACAACTGAAGCCAGGTTATCCCTGTCCAGATAGGGACATAGTTGGGCCACCAACCGAAGCTGGTAGAAGGCACTCCGTGCCACCGAGGCTACCTGAGCCTCAAGTGACAGAGATGGTTCTAGGAGAACCTCCAAGCGATGAACCTGCTCCTTCAGGGGAAGTGCAACCCCATCCAGAACAAGTTGGACATCCACCATCTGGTCAGAAGAACCACCCACTAGCAGCATCTCAGTCTTGTCTGGATTGAGCCTCAGTTTATTAGCCCTCATCCAGTCCATTGTCGCAGCCAGGCACTGGTTCAGCACATTGACAGCCTCACCTGAAGAAGATGAAAAGGAGAAATAGAGCTGCGTGTCATCAGCATACTGATGGCAACGCACTCCAAAGCTCCGGATGACCGCACCCAACGGTTTCAAGTAGATGTTGAACAGCATGGGGGACAGAACTGACCCCTGTGGAACCCCATACTGGAGAGTCCAGGGTGCCGAGCAATGTTGCCCAGGCACCACCTTCTGGAGGCGACCTGCCAAGTAGGAGCGGAACCACCGCAATGCTGTACCTCCCACTCCCAACTCAGCCAGTCTCCCCAGAAGGATACCATTGTCAATGGTATCAAAAGCTGCTGAGAGATCAAGGAGAATCAACAGAGATACACTCCTCCTGTCTCTCTCCCAACAAAGGTCATACAGGGCGACCAAGGCTGTTTCTGTGCCAAAAGCAGGCCTGAAACCTGACTGAAATGGATCCAGATAATCGGACTCATCCAAGAGTGTCTGGAGCTGACCTGCAACCACTCATTCCAGGACCTTGCCCAGGAATGGAACATTTGCTACCGGCCTATAGTTATTATGATTTTCTGGGTCCAGGGAGGGTCTCTTCAGGAGTGGTCTCACTACTGCCTCTTTCAGGCAGCCAGGGACCACCCCCTCTCTCAGAGAGGCATTAATCACCTCCCTGGCCCAGCCGGCTGTTCCATCCCTGCTGGCTTTTATTAGCCAAGAAGCGCAAGGGTCCAGCACAGAAGTGGTTGCACGAACCTGTCCAAGCACCTTGTCAACGTCCTCGAGCTGCACCAACTGAAACTCATCTAAGAAATCAGGACAAGGCTGTGCTCTGGTGCTTCATCATTTTTTTGTCCCCCTGGATTCCCTTTGGAAGGAAGGACAGGATATAACTTTTATTAGTATTATTAGGACTGATTGTGGGATTCCCATACACATCGATTCAGGCCCTGTGGAGATGCAGAGCTAGATAGGCCTTTGGTTTGATCAAGCTCATCTCATGCTATAAAGAGGAAGGTTGGCTGTCAGGTGGAAGTTCCCCTTCTGTCCACTGAGAGATTCCCCAAATTAAAATATCTGGCTTGGCTTCCAGATCCTGACAGTCTGAAGGAGACCCAGCTAGTTTTGTAGCGGAAAGTAACTTGTGTGTTTCCTTGAAAGAGCTAGGCCTCATTTCCTGTTGGGAAAGAGGAGAAGATCCACTTGTCCAGGGTCTCAAAGAAGAGGAGGCGGAGACATCAGCAGGTAGTGTTGTGGGGCCCTTTGTGGAACTGAAGATTCCCCACCCACCCCTCTTGTTCCTGAATAATCTCATCCAGGGCAGACTGACCCATTAGGCTACCAGTTCTTCTCATGGTTTTGCCCTCTCCATTCCTCTGCCACCTAAAAATCTCACAACATCTCATTCCTCGGAGTTTCTCTTCATCCGCAGACCTTCGGTTGCGAAGGATGAAATGGTCCCATCCCACCCAGGATGCTAGGCAGGACTGTGGACCATTGATCTTAAGAAGAGGCGTAGTGGTAAATTTTGGAACGCAGGAGCCCCAAACATTCAAACCTAAAGCTTCTGTCCCAAACATGTTTATCTGGCACTTAATTTCCAAGTTAAAGACTATTAAAATTTGAATAGGTAATAGTTGCAGTGGCACCGGATTCTTCTTCCCATTCTCTGTGGTGTGTGTACTTTGGGTTACTCGCTTTCATTGTCAGGGACTATTTGTGCCACAGACTCCTTTTTCTGTTTGTGGATCCTGCAGACTACTTGATGGCTGGTCCTTCCTTTAAGAAAGGAGGCAGACAGTGGAAGAGGGCTTCTTCGTTCCTCCTTTTCCAGCTCTTGGATTTTATTTCCTTGAAGCCCAAAGTAAAAGCGAGGCCATGCATGCTCTGCAAGAGGGTCCCCGTCTTGCAGTCATGCAGCTGAAATCTTGCAGGGCTGCACCTGCCTGAAGCCAAATTCAGCATTACTTGTAAAAATGAGCCCCAAAGGTGGGTCATAAGAACATAAGAAGAGCCTGCTGGATCAGGCCAGTGGCCCGTCTAGTCCAGCATCCTGTTCTCACAGTGGCCAACCAGGTGCCTGGGGGAAGCCCACAAGCAGGACCCGAGTGCAAGAACACTCTCCCCTCCTTTTTATTTTCCAATTAATTTTTATTAAATTTCCAAAACGAAAACAATACAAAAAGGAAAAACACAAATCAACAACTAACACAATAAAAAAAATAAAAAAATAATAAAAATATTGACTTACGATTTGTCGTAGTTCAGCTATAAATCTATAATGTATAACAAGCCTGACTCTAAATAGATTATAAAATCACCTTCCTCCAGCGGTTATCTTAATTGGTTTCAAATCTCATTAACATCATATCATTTTAATCTTCCACAAAAAGTCAAAGAGAAGTTTCCAATCCTTGAGATATATGTCCATCAATTTTTTTTCTAGATAAACATGTCAATTAATCCAACTCATCAAGTCTACTAAGTCCAGTAATTTCAGATCGCTCTTCTTCCATTGTCCGTATTTAGTTCCATCTTCCATCTTCCAACTTTACGCACCCAATAATCTTGCTGTCATAGTCATATAATAAGAGTCTGATAGGAATTTCCTTTATCATAGATATTTTCTTGCCATCAATTCCGAACGCACCACCGAAGCACTGCTGCAAAGCCACATCTCTGCTCCTCTTTTTTACATGATACATTAGCACATCTCTTGAAGATTTTTCCATTGACACAGAACAGGGATTAATTCTGTTAACTTTCTCCATTTCAAGTTCCATCAAATCCTTCCAGTCCAGGAATTTTTTTGAACCGATAATATCTTTATCTCCAATCTCTTCAATTCCTTCAGAGACAGCGCTGAGTTCCAAACCATAATATTTGTCTCCAGGATCCATCACAGCCAGGGAATCCAAATCTTTTTCCATGTCCATATTTAATCCAATCTCCATAGTTTGAACCTTGCCTTTAATTTCTCTTTCATCCTTTTTTGATTTTCCAGATCTATCTTTATTCTCCTTTTTCATAGAATCCTGAATTTCTTTCAGCTCCTGTCTCATTTCTTCAAATTCAATTTTCAACGTTTGTCTATTATTTCTCAGTTCTTGTTTTATTGACTTAATCCCATTCATTATTTTCTGAAACATGTCTAAAGATAAAGTTCCTTCTTCTACATCCATAATCTTCTTAATTGTCATTCTTAAAACCAAAGGAACAAAACTCCTTCAATTTTCAATGTCCCAAGCAAAAAGCAGTTTATTTCTTTATCCAGTTACAAAGGAGTTAATCTTTCAAACCAACTTACGTCACACTCTAGACAGCTCTTATCTCTTATATGCCCAGAAGTGCAAAAACAGCTTTAGTTCACAGCGTCCAAATAACTAGTAGCAGAAAGAATGAGCAGATTCGTCAAACCCCCCCCCAAAACCCCCCAAGTAGATCAAAAAGTAGTCCCAGACATATATCACACAAAAGTCTTATAAATCAAAAATCTCTTCCAATCAGAAACCCCTCATCCGTTGAAATCTTTATAAAGCTTTTTTCCATGTCAGCTTTTTGCAATAACAAAAAGATAGGCTATTTTTATTTTCCTCCCCCTTAATTCCGTGAGTAAAAAAGAAGGAAAGTTTTGGCTCACCCAGGTTATCTTAATTGCTGAGTCTTTGACAAATCTCTTTAGCTGTATAGATAAGAAAGTGATAAGCATAGACAGGAGAATTCTTGCCTGTTAATCCGTTGTTTTTTTAAGGGAAAAAAAACGGGTCACTTTTTCAGCTGAGCTGGCTATAAATCCTTGCTCTGTCCGAGCAGCTGGAAGACCTTCTTTCACAGACAATTCTGACGAATTCCAGTCTCCAACAATCACAACAAAGCTGTGTGGGAAATCTCACGTTTCTTCCTTATCCGGAAGAAATTATCCCCAGTCAAAAAAAACACTTTCTGACTGGATTTATTACTGAAAAAGTTTCATCCAAGACGGAGGTCCGTCTCAGAGCTGCACAGGCGGAGGGATCCTTCTGGGAAGTCAGAACACTCTCCCCTCCTGAGGCTCCCGGCAACTGGTTTTCAGAAGCATGCTGCCTCTGACTAGGGTGCCAGAGCACAGCCATCATGGCTAGTAGCCATTGATAGCCCTGTCCTCCATGAATTTGTCTAATCTTCTTTTAAAGCCGTCCAAGCTGGTGGCCATTACTGCATCCTGTGGGAGCAAATTCCATAGTTTAACTATGCGCTGAGTAAAGAAGTACTTCCTTTTGTCTGTCCTGAATCTTCCAACATTCAGCTTCTTTGAATGTCCACGAGTTCTAGTATTATGAGAGAGGGAGAAGAACTTTTCTCTATCCACTTTCTCAATGCCATGCATAATTTTATACACTTCTGTCATGTCTCCTCTGACCCGCCTTTTCTCTAAACTAAAAAGCCCCAAATGCTGCAACCTTTCCTCGTAAGGGAGTCGCTCCATCCCCTTGATCATTCTGGTTGCCCTCTTCTGAACCTTTTCCAGCTCTATAATATCCTTTTTGAGATGAGGTGACCAGAACTGTACACAGTATTCCAAATGCGGCCGCACCATAGATTTATACAAAGGCATTATGATATCGGCTGTTTTATTTTCAATAACTTTCCTAATTATCTCCAGCATGGAATTTGCCTTTTTCACAGCTGCCGCACACTGGGTCGAAATTTTCATCATGCTGTCCACTATAACCCTGAGGTCTCTCTCCTGGTTGGTCACCGCCAATTCAGACCCCATGAGCGTATATGTGAAATTAAGATTTTTTGCTCCAATATGCATAATTTTACACTTGTTATATTGAATTGCATTTGCCATTTTTCCGCCCATTCACTCAGTTTGGAGAGGTCTTTTTGGAGCTCTTCGCAATCCCTTTTTGTTTTAACAACCCTGAACAATTTAGTGTCATCAGCAAACTTGGCCACTTCACTGCTCACTCCTAATTCTAGGTCGTTAATGAACAAGTTGAAAAGTACAGGTCCCAATACTGATCCTTGAGGGAGTCCACTTTCTATAGCCCTCCATTGGGAGAACTGTCCGTTTATTCCTAGTCTCTGCTTTCTGCTTCTTAACCAATTGCTTATCCACAAGAGGACCTCTCCTCTTATTCCTCAAAAGTCTTTGGTGAAGTACCTTGTCAAATGCTTTTTGAACGTCTAAGTACACTATGTCCATGGGATCATCTCTATCTATATGCTTGTTGACACTCCCAGGCACTTTTGGATGAAACCGATTATCTGGATCCGTTTCAATCCGGTTTTAGGTCCGGTTTTGGCACTGAAACAGCCTTGGTCGCCCTGTATGATGACCTTTGTCGGGAGAGGGACAGGGGGAGTGTGACTCTGTTGATTCTCCTTGATCTCTCAGTGGCGTTTGATACCATCGACCATGGTATCCTTCTGGGGAGGCTCGCGGAGTTGGGAGTTGGGGGCACTGCTTGGCAGTGGCTCTGCTCCTACTTAGCGGATCATCGCCAGAAGGTAGTGCTTGGGGAACATTGCTCGACACCCTGGACTCTCCATTGTGGAGTCCTTCAGGGGTCGGTTTTGTCCCCCATGCTCTTTAACATCTACATGCAGCCTCTGGGTGCGGTCATCAGGAGTTTTGGAGTGCGTTGCCATCAGTACGCTGATGACACGCAGCTCTACTTCTCCTTTTCACCTTCTTCAGGTGAGGCTGTTGATGTGCTGAACCGTTGCCTGACCGTGATAATGGACTGGATGAGAGCTAATAAACTGAAACTCAATCCAGACAAGACTGAGACACTGTTGGTGAGCTCTTTACCTGCCCAGATGGTGGATGTTCATCCTGTTCTAGATGGGGTTACACTCCCCTTGAAAGAACAGGTTCGTAGTTTGGGGGTCCTTTTTCACCCTTCCTTGTCGCTTGCGGCTCAAGTGGCCTCGGTGGCACGGAATGCGTTTTACCATCTTTGCTTAGTAGCCCAACTACGCCCCTATCTGGACAGTGACGATCTCGCCTCAGTTGTTCACGCTCAGGTAACTTCTAGATTGGATTACTGTAATGCGCTCTACGTAGGGCTGCCCTTGAAGACTGTTCGGAAACTTCAGCTAGTGCAAAACGCGGCAGCCAGGTTGTTGACAAGGACCCATCGGTCCGCGCATATAACACCTGTCCTGGCCTGTTTGCACTGGCTACCTATCTGTTTCCGAGCCAGATTCAAGGTGCTGGTTTTGACCTATAAAGCCTTACACGGTGTGGGACTGCAATACCTTGTGGAACGCCTCTCCCGCTATGAACCTACCCATCCACTTCGTTCAGTATCCAAGGCCCTCCTCTGGGTACCAACTCATCAGGATGCCCGGAGGATTGTTATTAGATCTAGGGCCTTTTCTGTGGTGGCCCCCGAACTGTAGAACAGCCTACCTGAGGAGATACGCCTGGCGCCTACGGTACTTTCTTTTAGGCGCCAGGTTAAGACCTGGCTATACTCCCAGGCATTTTAATGTTCAATGTTTCATATTTAACGTTTTTAGTTTAACTTGCTGCTATTTGTTATTGATTTTATTGTAATATTGTATTTTAATCCTGTTTTGGTCACCGCCCAGAGAGCTACTAGCTATGGGCGGTTTATAAATGAAATAAATAAATAAATAAATAAAATAAATAATAGGTTACTGAGACAGGACATTCCCTTGCAGAAGCCATGCTGGCTCTGCTTCAGCAAAGCTTGTTCTTCTATGTGCTTAGTTAATCTAGCTTTAATAATACTTCCTACCAGTTTTCCTGGGACAGAAGTTAAGCTAACTGGCCTGTAATTTCCGGGATCCCCTCTGGATCCCTTTTTGAAGATTGGCGTTACATTGGCCACTTTCCAGTCCTCAGGCACAGAGGAGGTCCCGAGGGACAAGTTACATATTTTAGTTAGCAGATCAGCAATTTCACCTTTGAGTTCTTTGAGAACTCTCGGGTGGATGCCATCCGGGCCCGGTGATTTGTCAGTTTTTATATTGTCCATTAAGCCTAGAACTTCCTCTCTCGTTACCACTATTTGTCTCAGTTCCTCAGAATCCCTTCCTGCAAATGTTAGTTCAGGGATCTGCCCCATATCTTCCACTGTGAAGACAGATGCAAGGAATTCATTTAGCTTCTCTGCAATCTCCTTATCGTTCTTTAGTACACCTTTGACTCCCTTATCATCCAAGGGTCCAGTCGCCTCCCTGGATGGTCTCCTGCTTTGAATGTATTGATAGAATTTTTTGTTGTTGGTTTTTATGTTCTTAGCAATGTGCTCCTCAAATTCTTTTTAGCATCCCTTATTGTCTTCTTGCATTTCTTTTGCCAGAGTTTGTGTTCCTTCTCTTTTGGTCCGTTTTGGTTCCTTAATGGTTCTCATTAAGCCCTGCATCAAATGGAGCTAGAAGCTTCTCAGCACAGATATTATCTGGCAAAGCTACACAGCTCAGGTTTTGCACAGGTTTTTATATGAACCCTTTTTAAACCCAAGACACATTCTACAGCATATTTATTGGTTTATTTAAAAATTTATACCTCACTTTTCGAAGAAGGCAATGGCAAATCACCTCTGAATACCTCTTAACATGAAAACCCTATTCATAGGGTTGCCATAAGTTGGGATCGACTTGAAGGCAGTCCATTTCCATTTTCTTTTCGAGGAACTTCTTCCACACAGCAGCTTACCATTTCCAAAAAAGCCAAACTTCGCCGGAAAATAATATATATATAAAAAACAAAATATAAGATCTAATAAGGATCATAAATACAGTAATTAAGATTTTTTTGGGGGGGAGGACAAAAAGCTTCCAACAAACTTGGAAAGCGTAACAACATCTGGGCTTGTTTCACTTCAAAGGGAAGAGAACTCCACAGAACTGGCTCCACAGCACTCAAAGCACGTGGCCCGAGTTGCGTGCTGTTGGCAAGGCTTCACCCCTTTGCTCTCGTTCAAAATGTTTTGAGCGTTCAGATTTGATTTGGAATTCCCAAATACTTTGTGGTCAAAAATAACTAATCTTGCCTGATTTGTTTTTTTTTTAAAGAACCAGACCTCATTTCCTGTTGGGAAGGAGGAGAAGATCCGGTGATGCAGGAACCCAAAGAAGAGGAGGAGACCTCAGCAAGTAGATTTATTTATTTATTATTTAATTTATATCCCGCCCTTCCTCTCAGCAAGAGCCCACATGCTTAGCTGTGTCATGGGGCCCTTTGAGGAGCTGAAGCTTCTCCCTCCTCACCCTCACCTGTGTAATATCGTCCGGAACAGACGGACCCATCATCATAATCATTTATTACTGTCTGGCCATAGGCCTCTAACAGGTCATACACTTAATGAGGTGAATCATTTTAAAATTACAATTGGGATCTTAAATATTATTACTATAAAATAAATGGTACATTTTCTATCAGGTAAACATTTTTAAAATACAATTAAAATCATTGTTATTATAACTATCAGTATAGCAACATATATTATCTAGACAGTAAGTCCTAGTTCCTCTATACGTTTCTTCTGTAATTTCTGCGCTGCTAGGGCAAATAAAGCTACCCTGTATGTAATGCCTGGGTCCCTGTCTGAGAGAAGGAAGGAAATACGCGAGAGTAGGTCTACAGGCGCATGTGTCAGCGCCTCGTCCAGGAATTTTGACCGGGGGTGTTTGTATAGGGAGCATTCTAGCAAGTAGTGTGGAAGATCTTCCACCTTGGGAGTGTCACAGATGCACAGTCTTTGGGCACGGGGGGTCCCGTTATATCTGCCAGTCAAGTATGCCGAAGGCATCGATTGAAATCTCAAAGCTGTGAAGGCGTGACGAAGATTTACTGCTGTAAGAAAATCTAAATAGTTCGCTTTGGTTTGATCTGATTTGAAAAGACTATACCATCGTGTGAAATTAGAATTTATTATAGTTAGCCTATCATGCCGGAGAAGAACCTCGGTGAAGCTGGTTTTGTTAGAAGGGTCTTGTAGGGCTTTAGGGTCTATGTGGTAAAGTTGGCAAATTTTTGTTAGTTGGGCAGACCAAAATTTGTCCGACCATACACTTATTGAGCTGATTTTCAAAATTTGCCTTGGGGAAGATTGCTTATTCGCCTTCCAGTAATTTACCAGGGTTGAATGAATTTTTGCCCTAACTGATGAAATCCCTGTCTCGGCCCAAATTAGCGCCGCTGGGGTCGCTGATGGTAGAAGCAGAAGTTTTTTTAGAAATTTGTTTTGAACTATCTCTAATTGGTCAAGTAGAGGGTTTTCCCATCCCCAAATAGGTGCTCCATATTGCATCATAGGAACAACTTTGGCTTGAAATATTTTTAAAGCCGGGGAGACTAGGTTGCCACCTACTGAGCGATAGAAGTTCAGGATAGTTCCACTAACTCTAAGTGCGGCCAGTTTAGTGCACTCTATATGCTTTCTCCAAGAAAGGGAATCGGAGAAATGGACACCAAGATATTTAAAAGTTCGATTGGGTGACCGTTGATTGACCATTTGTGCATTGGTGACCTTTTGCCAAATACCATGATTTTTGTTTTGGAGCAGTTAATCTGTAGTTTTTCGGTGACACAATATGATGATAGCTTTAGTAGAGCCCTTCTGAGTCCGTTGCAGGTTATTGACAATAAAACCATATCGTCTTCGTATAACATGAGGGAAACTTTCCTTTGACCCAAAGAAGGGGGGAAAAGGTCCATTCCCGAGACTGCCGATACAATATCGTTTAAATAGAAGTTAAATAAGAATGGGGCCAAGGGACATCCCTGTTTAACTCCTTTAGTTATTAAAAAAGGGTCTGTCGGGGAGCCTGTTGGGCCCACTCTGACTCTGGAGCTGGTGTTAGAGTATAATGATTTTATCAAGAATAGAAGACATCTATCTATTTTGGAATTTTTAACTTTCTCCCATAGTCTTGGTCTATCTATTGAATCAATCGCAGCCGCTAGATCTACAAAGGCTACGTATAAACGTTTTGTCGGGCCTTGTATTGATTTTTTTGCTAGGAAGGAAAGAGTAGCGCAGTGATCTATAGTGCTACAGCCTTTCCTAAATCCTGCTTGTTCAGGGCAGATTATCTGATTTTCCTCCTCCCACTCCTCTAGTTTCATCATAAGAAATTTTGCGTACAGTTTAGCTCCAATATCTATCAGGCTTATAGGACGATAATTATTCGGGTCTGAGCGATCACCCTTTTTGTATATTGGGATGATTATACTCATATTCCAACCAACTGGAAGAATGTCTGAGATGTTTATGTGTGTGAAAAGCTTGGCCAAGACAGGAGCCCACCAGTCTGGGAAGTTTTTATAAGTTTCTGGGGGTATCATGTCCTCACCAGGGGCCTTCCCTTGTTTGAGAGAAGAGATTAAGTCCTTAATTAAAAGTGGTGAGACTGTTGGCCAGTGAGGCATTGATGTCTCCTGCCGTGGGAGGGGCAGGGGGTGTGATGTAATTTGTTGATTATTATGACCGACATAGTAATCGAGCCATTGTATTGCTGTAATCTGACAAGGCTCTCGGGGTCAGTTTGTCCCTCTAGATATCAAATCCCAGAACTTACTCTCGTTTTTGTCCTTAACCGCTTGTGCAAGAGAGAGCCAGCCGGTTCTGGCAAATGAGTTCTTTTTCTGTGTTAACAACTGCTTATAACTTGATCTTGATCAAGCTGAAGCTGAACCCTGATAAGACCGAGGTGCTGCTTGTGGGGGACAAAAGAAGGTTGGGAGAAGTTGACTTGAAGTTCAATGGGGTGAGTTTACCCCTGAAGGACCAGGTCCGCAGCCTTGGGGTTGTACTTGATTCCAGGCTGTCCATGGAGGCTCAGATTTCGGCAGTGAGCCGGGCAGCCTGGTATCAACTACACCTCATACGAAGGCTGCAACCCTACCTTCCTGTTCATCAGCTCCCACTGGTAGTACACGCCCTGGTCACCTCTCGTTTGGATTACTGTAATGCACTCTACGTGGGGTTACCCTTGAAAACGGTCCGGAAACTACAACTTATACAAAATGCGGCGGCTCGACTACTTACGAATAGTCGCCGCCGGGATCACATCACACCAGTGTTGTTCGATCTACACTGGCTTCCAGTTGTTTTCCGGGCCCAATTCAAGGTGTTGGTATTAACCTTTAAATCCCTATATGGTCTCGGCCCAGTTTATCTTACGGAGCGCCTTCAACGCCACCAATTATGCCGCCCGACAAGATCAGCCACACAGGGCCTTCTCTCAATCCCGCCGACAAAAACAGCCAGGTTGGCGGGTACTAGAGAGAGGGCATTCTCAGTGGAGGCCCCCACCCTCTGGAACTCCCTCCCACAAGATCTCCGGCATGCCTCTTCCCTAAATACATTTCGTACAGCCTTAAAGACCTGGCTCTTTCAACAGGCCTTTGGGATTTCCGGGGAGGGTTAATTACTGGATTGAATTGCCTCCTATCCTGTTTTAATACCCTGTTTTAATATCATTGTCTGCTGCTGTATTGTTTTTCTATTGTTTTTCTATTGTACTATTGTATTTTATCTTATTGTGTTTTAACTGCTGTATGTCGCCTAGAGTGGCCATTGGCCAGACAGGCGACACAGAAATTAAATTTATTATTATTATTATTATTATTATTATTGAGTGACACTAAAGTTATTCGAGTAAAGTTTGTCGGATCTCGTAAAAAACCCCTTGCATATTTCATTAACTGTTTCCTGGCCTTTTTGCAATCTCTGTCAAACCATGACTTGGCCCAATATCTGTGTGGCTCCTGTAAGTGTATCTTTATTAATTTTGGTCTTAGGGCTTGAGTTATGTTTTGATAGTGGGCCAAGGCTTCACCAGAGTCATTTATAAGATTTTGTTTGAGGACTTGAAGTTGGGAACTTGTCAGGAGATGGTCAATAGAGGTATGTACCTCTTGAGACCAGGGCTTTCTCCGTTCTGTTAGTAAGCACCCATCCCTCACGAGCTTTTTAGGAGGAAGGCTGGGAGGGGGCATTTTTAAAGACAGCAATAGGGGAAAGTGATCACTCTTTGGCCTGTTGTCTACTTTGAACCCAGTGACCTCTGAGTAAAGGGGCATCGAAATAAACATGTAATCGATTACACTTGCCCCTCTACTGGTCATATATGTGTGTGTTCCATTAGAAGAGTCCTTTTCAGAGCCATGTGGACTATGGAGGGATGACAGTTTCAAGAACTCTGCTAGCCAACGTCCTTGCTTGTTGGTGAATATGTCTTGCGATGACCTGATTTCTATGACTGGGGATGGGAAAGGATCAAAGTTCGAAGTGACTTCCGTCCATGTACTTATTTGGCCTAGTCTGGGGTTAAAGTCCCCACAAAGAATGAAATGGGATTGTGGATGTTGTTTCCTTATTTCGCTCTATGTCTGAAAGGTGTTCCCACGCTGATTCCATTCGAGCTATTTTAGGTGGGAAGTAGATGTTTATGCATATAAGTGAGCCAAACTTCTCATCAAATAGTCTTACAGGTAAGGCATATTGTGAATCACCGCAGGGTAGTATCTCAGACTCCAGCAGTAAATCCACCGAGATTAATGTAGTAAGGCCCCCGCTTGTTCTCCCTTTGTTTTTGATTTTTATTGCCGGTATATTAAAAACTCGGTAGCCTCGGAGAAATGGTGCATCTTCTGCGGGAAGCCATGTTTCTTGTAAACATATGATCTTAAATTTTTGTAGGTATAATGACCATTCAGCGTCATGGGATTTGTTGTTCCATCCCATGATATTCCATGAAAGAATCTGAAAGGGTCAATTGCTATTTGTTCCAGAGGTACTATCAAAACTAATATTTGAACACTCTTTCTGTTTCGGCAAATTTGTTATCTCTTTATGCACATAGTTGGATGTCGGTGGAGATATCCTCTCTGATTGGACTAAGTTCTACTCATTTCCGGCTCCAGTGGTACTGGATAACGGAGAGGGAACATTTGGCATTGGGAGCTGGATATGTGCATTCACCAGGCGAAATTTCATGAGGTCCAGTCTGGCGAGAATTGCAATTCTTTCATTGAACGGAAGTGCAGCAAAAGCTCCCAGGAGTGATATTTCATCCTCATCGAGAGGTTCCTGTGACCAGTATAGAGTTTGGTTCAACTCTTGTGTGGGTGAAGTCCTCGAGGTATCCGAATCTGATGTAATCGTTTTTGGAACCGTGGATTGCTCTACGTGGTCCAAGAAAGTTGAATTCTCTGGTGTTTTGGATCTCATGTTGTATGTCGGGGATGGTGGAGAATTAAAAGTCTTTTTGAGAAACAGAGGTTGAGGAGTTGCCTTATTTTCAAAGTAACGTTGCGCATAAACCCCCTGTTGAGCAAGTGAGAATCTTTCTTGCCAGAAATCTTTTGCCTTCCACAGTGTAGCAAACGAAATCACTGCCCTGGCATTAATTCCGTTGTAATATAGGTATTCGACCCTTTTTATATCTTTCATGTGGAAATCAAATTGGGAACATTGTTGTAAAAACATTAGGAGGTGTTGTTTCCTTGCCGTTTGAAATTGCAAACCAGTTGGTTTGGGATAGTTGACAAGGACTATTTTATGTTGAATCCATCTCAGGTTCCATGATTCTTGTTGGTATGCATGGTCATGGTCATCAATTGGGTGGTCATTTGAGGTCTGCGGGCTTGCTCTTAGATTATTCGTCTCCTGAATGTCCATGTTGCCCTTTGTTAGAGTGGCTTTCTTTCTCCTGCCTGTTTTTCCTTTCATATGTGATGTATTCGTCTCCTGAATGTCCATGTTGCCCTTTGTTAGAGTGGCTTTCTTTCTCTTGCCTGTTTTTCCTTTCATATGTGATGTATTCGTCTCCTGAATGTCCATGTTGCCCTTTGTTAGAGTGGCTTTCTTTCTCCTGCCTGATTTTCCTTTCGTATGTGATGTATTCGTCTCCTGAATGTCCATGTTGCCCTTTGTTAGAGTGGCTTTCTTTCTCCTGCCTGTTTTTCCTTTCATATGTGATGTATTCGTCTCCTGAATGTCCATGTTGCCCTTTGTTAGAGTGGCTTTCTTTCTCTTGCCTGTTTTTCCTTTCATATGTGATGTATTCTGATCCAGTCTCTTGAAAATTTATTTTGTTCCCTTTCACTGATTTTATGTTTTTTATGTTTTGTTTTTTTTCTTTTTGGTGGGATTTTTGTTTTCATCTTTTTTCCTTTCAGTTGTTTTTTGGGAACTAGTACTTTGTCTTCGGGAAGATGAACGTTCTTTGAGCTAATTACTGGTTTTTGCTGATGAGGAGCCAGAAGTTTTAAATGAAATTCCACTAGATCTGTTAATAGGCGATTACACTCAGTAAGGAATACTCTTATCTGTCCTAACTCGACATTTAACTTAGACAGGCTTGAGGGGTGTAAGTACTGTTGATCGTGTCTTTGTGCTGTGTGTTCTATGAAGGTCATGTTGCCATAGTCTTCGACTGACGGTAATGCATTAGCAGTCTTTTCAATAGGAGTGTCCCCCTTGAGGGATTTATTACCTTGAGCAGATAATTTGGCATACTCCCGATCCTTTTGTTCGGCCATCTCCTGCTCTAACGCCAGGTTAGGGGTTGTTGGAGAGGCATCTTCCCATTCAATTAGATTTTTAGTATCTATTGACCATTCATTTGGGCATAGGGGGATCCACCTCTCTGAGTGTTCCTTTTGGATGTTTAGAGTTGGCTGGAAGAATTGGGTTATTTTTTGCTGACTCCCATCCTCTTTGTTATCCTTAACAACAAGAGTTATAGTAGAGGGCTGCGGCTGTTCTGTTCCCTGACCATTTTGAGATGTTTCTGCTGCTTTAAATGGTGAGCTTGCTTCAAGCACTTTTCGTGCCCTCCTTGTCAATACCATTTCAGGTTTATTAGGTAGATAAATAAGTAACTCTTCAGGAGTACGAGGTGTTCCCTTTGCTCTGATAAAGGAATTTCCTGGGCTCTACTTCGTTTGTTTCTTCTGCTTTCAAACAAAGTATCGGCGGCCAGGGGCTTAATCTGTTTTCCTGCTTGCTGTTATCTGCCGTTTAGCTGTTTAGCTGTTAACCTCCCTTTACTGATAGCATTCTTTCTGTACAGCTAGCTTTGAGGGAGTTTGGAAGTTTAGTCTCATGTAGGGCCAGGCCCCAAAGACCCCAGACCACCGGAAAAGCATCACTGGACGACACTGAGCAGACGCAATGGTGGCAGAGAAGTGCACTTTCCTCGCTGCCATCACAGCCACATGATAGGCTCAAAAATGAGCTCTAACCTTTGTTCGATCAGAAGCGGACTAAGTTCTTCTCCATTATCGCTCTAGCCATCGTCCCTGCCGTTTCATCAGGCCCAAGGCTTCAGTATACCAAGGTGTATTATGGGCCTTCCCGGTGAGAGAGGGCGCTTTGGAGCAATAATGTCCACCGCTTGGGTCACCTCCGTATTCCAGAGATTGACCAGGACTTCGGCAGTATTGCCAGCCATGCTGGAAATATTCCCCAGAACATTCAGGAAACCATCTGGATCCATGAGTCTCTGGGGGCAGACTCTTTTAATCGGCCTTCACCCCTGCAAAGGTTACTGGGGGACAAAGTCTAAACCTTGTTCCGTGATGATCTGTCCATGACAGTCACTAAGAACCCCTCCACTCTCAGATCACCTTCTTCCTGTCCTGAACAGGAGACAAGATCAAGTGTGTGTCCTGACACATGCGTTGGCCCAGATGATAGAATCATAGAGTTGGAAGGGGCCTTGTAGGCCATCAAGTCCAACCCCCTGCTCACAGCAGGAAATCCACAGCTAGAGCATCTCCCGCAGATAGCTGTCCAGCCTCTGCTTGAAGACATCCAGCGACGGGGATCCCACCACCTCCCTAGGCAGTCGGTTCCATTGCCGAACTGCCCTTACTGTCAAGAAGTTCCTTCTAATGCCCAATCTGAATCTACGCTCCTGCAACTTAAAACCATTAGACCTAGTCCCACCCTCTGGGGCAGCAGAGAACAAATCTGTACCCTCCTCTATGTGACAGCCCTTCAGGTACTTAAAGAGTGCAATCATGTCACCCCTCAGCCTTCTCTTCACCAGACTGAACATGCCAAGTTCCTTCAACCTTTCCTCATAAGACTTGTTCTCCATACCGGCTATCATGCTCGTCGCCCTCTTCTGAACCCGCTCTAACTTGTCTATATCTTTCTTAAAATGAGGCACCCAGAACTGAACGCAATATTCCAGATGAGGCCTGACTAATGCAGAATATAGTGGGACTATTACTTCCCTCGACCTGGAAACTATAGCTCTGTTTATGCAGCCCAAAACTGCGTTTGCCTTTTTTGCCGCAGCATCACACTGCTGGGTCATGTTCAACTTGCGATCCACTACGATTCCAAGGTCCTTCTCACACGCACTACTGCTAAGCCGGGTATTTCCCATCCTGTACCCATGCATTTTGTTTTTGTGGCCTAAATGCAGAATCTTGCATTTGTCTTTATTGAATGTCATTTTATTAATTTCAGCCCAATTTTCTAGTCTATCCAGGTCCCTTTGGATTTTATTCCTGTCTTCCATTGTGTTAGCTATCCCTCCCAGTTTCGTGTCATCCGCAAACTTCATAAGGCTTCCCTCCACCCCGTCATCTAAGTCATTGATAAAAATGTTGAAGAGTATCGGCCCCAGGACAGAACCCTGTGGCACTCCACTCGTAACCTCCTTCCTGTCCGAAGCAGAGCCACCGACGACCACTCTTTGAGTACGGTTTTCCAACCAGTTGTGAATCCACCTGACAGTATTTCCATGTAGTCCGCATTTGACTAGTTTGCTAATCAAAAGGTCGTGGGGGACTTTGTCAAACGCTTTGCTGAAATCTAGATAGATGACATCTACAGCATTTCCACCATCTACTAAGCTAGTGACCCGATCAAAAAAAGAGATGAGATTAGGTTGACAGGATTTTTTCTTGACAAACCCATGCTGGCTCCTACTAATCACAGCATTGTCATCTAGATAGTTGCCAATGGACTCTTTTATTATCCGTTCTAATATCTTTCCCTGTATTGAAGTCAGACTGACCGGCCTGTAATTCCCCGGATCTTCTTTTTTACCCTTTTTAAAGAGCGGGACGACGTTTGCCCGTCTCCAATCCTCCGGCACCTCTCCCGTTCTCCAGGATTTCTCAAAGATGATGGCAAGAGGTTCCGAGAGTACATCCGCAAGTCCCTTCAATACTCTGGGATGCAGTTCATCAGGCCCTGGAGATTTGAACTCATTTAGGTTAACTAGGTATTTCCTGACTATCTCCTTATCAATCTTGAACTGCAATCCCGACCCCTTACTGAGATTGCTGCCGATGCAAGGTTGCACACTGATATTAGAGACAGCCCCATGGTTTTCTTGGCAGCCATGAAGCCCTGACTGGACCTGTGAGTCTAACCTCAACATGTATGTTGAAGTCGTCCAGGACCATCAACCTGGGGAACCGCAACGCCAAGACCAGCTCCACCAGCTCAGGGAGGGAGACTTTTGGGCAGTGGGGTGGCTGGTACTCCAACAGAATCCCCACTCTGTCTCCCTGACCCAATGCCAGGCACATACACTCACAGCTGGAAATGTTAGGGACAGGGTACCTGGCAGAGGAGATAGATTCCCTGCAGACAATTGCGACCCCACCTCCCCGTCCCCTGGATCTAGGCTGCTGGAGTGCCACAAAACCTGGTGTGCAGAGAAGTCTACTCCGCCTTGGTCATTTAGCCAGGTTTCGGTAATACAGGCAAGGTCAGCACATTCATCCAGGATTAAGTCCTGAATGAAAGTGGTTTCCTTAGTCACTGACTTTGCATTCATCAGCAGGACAGTAAGATCCAGGGAGTTCCCAGCATAGCTACCAGTGTCCGGAGGGTTGGAAAGGAGACCGGAAGGGATGCAAGCACAAAGGTGTCTTATATCCCTTCCCCTGGGACGGCCAGTCTGCCTCCCACCGCTATTACGTCCCCTGCCCAACAATGGCAGGCCCCTGACTTCTCCCATTCGCCCTGTATTTGTGCTTCTTCAAAGTCCACAGCACCTTCGATACCCTGCCCAATATTACCTCAATGGCAGGCCTCTGACTACTCCTACCCCGGCACATGTTAAAAGAAGCCTGACACTGGGGGGGGGGAGCCTTGGCTAGAGGTGGCTCTTATGAGGGGGAGCTCATTTCCCCACCCTCTGGCAGTTGTCTTCTCCCTTGTGAGCCCCAACTGGCTTCAGCTGTCCCAAGGCCTTGCAGGGAGTTGCAGTTGACACCTGAGGAAGCCTGCAGATGGAGTTGTGCAGGAGGCCACAGCAGCAAGGTGTAGGTTCTGCTGGGTTTCTCTCACCTTCTCTCAACTTACGGTGACCCTTTGAATCAGTGACCTCTAACAGCATCTGTCATGAACCACCCTGTTCAGATCTTGCAAGTTCAGGTCTGCGGCTTCCTTTATGGAATCAATCCATTTCTCTTTGGCCTTCCTCTTTTTCTACTCCCTTTTGTTTTTCCCAGAATTCAAGATGGTTGTGTAGCAAAGAATTGTGGGGGTTCATTTGTTAAAGTGGGATCTTAACAGGTTAACATTTGGTTTCTGTATTAGAGCTCTGAGTTAAGAACATAAGAACATAAGAAGAGCCTGCTGGATCAGGCCAGTGGCCCATCTAGTCCAGCATCCTGTTCTCACAGTGGCCAACCAGGTGCCTGGGGGAAGCCCGCAAGCAGGACCCGAGTGCAAGAACACTCTCCCCTCCTGAGGCTTCCGGCAACTGGTTTTCAGAAGCATGCTGCCTCTGACTAGGGTGGCACAGCACAGCCATCATGGCTAGTAGCCATTGATAGCCCTGTCCTCCATGAATTTGTCTAATCTTCTTTTAAAGCCATCCAAGCTGGTGGCCATTACTGCATCTTGTGGGAGCAAATTCCATAGTTTAACTATGCGCTGAGTAAAGAAGTACTTCCTTTTGTCTGTCCTGAATCTTCCAACATTCAGCTTCTTTGAATGTCCACGAGTTCTAGTATTATGAGAGAGGGAGAAGAACTTTTCTCTATCCACTTTCTCAATGCCATGCATAATTTTATACACTTCTATCATGTCTCCTCTGACCCGCCTTTTCTCTAAACTAAAAAGCCCCAAATGCTGCAACCTTTCCTCGTAAGGGAGTCGCTCCATCCCCTTGATCATTCTGGTTGCCCTCTTCTGAACCTTTTCCAACTCTATAATATCCTTTTTGAGATGAGGCGACCAGAACTGTACACAGTATTCCAAATGCGGCCGCACCATAGATTTATACAATGGCATTATCGACTGTTTTATTTTCAATACCTTTCCTAATTATCGCTAGCATGGAATTTGCCTTTTTCACAGCTGCCGCACACTGGGTCGACATTTTCATCGTGCTGTCCACTACAACCCCGAGGTCTCTCTCCTGGTCGGTCACCGCCAGTTCAGACCCCATGAGCGTATATGTGAAATTCAGATTTTTTGCTCCAATATGCATAATTTTACACTTGTTTATATTGAATTGCATTTGCCATTTTTCTGCCCATTCACTCAGTTTGGAGAGGTCTTTTTGGAGCTCTTCGCAATCCCTTTTTGTTTTAACAACCCTGAACAATTTAGTGTCATCAGCAAACTTGGCCACTTCACTGCTCACTCCTAATTCTAGGTCATTAATGAACAAGTTGAAAAGTACAGGTCCCAATACCGATCCTTGAGGGACTCCACTTTCTACAACCCTCCATTGGGAGAACTATCCGTTTATTCCTACTCTCTGCTTTCTGCTTCTTAACCAATTCCTTATCCACAAGAGGACCTCTCCTCTTATTCCATGACTGCTAAGCTTCCTCAGAAGTCTTTGGTGAGGTACCTTGTCAAACGCTTTTTGAAAGTCTGAGTACACTATGTCCACTGGATCACCTCTATCTATATGCTTGTTGACACTCTCAAAGAATTCTAATAGGTTACTGAGACAGGACTTTCCCTTGCAGAAGCCATGGTGGCTCTGCTTCAGCAAGGCTTGTTCTTCTATGTGCTTAGTTAATCTAGCTTTAATCATACTTTCTACCAGTTTTCCAGGGACAGAAGTTAAGCTAACTGGCCTGTAATTTCCGGGATCCCCTCTGGATCCCTTTTTGAAGATTGGCGTTACATTT
This sequence comes from Rhineura floridana, assembly GCF_030035675.1. Lineage (NCBI taxonomy): Eukaryota > Metazoa > Chordata > Lepidosauria > Squamata > Rhineuridae > Rhineura > Rhineura floridana. The sequence goes on along the minus strand of NC_084482.1, from coordinate 231,960,507 downwards.
GCCACTTTCCATTCCTCAGGCACGGAGGAGGACCCGAGGGACAAGTTAAATATTTTAGTTAGCAGATCAGCAATTTCACATTTGAGTTCTTTGAGAACTGTTGGGTGGAAGCCATCCGGGCCCGGTGATTTGTCAGTTTTTATATTGTCCATTAAGCTTAGAACTTCCTCTCTCGTTACTACTATTTGTCTCAGTTCCTCAGAATCCCTTACTGCACATGTTAGTTCAGGTTCAGGGATCTGCCCTATATCTTCCACTGTGAAGACAGATGCAAAGAATTCATTTAGCTTCTCTGCAATCTCCTTATCGTTCTTTAGTACACCTTTGACTCCCTTATCATGCAAGGGTCCAATCGCCTCCCTAGATGGTCTCCTGCTTTGAATGTATTTATAGAATTTTTTGTTGTTGGTTTTTATGTTCTTAGCAATGTGCTCCTCAAATTCTTTTTTAGCATCCCTTATTGTCTTCTTGCATTTCTTTTGCCAGAGTTTGTGTTCTTTTTTATTTTCTTCATTCGGACAAGACTTCTATTTTCTGAAGGAAGACTTTTTGCCTCTAAGAGCTTCCTTGACTTTGCTCGTTAACCATGCTGGCATCTTCTTGGCCCTGGCGGTACCTTTTCTGGTCTGCGGTATGCACTCCAGTTGAGCTTCTAATAGAGTGTTTTTAAACAACTTCCAAGCATTTTCGAGTGATGTGACCCTCTGGACTTTGTTTTTCAGCTTTCTTTTTACCAATCCCCTCATTTTTGTGAAGTTTCCTCTTTTGAAGTCAAATGTGACCGTGTTGGATTTTCTTGGCAATTGGCCAGTTACATGTATGTTTAATTTAATAGCACTGTGGTCACTGCTCCCAATCGGTTCAACAACACTTACATCTCGCACCAGGTCCCGGTCCCCACTGAGGATTAAGTCCAGGGTTGCCGTCCCTCTGGTCGGTTCCATGACCAACTGGTCTAGGGAATACTCATATCTAGAAACTTTGCTTCTTTGTCATGACTGGAACACATATGCAGCCAGTCTATGTCCGGGTAGTTGAAGTCACCCAATCTTACCACATTTCCTAGTTTGGATGCTTCCTCAATTTCATATCTCATCTCAAGGTCTCCCTGAGCATTTTGATCAGGGGGACGATAGATCGTTCCCAGTATTAAGTCCCTCCTGGGGCATGGTATCACCACCCACAACGATTCTGTGGAGGAGTCTGCCTCTTTTGGGGTTTCGAGCTTGCTGGATTCAATGCCTTCTTTCACGTATAGAGCGACTCCGCCACCAATACGTCCTTCCCTGTCCTTCCGATATAGTTGATATCCAGGGATAACCGTATCCCACTGGTTTTCTCCATTCCACCAGGTCTCCGTTATGCTCACTATATCAATGCTCTCCTCTAAGACCAAGCACTCCAGTTCTCCCATCTTGGTTCGCAGGCTCCTAGCATTAGCGTACAGGCACTTGTAAGCAGTGTGTCTCTTCAAGTGTCTTTGGCACTTGTGGTTAGGCCTGTGGTAATTTTGCTCTTCTGAATTTATATCCTGTGCCCCTGCTCTCACAATGCCTACTTCTAGGCCTACCCCTTTTAAAATTTCATCATTTCTTTGGTTTTTATCCCAGGGGGGAGGTTTATTCCGAACCGGACCTTTCTCAGCTCCTGTCGGGTTTCCCCCCTCAGTCAGTTTAAAAGCTGCTCTGCCACCTTTTTAATTTTAAGTGCCAGCAGTCTGGTTCCATTCTGGTTCAAGTGGAGCCCGTCCCTTTTGTACAGGCCCGGCTTGTCCCAAAATGTTCCCCAGTGCCTAACAAATCCAAACCCTTCCACCCAACACCATCGTCTCATCCATGCATTGAGACTGCGAAGCTGGGCCTGTCTGGCTGGTCCTGCGCGTGGAACCAGTAGCATTTCAGAGAAAGCCACCTTGGAGGTCCTGGCTTTCAGCATCCTACCTAGCAACCTAAATTTTGCTTCCAGGACCTCACGGCTGCATTTCCCCATGTCGTTGGTGCCAACGTGCACCACGACCACTGACTCCTTCCCAGCACTGTCTACCAAACTATCTAAACGACGGGCGATATCCGCAACCTTCGCACCAGGCAGGCAAAACACCTTGCGGTCTACACGCCCATCACACACCCCACTGTCTATGTTCCTAATGATCGAATCACCCACTACAAGGATCCCTCCATTCCCTGGAGATATATCCTCGGCACGAGAGGATAGCTGCTCATCCCCCAAGGAATGGGTCCCTTCTAAGGGATCGTTTCCCTCTTCCTCAGCTGGATGCTCTCCTTCCCCAAGACCATCGTTCTCCATGATAGCAGGAGAGCTATCATCGTTGGAGTGGGACACAGCTATAACTTCCCTGAAGGCCTCCTCCACACACCTCTCTGCCTCTCTCAGCTTTTCCAGGTCCGCCACCTTGGCCTCAAGGAAATGAAGTCGTTCCCGGAGAGCCAGGAGCTCATTGCACCGAGAGCATACCCACGACTTCTGTCCAACAGGCAGATAGTCGTACATGCTGCAGGCGGTGCAAAACACTGGAAAGCCCCCACACCCCTGCTGGCTTCTTACCTGCATAGTTTTGTTTAAGGTTTATTACGTCAATGGGTTGGAGACTGCGGTTTAGTTGAGGTCAGGGAACAGACGGGCAGAGTGGGGGGCCCTGGCCTCCTTGCCCTGCTGCCGAACTCGCTCTGCTGCTTAACTCGCCTTGACGCTTTGTCAGCTGGGGCTCCCTCTAGCTCGTGGAGCAGGCTCCCTCGCTAGGGTGCTCTGACTTTATATGTGTGGCTGGTTCCTCCCAGCTACTGCTGCCAGCCAATGATGTGTTACTTGAGGCTGATGGCTATCAGCTAGGGCTTAACTCTTTAGTATTCTCTCAGGCTTCCTTCCTGAGCGAGGGGCGGGGCTGTTTAAGCTTTTGGCTGCTTTTAATCTCAGCAAGGGGCTGCGCCTTCCAGGCAAGTCTTTTGTGTTTGTTGTTTTCCCACCTAGAACAGCCTGACCTTTCTTTAACCTAGGGAAACAGAGCTTGTGGTTGTGTTTCAGGAAGGCTGAAGCTGCCTTTTTTAGCAAGGACTGAGCTGACTCTCTCCCTGTATGTATCGGTGGAGTTTCCTTTTCCCCCTTCTCTCCGACTGGAATTTAGCCTTGTTTACAGTGTCCCCTGAAGCTTTCCTGCTAGGGTGGTGTTGAAAACTAGCTTTCTATACGCTTCCTTCTCCTAGGATCTGTCTCCTAAGATAGAGGTTCTTTCAGGATTTGGCTCCTAGCTCAGGGTGACCTTGGGCTGCCCTTATTAGTTATTTCTCTGAGCTGTTTTACTTCAATTTAAATAATGGAATAAATGGGAGCTACTTACCCTCTTTTCGCTCTGCTGCTTAACTCGCCTTGACGCTTTGTCAGCTGGGGCCTTGACACTTCGTTAGCTGGGGCTCCCTCTAGCTCGTGGAGCAGGCTCCCTAGCTAGGGTGCTCTGACTTGGCAGTTTTATTTCCCAGCTGTGGGTAATCAGAGGCCCATCCTAACACCCCCTTATCCGTAGAAGCCGGGCTCCATCAAGGTCGTAAAGCCCTTGAAGTTTTAGGGAGGATGTCCCATTTGGCCAGGAGATTTATGATTGGTTAATTGGATCTGGGCTGTTGCTGGGCAGCTTGCCATAAGTATGAGACTCAAACCGTGGCTTTCGTTCCTCTCCTGGGTCCCATCCTGCCTACTTGATGCTGCCTGCTGAGCTTCCATTTTGCATCAACTCTCCTGCCTGTTCCTCCTTCTGAGGAGAGGGGTGTGTGCAACTGTCTACCTGTGTGTAAGGACAGACTAGGCTAGATGGCTTTCTTGATTTTCTGTTGGGTGCTGATATTAAGGAACTATTCTGCTGCTGTAGCTGTGCACCTCTTTTATTCTTTACTAAAGTTAATTTCTATTTTCCAGTGTGTGTTCATTGGTTGTCTCTGAACCCTGTACCCGATAAGCTCTACTCCAACACCACATTTCAAATGAGTTGATTTTTCTTTTCACTGTCCAACTTTCACATCCATACACAGAGATCGGAAATACTATGGTCTGAATGATCCTGACTTTAGTGTTCAGTGATACATCTTTGCACTTGAGGACCTTTTCTAGTTCTCTCACAGCTGCCCTCCCCAGTCTTAGCCTTCTTCTGATTTCTTGACTGTTGTCTCCCTTTTGGTTAATGACTGTGCCGAGGTATTGATAATCCTTGACAAGTTCAATGTCCTCATTGTCCACTGTAAAGTTACATAAATCTGCTGTTGTCATTACTTTAGTCTTCTTGACGTTCAGCTGTAGTCCTGCTTTTGTGCTTTCCTCTTTAACTTTCATCAGCATTCGTTTCAAATCATTACTGGTTTCTGCTAGTAGTATGGTATCATCTGCATATCTTAAGTTATTGATATTTCTCCCTCCAATTTTCACACCTCCTTCTTCTTGGTCCAATCCTGCTTTCCGTATGATATGTTCTGCGTATAGATTAAATAAATAGGGTGATAAAATACACCCCTGTCTTACACCTTTTCCGATGGGGAACCCATTGGTTTCTCCATATTCTGTCCTTACAGTAGCCTCTCGTCCAGAGTATAGGTTGTGCATCAGGACAATCAGATGCTGTGGCACCCTCATTGCTTTTAAAGCATTCCATAGTTTTTCATGATCTACACAGTCAAAGGCTTTGCTGTAATCTATAAAGCACAGGGTGATTTTCTTCTGAAATCCTTGGTCCGTTCCATTATCCAACGTATGTTTGTGATATGATCTCTGGTGCCTCTTCCCTTTCTAAATCCAGCTTGGACATCTGGCACTTCTCGCTCCATATATGGTAAGAGGCTTTACTTTATTTGCATGGCATATTAAGGCAATAGTTTTACAATTATTGCATTCCCTGGGATCCCCTTTCTTTGGAGTTGTTATGTATAAAACACTTCCAGTCTGTGGACCGTATTTGTTGACAAAGTTCTGTCAAAATTTGGAGAGATTCAGTCTCAGTACCTTGTAGCAACTCTATTGGTATGCCATCTGTTTCTGGTGATTATTTCTTCCAAGTATTTTAAGAGCAGCTTTCACCTCACATTCCAAAATTGCTGGTTTTTCATTATACAGTTCCTCCATGAATGAATCTGTCACCCTGACATCTTTAATTTCCCATTAATTTCTTCCTGTACTTCTGCATAAAATCTCTCAATTTCCTCTTCTTCTGTGTTTGCCATTGGAGCATAGACTGAGAGGATGGTTATGTTGATAAGTTTCCCATTAAATCTCATTGATATCACTCCCTCAGACCTTGCATTATACTTCCTAATTGCTTCTCACTATACAGCAACCCTATTTCTTCTTAATTTCTAGTTTCCTGCTTAAAATATTGTGTAGTTGCCCGAAAATGTCCCATTCCCATCCATTTTAATTCACTTACGCCAACTGTTGTAATGTTAATGCGTTCTATTTCTTGCTTGACAATTTCTAACTTTCCCTGGTTCATGCTTCTCACATTCCATGTTCCTGTTGTGTGCGTCGTGCAACTCTGGACTCTCCTTTCGCATCTGTGCGCATCACTCTCTGGGCTTCCATTCGGCTTTGACCCAGCTGCGTCATTAGTCACAGCACTACTCGTACTTGTCCTTTGTTCTTCCTCAGTAGCTCACAGAGTGCCATCTGTCCTGGGGCCCTCATCTTCCAGCACTGTCTTGTGGTGCAGGTAACAGGGGGTTAATCTTTTTGGGAGGGAGGGAGGGGATGCGAGTTGCTTCTCAGCAGTGGAAATGTCCATGTTCCTGTCAGACAGGATCCATCCTAGGTTTGTAAATTCCAGCTGTTGATAAGTACTGGGTTGTCCACCTTAAATGGAGGAACAACTGAGCAGATCTTTGTTATAATTGTTTCTCTGTGACTCTTTTCACAACCTGTTACCAAGCACCTACTGCTAAACTAACTCTGTACAAGGCCTCGAGCTTTGACAGTTAACCTCTGATATCAACAGAGCTCCCAGAAATATGTTTTCAAAGTACAAATCATAATACATTCACAGGATTTCTCCACATCATTTTATCTCCTTTCCTTTTCATTCCATCAGGATACATCTGGGGAGTCAAGGCTGAGGGAGAACCATCTGAAGTATCACTGGAAAAAGCTGAGGAGCAGATGCAGGAGCAGAAACTGAGGAGTCAAGATGGAGCAAAGAGACAAGAGGAGCGACAGACTCACACAGGGGACAAACCTTATCAATGCTTGGAGTGTGGAAAGAGCTTCAGTCGGAGTAGCCACCTTACTAGGCATCAGAGATGTCACACAGGAGACAAACCTTATCAATGCTTTGAGTGTGGAAAGAGCTTCAGTCGGAGTGGCCACCTTACTAGGCATCAGAGATGTCACACAGGAGACAAACCTTATACATGCTTCGAGTGTGGCAAGAGCTTCAGTGACAGTAGTGCCTTTAGTAAACATAAAAGAACTCACACAGGGGACAAACCTTATGAATGCTTCGAGTGTGGAAAGAGCTTCAGTCAGAGTAGCCACCTTATTTTGCATCAAAGAACTCACACAGGGGACAAACCTTATGAATGCTTGGAGTGTGGAAAGAGCTTCAGTGACAGTAGTGCCTTTAGTAAACATAAAAGAACACACACAGGGAACAAACCTTATGGATGCTTTGAGTGTGGAAACAGCTTCAGTGACAGTAGTGTCTTTAGTAAACATAAAAGAACTCACACAGGAGACAAACCTTATCAATGCTTCAAGTGTGGAAAGAGCTTCAGTGACAGTAGCCACCTTACTTCGCATCAAAGAATTCACACAGGGGACAAACCTTATCAATGCTTCGAGTGTGGAAAGTGCTTCAGTCAGAGTAGCACCCTGACTGTGCATCAAAGAACTCACACAGGAGACAAACCTTATAAATGCTTGGAGTGTGGAAAGAGCTTCAGTCAGAGTAGCCACCTTATTTTGCATCAAAGAATTCACACAGGGGACAAACCTTATGAATGCTTGGAGTGTGGAAAGAGCTTCAGTGACAGTAGTGCCTTTAGTAGTCATAAAAGAACTCACACAGGAGACAAACCTTATAAATGCTTGGAGTGTGGAAAGAGCTTCAGTCAGAGTGGCCACGTTACTTCGCATCAAAGAACTCACACAGGAGACAAACCTTATAAATCCTTCGAGTGTGGAAAGAGCTTCAGCCAGAGCTGCAACCTTACTGTGCATCAAAGAACTCACTCAGGGGACAAACCTTATAAATGCTTGAAGTGTGGAAAGAGCTTCAGTCAGAGTTGCAACCTTACAATATAAAAATATACAATATAAAAACTGAAAAATCACCGGGCCCGGATGGCATCCAACCGAGAGTTCTCAAAGAACTCAAATGTGAAATTGCTGATCTGCTAACTAAAATATGTAACTTGTCCCTTGGGTCCTCCTCCGTGCCTGAGGACTGGAAAGTGGCAAATGTAACGCCAATCTTCAAAAAGGGATCCAGAGGGGATCCCGGAAATTACAGGCCAGTTAGCTTAACTTCTGTCCCTGGAAAACTGGTAGAAAGTATGATTAAAGCTAGATTAACTAAGCACATAGAAGAACAAGCTTTGCTGAAGCAGAGCCAGCATGGTTTCTGCAAGGGAAAGTCCTGTCTCAGTAACCTATTAGAATTCTTTGAGAGTGATCCAGTGGACATAGTGTACTTAGACTTTCAAAAAGCGTTTGACAAGGTACCTCACCAAAGACTTCTGAGGAAGCTTAGCAGTCATGGAATAAGAGGAGAGGTCCTCTTGTGGATAAGAAATTAGTTTAGAAGCAGAAAGCAGAGAGTAGGAATAAACGGATAGTTCTCCCAATGGAGGGCTGTAGAAAGTGGAGTCCCTCAAGGATCGGTATTGGGAACTGTAATTTTCAACTTGTTCATTAATGACCTAGAATTAGGAGTGAGCAGTGAAGTGGCCAAGTTTGCTGATGACACTAAATTGTTCAGGGTTGTTAAAACAAAAAGGGATTGCGAAGAGCTCCAAAAAGACCTCTCCAAACTGAGTGAATGGGCAGAAAAATGGCAAATGCAATTCAATATAAACAAGTGTAAAATTATGCATATTGAAGCAAAAAATCTTAATTTCACATATACGCTCATGGGGTCTGAACTGGCGGTGACCGACCAGGAGAGAGACCTCGGGGTTGTAGTGGACATCACGATGAAAATGTCGACCCAGTGTGCGGCAGCTGTGAAAAAGGCAAATTCCATGCTAGCGATAATTAGGAAAGGTATTGAAAATAAAACAGTCGATATCATAATGCCATTGTATAAATCTATGGTGCGGCCGCATTTGGAATACTGTGTACAGTTCTGGTCGCCTCATCTCAAAAAGGATATTATAGAGTTGGAAAAGGTTCAGAAGAGGGCAACCAGAATGATCATGGGATGGAGCGACTCCCTTACGAGGAAAGGTTGCAGCATTTGGGGCTTTTTAGTTTAGAGAAAAGGCGGGTCAGAGGAGACATGATAGAAGTGTATAAAATTATGCATGGCATTGAGAAAGTGGATAGAGAAAAGTTCTTCTCCCTCTCTCATAATACTAGAACTCGTGGACATTCAAAGAAGCTGAATGTTGGAAGATTCAGGACAGACAAAAGGAAGTACTTCTTTACTCAGCGCATAGTTAAACTATGGAATTTGCTCCCACAAGATGCAGTAATGGCCACCAGCTTGGATGGCTTTAAAAGAAGATTAGACAAATTCATGGAGGACAGGGCTATCAATGGCTACTAGCCATGATGGCTGTGCTCTGCCACCCTAGTCAGAGGCAGCATGCTTCTGAAAACCAGTTGCCGGAAGCCTCAGGAGGGGAGAGTGTTCTTGCACTCGGGTCCTGCTTGCGGGCTTTCCCCAGACACCTAGTTGGCCACTGTGAGAACAGGATGCTGGACTAGATGGGCCACTGGCCTGATCCAGCAGGCTCTTCTTATGTTCTTATGTTCTTACTGTGCATCAAAGAACTCACTCAGGGGACAAACCTTATCAATACTTGGAGTGTGGAAAGAGCTTCAGTCAGAGTTGCAACCTTTCTTCGCATCAAAGAACTCACACAGGGGACAAACCTTATCAATACTTGGAGTGTGGAAAGAGCTTCAGTCAGGGTAGCTACCTTTCTTTGCATCACAAAACTCATACAGGCGACAAACCTTATAAATGCTTGTAGTGTTGAAAGACCTTTCATCAGAATGGCTACCTTCAAGCGCATCAAAGGATCTGTACAAGGGAAGAGATTTATCAATGCTTTGAAAAGTATGTTGTTGTTGACTTCCCAGGAGGATCCCTACGCCTGTGCAGCCTCTGAGACGAGCTCCGTCTTGGATGAAACTTATCCAGTTTTAAATTCAGTCAGAAGGGTCTTTTCTGACTGGGGATAATTTCTTCCGGATAAGGAAGAAACGTGAGATTTCCCACACAGCTTTGCTTTGATTGTTGGAGTCTGGAATTCGTCAGAATTGTCTGTCTTCCAGCAGCTCAGACAGAGCGAGGATTTTTATGGTAGCTCAGCTGGAGAAGTGACCCATTTTTTTTTACGGATTAACAGGCAAACATCCTGAGATTTTTCATCCAAAGAGATTTGTCAAAGTAACAGCAATTAAGATAACCTAGGTGAGGTAAGACTTTCCTTTTTTTATTCACGGAACTAAGGGGGAAGAAAATATAAATAGCTTATCTTTTTTTTTTATTGCAAAAAGCTGACATGGAAAATAGCATTTTAAAGATTACAACGGATGAGAGATTTCTGATTGGAAGAGATAAGAAATCTTTTTGATTTATAAGACTTTTGTGTAATATATGGCTGGGACTATTTTTCCTGATCTACTTTTTTTTTTTATGAATCTGCTCATTCTCTCTGTTACTAGTTATTTGGACGCTGTGAACTAAAGCTATTCTTGCACTTCCGGGCATATAAGAGATAAGGGCTGTCTAGCGTGTGACGTTAGTTGGTTGGAAAGATTAACTCCTTTGTAACTGGATAAAGAAATAAGCTGCTCTTTGCTTGGGACATTGAAAATTGAAGGAGTTTTGTTCCTTTGGCTTTAAGAATGACAATTAAGAAGATCATGGATGTACAAGAAGGGACTTTATTTCTAGACATGTTTCAGAAAATAATGAATGGGATTAACTCAATAAAACAAGAACGTTGGAGTTAAGTTGAGCAAGAAACTTCTTCAGAGCATTAGATCATGTTAAGAGTCTTTATTAAGACATTACGGCCAAAGGCTTAAGAGTAAATACATGTAGAGTTTCTTCAGTCACCCCCCTTGTGGTACATCTCTCTCCAAAGGTAAACACAGAAGAGAACCTCTCAGTTCAGAGGCAATACACAGAAGACACAGCTTAACACAGATAGCTGCTAGAACTTTTCCCAGTCTATCTCGATGGTTACCATAGCAACGGCCTTGGCAGTCCGTTCCCAGACTGGGCAAAAACATAACTCCCCCTAGTTACAGTTTTTCAGACTTGATGGAAAACAAACTCAGTGACAGTGCGGTTCAATGGTCAACAGCAACAGAGACATCGTGGTCAGCAGCCATTGAGCCTCTAGAAACGTGTGCAACCCGCTTTGAAAGCCATCCAAGTTGGCGGGCATAGAATCATAGAATAGTAGAGTTGGAAGGGGCCTATAAGGCCATCAAGTCCAACCCTCTTGGGCATCCCAAAGTGCAGCCGCTGTTCCCTCCTGCCCCATGCAAGGCGGCTTACTCTGCACCAGGACAGCTCCCCCCCCTAAAAAATCTGGAGGTTGCAAGAAAACCAGGCAATGGAAGAAATGGAGTTTGGGCTCTGTTTTGCATGACATGGGATTGGAGTTGATTGCACGGAGAAGCCCTCAGGTTCTTAAAAGGGGTGGAGCCTGGGAGTTTATTCCCCCCTCCTCTGTCCCCACTTTCTCCCCCTTCTTTGCGAAGGAAACTGACCAGGCCGGAACAGGGAGGTGCAACGACCAACCAGAGACTCAGAAAAGCAGAGGAAGACATGCAGCCTTCCGGTCCTCAGTCGGAGGCTGGAACTGGTTTCATTGCCGTCATACCTCTTTCATCCCCCCTCCTTGCGTTTCTTTGGACCGGCACCCTTCCGCATTGCTGCTCTCATCTGGGAACCGGAAGTGTTTCGGAGTCTAAGGACAACCCTACCCCTTTGGCCTATTAACCATTAGAGTTCCATTGACCTTTTTGAGCAAATCTAGCTTGAGGGACCATCTCGACACCATCTCGTGGTGTCACCCGGTGCGGCCCGCACCTGGCGCACCGCCCTAGTGACGCCCCTGTCCTTTGGTTCAGCTGTGAGAGTTGAATAGTGAGGCTCTTCATTCAGTACTGCCATTCTGCCAGCCCTCATGTGGGAGATTCAGGAGATGGTGATCTGTTCTGTTAGAATTAGGGGAGGTTAAGGACAGCGTTCTTACTCCCTTTCTGCCACCCCTGCTTCACAAATCTGACCCACTATGCTTTTCAGATTATCCGGTAGAGCTGCCATCATTTCCTACACCCCCCTTTCCCAGACAGGAGGACTCTGGGAGGCCAATTTAGTACTTATGATTCTGGGATCGTAGGGACAGCACACCCTGCGCTTCCCAGCCAAGTATCTACCTGATCCTAAGTCACTCCTTACCTCCAGGATATTGGTCCTGTCAGGTGTAAAGCTGTTTGGCTGGTCCACTGCAGGCTTTTTCCTGATGGTGGATGAGGGACAAAGGCTGCATATCTCAGCCCACCTTTTAAGGATATTTCCTCCTAGATAAGTTTATGGCATACTGGGCTCTCTTGGATCAATTAAAGCCAAACTCACATAGTGTGTGTGTGTGTCTGTGTGTGTGTTATGTGCCTTCAGGTTGATTACAACTTATGTCGACCCTCAGAATCAGTTACCTCTATTAGCATCTATCCCAAACCTCCCTGTTCAGATCTTGTACGTTCAGGTCTGTGGCTTCCTTGATGGAATCAATCCATCTCTTGTTTGGCCTTCCGCTTTTTCTACTCCCTTCTGTTTTTCTCAGCATTATTGTCTTTTCTAGTGAATCATGTCTTCTCATGGTGTGTCCAAAGTATGATAGCCTCAGTTTCATCATTTTAGCTTCTAATGACAGTTCTGGTTTAATTTGTTCTAACACCCAATTATTTGTCTTTTTTGCAGTCCATGGTATCCGCAAAGCTCTTCTCCAACACCACATTTCAAATGAGTTGATTTTTCTTTTCACTGTCCAACTTTCACATCCATACATAGAGATCGGGAATACCATTGGCTGAAAGATCTTGACTTTGGTGTTTAGTGATACATCTTTGCATTTGAGGATCTTTTCTCATAGCTTCCCTCCCCAGTCCAAGACTTCTTCTGATTTCTTGACTATTGTCTCCAATTTGGGTAATGACTGTGCCAAGGTATTGATAATCCTTGAGAAGTTCAATGACCTCTTTGCCAACTTTAAAGTTACATAACTCTTCTGTTGTCATTACTTTAGTCTTCTTGACGTTCAGTTGTAGTCCTGCTTTTGTGCTTTCCTCTTTAACTTTCATCAGCATTCGTTTCAAATCATTACTGGTTTCTGCTAAGAGTATGGTATCGTCTGCATTTATTTATTTATTTATTAGATTTATTAGTCACCCATCTGGCTGGTTGTCCAGCCAGTCTGGGTGATGTACAAAATAAAAACATGTAATTGCATTAAAACATTAAAATCTCAACAGTAATAGTAAAACCTAGCCCACCCCAAAAGCCTGCCTGAAGAGCCATGTCTTCAAGGCCCGGCAGAAGCTCATCACAGAGGGTGCATGGCAGAGATCATTTGGGAGGGAATTCCACAAAGTGAGGACCACAATTGGAAAAGCCCTCTCCCTAGTCTTCACCACTTTACCTGTTTTAACTGGTGGGATGGAGGGAAGGTCTTTTGAGGTTGATCTTGTTGAATGGCATCACTCATGATGATGGAGGTGCTCTTTCAGATACACTTGGCTGAAATCATGCAGGGTTTTAAAAGTTAAAACCAACACCTTGAATTGGGCCTGGAAAATAAATGGTAACCAGTGTAACTGCTTTAACACTGGAGTAATGTAATCTCGCCGGCGGCTACCTTTAATCAGGCGGGCCGCCACATTCTGTACCAGTTGCACCTTCTGGACCATTTTCAAGGGTAACCCCGCATACCTTCAATTATTGATATTTCCCCCTCCAGTTTTCACACTTCCTTCATCTTCTTCCAGTCCAGCTTTCTATATGATATGTTCTACATATAGATTAAAGAAATACAGTCTTGTGTTTCATGTAACCTTTTGGGATGCGAGCTGCCCTCTGGGCAGCTGAAAGGGCCATGTTCCTGTCAGACAGGATCATCCTACATTTGTAAATTCCAGCTGTGCATAAGTACTGGACTGTGCACCTTAAATGGAGTAACAAGAGAGCAGAGTTTTGTTAGAATTATCTCTAACTGAGTCTCTTTTCAAAACCAGTTATGAAGCACCTACTGCTAAACTAACTCCGTACAAGGCTTTGAGCTTTGACAGTTAAACTCTGATACCAACAGAGCTCCCAGAAATATGTTTTCAAAGTTCAAATCCTAATATATTCACAGGATTTCTCCACAGCATTTTATCTCCTTTCCTTTTCATTCCATCAGGATACATCTGGGGGTCCAAGGCTAGGGGAGAACCATCTGAAGTATCACTGGAAAATGCTGAGGAGCAGGTGCAGGAGCAGAAACTGAGGAATCAAGATGGAGCAAACAGACAAGAGGAGAGACAGACTCACACAGGGGACAAACCTTATAAATGCTTGGAGTGTGGAAAGAGCTTCAGTCAGAGTAGCCACCTTACTTCGCATCAAAGAAGTCACACAGGGGACAAACCTTATAAATGCTTGGAGTGTGGCAAGAGCTTCAGTTGGAGTAGCGACCTTACTTCGCATCACAAAACCCACACCGGGGACAAACCTTATAAATGCTTGGAGTGTGGAAAGGGCTTCAGTCGGAGTGACCACCTTACAGTACATCAAAGAACTCACACAGGTGACAAACCTCATAAATGCTTGGAGTGTGGAAAGACCTTCAGTCAGAGTAGCCACCTTACTTCACATCAAAGAATTCACACAGGGGACAAACCTTATAAATGCTTGGAGTGTGGAAAGACCTTCAGTGACCTTAGCACCTTTACTTCTCATCAAAGAACTCACACAGGGGACAAACCTTATAAATGCTTGGAGTGTGGCAAGAGCTTCAGTCAGAGTAGCCACCTTTCTTCGCATCAAAGAAGTCACACAGGGGACAAACCTTATCAATGCTTTGAGTGTGGAAAGAGCTTCAGTCGGGGTAGCCACCTTAATTTGCATCACAGAACTCATACAGGGGAGAAACCTTATAAATGCTTGGAGTGTGGAAAAAGCTTCAGGTGGAGTAGCCCCTTTACTCAACATCAAAGAACTCACATGGGACAAACCTTATAAATGCTTGGTGTGGAAAGAGCTTCAGTCACAGTAGCCACCTTACTTTGCATCACAGAACGCATTAGGAACAAACCATGTACATGCTTTTGTAGTGTTGAAAGACCTTTCATCAGAATGGCTACCTTCAGGCACATCAAAGGATCCGTTTAAGGGAAGGGATGTATAAATGCTTTGAATGTGGAAAGAAATTTAAGCAGAGTTCAACTCTTGCTGTGCATCGAAGCATCTGTACGGGAAAGCCAGGCTTCAAACAGGATTTTTATGGGGAGTTTCAGACCCCCAACAATGTCCTTCTCTTAGCTTAACCACAGACTGTTCCACTTCCCTTCACCCAGGGCTGTGGAGTTGGAATCGGGGAGTGGGAGTCGGAAGCAATTTTGGGTGGAGTCGGTAGTCCGACTTCAAGATAAAATTAATATTTTAATAGAATAGTTACAGGAAGCATGAAAATCATGATAATGTTGGCAAAAAGTGGGATTCTGGATGTGGTTATTTCTCCAGTCCCCTCCAAGGGTGAAATAATGTTTGCATTTACTTACACCAACCTCTGTGCCTTTCTTTTCTTTGGTCTTGTTTCCCAAAAAGCAGAACTCACCCAATCTTGACAGGACATACCAAACCCCATTTTGTTGGGCCGCGGGGGCTATGTCCCAGGTAGAATTTGTGCTTAACCATTTGCATTCGATAGGTATAAAAATGGGGGCAGTGTCACTGATGTTCTCTTCAGTCAAAGGGATGGGTGCAAGGTCAACGCCCCCCTCCCCATGGACAGGAAGTAGGGAGCATATCCAACAGTTACTCACACTAGAGTGAAAGAGACCAACATGTATATAAAGAACCACTCCCCTTTTCCATTTTTCCAGTATTATTTTGGCTTGCCTTTGCAGGCAACTCTTCAAGATTTCGTTGTCACTTATCTTCCTCGATCCAGCAGGAGTTTTAGGAATAGAAGCACGAGCCAAATTCCACTGTAGCACCAGAACACCTCTGCCTTGCAGTGTCTAAGGTGCCTGGGAATCCAGGTGCCTCAATGAGTGTGGAAGATACAAAGTCAACAGGGAAATTGTTGCACGGATCAAAGTCACAGCTGCCTGTCAGCGCTAAGGCTCACAAGAGGACTTTTCTTTAGGCTTTATTCTGGCCTGTAGCTACTGTCTCCTATCAGTCTGCCAATCCGCACCCCAGGTGCTGGGAATTGGGCTGTTAGGACTCAACAGAGATGGGTTAGTGTGTTCGGCGCCCCCCTGCAAATTATAAATTGGCGCCCTTACCTTTTATATTTTTTTTTGTTCATTTTTCAGTTCAAATGCTAGTAAATTATTATTATTATTATTATTATTATTAATGACCCCCAGGCTGCGGACTTGGGTCTTTCAGGAGCAATTGTACCCCATTGAGCACCATATGCAGCCTTTATGCCTCATCCACCATCAGGAAAAGGCCTGCAGTGGAACAGCCAAACAGCTTTACATTTGAGAGGACCAATATCCTGGAGGTAAGTAGTGACTTAGGATCAGGTAGGTACTTGAGCTAAAACGTGGGTTCCCCACTACCAAATAAAAGGATTTTGAGGTGCTAAAGAAAAGCTGACTCTTCAGACTGGTGGCAGCAACAGAGGGAGAGTGTTGGTTGTAGGCCTTGCAGTAAGTTAAAGAGGGCTCTGGCTGGGAAGCGCAGGGGGTGCTGTCCTAGGATCCCAGAATTATAAGTACTAAATTGGCCCCCAGAGTCTTCCTGTCTGGGAAAAGGTGGTGTAGGAAATGATGGCAGCTCTACCGGATAATCTGAAAAGCATAGTGGGTCCGATTTATGAAGCAGGGGTGCCAGGAAGGGAGTAAGAAGGCTATCCTTAACCTCCCCTAATTCTAACAGAACAGGTCGCCATCTCCTGAATCTCCTGCATCATCTCCTTGTACAGGCTCTCTAGTCTGGATCCAGCTGAGCCCGTTCCTCCTGGGTGAAGTGAAAGGACACCTCCTCAAAGCTCACCAGTCCCTGGAAGAAGAAAACAACTGCTTCTGCATTAATACTCCCAGCCAAGGCGTGGACATCATCTGACCTCCATTCGCACTCTGAAGAAAGATGGGGCAAGTGGGATCTTTAACTTTAGCATTCACAAATCATCTCAGGTCCAGATGGCATCTACCTGAGAGGTCTTAAAACAACCCAAATGTGACATTGCTGATCTTATAACAAAAATATGTACCTTCTCCCAAAGGCTTGCCACCATATGGACTGGTAAATGTATGACAATTTGAAAGCCAAAAGGACACAGAAGGTAACCTGGAAATCAGAGGCCTATTTGCTATTACGGGAAAAGTAGTGGAAAATATTATTAAAGACAAAATTACCAAACATGGAGTGGAACACAGCAATCATGGGATACGAGGAAATATGCTCTCATGCATCAGTAAGTGTTTAAAGATCAGGAAGGAGAAAGCAGGAATAAATGAATAGTTCTCCCAATGGAGGGATGTAAGAAGCGCCCCACCCACCAATCATGTAGGACCTGTGCTTTTAAACTTGTTTCTAAATGACATGGATTTGGGGTGAGAAGCGAGGTAACCAACTTTACTGTTGATATCTAGTTCAGGTTGATTAAAATAGAGAAGGATTGTGAGGAACTCCAAAAGGAACTCTCCAAGCAGGCTTGGCTATTAAAGAGCAAATGCAATTAAATGTAAGCAAGCGTACAGGGATGCACAGAAGTGAAAAATCCTAAGTGAACCGGTGGTGACTGACAGGAGAGAGAGACCTTGAGGTCATAGTGGATGCCCCAATTAAGATACTGATGTTATAGGTATGAAATTTGTGAATTCCATGTGAGGGATCATTAAGACACAGATTGAAAATAAAACTGCCAATATCATAACACCATTATACACTTCTAAGATGTGATCCTACTTGGATGCTGTCTTCAGTTCTGGTTGCCTGACCACAAAAATAGCATTTTAGAAGTGGAAGAGGTAGAGAAATGGGCAACCTAATGATCAAGGGTCGAAACATTTGGCGATTTTTGCTGTAGAGAAAAAGCTTAGAGGAGTCATGATAGAAGTGTATGATCACAGCAGTCATTTAAACCACATTCAACACAAATCTAAAGCACAGGGCTTCCCCCAACGAATCCTGGATAATAGTTTTTCCTCACTGCACTACATTCCCAGCACCCTTCATAAACTCCCAGGACTCTTGGGGGAAAGCGATATGCTTTCAATGAACACTGTGGATGTGCCATAAAGGTGCGTGGTGTGGAGAAATTGGATAATATCCTCTGATTTAGTAGGGACCTTACACCTGGTGTAGGAAGAGGGAGGGAAGTAGCTCCCACCATTTGCACACATTTCAAGAAAAACGTCACTCGCTACACAGTTTGTCTGCCGGAGGGCAGGGCCACGTTTGGGCTTCCCTAAATTAAACGGTGACCTTAATTCTAACAGAATAGGAAACTGGGGAGGGCTGGCAGAATGAAGGCATTGAAAGAAGAGCCTCTCTATTCAACTATCGCAGCTGAACCAAAGGACAAATGAGGACACAAGAAGAAGCGGCCCATTTAGCTCACTATTGTCTCCTTAGCTCTGTTCCGACTATGGGGCGCCTCCATCTCCAAGCTGAAGGCCACGAATTTCATCACCAGAACCACAGATGTTCCGAGGGATGCTTCGATCCGGCCCACCACAGCCAGCCCAGCCCAGGGGAGAGGCGGACGGGACGGGGCAGAGCTGCAGCCTCCGATCTGGAGGGTCTGCGGGGCGGGGGCGCTTCAGGGGGCTCCTCGCCCTCTCCCACCCTCCCCTCCGCCCCATTGCCTACCTTTGTCTCCAGGCTTCCCCCGCGCAACTCCACTCGCCAACATCGCCCGAAGAGGGGCTCCTCCGGCGCTTCCAGCCCGCAGTTCTCGCCGAGAGGCGGGGCAGGAAAGGGACGTCCCTTCTTTGCGCTCTTCCCTTCTCCTCCGTTGTCCTTTGTTAACCCTTTAAGAGCAAAGTGGCTGAAGTTCCTTGGTTGCTTCGCAGGGAGAGCGTGGGGAGGCGGGAAGCCCCTTTCTCGCCGGTGACCCTTCTCCATAGTAAAAACAAAATTTCCAGGCACCATTTTTAAAAAAGGCTTTGAGGGAACAGCTTAGGTTAGTCTAAACCCCGTTTCCTTTTACCTGTTAGATTTCTCTGTGCAGGGACTTTTTGTGCCGAGAGTCCCTGAATGGCAGCAGCAATGGACTGGGCCCCTAACTTGCAGCTGGTGCATCCCATTTTTAATTCCCCCCGACATCTGAACAAGAAAAAACTCTCCCTGCAAATAGGACACCAGGACAAGTGCCACCGTTTGATCTGCAGCATCTCTCCCTGGCGTACTAGATTTCTACTTGCGGGGGTATCAGCCCACTGCCCTCATCATTGAGATCTGTGTGCAGATCTTGCCTGGGCTGGGAGGGAGGGGGACTTTTCGGGGAGGGCACGGTGAGGCGGTGCTGGGGGCCTCCTCCCTCCCTCCCTCCCTCCCTCCCTCTGTAGCTCTTTTCAGCTATGCAGGGAGAAGTTTGCCCCCCTCCACTGGGACCCTCCAATGAGGGCCCCCCACTCCCTGTCTCCAGCCCCCAGGGACTGCAAGTGGGGTATCCTTTCCTGACCCCCCTGCTCTCCCTCGTGCCCCCAGGGGGATTCGGGGGGGATATTTCCTCATGCATGGAGCTCCACTCCCAGCAGTTTCAGGGAAGGGAGAGGGGGAGACTGGCCCTGATCCAGCCTGATGCAGCCACCCCAGAGCCAAGAGAAGCAGGTTCAGCTTCCAGCCCCCCGTGAAGTCCCCCCTCCACCCCAAACAGCAACAGCATGGAAGAATCACCTTTTGAGAGAATGGCAGAGCTGAAGAGGTAAGCCTAACATCGGGGGGGGGAGCCCCACAAGCACCCCCAGGGCAATAGGGCACCAATCCCTTACTCAGAGGGAGAGAGATTTCCATGGGCGGTTTCTCCCCATGCTCAAAATCTTGCTGGTTGCCACTTATGGGATCATGAATTAATGCCCCCCAATACAGCTGGAGTCACTTGCTAGAGCCATCTGGAGGGCCTGGCCCCACAGGCAATTGGATGCACACCTGGACTACCTCACAGGCTGTTGTAAGGACCACCAGGGACTGCCTGTGAAGTGCTTTGAACGTTCAAAAGTGCTCTCCATAGGGATGCTGAACCCCATTAGGACACCAGGAGGATTAAAAGCAGATCACGACCGAAATAAGCAACTGTATTAAAACAGCAAAGGAAGAAAAAATGGAATGGGGAGATAAGAACATCGGAAGGGGCTGCTGGTTGAGGCCAAAGGGGGCCCACCTAGTCAGAATCCTGCTCTCTTAGTGGCCAACCAGATGCCCCCAAGGGAAGCCCACAAGCAGGACCGGAGCCCAAAGAGCGCTCCCCCCCACCTGACTCGGTTTCCAGAAACTCCAACAGTGAGGCAGAGCAATGCTCTCAAGAGCCTTTTCCTCCACTGGTTTGTCTAATCCTATCTTCTCTTTTTGTAAACATATTCTATTGATTTTTCGGTGGTCTTTCTTTTTAAAGCCACCCAAGCTGGTGGCCAACACGGCTTCTTGTGGTAGGGGGTTCCATAGTCTAACCAGCTGCTCTGTGGAGAAGTCCTTCTCTCGGTCCACTTCCTCCACACCAGGCATAATTCTATAAACTTCTATGATGTTGCCTCTTATTGCGACCCTGAAGTTGGCTCCTAGTTCCCAGTTCCTTAGAATCATAGAATAGTAGAGTTGGAAGGGGCCTATAAGGCCATCGAGTCCAACCTCCTGCTCAATGCAGGAATCCAAATCAAAGCAGTCGATATAGGGCAGATCCCTGAACCTGAACTAACATTTGCAGGAAGGGATTCTGAGGAACTAAGACAAATAGTGGTAACGAGAGAGGAAGTTCTAAGCTTAATGGACAATATAAAAACTGACAAATCACCGGGCCCGGATGGCATCCACCCGAGAGTTCTCAAAGAACTCAAATGTGAAATTGCTGATCTGCTAACTAAAATATGTAACTTGTCCCTCGGGTCCTCCTCCGTGCCTGAGGACTGGAAAGTGGCAAATGTAACACCAATCTTCAAAAAGGGATCCAGAGGGGATCCTGGAAATTACAGGCCAGTTAGCTTAACATCTGTCCCTGGAAAACTGGTAGAAAGTATTATTAAAGCTAGATTAACCAAGCACATAGAAGAACAAGCCTTGCTGAAGCAGAGCCACCATGGCTTCTGCAAGGGAAAGTCCTGTCTCAGTAACCTATTAGAATTCTTTGAGAGTGTCAACAAGCATATAGATAGAGGTGATCCAGTGGACATAGTGTACTTAGACTTTCAAAAAGCGTTTGACAAGGTACCTCACCAAAGGCTTCTGAGGAAGCTTAGCAGTCATGGAATAAGAGGAGAGGTCCTCTTGTGGATAAGGAATTGGTTAAGAAGCAGAAAGCAGAGAGTAGGAATCAACGGACAGTTCTCCCAATGGAGGGCTGTAGAAAGTGGAGTCCCTCAAGGATCGGTATTGGGACCTGTACTTTTCAACTTGTTCATTAATGACCTAGAATTAGGAGTGAGCAGTGAAGTGGCCAAGTTTGCTGACGACACTAAATTGTTCAGGGTTGTTAAAACAAAAAGGGATTGCGAAGAGCTCCAAAAAGACCTCTCCAAACTGAGTGAATGGGCGGAAAAATGGCAAATGCAATTCAATATAAACAAGTGTAAAATTATGCATATTGGAGCAAAAAATCTGAATTTCACATATACGCTCATGGGGTCTAAACTGGCAGTGACTGACCAGGAGAGAGACCTCGGGGTTGTAGTGGACAGCACGATGAAAATGTCGACCCAGTGTGCGGCAGCTGTGAAAAAGGCAAATTCCATGCTAGCAATAATTAGGAAAGGTATTGAAAATAAAACAGCCGATATCATAATGCCGTTGTATAAATCTATGGTGCGGCCGCATTTGGAATACTGTGTACAGTTCTGGTCGCCTCATCTCAAAAAGGATATTATAGAGTTGGAAAAGGTTCAGAAGAGGGCAACCAGAATGATCAAGGGGATGGAGCGACTCCCTTACGAGGAAAGGTTGCAGCATTTGGGGCTTTTTAGTTTAGAGAAAAGGCGGGTCAGAGGAGACATGATAGAAGTGTATAAAATTATGCATGGCATTGAGAAAGTGGATAGAGAAAAGTTCTTCTCCCTCTCTCATAATACTAGAACTCGTGGACATTCAAAGAAGCTGAATGTTGGAAGATTCAGGACAGACAAAAGGAAGTACTTCTTTACTCAGCGCATAGTTAAACTATGGAATTTGCTCCCACAAGATGCAGTAATGGCCACCAGCTTGGATGGCTTTAAAAGAAGATTAGACAAATTCATGGAGGACGGGGCTATCAATGGCTACTAGCCATGATGGCTGTGCTGTGCCACCCTAGTCAGAGGCAGCATGCTTCTGAAAACCAGTTGCCGGAAGCCTCAGGAGGGGAGAGTGTTCTTGCACTCGGGTCCTGCTTGCGGGCTTCCCCCAGGCACCTGGTTGGCCACTGTGAGAACAGGGTGCTGGAGTAGATGGGCCACTGGCCTGATCCAGCAGGCTCTTCTTATGTTCTTATGTTCTTAGATGGCTGCCCAGCTTGCCTCTTCAAGGCCTCCAGTGTCGGAGAGCCCACTACCTCCCTAGATAATTGGTTCCATTGTCGTATGGCTCTAAAAGGAAGTTTTCCTGATGTCCAGTCGAAATCTGTCTTCCTGCAACTTGAGCCCATTATTCCGTGTCCTGCAATCTGGGACGACCGAGAAGAGATCCCGGCCGTCCTCTGTGTGGCAACCTTTCATGTACTTGAAGAGTGCTATCATATCTCCCCTCAGTCTTCTCTTCTCCAGGCTAAACATGCCCAGTTCTTTCAGTCTCTCCTCATAGGGCTTGGTTTCCAGTCCCCTGATCATCCTTGTTGCCCTCCTCTGAACCCATTCCAGTTTGTCTGCATCCTTCTTGAAGTGTGGAGACCAGAACTGGATGCAGTATTCAAGATGAGGCCTAACCAGTGCCAAATTGAGGGGAACTAGTACTTCACGCGATTTGGAAACTATACTTCTGTTAATGCAGCCTAATATAGCATTTGCCTTTTTTGCAGCCACATCACACTGTTGGCTCATATTCAGGTTGTGATCAATGACAATTCCAAGATCCTTCTCTCATGTCATATTGCTGAGCCAAGTATCCCCCATCTTATAGCTGTGCATTTGGTTTCTTTTTCCTAAGTGTAGAACTTTTCTTGAAAGTTCAAAACACTAAAAAAGAAGAAAAGTTGACAGCTACAGCAACTTCGAGCCAAAGTTAACATGTCTCTGAACCCCAAAATATATGTTGGGGTACCCTGTATGATATATCACTATGATTGGCGGGACTCTACCCGTCAAGAATAAGAATACATTTATGCAATCAAAATAAAGAGGCTTCTGATATTATTATAAATACATAATGATGTCATAAAATCATCAAAAATAATAAACGGGGGGGTGCGCACCCCAGAATCTGCTCTGGGCCAGGACAAATCATATGCCCCAGGAAAGGGGAAGGTGTCCTCTCTGAGATGGCACTGTTCTCTGTCTGGCCAAGAAATTCTATTTATGGTAGACTGACGTAAAGGAAACAGGGTTTAGATAACCTAAGTTGTTCCCTTGAAGCCCTTTTTTAAAAATGTGCCTGTCATTTTTCGTTTTAATATGGAGGACAACGGAGCGGAAGAGCGCGAAGGAGGGACTTCCCTTTCCTGCCCCGCCTCCGTGCGAGAAATGCAGGCTGGAAGCGCGGAGCCGTCTTTGTGCGCAGCGATGTTGGCGAGCGGGGCTGCAAGGGGGGAGCCTCGAGCCAAAGGTAGGCAATGGGGGTGGAGGGGAGGGTGGGAGAGGGAGAGGACCCCCTTAAGCGCCCCCCCCAGCAGACCCTCCAGATCGGAGGCTGCAGCTCTGCCCCGTCCCATCTGACTCCCCCCTGAGCTGTGTTGGGGCCGGATCGAAGCATCCCTCGAGCACATCACAACACTGACTTTTGTTCCTAATTCCCAGTTCCAGTTTTGCTTGAAAGTTCAAAACACTAAAAAGAAGAAAAGTTGACAGCTGCAGCAACTTGAACCCAAAGTTAACATGTCTCTGAACCCCAAAATATATGTTGGGGTACCCTGTATGATATATCACTGCGATTGGGGGACTCCCCCATCAAGAATAACAATACATGTATGCGATCAAAATCATCAGGCTTCTGATATTATTATAAATTCATCATGATATCATAAAACCAAAAACAAATAAGTAACTGATGGTGCCCACTTGAGAATCTGCTCTGGGCCAGGACAAATCATGCACCCCAGGAAAGGGGAGGGCGTCCTCTAGGAGATGCCAGTGCATCCCATCCACCCCAGAGGTTCTGCCGGCCACAGGGCACGGATGAGGGCATCTTTGCAAAACCAAAATAGACAAAAACACAAAGAAAACATAAGTAACTGGGAGTGCCCACCCAAAATCTCCCCTGGGCCAGGACAAATCATGCACCCCAGGAAAGGGGAGGGTGTCCTCTAGGAGATGCCAGTGCATACCATCCGACCCAGAGGTTCTGCCGGCCACAGGGCACGGATGAGGGCATCTTCGCAAAACCAAAATAGATAAAACCATGAAAGAAAAAATTGCTCTGGGCCAAGACAAATGATATACTCCAGGAAAGGGGAGGGTGTCCTCCACAAGATGCTAGTGCATCCCATCCAGCCCGGAGCGTCCGCTGGGTGCCAGGCACACATGAGGGCATCTATGCAAAACCAAAATAGAGAAAAACACGGTGAAAAAAATCAGTAACTGGGGGTGCTCATCCCAAAGTCTGCTCTGGACCAGGACAAATCATACATCCCAGGAAAGGGGAGGGTGTCCTCTCTAACATACCAGTGTATATATATAAAATAAGTAACTGGGGGTCCACAAGAAAAACCATTATAGGCAGGAAGAAGTGGCATTTCAGAGAGGACACTATCCACTTTGCTCAAGTGAATGATTTTTCATAGCCCACAGCAGATTTTCGAGTGGTTACCGCAAATTAAATATTTCCCCCTATTTATTCTTCATTATTTTAGCTGGGAAAGACGGGCATCTCATAGAACACACCCTCTCTTTTCCCGTGGTGTATGATTTGTTCTGGCCCAGAGAAGATTTTGGGGTGGGTACCCCGACTTACTTATTTACTTTGGGGTGCTTTTTGTCCATTTTGGTTTTGCGTACATGCCCTTATGCATGCCCTGCGCCTCACAGAAGCTCTGGGCCAGGTGGGATGCACTGGCATCTCATAAAGGACACCCTCCTCTTTCCTGGGGTGTATGATTTGTCCTGGCCCAGAGCAGATTGTTGGGTGGGCACCCCCAGTTACTTACTTTTTTCTGCCTCTTTTTGTGCCTTTTGGTTTTCCGTAGATGCCATTATTCGTGCCCTGCGTCAAGCAGAAGTTCTGGGTCAGGCAGGATGCACTGGTATGTTATAGAGGACACCCTCCCCTTTCCTGGGGTGTATGATTTGTCCTGGCCCAGAGCAGATTTTGGGGTGGGCACCCCTAGTTACTTATTTTTTCTGTCCCTTTTTGTCTATTTCTTTTTTACATTGATGCCTTTATCCATGCCCTGTGCCCAGCAGAAGCTCTGGGCCAGGCGGGGTGCACTGGCATCTCGTAGAGGACACCCTCCCCTTTCCTGGGGTGTATGATTTGTCCTGGCCCAGAGCAGATTTTCCTTATTTTTTTCAGCCTCTTTTTGTCCATTTTGGTTTTCTGTAGATGCTGTTATTCATCCCCTGTGCCCAAGAGGAGCTCTGGGCCAGGTGGGACAGACTGGTATGTTACAGAGGGCACCCTTCCCTATCCTGGGGTATATGGTTTGTCCTGGCCCTGAGGAGATTGTTGGGTGGGCACCCCCCATTAGCTATTTTTCTCTGTCTCTTTTTGTCCGTTTTGGTTGTACATAGATGCCATTATTTGTGCACTGCACCCAACAGAAGCTCTGGGCCAGGCAGGATGCACTGGTATGTTATAGAGGAGACCCTCCCCTTTCTTGGCGTTTATGATTTATCCTGGCCCAGAGCACAGTTTGGGGTGGGCACGCTCAGTTACTATTTTTTATGATTTTATGACATCATTATGCATTTATGATAATATCAGAAGCTTGATTATTTTGGTTGCATAAATTTACTGTTATTCTTGATGGGGGGAGCCCCCAATCACAGCGATATATCATACATATCATACATATCATTTTGGGGTTCAGAGACATGTTAACTTTGGCTTGAAGTTGCTGTAGCTGTCAACTTTTCTTCTTTTTTCGTGTTTTGAACTTTCAAGCAAATAAGGCACTGAGAACCAACTTCAACATCGTGGGAACATCTGTGTTTTTGATGACGAATTTTATGGCCTTAAGCTTTGAGATGTGGGCGCCTCATAGTTGGAACAGAGTTAGGTAGACAATTGTGAGCTAAATGGGCCGGTTCTTCATGTTTCCTCAGTGGCTTTTCATATCATTGATCATTTATTTATTTTATTTATTTAAACATTTTATATCCCACCCTTGTTTTTAGAATTCAGAGCGGCGAACAAATAAGACAATGTCTAATACAAATCAATATACAATTAAAAGATAAAATTAAGAAAATCAATTATACAATAGTTATAACAATTTAAATGTTAACTTTAAAAGCTTGAAGAAACAAAAATGTTTTTAACTGACGGCGAAAGACCGTGAGTGAGGAGGAACATCAGATCTCTGGTGGCAGGTTATTCCATAAGATGGGAGCTATGCTAGTATTGGAGCGGTGGATTATAAAGGTAGATGGAATGATAAGAGAATGTTCGAAGGGTTCTCTTGTCGGTCGTTGAGATTTAAATTCCAGAATACGGTTTGATAGATATATTGGTGCTAATCCATGTAGGGCCTTGAAAGCTAATACCAAAATTTTAAACTGGTGTCAAAATAAAATCGGTAGCCAATGAAGTTGATAAAGAAGAGGTGTAGTATGCATTTGTGGACCAGCTCTGGTCAGCATTCTGGCCGCCGCTCTCCGAACCAACTTAAGCGGGCGAAGCAATCTAGCAGATAGTCCTATATAAAGAGTGTTACAATAGTCCAATCTTGAGGTCACAAGAGCCTGTGTCACTTGCCTCAATATCATGGTATCCTTCTGGGCCGACTTGGTGAGAGGGGTATTGGCGGCACTGTTTTACAGTGGTTCCGATCCTATCTCCAGGATCGCTCTCAGAATAGCATTGGGGGACTGTCTTTCGGCCCCCTGGCAATTGTGCTGTGGGGTGTCACAGGGTACTATCTTGTCCCCCATGCTGTTTAACATCTATATGAAGCCCTTGGGAGCGGTCATCAGGAGATTTGGGGCGAGGTGTCACCAGTATGCTGATGAAACCCAGCTCTATTTCTCTGTAACATCTGAATCAGGAGAGGCCGTGCAAACCCTGGACCGGTGCTTGGACTCGGTGGTGGGCTGGATGAGGGCCAATAAACTGAGTCTGAATCCTAGCAAGATGGAGGCGCTGTGGGTTGGTGTTTCCTGAGTTCAGATAATTGGTCAGTTGCCTGCTTTGGATGGGGTCGTACTCCCTCTGAAAGAGCAGGTCCATAGCCTAGGGGTGCTCCTGGATCCATCTTTGTCGCTAGAGGCCCAGGTGACCTCAGTGGCTAGGAGTGCCTTTTACCAGCTTTGGCTGGTGAGACAGCTGCAGCTCTTTCTGGACCAGGATAGCCTGACCACTGTTGTCCTAGAACTGGTAACCTCCAGGCTGGATTACTGTATTGCGCTCTACGTGGGGCTGCCCTTGAGGTTGGTCTGGAAGGTGCAGCTGGTGCAAAATGTGGCGGCGAGACTGCTCACTGGGGCAAGGTATCGCCAACATGTCACCCTGCTGCTGAAAGAATTGCACTGGCTGCCCATTTGCTACTGGGCCAAGTTCAAGGTTCTAGTTTTGGTGTATAAAGCCCTATACAGGCAGCTCGGGACCAGGATACCTGAAAGACCGTCTTACCCCTTATATGCCCAGTCTATCAGTGCGCTCTGCAGGTGAGGGCCTCCTGCAGATACCATCTTATCAGGAGGTTTGTTCTGCACAATATAGGAAATGTACCTTTAGTGTAGTGGCACCTACCTTGTGGAATTCCCTCCCCTTAAATATTAGGCAGGCGCCATCTCTCATATTTTTGGTGCCTTTTGAAGACTTTCCTCTTTCAACAAACCTTTTAAATTGAGATCTATCCCAGTCTGCGTCTGTCTTAGAAATGCTTTTTTAATATATTTTTAACAATCTTTTTAACCCTTTTTAAAATATGTTTTAAAGCTGTTTTAAAAAAGTTTTTTACTTTGTTTTGTTTTAATGTATTTTAAGGTCTGTTTTTATGACATTTTAAAGTGTTTTTAGCATTTTTGTTTGGCGCCCTGGGCTCCTGCTGGAAGGTAGAGTGGGTATAAATCCAATAAAAATTAAATTAAATTAAATAAATTAAATAAATAGAGTGATAAAATACACCCGTCTCACACCCTTTCCGATGGGGAAACTAATCAGTTTCTCCATATTCTGTCCTTACAGTAGCCTCTTGTCCAGAGTATAGGTTGCAGATCAGGACAATCAGATGCTGTGGCTCCCCCATTTCTTTTAAAGCATTCCATAGTTTTTCATGATCTACACAGTCAAAGGCTTTGCTATAATCTATAAAGCACAGGGTGATTTCCTTCTGAAATTCCATCATCCAACTTATGTTTGTGATACGATTTGTGGTACCTCTTCAGTTTCTAAAACCAGCTTGGACGTCTGGCACTTCTCGCTCCATATATGGTGAGACCCTTTACTTTACTTGCATGGCATATTAAGACAATAGTTTGAAAATTACTGCATTCCCTGGGATCCCCTTTCTTTGGAGTTGGGATGTATATTGAATGCTTCCACTCTGTGGGTCATTATTTTCTTTTCCTTATTTGTTGACAAAGTTTATTTATTTATTTATTTATTTAAAATATTTCTATCCCAACCTTCTGCCCTATAAGGTCCCCTCTGGCTCTCCGCCTGACCCACCTTAATCTCTGGATGCTCAGCTTCAATTTAAAAGAAACATTCCATAGTTTTTCGTGATCTACACAATCAAAGACTTTCTTGTAATGTGATTTTCTTCTGAAATTCCTTGGTCCGTTTCATTATTGTTGTATTTTGCTGCTATTTTGATTATTTTTGTTTGATTCCATTGTATTATTGTATTTATATATCCTCTGATTGTTTTATTATTATGTACACCGCCCAGAGAGCCCTTGGGCTTAGGGCGGTATATAAATTAAATAAAATAAATAAATAAATAAATAAGTTTCTAGGTTGTCTGGTTCCCGAGATATACACCAAGACATCAGCTGCCACCCCAGCGACTGTTAAATCGGTTTAATGGATCTGTTATAGGAGCTCCTAGCAGAGCTTGGAAAAATTACTTTTTTAAAACTACAACTCCCATCAGCCCCAGCTAGCATGGCCAATAGTTCAAACAAATAACTTTCCCAAGCTCTGGCTCTAACGCCGCCCTTTCAGAATTGTAGCCAATATGTGAAGCCAGGGTCTACAGTGCCTCGTCTTCATTGCAATGCCAGGAAACGGTGGCTTGATTTATTTATTTGATTTATTTATTTTATTTTATTTATATACCGCCCGAAGGCTCTCTGGGCGGTGTACATAGAAGATAAAACAAACACAGTCTATAAATACAATAAATCAAAAACCAAAAGAAACACACAACAATAAAAGAACCAAACAGCATCCAGAATACAAAATAATAATGAAATACTGTTAAAATACCCTTTTAAATACATTTTAAAATGCCTGGGAGTATAAAAAGGTTTTCACCTGGCGCCGAAAAGATAGCAGCGTCGGCACCAGGCGCACCTCATCGGGGAGACCATTCCACAGTTCGGGAGCCACAACTGAAAAGGCCCTATTTCTAGTCACCACCCTCCGAGCTTCTCGACGGGATGGTACTCGGAGGAGGGCCTTAGATGTTGAGCGAAGTGTACGGGTAGGTTCATATTGGGAGAGGCGCTCCACCAGGTATTGCGGTCCCATGCCGTGTAAGGCTTTATAGGTCAAAACCAGCACCTTGAATTTAGCCCAGAAACAAATAGGAAGCCAGTGCAAATGGGCCAGAACAGGTGTTATATGAGCGGACCTTCTGGTCCGCGTCAACGATCTGGCCGCTGCATTCTGGACTAACTGTAGTTTCCGAACTGTCTTCAAGGGCAGCCCAACGTAGAGCGCATTGTAGTAGTCCAATCTAGAAGTTACCAGAGCATGAACGACTGAGGTGAGGTCGTCACTATCCAGATAGGGACGTAGCTGGGCTACCAGTCGAAGATGGTAGAAAGCGTTCCGTGCCACTGAGGCTACCTGAGCCTCAAGAGACAGGGAAGGATCGAAAAGAACCCCCAAGCTACGAACCTGTTCTTTCAAGGGTAGTGTAACCCCATCCAGAACAGGGTGAACATCCACCATCTGGGTAGAGAAGGCATTCACTAACAGCGTCTCGGTCTTATCTGGATTAAGCTTCAGTCTGTTAGCTCCCATCCAATCCATTATCATGGCCAGGCAATGGTTTAGTACGTTAACAGCCTCACCTGAGGAAGATGAAAAGGAGAAATAGAGTTGAGATCTTCAGTTTGAGTAAGTAAGAATATGGCTTAAATTTTTTCCCCTCTTGTTTGCAAGAGTCAGACCCTGGGCTGTTGGAGAGGGCAGTGCTTTGAAAACCTTGGCAATATGAAAGTATTTAATCCAATACTTGCTTTTCTGGGAGTAAAGCAATGCTAATCCCACATACCTGGAGTAAACCCCATTGAATTCAGTAGGACTTATTTTTGAGTAGACATGGTTAGAATTGTGTTGTAAATTAATGGGACTTTTGAGTAAACATAACAAAGAATTGTGTATGTGTTGTAAATCTTTCCCTCTCCCTCCAATCCTATTTTAAAGCAATTAGGCAGGGTTTACCTAGGTATCACATTTTTCATTATGTAGGAAACTAATACTGTTTTTTTTTTAAAAAAAATGTTATGTTATGTTAATGTTTATTTATACCCCGCCTTTTGGGCAAACGGCCCTCAAGGCAGCTTACAGAAAAAGTAAATACAAATTTATTTATTTATTTATTAAATTTCTCTACCGCCCCATAGCCGAAGCTCTCTGGGCGGTTCACAACAATAAATAAACATCAGTATACAATAAACCACAAAGAAACAAATTAAACATACTAAACTACAAAATACTAATATACTAAAATACTGAAGTGTGAAAATTGAATAAATAATAATAGTAATAGCAATAATAATAGGGAAGGAATGTCAGCGATGTGCTATGTAGCTTCCAAGCAAGGTGTTGTGAGGCTGCAGCACCCCTTTATAAATGAAGCATTTTAGTTAAGGTAGAATATATACTCAGGCAAGTGTAAATATATATTAGGCAGGTAGGCAAGATGGTGTTCATAACCAGTGATTCTGCAGTGCAGTCACACCACACAAGTGCAAAAACTAGATGCAAAATACAGCTTTCTGTGCATGTAACTTTTAATCTATTTTAACCTTTTACTTGATCTTAATTTTATTTTTTTATTAACAGTAAGTCGCTTTGAGTGCGCATATGTGTGTAGAAACACAGCTAACAAATTCAATAAATAAATATTTTCTTTTTTGAAAGTTAAGCATCTAGTCCTTAAGATAGGCACAAATATGTTCAGGTGACTCCTGAGAGCAGCAGCAGCAGCTCAAAGTGCCTCAGAAAGCTTGTAAGTAACATGTGCAGAGGACAGGAGGTGGAGGAACCCAGTCATTTTTGTCTGCTAGCATAGGCCGAATAAATTCGGCAAACAATAGGGGTGTGTGCCTGTGGCTGCACAATCCAGCTGCTGTTGGTACAAAATGTTTACCATTTATAAAAATATATCAACAAGGCAATAGATCAATACATCAATAAAGCAATACATTGTACAAAAAATTAAATTAAATAGCAAATGACATTAATTAAGAAAAAAATATCCAGGAAAGGCATCCCATCTCGCCTGAACTTACAGCCATATCAAGGGGCGGTACACCAGTCCGAAATGGCGACGGCCTGTGGCTTAACACTGGGGGTCTCTGTCTGCATGCCCTGGCTCAGGACGCCGCCACCGCCAAAGGTAAAGTGAAAACAGGGCGGTGACAACCGGCAAGCTGACCAAATGCTCTGCGATGACCAACTGGTTTGACAATAAACTATTATATGGGGTGTATATTTAGAAGTGTGTGTGTGTGTGTGTGTGTGTGTATGGAGTCTTCCCAACAACCCTGTGAGGTAGGGTTGGTGATTGGAAACCAAGGCAGCTCATAATAAGAAATAAATCCCTTTAAAAACCAATAGCCATGAAACAACTATAAACAGTTGCAAAACAGCTTAAAGTGGCATGACTCTGAGTTTTGGGTTGGGTGAATGAAGTTTACTTATTTATTTTTATTTATTATTTCATTTATATCCCACCCTTCTTCTCAGCAGGAGCCCAGGGCAGCAAACAAAAGCACTAAAAACATTTTAAAAATCATAAAAACAGACTTTAAAATATATTAAAACAAAACATCTTTAAAAACATTTTTAAAAGCTGTGACTCCAAAATTTATTTATGTATTTTATTTACAACAGTTATATACTGCTTTATTTTTTTTTCAATTAATTTTTATTCTAATTTTCAAAACCAAAATACTACAAAAAGAAAACAACACAAATCAATAACTAATACAATACAAAAAGAAATATATATATATATATATATATATATATATATATATATATATATATATATATATATAAAAAGAAAAAATATTGACTTCCGATTTGTCATAGTTCAGCTATAAATCTATAATATATAACAAACCTATCTCTTAATAGATTATAAAATCACCTTCCTCCAGCGGTTATCTTAGTTGGTTTCAAATCTCATTAACATCCTATCATTTTAATCTTCCACAAAAAGTCAAAGAGAAGTTTCCAATCCTTGAGATATATGTCAATCAATTTTTTTTTCTAAATAAACATGCCAATTAATCCAACTCATCAAATCTACTAAGTCCAGTAGTTTCAAATCGCTATAATTCAGCTATAAATCTATAATATATAACAAACCTATCTCTTAATAGATTATAAAATCACCTTCCTCCAGCGGTTATCTTAGTTGGTTTCAAATCTCATTAACATCCTATCATTTTAATCTTCCACAAAAAGTCAAAGAGAAGTTTCCAATCCTTGAGATATATGTCAATCAATTTTTTTTTCTAAATAAACATGCCAATTAATCCAACTCATCAAATCTACTAAGTCCAGTAGTTTCAAATCGCTATAATTCAGCTATAAATCTATAATATATAACAAACCTATCTCTTAATAGATTATAAAATCACCTTCCTCCAGCGGTTATCTTAGTTGGTTTCAAATCTCATTAACATCCTATCATTTTAATCTTCCACAAAAAGTCAAAGAGAAGTTTCCAATCCTTGAGATATATGTCAATCATTTTTTTTACTAAATAAACATATCAATTAATCCAACTCATCAAATCTACTAAGTCCAGTAATTTCAAATCGCTCTTCTGTCATTATCCATATTGGGTCCATCTTCCATCTTCCATCTTTACGCACCCAAAAATCTTGCTGTCATAGTCATATAATAAAAGTCTGATAGGAATTTCCTCCATCACAGATATTTTCTTGCCATCAAATCCAAACGTATCACTGAAGTATTGTTGCAAAGCCGCATCTCTGTTCCTCTTTTCCACATGATACACTAGTACATCTCTTGAAGGTTTTTCCATTGACACAAAACAGGGATTAATTCTGTTAACTTTCTCCATTTCAAGTTCCATCAAATCCTTCCAGTCCAGGAATTTTTTTGAACCGATAATATCTTTATCTCCAATCTCTTCAATTCCTTCAGGGACAGCGCTGAATTCCAAACTGTAATATTTGTCTCCAGGATCCGTCACAGCCAGGAAATCCAAATCTTTTTTCATGTCCATATTTAAGCCAATCTCCATAGTTTGAACCTTGCCTTTAATTTCTCTTTCATCCTTTTTTGGTTTTCCAGATCTATCTTTATTCTCCTTTCTCATAGAATCCTGAGTTTCTTTCAGCTCCTGTCTCATTTCGTGAAATTCAATTCTCCACGCTTGTCTATTATTTCTCAGTTCTTGTTTTATTGAGTTGATCCCATTCATTATTTTCTGAAACATGTCTAGAAATAAAGTCCCTTCTTGTACATCCATGATCTTCTTAATTGTCATTCTTAAAGCCAAAGGAACAAAACTCCTTCAATTTTCAATGTCCCAAGCAAAGAGCAGCTTATTTCTTTATCCAGTTACAAAGGAGTTAATCTTTCCAACCAACTAACGTCACACGCTAGACAGCCCTTATCTCATATATGCCCGGAAGTGCAAGAATGGCTTTAGTTCACAGTGTCCAAATAACTAGTAGCAGAGAGAATGAGCAGATTCGTCAAAAAAAAAGTAGATCAGGAAAAATAGTCCCATGCATATATTACACAAAAGTCTTATAAAACAAAAAGATTTTTCTTATCTCTTCCAATCAGAAATCCCTCATCCGTTGTAATCTTTAAAATGCTATTTTCCATGTCAGCTTTTTGCAATAAAAAAAAGATAAGCTATTTATATTTTCTTCCCCCTTAGTTCCGTGAATAAAAAAAGGAAAGTCTTACCTCACCTAGGTTATCTTAATTGCTGTTACTTTGACAAATCTCTTTAGCTGTATAGATAAGGAAATGATGAATGTAGACAGGAGGATGTTTGCCTGTTAATCCGTAAAAAAAAAACGGGTCACTTATCCAGCTGAGCTAGCATAAAAATCCTCGCTCTGTCTGAGCTGCTGGAAGACAGACAATTCTGACGAATTCCAGACTCCAACAATCAAAGCAAAGCTGTGTGGGAAATCTCACGTTTCTTCCTTATCCGGAAGAAATTATCCCCAGTCAGAAAAGACCCTTCTGACTGAATTTAAAACTGGATAAGTTTCATCCAAGACGGAGCTCGTCTCAGAGGCTGCACAGGCGTAGGGATCCTCCTGGGAAGTCCAGTTATATACTGCTTTATTGTAAAAAATCTCAAAGTGGTTTATAGAAAGAATTAAAACATTATTGGCAAAAACAGTTAAAGACATGTACTGAAAAACATTCAAATTAATCAAACCAACAATGAGTTAAAAACAGATTTAAAAACACAATAGCTTCTACATGAATGGATAGGCTTACCTAAACAAAAATGATTTTAGCAGGTGCTGAAAAGAGGAGTCTACCTAATGTCAATAGGCAAGGAGTTCCAAAGCATAGGTGCTGCCACTTCATTGTTGTTGTTATGTGCCTTCAAGTCAATTTTGACTTAATGGCAACCCTATGAATCAGCGACCTCCAAGAGCATCTGTCATGAACCATCCTACTCAGATCTTGTAAGTTCAGGTCTGTGGCTTCCTTTATGGAATCAATCCATCTCTTGTTTGGCCTTCCTCTTCTTCTACTCCCTTCTGTTTTTCCCAGCATTATTGTCTTTTCTAGTGAATCATGTCTTCTCATTATGTGTCCAAAGTATGCTATGTGTCCAAAGTCAGAGGAAGGCAATGGTAAACCACCTCTGAATACCTCTTACCACGAAAACCCTATGAACAGAATATCCAAAACGCTGCCACTTTACAGGACTGATTTCTTACAAGAGCAGAACAAGTACAAAGTGGCACCCATAATATGGAAAGCACAACTTGAACTTGGCCTGGTAGCAAATCAGCAACCAGTGCAGATTTCAGAGCAGAGGTATTATGTGCTGATAGGATCTCACTCATGTCAGCAATCGTGCTGCAGCACTCTGCACTAACTGCAGTCCCTGGGTGAGGTTGTGGTGCATGCAGATTTCTATGACCTTGGCTGACTGGCTGCCAGGTTTTTTTAGTTTGGGTTTTTCGTTATGAATCCTGACCGGTTGTGGGATGCTGAGTTTTCTGCCTTACTCATAGGAATCTTGTTGTGGTTGGTATGGTATTGCATTTAGGAAAGCATCACTGTCTTTTGTTTTTCATTTTCTGTCTGCATTTCATTTACCTTTAACCTCACTCCCTTACATCCATCGAAGCAAAAGCAGTGGTTGCATGTGCTCAGCTTACCCCCCTAAAACCCATTGATGATGCACCTTGTCGGTTTCATGGCAGTTTGTTTCTTGCCCGATAGTGGTAAAAGAGAATTCACATATTTGAAAGTGTAGCTGCAGTTGTTGTTCCCAAGCTGCTGCCTGTGAAGGTAGACCAAGCCATGTGTGTTTTCTCTCTGTTAATTATTCCTCACTGGAATTGGGTTCGCTGTCAAAGTGAGTTTATAGCAGCCCACAGGGTAGACAGAAAGGGTAGAGAATCTTCTTACTCTTACTCATTTCTCAGACCTCTTTCTGAAGTGAAGGGTCAAAATCTGTAAAGAGGTTTGGAGCAGCCACATTAAAAGATACGGGCAGGGCATTCCAGGCAAGGGGTTGCCAAGCCTGCATGGATATGGATGTCTTTGCAGAGGATCCCTAGTCAAGCTTTGCAGAGGATCCCTAGTCAAGCTTTACAGCACAATCCAAACTATATCTACTAGAAGTAAGTCCTGTTGAGTTCTATGGGGCTTAGTCCCTTATTTATTTTTTAATTTATTGCACTTGTATACTGCCCCATAGCTGAAGCTCTCTGGGCAGTTTACAGCAATCAAAAACATTAAAACAAATATACAATTTAAAACACATATTTTGAAAACAATTTAAAACAATTAAAAAATTTAAAACACTGTAAAAACAATTTAAAACACATGCCAAAATGCCTGAGAGAAGAGGAAAGTCTTGATCTGGTGCTGAAAAGATAACAGTGTTGGCGCCAGGCGCACCTCATCACAAATATCATTCCATAATTTGGGGGCCACCACTGAGAAGTCCCTCTCCCTTGTTGCCACCCTCCAAGCTTCCCTTGGAGTAGGCACCCAAAGGAGGGCCTTTGATCTTCAATGTAGTGTACGGGTGGGTTTGTATTGGGAGAGGCGTTCCATCAGGTATTGTGGTCCCAAGCTGTGTAAGGCTTTATAGGTCAAAACCAGCACCTTGAATTGATCTCGGAAACATACAGGCAGCCAATGCAAGTGGGCCAGAACTGGTATTATATGTTCAGACCGTCTGGTCCCTGTTACCAATCTGGCTGCTGCATTTTGCACAAGCTGCAGTTTCTGAACCGTCTTCAAAGGCAGCCCCACGTAGAGCTCATTGCAGTAATCTAATTTGGAGGTTACCAGAGCATGGACAACAGAAGCCAGGTTATCCCTGTCCAGGTAGCGACGTAGTTGGGCCACCAACCAAAGTTGGTAGAAGGCACTCCGTGCCACCGAGGCTACATGAGCCTCAAGTGACAGAGATGGTTCTAGGAGAACCCTGAAGCTACAAACCTGCTCCTTCAGGGGGAGTGCAACCCCATCCAGAGCAGGTTGGACATCCACCATCTGGTCAGAAGAACCGCCCACTAGCAGCATCTCAGTCTTGTCTGGATTGAGCCTCAGTTTATTAGCCCTCATCCAGTCCATTGTCACAGCCAGGCACCGGTTCAGCACATTGACAGCCTCACCTGAAGAAGATGAAAAGGAGAAATAGAGGTGCATATCATCTGCATACTGATGGCAATAAACTCCAAATCTCCGGATGACCGCACCCAACGGTTTCATGTAGATGTTGAACAGCATGGGGGACAGAACTGATCGCTGAGGAACCCCATACTGGAGACTCCAGGGTGCCGAGTAATGTTCCCCAAGCACCACCTTCTGGAGGTGACCTGCCAAGTAGGAGTGGAACCACCGCCATGCAGTCCCTCCCACTCCCAACTCAGCCAGTCTTCTCAAAAAGATACCATGGTTGATGGTATCCAAAGCCACTGAGAGGTCAAGGAGAATCAACAGAATCACACTCCCCCTGTCTCTCTCCCAACAAATGTCATCATACAGGGCGACCAAGGCTGTTTCCGTGCCAAAACCAGGCCTGAAACCTGACTGAAATGGATCCAGATAATCAGTCTCATCCAAGAGTGTCTGGAGCTGGCCTGCAACCACTCATTCAAAGACCTTGCCCAGGAATGGAACATTTGCTACCGGCCTATAGTTATTAAGATTTTCTGGGTCCAGGGTGGGCCTCTTCAGGAGTGGTCTCACTACCACCTCTTTCAGGCAGCCAGGGACCACCCCCTCTCTCAGAGAGGCATTAATCACCTCCCTGGCCCAGCCGGCTGTTCCATCGCTGCTAGCTTTTATTAGCCATATTAGCCAAGAAGGGCAAGGATCCAACACAAATGTGGTTACATGAACCTGTCCAAGCAACTTGTCAACGTCCTCAAGCTGCACCAACTGAAACTCATCCAAGAAATTGGGACAAAGCTGTGCTCTGGATACCTCTCTTGATTCACCTGCTATAACACTGGAGTCTAAGTCCTTAGTAAGTGTGTTTAGAATTGCACCCTTCAGGGGCATCCATCTTTACTCCTGAATACTCCCATCTAACATCTCCACAACACTAGGCTCCTTTCTTCCTACAGTGGCCTTCTGGTGACTGGCCTGGCCTGAAGGCACTTAAACCCTTCTTGCCAGAAGCAAGACTAGATTAAATGTTCCCTACCCAGGCTCCATCTTTTAGCTAAGATTTCTAGCTTGATTTCCAATCAGATATATTTTTAATTGTATGCTCCAAGCAACTGTGGTTGATGCTTAATGTATCATGCTTAATGACATCACTTGGGCACGCCCAGTGATCACTTGGGCCCACCCCATAACATCACTCAGACCCACCTCCATGACATCAGTTGGGCCCGCCCCTAAAATCTCAGGTTTTGGGAAGCTTCTGACCAATGGCATCACTAGGGTTGGTGTCACCTGGTGCGGTAACTCACGGTGTCAGCCCCATGGACCTCCTCCCGTACCAGACCATACAGGATCCTTAGTAATGTTTTTTGTACTAATGTTACTCGTAAATCGTAATTCCCGTATATCACTGAATGTAATGGCAATAGTAGTGACTTAAACAACTAGCAAAATTAAAATTACACCTTTAAATTACAATATCATATGCACAGCCTAAATGTATTTACATTTATACATAGTTTCATGTGGTCAAAGTGAAAATTTGGTAAGAAAACAATAGAATTCGAAGTAAAAACGTTTAAGAACTAGAATCATAGAATCATAGAGTTGGAAGGGGCCTTGTAGGCCATCGAGTCCAACCCCCTGCTCACAGCAGGAAATCCACAGCTAGAGCATCTCCCGCAGATAGCTGTCCAGCCTCTGCTTGAAGACATCCAGCGAAGGGGATCCCACCACCTCCCTAGGCAGTCGGTTCCATTGCCGAACCGCCCTTACTGTCAAGAAGTTCCTTCTAATGTCCAATCTGAATCTACGCTCCTGCAACTTAAAACCATTAAACCTAGTCCTACCCTCTGGGTCAGCAGAGAACAAATCTGTACCCTCCTCTATGTGACAGCCTTTCAGGTACTTAAAAAGTGCAATCATGTCACCCCTCAGCCTTCTCTTCACCAGACTGAACATGCCAAGTTCCTTCA
Source organism: Rhineura floridana (assembly GCF_030035675.1). NCBI lineage: Eukaryota > Metazoa > Chordata > Lepidosauria > Squamata > Rhineuridae > Rhineura > Rhineura floridana. The sequence continues at coordinate 231,921,369 of NC_084482.1, read as the reverse complement.
ACCTTTCCTCATAAGACTTGTTCTCCATACCGGCTATCATCCTCGTCGCCCTCTTCTGGACCCGCTCTAACTTGTCTATATCTTTCTTAATCTACATCAAAATTATGTTCATTTTAACATTAAACTTTACTGTTACATGAGATACATTAATGGATTAGGTTTGCATAATTAATAACAGCCCAAATAATGTAGAACTTGTAGACAAATGCATATGGAAATATACTCATAAATGAAATAATACCAAAAAAATAAACAGGAACAAATACACAAACATTTCCACACTTAGTGAACATCTCGACTAAATCAGAACTTTCCTTTCCTGGCCTTCAAAGCTGCGAACCTGTGAATCACTTCATCGAAATCAATGCCTTTCGCCAACTCACTTTCAATGGATAATATCACAAGATCGGAAAGCCTTGACTGTCCCATGGTAGATCGCAAATAGTTCTTTATAAGTTTCAGCTTTGAAAAGCTCCTCTCACGTGAAGCCACAGACACACAAATCGTCAGAAATAATTTTAGGCTTAGTGAAAGGGTTGGGAGAGATTCTACGAAGTCCCATTCAGCTATGAATGTCAAAACGTCTAATATTGCCGAATCTTTGGCTTCTTCCAGATCAATCTCTGCTGCTTTCAGGTGCCTTCTCAGCCTTGGTATTTCTGTTAAAAGCTCACTCTCGAATACCTCATCATAGAAAGTGGTCAATTTTGGAATGGACACCTTTAATTCTTCTGCAGTGGCAGATATGAGACTCTTCGCTTGAACAGCCTCAAACATGGCTGCTACTTCCTTGATGGCTCTTGATCTTATCTGGAGTTTGGAATGAAAGCGATCAATGCACTCAAGCATCGCCCTCTTATTTTCTTCTTGCAGAGTGAGTCCAGCATCGCTTGCTTGCTCCCCTGCCATCCTCTTCTTGAACCTGGGTCTTCTCTCTACTGCAATTCCATATTCGTCTGATTTTAAAAGCGCCTGTTCAATTGCATGCTCCGCTAGGTGACTGCGCTCCTCGTGCAGAAAAAGTCTGAGCGCCTCTAGCTTTGTCACCACCTTGTCGAGAGTTAAGCCCTTAGTCTGCAGGTACTGCTGTGTCAGATTAACTTCCTGAAGTACATCACACCAGGAGTACAGGTAGCACAGAAAAGTGAAATCACAGACAGCAAGCAAAAGACCTTGTGCTGCACCTCTTGTGTCCAAATTTTCATGTGGATCACAAAGAGCTTCAATCACCCCCACAAACTTATCGAACTTTTCTTTAACTGGCTTAACTGCTGCATGATGAGCACTCCAGCGTGTTGTTGATAGCCTTTTCACTGACACTCCAGTATGGTCAATTAACACATCCCATCGATGGGTGGAAGCAGCAAAGAAAGAAAACATTCTTTCAAGAGTTCCAAAAAATGTCACACACGATGCATTTTCAGCAAAAGAGTGCTGACCGCACAAGTTAAGCGAATGGTCCACACATCCATTAAAAATTGCTTTCTTGTTCTTTCCCTTAAGAATGGCTTGTACACCTCCAGGGACTCCAGCCATAGTGCCAGCATTATCGTAACCCTGAGCGCGGCACATCATTAAGTCCAGTCCATCACTTTCCAGACTTTTTAGAATGTCAGAACTGAGGTCAGCAGCTTTTTTCCCCTTTAAAAGGAAAAATCCTAGAAATACTTCTTTCACTTCAACTTTCCTATTGTTGATTTTTACATATCTGATACTTTAAGTTTACATGTGCTCCGCTTTAATCTCATTAGGTGCTCTTTCAGCACTGGATCATATTTTGAAAGCATCTCAACCAACTCAAGAAAGTTCCCTTTATTCAATGAAGATTCATCTTGTGGCCAATGAAATGCCAGATTCTGCTTGGCAAGAAACAATGTGATATCAAGCAATCTGTGCAAGATGTCCCTCCACTTTTTCTTCTCCATTTCCATCAAAGCAATAGTTTTGGTGTCAATGGTTTTGTGCAGCCTAAGTCCTGCTGCCAATGTTTTCCACTTTTCAAGGCAACGTAGGTGCTCTTCGGATGGCTCATGGTTATGTACTTTCGGGCTCAGTTTCCACCACTTCTGAAACCCAGTCACAAATGTAGATGTCGTATCTGTAGCACTAACGGCAAACAGTTGCCAGCAAAAACAGTATAAATTCTCGCTGATGAGGGAGTAAACCATCCATGACTGCAGAATTTTCTCGCCATTTGGCATCATCTTGTAAAACCACTCTTTTGAAAGCTGGCACACATCTCCCTTTGCATTTGCATCTTGCCTTGCCGCAACACGGAAAGGCCCATCTTTGTTCTGGAAAGAAGCATTTCCCCTTTTGATGATTTCAGCATCCCCACTCTCAGTTTAAATTTCCCTTTAATTTCTCTAATCTTTTGGAATAGGGGTCTTGTTCTTTCCTTTTTGTTGTCCTCTTCTATTTCTCTACAATAACTATTGTAATAGTTCTCTTTGTCCCTACGTACTAGTCACTGTATTTTGGCATTTAGGGTTCTGACCATGTTTCTATCTCCTTTTGCTTTCCTTCTCTCTTTAACCACGACCTTTTAATTAGCAAACTCGTCAAATGCGGACTACATGGAAATACTGTCAGGTGGATTCACAACTGGTTGGAAAATGGTACTCAAAGAGTGGTCGTCGGTGGCTCTGCTTCGGACTGGAAGGAGGTCTCGAATGGAGTGCCACAGGGTTCTGTCCTGGGGCCGATACTCTTCAACAGAAAGTCCACTAACCTGGACAGATAGGCGACCAACAAATAAAATTTATTATTATTATTAACATTTTTATCAATGACTTAGATGATGGGGTGGAGGGAAGCCTTATGAAGTTTGCGGATGATACGAAACTGGGAGGGATAGCTAACACAATGGAAGACAGGAATAAAATCCAAAGGGACCTGGATAGACTGGGAAATTGGGCTGAAATTAATAAAATGACATTCAATAAAGACAAATGCAAGATTCTGCATTTAGGCCACAAAAACAAAATGCACGAGTACAGGATGGGAAATACCCGGCTTAGCAGTAGTGCGTGTGAGAAGGACCTTGGAATTGTAGTGGATCGCAAGTTGAACATGACCCAGCAGTGTGATGCTGCGGCAAAAAAGGCAAACGCAGTTTTGGGCTGCATAAACAGAGCTATAGTTTCCAGGTCGAGGGAAGTAATAGTCCCACTATATTCTGCATTAGTCAGGCCTCATCTGGAATACTGTGTTCAGTTCTGGGCGCCTCATTTTAAGAAAGATATAGACAAGTTAGAGTGGGTTCAGAAGAGGGTGACGAGGATGATAGCCGGTATGGAGAACAAGTCTTATAAGGAAAGGTTGAAGGAACTTGGCATGTTCAGTCTGGTGAAGAGAAGGCTGAGGGGTGACATGATTGCACTCTTTAAGTACCTGAAGGGCTGTCACATAGAGGAGGGTACAGATTTATTCTCTGCTGCCCCAGAGGGTGGGACTAGGTCTAATGGTTTTAAGTTGCAGGAGCGTAGATTCAGACTGGACATTAGAAGGAACTTCTTGACAGTAAGGGCAGTTCGGCAATGGAACTGACTGCCTAGGGAGGTGGTGGGATCCCCTTCACTGGATGTCTTCAAGCAGAGGCTGGACAGCTATCTGTGGGAGATGCTCTAGCTGTGGATTTCCTGCTGTGAGCAGGGGGTTGGACTCGATGGCCTACAAGGCCCCTTCCAACTCTATGATTCTTTGATTCTAACCAGGGCTGGTTACAGGGACCATACAACTTCCCTGTTACAACAGCTCCACTGGCTGCCAATTTGTTTCCGGTCACAATTCAAAGAGCTGGTTTTGACCTACAAAGCCCTATACAGCTCAGGTCCAGACTATTTGACAGATCATATCTCCCTACATGAATCTGTCTGGAATTTGAGATCTTCAGGTGAGGCCCTTCTTGTGTTCCCCACACCTTCGCAAGCACATATGACGCAGACACGAGATAGGGCCTTTTCAGTGGCCACCCCTAGCCTGTGGAACTGCCTTCCGAGTGAGGTGCAATCAGCTCCCTCCTTGCCGTCTTTCCGGCGACAAGTAAAGACTGTTTTATTTCAATGGGCATTTGGGATAGAGAACGACCAGGATTAAGTGTCATAGGTTTGGTGATTACATTATATGATTTTATTATTTTAAATTGTCCGCTGTTTTTAACCTATATTTTATGGTTTTAATTTTTCTCATAGTTTAATTCTTTAATAATATGTGCTTAATGTTTTAATGTTGTTGTTTTTAGTTGTAAGCCACTCTGAGTCCTATTGGAGAAAGGGCTGGGTAGAAATAAAGTTTATTATTATTATTATTATTAAGAAGACAATAAGGGATGCTAAAAAGAATTTGAGGAGCACATTGCTAAGAACATAAAAACCAACAACAAAAAATTCTATAAATACCTTCAAAGCAGGAGACCATCTAGGGAGACAATTGGACCCTTGGATGATAAGGGAGTCAAAGGTGTACTAAAGAACGATAAGGAGATTGCAGAGAAGCTAAATGAATTCTTTGCATCTGTCTTCACAGTGGAAGATATAGGGCAGATCCCTGAACCTGAACTAACATTTGCAGGAAAGGATTCTGAGGAACTGAGGCAAATAGTGGTAACGAGAGAAGAAGTTTAGGCTTAATGGACAATATAAAAACTGACAAATCACCGGGCCCAGATGGCATGCACCCGAGAGTTCTCAAAAAACTCAAATGTGAAATTGCTGATCTGCTAACTAAAATATGTAACTTGTCCCTTGGGTCCTCCTCCGTGCCTGAGGACTGGAAACTGGCCAATGTAACGCCAATCTTCAAAAAGGGATCCAGGGGTTTCCCGGAAATTACAGGCCAGTTAGCTTAACTTCTGTCCCTGGAAAACTGGTAGAAAGTATGATTAAAGCTAGATTAACTAAGCACATAGAAGAACAAGCCTTGCTGAAGCAGAGCCAGCATGGCTTCTGCAAGGGAAAGTCCTGTCTCAGTAACCTATTAGAATTCTTTGAGAGTGTCAACAAGCATATAGATAGAGGTGATCCAGTGGACATAGTGTACTTAGACTTTCAAAAAGCATTTGACAAGGTACCTCACCAAAGACTTCTGAGGAAGCTTAGCAGTCATGGAATAAGAGGAGAGGTCCTCTTGTGGATAAGGAATTGGTTAAGAAGCAGAAAGCAGAAATAAATGGACAGTTCTCCCAATGGAGGGCTGTAGAAAGTGGAGTCCCTCAAGGATCAGTCTTGGGACCTGTACTTTTCAACTTGTTCATTAACGACCTAGAATTAGGAGTGAGCAGTGAAGTGGCCAAGTTTGCTGATGACACTAAATTGTTCAGGGTTGTTAAAACAAAAAGGGATTGCGAAGAGCTCCAAAAAGACCTCTCCAAACTGAGTGAATGGGCGGAAAAATGGCAAATGCAATTCAATATAAACAAGGGTAAAATTATGCATATTGGAGCAAAAAATCTTAATTTCGCATATACGCTCATGGGGTCTGAACTGGTGGTGACTGACCAGGAGAGAGACCTCGGGGTTGTAGTGGACAGCACGATGAAAATGTCGACCCAGTGTGTGGCAGCTGTGAAAAAGGCAAATTCCATGCTAGCGATAATTAGGAAAGGTATTGAAAATAAAACAGCCGATATCATAATGCCATTGTATAAATCTATGATGCGGTCGCATTTGGAATACTGTGTACAGTTCTGGTCGCCTCATCTCAAAAAGGATATGATATTGGAAAAGGTTCAGAAGAGGGCAACCAGAATGATCAAGGGGATGGAGCGACTCCCTTACGAGGAAAGGTTGCAGCATTTGGGGCTTTTTAGTTTAGAGGAAAGGCGGGTCAGAGGAGACATGATAGAAGTGTATAAAATTATGCATGGCATTGAGAAAGTGGATAGAGAAAAGTTCTTCTCCCTCTCTCATAATACTAGAACTCGTGGACATTCAAAGAAGCTGAATGTTGGAAGATTCAGGACAGACAAAAGGAAGTACTTCTTTACTCAGCGCATAGTCAAACTATGGAATTTGCTCCCACAAGATGCAGTAATGGCCACCAGCTTGGATGGCTTTAAAAGAAGATTAGACAAATTTATGGAGGTCAGGGCTATCAATGGCTACTAGCCATGATGGCTGTGCTGTGCCACCCTAGTCAGAGGCAGCATGCTTCTGAAAACCAGTTGCCGGAAGCCTCAGGAGGGGAGAGTGTTCTTGCACTCGGGTCCTGCTTGCGGGCTTTCCCCAGACACCTAGTTGGCCACTGTGAGAACAGGATGCTGGGCTAGATGGGCCACTGGCCTGATCCAGCAGGCTATTCTTATGTTCTTATGGTCTGTTGACACTTTTGCATACTGAAGGAACTGTAATGGGCACCGCTTAAGCGGAGCAACTGTGCATGCATCCACCCTAAAAGGCTTCTTTCAAGTCTAATTTTAGTAGGGAAGGGGCTGGAGGAAATGAGATCATGTGGGCACCATGAAAGGCCTCTGTGGGCACATGTGTGCCTCTGGGTTCCACACTGGCAACATATGGTATAGAGGAAGATAAGATAAAGAACCTTAGATGCAGGTACAATTAGTGTATAGGAGATGAGAATATAAATGCAATGCAATAGTGAGCAGTCACAGCAACACATAAAAAACCACCCCAAGAACAATTTCTGGGACAATAAAAGTGGATGATTGTTTTGCCAGCTACTTCATGGACTCCTCTGCAATTTTTCCACCAGTAGGGAAACTCTGAGCATTTAAGATAATTTACTGGCCTGCCTGGCAAAGGGCCAGTTAGTTGTTCATGTACTGCAGAAGAAAATTGGGGCAGGGGGGAGAAGAAAGAGAAAGAGAGTTGCTATGCCCTTGATAGGACTTTTTTTGTAGTCTTTTCAACTCGAATAGTAACCCTCTATTGGAAAACCTATATAATAGACCAAAATTTATATTGTAGCTCTGGATCCTGGCATGTTAGTTCAATGCTGCCTCTCTGTCCATGAGAGGACAGGCATTTGCAGAAAACTCCTTTTCTTAGGTTCAAGGCTACCCCAGTGTGGATTGAATTTCAGTTAAGAGTTTAATCTTGGAACTTATTCCTCCTCCTAGTTTTCTCACTGGCCAATTATGAATGACCACTTGGAGTTCATCCGGAGGTCTCTCCCTGGATAAGCTCCTTTTTTAAAAACAGGGATTGAAATTGCTCTTTTTTCCTCCATTTTCTTTGTTTTTGGGGAGATTTGATAACCCTCCATACTCCACAGTTCCCCCCGGACTATCGCTGTACCAGGCAGGTGGACAGTCGATGTATCGTATGCAAACCTTCTTCTGCGGATAACATTTTCGGGCTTTGTGTGATGACACTAGGCAAAATGCTCTTGTTTTCTCTTGTATTGGAGAAGAGGCCTTGTCTGAGTATTTCTCTACTATTAACAGCCTTGGATCAGAAGGTGTAAGGTTTAAAATGAAAGAAGCATTATCAGTACTAAGTGCTTGCTTGTTACTGCGGGCATGAGGGAAAATTTCTGAGTTCATTTTCCAATCTTCAAATATGTCGTTTAGTTGTCTGAGAAGCTATAGTCAGGATTCCCAAGTCTACGAGACCAACTAATGTTCCAATAGTGGCTTTCAAACCAGATACTTCCTGCTGCAACTTACCCATTTTGTAAAACATTCTTTCTGCAGTCTGCTTAGATAAAAAACATTGATCTCGTAAAAGCCCCCACAAAGAGGGAGCTTCTTCCTGTTTCTCCTAAATCGGGCTTACCTATGCTTTTCTTGAGAATGTTTAATATTTCTTTATATGCAGAATACTGGATTTGCCTAGGTGATGAGGAATTGCCTTCTCTCAGGTCTGGGTCAATAGACCAATTTGTTGGGCCTTCACTAAAGGAGTGCATGTCTGAGTTTCTTCTGTGTTATCTCCTGCCCCAGTTGTTACACAGACACTATCTAGGAAGCCCAAGCTCTCCGTAGATGGCAATCCTGGGATTTCTTGGTCCGTCCACTGCTCTTTGGCTCTTGACTCATTTCTTTTACCTTATTTTTGCTCACAGTAATCTAAAGTTGATTTTTGAACTAAGTTAGATGGTGAACTATTAAATGTGGCAATGCGATACTGAGCACGTGTAGTAACCGTATTAAAACTGGAGACCAATCTAGTCTTCAGTGAGTAAAACTATGGTCAAACAACTCTGTTTTCAATAACTGAAATTGATAAAATTACACAAATACAATAAAATACATTAATACCAAAGCACTTAAAGCCCCTTTTCCAAGCTACTTGTCAGAAGGGGTGAGGAAAAGTTCAGACCAAATCCCACCTTTGTAGGAGGGGTATCTGTGTAGCTATTACCTTTAAGGACAGGCTTTGAAGCAACCTTATCCTTGTATTTTGCCTAATTCAAGAGATCACCTGCAGTTGAGCTGGCCAAGCTGCGCGTTCTGTCTGTAAGCAGCTATTCACAGCAGAACCTCCAGCAGCCGGCTCTCCTCTCCGTACTCTTCTTGCTCCTAGTACACTGTTTATGATGTCACGCTTGACGTTCTTTTCTCTGCTCTCTGTTGCCACAAACTCAAAGGGGAAGAGCGTCACGGCTGCCTTCATGGGGGGGGGAAGGCAGGAAAGGTACGTAACGTACAAAAAGTGCAACAATGCCAGGCTTCCTGGTGTAGCTGTTTGGCAGTCAGTGTAGATTATTCCCCCCTCCTTATTCTCTTTCACATTTCAACACCCTTAAGTGGCAGGGGAGGAGAGCTCGGGTTTATCTCGGATTTCTTCCTCTTCCTCCTATGTTAATTCAATACTTCAAAGCCTCTCCGTGTTTGCTGCTACTATATGAGTATTTAGGCTAGCTAGACAGACTACCAGGCAGCATGGTGGTAAATAATAATCAATACCTGTCTATGTGGGCTGGGTTTTAGTCTGTTCAGCTGTGAGAAGATCATTTAGGGAAACAAGAGTCTTTCCAGCTCCAAGAAGTTTAAACAAACGTAGATGTTTCCTGCTCCAAGGGTTTCGCTCCTCCAGACGCCAGCGTGAACCGGTTCCTAACTTATCTCTCCAGTTCCCCTCCTCTTCTTTTCAAGACAAATCCTGTAAAATGCAATGCTACGGTTCAAGGTTCAGAGAATTCAGGAGCCCAGCAATGGTAGTCACCCAGCTCCTGTGAGAATTGCACTCATATTAGACAGCTCACAACCGCAGAAATGTAAAATTGATATAGGAGCAAAACAAATAACTTAACTGGCTCTGCCACCATCTTGTCCTCCACCCTCAACCAAAGTGTATTATGGGCCTTCCCTGGTGGGAGAGGGAGCTTTGGAGCAATAGTGTCCACTGCCCAGGTCACCTCCATATTCCGGAGATTGACCAGGGCTTCAGCAGTGTCGCCAACCATGCTGGGAATATCCCCCAGAGCATTCCAGAAACCTTCTGGATCCATGAGTCTCCGGGGCAGACCATCTTAATCAGCTTTCACCCCTGCGAAGGTTACCAGGAGACAAAGTCTAAACCTTGTCAGGTGGTGATCTGTCCATGACAATGCAGTCACTAAGAACCCCTCCGGCCTGAGATCACCTTCTTCCTGTCCCGAACAGAACACATGATCAATTGTGTGTCCTGCCACAGGCATTGGTCCAGATGATGTATTTATTTATTTATTTAATTTGAATCCCACCCTTCCTCCCAGCAGGAGCCCAGGGCGGCAAACAAAGCACTAAAACACTTTAAAACATCATAAAAACAGATCTTAAAATACATTAACAAATCAGCATTAAAAACATTTTAAAAAACGATATTAGAGACAGCCCCATGGTTGTCATGGCAGCCATGAAGCCCTGAGCTGCACCTGTGAGTCTAACCTCAGCATGTATGTTGAAGTCACCCAGGACCATCAACTTGGGGAACTGCGACACCAACGCCGAGACCAGCTCCACGAGGGAGACTTTTGGGCAGTGGAGTGGCCAGTACTCCAACAGAATCCCCACTCTGTCTCCCTGACGCAACGCCAGGCACACACATGCAAAGCTGGAGGTGTTAGGGACAGGGTACCTGGCGGGGGAGATAGATTCCCTGCAGGCAATTACGACCCCACCTCCCCCTCCCCTGGAACTAGACTGCTGGAGTGCCACAAAACCTGGTGGGCAGAGCCGGGAGAGACCTACTCCGCCTTGGTCATTTAGGCAGGTTTCGGTAATGCAAGCAAGGTCGGCGCATTCATCCAGGATTAACTCCTGAATGAAAGTGGTTTCCTTAGTCACTGACTTTGCATTCATCAGCAGGACAGTAAGATCCAGGGAGTTCCCAGCTTAGCTACTAGTGTCCCGAGGGTTGGAAGGGGGACCGGAAGGGATGCAAGCACAAAGGTGTCTTATATCCCTTCCCCTGGGACGGCCAGTCTGCCTCCCACCACTATTACATCCCCTGCCCAACAATGGCAGGCCCCTGACTACTCCCATTCGCCCTGTATTTGTGCTTCTTCAAAGTCCACAGCACCTTTGATACCCTGCCCAATATTACCTCCATGGCAGGCCTCTGAATACTCCTACCCTGGCACAGGTTAAAAGAAGCCAGACTCGGAGGGGGGGAGCCTTGGCTAGACATGGCTCTTATGAGGGGGAGCTCTCTTCCCCACTCTCTGGCAGTTGTCTTCTCCCTTGAGAGCCCCAACTGGCTTAAGCTGGCACCCGGGCCTTGCAGGGAGTAGCAATTGAAACCCGAGATAGCCTGCAGATCCAGTTGTGCAGGAGGCCACAGCAGCAACAGGTGTAGGTTCTGCTGGGTTTCTCTCAACTTATGTTGACCCTCAGAATCAGTGACCTCCAAGAGCATCTGTCATGAACCACCCTGTTCAGATCTTGCAAGTTCAGGTCTGTGGCTTCCTTTATGGAATAAATCCATCTCTTGTTTGGCCTTCCTCTTTTTCTACTCCCTTCTGTTTTTCCCAGCATTATTGTCTTTTCTAGTGAGTGATGTCTTCTCATTATGTGTCCAAATTGTCATGGAAACCTGAATTCAAGATGGTTGCGTAGAAAAGAATTGTGGGGTTTCATTTCTTAATGTGGGATCTTAACAGGTTAACATTTCATTTCTGTATTAGAGCTGTGAGTTGTCAGTTTTATTTCCCAGCTTTGGGTAATCAGAGCCCCACCCTAACACCCCCTTATCAGTAGAAGCTGGGCAAGGTCATAAAGTCTGGGAAGCTTTAGGGAGGATGTTCCATTTGGCTGGTGATTGATGGGCCCTTAATCCATGAAGAAATTTCCTGATTGGTTAATTGGATCCGGCCTGTTGCTGGGCAGTTTGCCCTAAGTATGGGGCTCAAACGTTAGCTTTCATTCATCTCCCGGATCCCATCATGCCTACTTGATGTTGCCTGCTGAGCTTCCATTTTGCATCAACTATCCTGACTGTTCCTCTCTCTGAGGAGAGGGGGGCTGTGCAACTGTCTACCTGTGTGTAAGTATTAGAATAGCAGAGTTGGAAGGGCCCTATAAGGCCATCAAGTCCACCCCCCTGTGCAATGCAGAAATCCACAAATCCACATCAAATCATTCCCGATAGATGGCTGTCCAGTTGTCTCTTGAATGCCTCCAGTGTCGGAGAGCCCACTACCTCTCTAGTTCATTGGTTCCATTGTCGTATGGCTCTAATAGTTAGGAATTTTTTCCTGATGTCCAGTCAAAATCTAGCTTCCTGCAACTTGAGCCCATTATTCTGTATCCTGCATTCTGGGACGATCGAGAAGAGATCCTGGCCTTTCTCTGTGTGACAACCTTTCAAGTACTTGAAGAGTGCTATCATATCTCCCCTCAGTCTTCTCTTCTCCGGGCTAAACATGCTCAATTCTTTCAGTCTCTCCTCATAGGGCTTTGTTTCCAGTCCCCTGATCATCCTTGTTGCCCTCCTCTGAACCTGTTCCAGTTTGTCTGCATCGTTCTTAAAGTGCGGAGACCAGAACTGGACATAGTATTCAGATGAAGCCTAAGCAGTGCTGAATAGAGGGGAACTAATACTTCACGCAACTTGGAAACGATCCTTCTGTTAATGCAGCCTAATATTGCATTTGCCTTTTTTGCAGCCACATCACACTTTTGGCTCATATTCAGCTTGCGATCAATGACAATTCCAAGATCCTTATCGCATGTCGTATTGCTGAGTCAACTCTTCCCCATCTTATAACTGTGCATTTGGTTTCTTTTTCCTAAGTGTAGAACTTTCCATTTATCCGTGTTGAATTTCATTCTGTTGTTTTCAGCCCAATGCTCCAGCCTATTAAGGTCCTTTGAATTTTCTTTCTGTCTTCCGTGGTATTAGCTATGCCCCCCAATTTTGTATCATCTGCAAATTGGATAAGCATGCTCTGTACCTCCTCATCCAAGTCGTTAATAAAAAGGTTGAAGAGTGCTGTACCCAGGACCGAGCCCTGTGATACCCCACTCGTGACTTCTGTCCAGTTTGAAAAGGAACCATTGATAAGCACTCTTTGAGAACAATTCTGGAGCCAACTATGTTTTACCTTGCCCCTTTTGAGTGTTGAGATTGAGGAACTATTTTGCTGCTGTAACTGTGCACCTCTTTTATTCTTTAATTAAGTTATTTCTATTTACCAGTGTGAGTTCATTCAAGAGAGGGTTGGCTTTGAACAGGTACCTTGGCCACTGACCACGACTACTGTGTGAATTGGGTATTTTGTTTAAAGGCTTCAGAGCAAGGAGTTCCTGTTTGGCTCTTGCCATTTGGGAATCCTTGGCAAGTTTTCTGGGCTCCGAGTTTCCCCTTGGCTCAGGGTACTTAAACAGTATAAAGGGTGGTGGCTGTCTACTACACTGCAGGGCTGTTGTGAGCGGGTACAGCCTTGGAAGAGAAGGAAGTTTTGCCAGAGTCAATTTGCTTGAGTGGGGAATTTGCTTCTGGGATGGTGGAGGGTGTCCTGGGAGAGCTCCCCTCCCTCACACAAAAAGTATGATAACCTCAGTTTCATCATTTTAGCTTCTAGTGATAGTTCTGGTTTAAATTGTTCTAACACCCAATTATTTGTCTTTTTTGCGGTCTGTGGTACCCGCAAAGCTCTACTCCAACACCACATTTCAAATGAGTTGATTTTTCTTTTCATTGTCCAACTTTCACATCTATACATAGAGATCGGGAATACCAGGGTCTGAAAGATCTTGACTTTGGTGTTCAGTGATACATCTTTGCATTTGAGGATCTTTTCTCATAGCTTCCCTCCCCAGTCCAAGACTTCTTCTGATTTCTTGACTATTGTCTCCATTTTGGTTAATAACTGTGGCAAGGTATTAATAATACCTTGACAACTTCAGTGTCCTCATTGCCAACTTTAAAGTTGCATAACTCTTCTGTTGTCAGTACTTTAGTCTTTTTGACGTTCAGCTGTAGTCCTGCTTTTGTGCTTTTCCCTTTAACTTTCATCAGCATTCGTTTCAAATCATTGCTGGTTTCTGCTAGTAGTATGGTATCATCTGCATATCTTAAATTACTGATATTTCTCCCTCCAGTTTTCACATCTTCATCTTGGTCCAATCCAGCTTACCACATGATATGCTCTGTGTATAGATTAAATAAATAGGGTGATAAAATACACCCCTGTCTTACACCTTTTCCGATGGGGAACAAATCGGTTTCTCCATTTCTGTCCTTACAGTAGCCTCTCATCCAGAGTATAGGTTGTGCATCAGGACAATCAGATGCTGTGGCACCCTCATTGCTTTTAAAGCATTCCATAGTTTTTCATGATCTACACAAAAGGCTTTGCTGTAATCTATAAAGCGCAGGGTGATTTTCTTCTGAAATTCCTTGGTCCGTTCCATTATCCAACGTATGTTTGCGATATGATCTCTGGTGCCTCTTCCCTTTCTAAATCCAGCTTGGACATCTGGCACTTCTCGCTCCATATATGGTAAGAGTCTTTACTTTACTTGCATGGCATATTAAGGGAATAGTTTCAAAATTACTGCATCCCCTGGAATCCCCTTTCTTTGGAGTTGGGATGTATATTGAACGCTTCCAGTCTGTGGGCCATTGTTTTCTTTTCCATATTTGTTGACAAACGTTTATCAAAATTTGGACACATTCAGTATCAGTAGCTTGTAGCAACTCTATTGGTATGCCATCTGTTCCTGGTGATTGTTTCTTCCAAGTATTTTAAGAGCAGCTTTCACCTCACATTCTAAATTTTCTGGTTCTTCATCATATGGTTCCTCCGTGAATGAATCTGTCATCATTGCATCTCATTTATAGAGTTCTTCAGTGTACTGCTTCCATCTTCCTTTCATTTTATTTCAGTCAGTCAGTGTGTTCCCCTGTTGATTATTCAACATCCCTACTCTTGGTCTAAATTTTCCTTTAATTTCTTCCTGTACTTCTGCATAAAATATCTCAATTTCCTCTTCTTCTGTGTTTTCCATTGGAGCATAGATTGAGATGATGGTTATGTTGATAGTTGTTGCTGTTATGTGCCTTCAAGTCGATCACGACTTATGGCAACCCTATGAATCAGTGACCTCCAGAAGCGTCTGTCATGAACCACCCTGTTCAGTTCCTTCTCAAAGAGTTGTCCCCCTACGGTCACTTGCCCTCAGTACCCCAAGGGGGGTTCTTTGCTTCCAAGAACAGTCCCAACTCCTTTGGGTCTCTGCTTCCCAGGCAAAACTCATCCTCCTCCAGGAGTAATGTTACAGCAGTACTGCCACCACCCCTTCTCTTCCTGATTCCTTTCTCTGAGGAAGAGGATTTCAGAGAGCCCTGTGAGTTCTAAAGGGGTTAACCCTTGTTAATCAACAGTAATCAGTAGCATCCAGAGGTCAAAAACTAGATTTAGAATCATTAGTTTCAAGTCAATACACACCATCTATAAAAGAGTAGTTTATTTAAAAGAAAATAGAAGTATATGCAAAAGAGAGCAGCAATGGTTTCCTTAAAGCCAATCACCCTCAGCTGGGCTTCATGAGATACACTGGCATAACAAAGGCGAGAGGTTCAATACGGACAAAAGAAAATAAACAAGAGCTTGACTGAACATGCATCTTTCATTGTTATGGAGTTTATGTGTCAACAAGGGGGGAGTGATCCATGCCTTTGAAGATAAGGGGGCTAGACAGCATCTGTCTCGTGTTGCAGGTAACAGAGGACTAACATATTTGGAGGGAGGAAGGGGATGCAAGCTGTCCTCTGGGCATCTATTTTAATTCACTCACACCAACTATTGTAATGTTGATGCATTCTATTTCTTGCTTGACAATTTCTAACTTTCCCTGGTTCATGCTTCTCACATTCTGTATTCCTATTTTGTGTGTTGCACAACTCCGGACTCTTCTGTTGCATCTGTGCGCATCAGCCTCTGGGCTTCCTTTGGGCTTTGACCCAGCTGCGTCATTAGTCACAGCACTACTCGTACTTGTCCATTCTTCTTCCCCAGTAGCTTGGTGAGTGCCTTCTGTCCTGGGGGTCTCATCTTCCAGCAGTATCTCATGTTGAAGGTAACAGGGGGCTAACATTTAGGGAGGGAGGGAGGGGATGTGAGCTGCCCTCTGGGCAGTGGAAAGGGCCATGTTCCTGTCAGACAGGATCCATCCTAGGTTTGTAAATTCCAGCTGTACATAAGTACTGGGCTGTCCACCTTAAATGGAGGAACAGGAGCTAACCAGCTCCAGGCGCTGTTGGATGAAACCAATTATCCAGATCCATTTCAATCGGGTTTCAGGCCTGGTTTCGGCACTGAGACGCCCTTGGTCGCCCTGTTTGATGACCTATGTCGGGAGAGAGACAGAGGGAGTGTAACTCTTGATTCTCCTTGATCTCTCAGCGGCTTTTGATACCATCGACCATGGTATCCTTCTGGAGAGTCTTGCGGAGTTGGGAGTTGGAGGCACTGCTTGTCAGTGGTTCCGCTCCTACTTAGCGGGCCGTCTCCAGAAGATAGTGCTTGGGGAACATTGCTCGACACCATGGGTTCTCCAATATGGGGTCCCGCAGGGTTCGGTTTTGTCTCCCATGCTTTTCAACGTCTGTATGAAGCCGTTGGGTTCGGTCATCAGGAGTTTTGGAGTGCGTTGTCATCAGTACACTGATGACACGCAGCTCTACTTCTCCTTTTCATCTTCTTCAGGTGAGGCTGTCGATGTGCTGAACCGTTGCCTGGTCGCGACAATGGACTGGATGAGAACTAACAAACTGAGACTCAATCCAGATAAGACTGAGATGCTGTTGGTGGATGGTTTCTCCGATCAGATGGTGGATATATACCCTGTCCTGGATGGGGTTACACTCCCCCTAAAGGATCAGGTTCGTAGTCTGGGAGTCATCTTAGACTCTTCCCTCTCACTTGAGGCTCATGTAGCCTCAGTGGCATGGAATGCGTTCTACCAACTTTGGTTGGTAGCCCAGCTACATCCCTATCTGAATAAGGAGGACCTCACATCAGTGTTACATGCTCTGGTAACCTCGCGTTTGGACTACTGCAACGCGCTCTACGTAGAGCTACCTTTGAAGATGGTTTGGAAGCTACAGCTAGTGCAGAATGCGGCAGCTAGACTGCTAACAAGAACTAAGCGGTCTGAGCATATAACACCTGTTCTGGCTCGCCTGCACTGGCTTCCGATAAGCTTCCGGGCCAGATTCAAGGTGTTGGTATTAACCTATAAAGCCTTATACGGCGCGGGACCATGATATCTGTCGGAACGCCTCTCCCGATATGAACCGGCCCGTACACTACGGTCTACTATGAAGGCCCTCCTCCGGGTCCCGACCCATAGGGAGGCCCGGAGGGTGGTGACAAGATCTAGGGCCTTCTCAGTGGTGGCCACCGAACTGTGGAATAGTCTCCCCAAGGAGGTACGCTTGGCGCCGACATTATCATCCTTTCGGCGCCAAGTTAAAACCTTCCTGTTCTCTGAGGCATTTTAATTTAAATTAATTTAATTTTAATTTGTTGTGATTTGATTTTAGACTGTGTTTTTATATAATCCATTGTATTAGATTCTGTAATTTTATTGTATCTTTTATGTTCACCGCCCAGAGAGCTATTGCTAGTCGGGCGGTATATAAGTTTAAAAAATAAATAAATAAAATAAATATAAATAAGGAGAGCAGAGTTTTGTTAAAATTGTCTCTATCTGTGTCTCTTTTCACAACCTGTTACCAAGCACCTACTGTACAAGGCCTTGAGCTTTGATAGTTAAACTCTGATACCAACAGAGCTCCCAGAAATATATTTCAAAGTACAAATCATAATATATTCACAGGATTTCTCCACAGTATTTTATCTCTTTTCCTTTTCATTCCATCAGGACACATCTGGGGGGTCAAGACTGACGATGAAGCTTCTGAAGTATCACTGGAAAAAGCTGAGGAGCAGGTGCAGGAGCAGAAACTGAGGAGTCAAGATGGAGCAAAGGGACAAGAGGAAAGACAGACTCACACAGGGGACAAACCTTATAACTGCTTGGAGTGTGGAAAGAGCTTCATCTGGAGTAGCGCCCTTACTTCACATCAAAGAATTCACACAGGTTACAAACCATATAAATGCTTGGAGTGTGGAAAGAGCTTCTGTCACAGTGGCCAGCTTACTTCGCATCAAAGAACTCACACAGGGGACAAACCTTATAAATGCTTCGAGTGTGGAAAAAGCTTCAGATGGAGTACCATCCTTACTTCGCATCAACGAACTCACACAGGGGACAAACCTTATCAATGCTTGGAATGTGGAAAGAGCTTCAGTGACAGTAGCACCCTTACAGTGCATAAAAGAAATCACACAGGGGACAAACCTTATAAATGCTTGGAGTGTGGAAAGAGCTTCAGGTGGACTAATGCCCTTAAGGTGCATCAAAGAATTCACACAGGGGACAAACCTTATAAATGCTTGGAGTGTGGAAAGAGCTTTAGTCAGTGTAGCACCCTAACATTGCATCAAAGATCTCACACAGGGGACAAACCTTACCAATGCTTCGAGTGTGGAAAGAGCTTCCGCGAGAGTAGAACCCTTACAGTACATCAAAGAAGTCACTCAGGGGACAAACCTTATAAATGCTTGGAGTGTGGAAAGAGCTTCAGTCAGAGTAGCAGCCTTACTTTGCATCAAAGAACTCACACAGGGGACAAACCTTATAAATGCTTTGAGTGTGGAAAGACCTTCAGTCAGAGCAGCAACCTTACTTCGCATCACAGAACTCATACAGGGGACAAACATTACCAATGCTTGGAGTGTGGAAAGAGCTTCCGTCACAGTGGCCACCTTACTTCACATCACAGAACTCATACAGGGGACAAACCTTATAAATGCTTGGAGTGTGGAAAGAGGTTTAGTCACAGTGGCCACCTTACTGTACATCAAAGATCTCACACAGGGGACAAACCTTATCAATGCTTGGAATGTGGAAAGAGCTTCAGTAAGAGTAGCCACCTTACTTCACATCACAGAACTCACACAGGGGACAAACCTTATAAATGCTTCGAGTGTGGAAAGAGCTTCAGTCAGAGTAGCAACCTTACTTCGCATCACAGAACTCATACAGGGGACAAACCTTATAAATGCTTGGAGTGTGGAAAGAGGTTTAGTCACAGTGGCCACCTTACTTCTCATCAAAGAAATCACAGAGGGGACAAATCATATAAATGCTTGGAATGTGGAAAGAGCTTCAGTAAGAGTAGCCACCTTACTTCACATCACAGAACACATACAGGGGACAAACCTTATCAATGCTTGGAGTGTGGAAAGTGCTTCAGTCGGAGTGACACCCTTAGTATACATGAAAGAATTCACACAGGGGACAAACCTTATAAATGCTTCGAGTGTGGAAAGAGCTTCAGTCGGAGTGGCCAGCTTACTTCGCATCATAAAACTCACACAGGGGACAAACCTTATAAATGCTTGGAGTGTGGAAAAAGCTTTAGATGGAGTAGCGCCCTTAAGATGCATCAAAGAACTCACACAGGGGAGAAACCTTATACATGTTTGGAGTGTGGAAAGAGCTTCAGTGACAGGAGGACCCTTACTAATCATCACAGAACTCATACAGGGGACAAACCTTATCAATGCTTGTAGTGTTGAAAGACCTTTCATCAGAATGGCTACCTTCAGGCGCATCAAAGTATCTGTACAAGGGAAGAGATTTATCAATGCTTTGAAAAGTTTTTATTTATTTATCTATAGATTTATTAGTGGCCCATCTGGCTGGTTGTCCAGCCACTCACAACTTGTTGTTGTTGTTATGCTCCTTCAAGTCGATTACAACTTATGTTGACCCTCAGAATCAGTGACCCCCAATAGCATCTGTCCTGTTCAAATCTTGCAAGTTCAGGTCTGTGGCTTCCTTTATGGAATCAATCCATCTCTTGTTTGGCCTTCCTCTTTTTCTACTCCTTTCTGTTTTTCCCAGCATTATTATCTTCTCTAGTTATTATTTTAAGAGCATTCTGTATTCCTATTGTGTGTATCACACAAGTCTGGGCTCTCCTTTTGCATCTGTGCGCATCAGCCTCTGGGCTTCCTTTTGGCTTTGACCCAGCTGCGTCATTAGTCACAACACTACTCGTACTTCTCCGTTGTTCTTCCCCAGTAGCTTGGTGAGTGCCTACTGTCCTGGGCGTCTCATCTTCCAGCAGTATCTCATGTTGAAGGTAACAGGGAGCTAACATTTAGGGAGGGAGGGAGGGAGGGGATGTGAGCTGCCCTCTGGGAGTGGAAAGGGCCATGTTCCTGTCAGACAGGATCCATCCTAGGTTTGTAAATTCCAGCTGTACATAAGTACTGGGCTGTCCACCTTAAATGGAGGAACAGGAGAGCAGATTCTTGTTACAGTTGTCTCTCTGTGCGTCTCTTTTCACAACCTGTTACCAAGCACCTACTGCTCGAATAACTCCGTACAAGGCCTCGAGCTTTGACAGTTAAACTCTGATACCAACAGAGCTCCCAGAAATATATTTCAAAGTACATACCATAATATATTCACAGGATTTATCCACATCATTTTATCTCCTTTCCTTTTCATTCCATCAGGACACATCTGGGGGGTCAAGACTGACGATGAAGCTTCTGAAATATCAGTGGAAAAAGCTGAGGAGCAGGTGCAGGAGCAGAAACTGAGGAGTCAAGATGAGGCAAAGGGACAGGAGGAAAGACAGACTCACACAGGGGACAAACCTTATAACTGCATGGAGTGTGGAAAGAGCTTCATCTGGAGTAGCGCCCTTACTTCACATCAAAGAATTCACACAGGTGACAAACCATATAAATGCTTGGAGTGTGGAAAGAGCTTCAATCGGAGCAGCAACCTTACGGTGCATCAAAGATCTCACGCAGGGGACAAACCTTATAAATGCTTCGAGTGTGGAAAGAGCTTCTGTCACAGTGGCCACCTTACTTCGCATCACAGAACTCACACGGGACAAACCTTATAAATGCTTGGAGTGTGGAAAGAGCTTTAGTCAGAGTAGCACCCTTACATTGCATCAAAGATCTCACACAGGGAACAAACCTTATCAATGCTTTGAGTGTGGAAAGAGCTTCAGTCACAGAAGCACCCTTAGTAAACATGAAAGAACTCACACAGGAGACAAACCTTATAAATGCTTGGAGTGTGGAAATAGCTTCAGTCTTAGTAGCAGCCTTACTTCGCATCAAAGAACTCACACAGGAGACAAACCTTATACATGCTGGGAGTGTGGAAAGAGCTTCAGTCAGAGTAGCCACCTTACTTTGCATCAAAAAGCTCACACAGGAGACAAACCTTATCAATGCTTGGAGTGTGGAAACAGCTTCAGTCGGAGTGACACCCTTAGTATACATGAAAAAACTCACACAGGAGACAAACCTTATACATGCTTGGAGTGTGGAAAGAGCTTCATTGACAATAGCAACCTTACTTCGCATCAAAGAACTCACACAGGAGACAAACCTTATCAATGCTTGGAGTGTGGAAAGAGCTTCAGTCACAGAAGCACCCTTAGTAAACATGAAAGAACTCACACAGGAGACAAACCTTATACATGCTTGGAGTGTGGAAAGAGCTTCAGTGACAATAGCAACCTTACTTCGCATCAAAGAACTCATACAGGGGACAACCCTTATCAATGCTTGTAGTGTTGAAAGACCTTTCGTCAGAATGGCTACCTTCAGGCGCATCAAAGTATCTGTACAAGGGAAGAGATTTATCAATGCTTTGAAAAGTTTTTATTTATTTATTTATTAGATTTATTAGTGGCCCATCTGGCTGGTTGTCCAGCCACTCACAACTTCTTGTTGTTGTTGTTATGTGCCTTCAAGTCAATTACGACTTATGGCAACCCTATGAATCAGCACCCTCGAAGAGCATCTGTCATGAACCACCCTGTTCAGATCTTGTAAGTCCAGGTCTGTGGCTTCCTATATGGAATCAATCCATCTCTTGTTTGGCCTTCCTCTTTTTCTGCTCCCTTCTGTTTTTCCCAGCATTATTATCTTTTCTAGTGAATCATGTTTTCTCATTATGTGTCCAAAGTATGATAACCTCAGTTTCATAATTTTAGCTTCTAGTGATAGTTCTGGTTGAATTTGTTCTAACACCCAATGACTTTTCTTTTTTGTAGTCCATGGTTAAATAAAGTAGTTATTTCTTATTTTTAAAGCTTAAAGTCTGTGTCTGACTAATTTGCAGGGATGGTGCAATCTTTAGCAAAGATTCAAATACACAAAGCTCATTCAGACGTTCAAATACCTAATTTCGCTACTCTGCAACCGATCCTTTGGCCGCAAAGGGAAGGATCGCTCTGCCCTCGGCTGTCCTGTCCTGGGCGTAGGGTCCTGGGGGCTTTTTAATAGGGCAACATTGGGGGTTACTTAAAAGCCACTTTGGAATGATTTATATCCTGAACGCTGAGATACAGCCTTGGTCACCCTGTATGATGACCTCTGTCGGGAGAGAGACGGGGAATGTGACTCTGTTGATTCTCCATGATCTCTCAGTGGCTTTCGATACCATCAACCATGGTATCTTTTTGGGAAGACTGGCTGAGTTGGGAGTGGGAGGGACTACATGGCGATGGTTCCGCTCCTACTTGGCGGGTCAGCTTCAGAAGGTGGTGCTTGGGGAACATTGCTCGGCACCCTGGAGTCTCCAGTATGGGGTTCCGCAGGAGTCAGTTCTGTCCCCCATGCTGTTCAACATCTACATGAAACCGTTGGGTGCGGTCATCCGGAGCTTTGAAGTGTGTTGCCATCAGTATGCTGATGACATGCAAATCCATTTCTCCTTTTCATCTTCTTCAGGTGAGGCTGTCAATGTGCTGAACCAATGCCTGGCTGAACAATGGACTGGATGAGGGCTAATAAACTGAGGCTCAATCCAGACAAGACTGAGATGCTGCTAGTGGGTGGTTCTTCTGACCAGATGGTGGATGTCCAACCTGTCCTGGATGGGGTTGCACTCCCCCTGAAGGAACAGGTTCATAGTTTGGAGGCTCTCCTAGAACCATCTGTGTCACTTGGGGCCAGATAGCCTCAGTGGCATGGAGTGCCTTCTACCAACTTTGGTTGTGTCCCAGGTATGTCCCTATGTGGACAGGGATATCCTGGCTTCAGTTGTCCATGCTCTGGTAACCTTCAAGTTAGATTACTGCAATGCGCTCTTCATGGGGCTGCCTTTGAAGACGGTTCGGAAACTGCAGCTTGTGCAAAATGCAGCGGCCAGATTGGTAACAGGGACCAGACGGTTCAAACTTATAAAACTGATTCTGGCCCACTTGCATTGGCTGCTTGTATGTTTCCAAGTTCGATTCAAGGTGCTGGTTTTGACCTATAAATCCTTACATAGCTTGGGACTACAATACATGATGGAACACCTCTCCTGATATGAACCCATCTGTACACTATGTTCAACATCCAAGGCCCTCCTCTGGCCCCCTCCGAGGGAAGCTGGGAGTCTGGCAACAAGGGACAGGGCCTTCTCAGTGGTGGTCCCCAAATTATGGAATGATCCCATTGACGAGGTGCACCTGGCACCAACACTGTTAACTTTTCGGAGCCAGGTCATGACTTTCCTTTTCTCCCAGGCATTTTAGCATGTCATTTTAAATTGTTTTAAAATTTCAAATTGTGTTTTAAATTGTTTTTAAATTATGTGTTTTTAAATTTGTATATTTGTTTTAATGTTTTTAGTTACTGTAAACCGCCCAGAGAGCTTTGGCTATGGGACGGTATATAAATATAATAAATAAATAAATGAATAATTCCCTTGCTTGCTGTGGAGACTCAGCACTCACCCGCCTTCATCCATCCCTCTCCTTGGCCAGGAAGAACTGCTGCTGCAATGGGCACAAGAGGAGCCCTTTGCCTCTGTTGGTGCCCATGGGCCGGAGCCCTGACAGGTCAGGGGGAACCCAGAGGGGGGCAGGATGGATGTTATAGGGGGTCAAGGGGGGGAGGGGAATGGGAGGGGTCCTGGCCCTGGGCACTGTGCTGTGGAGGGAGTTGCACCCCAGCATCCTACACTTGTCCAGCCTCCTGGTCTCCCTGTGGCCAGCCAGATGCCCCCAGAGGAAGCCCACCAGCGGGCAGAACCAAGCCAAGAGCTGCCTCTTGTGGGAGCGATTTCCTCGGGTTCACTCTGAGCTGCGGGAAGAAGGACTTTCTTGTCTGTTCTGAATCTTCTAATGCACAAAAATAGGGATCCACCTCATGTGGTCTCAGGCTGCTGGCCCATCTCGCCTCCTATTGTTTCAGGCAGGACTACCCCCCAGCCCCACCCGGAGATTCCAGGGACTGTCCTGGGACTGTGGCTTACAAAGTGGATGCTCTGTCACTCAGCAACACGGAAAGGCAAAGCTGGATTCAGACTGTCTGGCTGAAAGTGATGGTGGTCATGAAGGGGAACGTGGAGATCCTGATCCAGCACAGCAATCGGATGCAGGCCCCGGAGGGGCTGGAATCTCCCTCTTCCCCTTCCCCTCCTCACATGCCCAGTTTAGTTGGCCTCCCCCTGACACACACATGCCATGTCACCTGATGGTCCAAATAAGGGGACCTACCTGCCTTCTTGATCTCCTCTCACCAATTAAATTAGCATTCATTATTAGTGGCCAAGCTAAAAGCAGGAGCTGCAGGGAGATTCCTGGTCTCCGCTCTCTTGCAAAGAAGTCTCACCCTTGTCCCTTCCCGGCCTCCACACGCTCTGCTTGGTGCTGATGCTGGAGCCCAGGGCGGGTGGGGGCTCCTTCTCGGGTGGTGTTGAGCCTCAGCTAACCCAGAAAGGACAGGAAGGGGGCAGGCATGAGTTTCAGGCGCCTCCGCTGCCAGAAGAAGCAGAGTTGGGGATTGTTGTGTCTGAGCAGGACCTTGCGGGAGGGGGTCAGCCTGCACTCCAGCCAGTTCCCATGGGTAGCGCACTCTCCGAGGAACAGAGCACGCCACCCCCAGCTGATGCAGAGGACTTGTTGAGGGAAGCTTCACAGACAGCGCCAGCTCCTCCCTTGCCAAGCAGTTCCCAGGGGGATACCAGTGTGGCACAGCCCCCTGACCTCAAGCCTGTTACTCGGGAGCAGGTGTCTTCCGATGAGCCGTTGGATGCACGTCCCCTGTCTCCTCGTTCCCGTCGCCACGAGAAACGGACAGGGCAAAGACAGGAATTACGAAGGAGTCAGAGATTACATTCAAAAACATTTCCTACATAAGCCTGCCACTCCCAGTAGGGAGTCATTGAGTCAACTTCCTTCACACGCTGCAGAGCATGTCTAGAGTATAGTTAGGGATTCTAGTGAGTTAGCGCAGGGTTTCCTATGAAGCGCAATGCCTTTGATGTATCCATTACTGTAATAAAACGAGATTTACTTGCACCCACACTTCAGCCTCATTCGTCCGGCTCTGGATGGGACAGGTGGGGGGCAAATTCAACTAGGAGATGACTTTTGAGTGAAAGAACTGCGAAGCCAGTTCAGTTCTGGTCCTGAAAGCAAATTCCCAGGCTCAAAATGCGCACCTGGTGTAGTAGTAGTAGTAAAAATAATAAAGTCTTCTGCAGCTGACACTGGTTGGCAGCTCTTAGGGTTTTAGTGCACAAACCAAGGTCAGTTTGAGGAGCCTGACGTGTGGCCAACCCTGCTCCAGCCTTCACGTGTGAGGAAAACTGGCTACAGCTAATGTACAATGTTTGTATTTGTGTGTGTAGTGGAGGAAGTGGAGTTCTGGTCTCAGCCCATCGGGGCTCAATTGTAGCTTCCCGAATGCCTGACCTGTGTTCAGGTGATGTTGGAGCCAATTCTTCTGAGATATTCCTGTCTAGATAGAATCATAGAACAGTAGAGTTGGAAGGGTCCTGTAAGGCCATCAAGTCCAACCCCCTGCTCAATGCTGGTGCTAACACAGAATGCAAAATAGGAGCAGTAGGCTATAGGGAAGGTGTGGGCACAGGCCGGGCTACTTGGGGAAATGAATCCCCATCCCATTTCATGCATTGTGGGGGAGTGAAGCTTCTCATACTGGGATGGAATGGCATGGAGGACCAGGAATTCCAGGCCTTGGAGGAGATGCTGCTTCTGACCGGGACTACCAGGGTCACACGGGGGCTGCTCAGTGAGGAATGAGGGTCTGAAAATACGTCACGTGAAATAATGGGCTCAAGTGATGCTCCAGAGAAGCAAAGAAGTACCTGAGTGAGATTTCTATGTGTTTGAATCCTGGCTAAATCCCTGGAATTAGTCAGACAGACTTTAAGCTTTAAAATAAGAAACAACTATTTTATTCTGGAAGTACCTACTTGGTAGGAAATAGTTCTCCATCTAGCTAACCAGCTAAGTTGGAGACGGAAACACAAAGCCTAGTGTTTGCCCTCATGCTCTGTGAGGAGAGAGACAGAGAAAGAGAAGATCTCTCTCTCTCTCTCTCTCTGTCTCCTGAAGAGAACAAAGAAGAAGTGAGACATAGGGTTCCTCCATGAATGAATCTGTCATCCTTGCATCTCTTTTATAGTTCTTCTGTGTATTGCTTCCATCTTCCTTTTATCTCGGTCAGTCAGTGTGTTCCCCTGTTGATTGTTCAACATCCCTACTCTTGGTCTAAATTTCCCTTTAATTTCTTCCTGTACTTCTACATAAAATCTCTGAATTTCCTCTTCTTCTGTGTTTCATGTTGGAGCATAGACTGAGATGATGGTTAGGTTCCCCATTAAATCTCACTGATATCACTCACTCAGACTTTGCATTATAGCTCCTAATTGCTTTTTCTACATCACTTCTGACTATTAGAGCAACCCCGTTTCTCCTTAATTTATCATTTCCTGCATAAAATATTTTGAAGTTGCCTGAAAATGTCCCTTTCCCATCCATTTTAATTCACTCATGCCAACTATTGTAATGTTGATGGGTTCCACTTCTTGCTTGACAATTTCCAACTTTCCCTGGTTCATGCTTCTCACATTCCATGTTCCTATTGTGTGCGTCATACAGCTCCGGACTCTCCTTTCGCATCTGTGCCCATCAGTCTATGGGCTTCCATTCGGCTTTGACCCAGCTGCATCATTAGTCACAGCACTACTCGTTCTTGTCCTTTGTTCTTCCCCAGTAGCTCGGTGAGTTCCTTCTGTCCTGGGGGGTCTCATCTTCTAGCACTTGTATTGCAGGTAACAGGGGGCTAACATTTTGGGAGGGAGGGAGGGAGGGGATGCGAGCTGCCCTCTGGGCAGTGGAAAGGGCCATGTTCCTGTCAGACAGGATCCATCCTAGGTTTGTAAATTCCAGCTGTGCATAAGTACTGGGCTGTCCACCTTAAATGGAGGAACAAGAGAGCAGATTTTTGTTGCAGTTGTCTCTCTCTTAGGGTTGCCATATTGCCCCGTTAGCCAGGTTTTACCCGGATTCTATCCATGCCACCGGGTGCCCATTTAGCCCATTAGGTGGTCAGGATTCTCAGCTTTAATTTTAAAAAATTAAGTTTCTAGGTGGTCCGGTTCTGGAGATATGCATCCAAATGTCATTCCCCCCACGACTGTTAAATCTTATTAACAGATCTGTTATAGCACTTAGTGGTTCTATCCCTGCCCTTTCAGGATTGCAGCCAATAAGTGAAGCCAGGGTTGTGATTGGTTGACCTTCAGGCAGTGCCTAGATCTCATTGCAACGCCAGAAAATGGTGCTTTCCCCGTTTATCAGGAAATCTCATGAATTGGGTAAGTATATACATTTCAGTTTTTTTTCTCTTGTGCGCAGGAGTCAAATCCTGGGCTGTTGAAGAGGGCAGTGTTTTGATAACCTTCCCAGTACTTGCTTTTGTGGGAGTAAAAGCAATGCTTATCCCATATACCCAGAGTAAATGCCATTGAATTCAGTAGGACTTACTTTTGAGTAGACATGGTTATGACTGTGCTGTAAATTAATGGGACTTTTGAGTGAACATAACAAAGAATTGTGTTTATGTTCTAAATCTTTCTGTTCCTCTCCAATCCTATTTTTAAAGCAATTATGCAGGGCTTACGTAGGTATTACAGTCTTTATTATGTAGGGAACTAATACTGATTTTAAAAAAAATGTTCTGCAATGACCAACTGGTTTGACAATAAACTATTATATAGTCTATATGTATTTTTACATCTGCAGTGTGCGTATGTGTGTGTGTGTGTGTGTGTGTGTTTGTATGGAGTCTTTCCCACAACCTTGTGAGGTGGGGTTGGTGATTGGAAGCCAAGGCAGCTCACAATAAAAAATAAAGCCATTTAAAATCCAATAACCATAAAGCAAGAATAAACAGTTGCAAAACAGCTTAAAGAGGCATGATTCTGAATTTTGGGTTGGGTGAATGAAGTTTATTTCTTTATTATTTGATTTATATCCCGCCCTTCCTCCCAGTAGGAGCCCAGGGCGGCAAACAAAAGCACCAAAAACACTTTAAAACATCATAAAAACAGACTTTAAAATATATTAAAACATCTTTACAAACATTTTAAAAGCTTTAAAAAGCATCTTTTTTTAAAAAAGGAAAAGGTTTAAAAACATATTAAAAAGCCATTTACCTGGGAGCAAGCCCCACTGAACTCAGTGGGATTTACTTCTGAGTAGCCCTTTTTAACATTCAAATGTGAATTCTCCAAAACTTTCCCTCTCCCCCATTTTTTCTCCTTCCTTTCCTCAAACTCAATCACTGCCAGCACACAGAAGCACTGCACTCAATGGGACTTACTCCTGAGTAGACTTTTTAAAAATTGCAGTGAGTCCTTCAAAGCTCCACCCCCCCCCCCGTTTTCTGCCTCTTTCCTTCTCTCAAGCTCATTGGTTGCTTCAGGCTGGTCTCCGTTCGCTCTTTCTTGCGCTTGCCTCCATTTGAGCCTTATTCCTCTTTCCTGCTCCGTGGCTCCAGCAACTGACGTTTCCTTCAGCCCATTTCTGAGTGGCTGCTGCTGCTGGAACAAGGCTCAGGCTGTCCCCGGGGAGAAAAACTAATTGCTCACACGATCAACTCCATGGGGACAGCATGCCGGGAGAATCGCCACGTGAGCAGAAGATGACCTTTTTTCAGGGTACCTGTACACGTGGTGATTTTTGAAATCACCACGTGTAGACTCTTTCTCAAGAGCAGCTGTACCCAGGTACAGGGGGCTTCTACCTGGGTACAGAGTAACGTGTGAATACCCCCAAATCTCTGACCTCAGTGATCTCAATGCAGGGTAAAAGCCTGCTACTTAGGTAAATACACACATCGGCACACACGCAATCTCTGCTAAAATATACACATTTACATCTGGACTTCTCATTTTCA
The DNA here is from genome assembly GCF_030035675.1 of Rhineura floridana. Lineage (NCBI taxonomy): Eukaryota > Metazoa > Chordata > Lepidosauria > Squamata > Rhineuridae > Rhineura > Rhineura floridana. The sequence continues at coordinate 231,892,662 of NC_084482.1, read as the reverse complement.
CTTAATTTTTGGGAACTCAGTCTCAATTTCCCCAAACACTAAGGTAGTTCCCTCTGGTTTACCCCCCTGGCCGCCAGTTACATGTGCGGATATTGGAGACTTAATATCCTCTCTCCGACCAGGGAAAGCCCCAGGAGAGGACATGATTCCACCTGAGTTATTTTTACTCGATCCCTTATGGTGGAGCCCCATTCTCGCAATACTCTTCACAAAGATCAATGACACTGGTACCATTCCCCCAGGCTGGCACACCAGCATTGTGATACCTGTCATGAACCTGTAATGGTCATGAGTTATTAAAAATCTGCTGACAACACTTTGGTTCCAGTAAGGGACTCTGGGAGATGGTTACAGTCAGAAAAGACAAGCCTTGCCAATTTGTAAAGTTAAGTTTCATTTTTTCCAGCTGAAGACGGTTAGAAGAAGCCTTAACAAGCTGCACCTGTTTATCTTTGCTGATTAACAAGTGCCTGGCACCCAAGGTCATCCTTGGCCTATGCAGTTGGAAAACACCGTTGGGAGGGGGGCCTGAAGGCGCGAAAATGTGAGAAACATCGAGAAGAAAGTTACATCAGTCAATTTCTGATTGGTCAATTAATCCTGGACCGTTAGGATCCTTTTCCCTTAAGTATAGGGCTAGGGACCCATAGTTTTTGTTCTCTGTTCTCTGCCTATGCTGACTGGCACCAGAGTTCCAAACCTTTTCTGCCTTATGGTTCCTGGGGTTGCTTATGGGAAGGCAACCTATGTCTGGTTCCATTGCTTTATGTTGAACATCCATCTCTCTTAGGAGAGGTGCCACGCAACCAACTACCTCGTATGTAAGTAGTTAGGTGAGCTAGTTTATTATTTTCTTGTTGTGTGTATGAATTCTCTTGTAAGAACCTAAACCCCTGTTGGGTGAATGGTCTTAAAGGATTACTTGCTGCTATATGATATGTGCACTTATATATTTTAATAAAGCTACTTCTATTTAACCTGGTGTGTTCATTTGAGAGAAGGGGTGGTTCTAAATTCAGTGTTTTGACCCAACCTCAGTCACTCACTACCAAAGAGGGTTAAGAAGTTAAAAGCTTGGATTTTAAGTGTTAAACCAGAGGTGCCTGGCAAGGAGTGTAACTGTGACTCTTGCCTTTTAGGACCTTGGTTTTATATATCTTCTGGGCTCAGAGATCCCCTGGCTCTGAGTGGACCAGTATACAGGGGTGGTGGCAGCCTACCTTCTACCTTGCAGGGTTGTTGTGAGCGTACACAGCCTTGGCAAGGGTGAAGTAATAGCTTTTCGGTTCCAGTCTCATTTCCCTAAGGGTGGGGGTCTGAGCCTGATGCATGTTCCCGGGACCCTGAGGGTCGGGTGGGCATGACATGGCTGGCAGTGGTGAGGATCGAAGCCATTCCTGCTCTTAAGTGAACACGCTGTGTGAGATAAGTGCATTGCAGCAAGTTGTAAATTTTAAAGAGACTTCTGACACAATTGTTTGTTACTTTGGGTAGTAAGGTTAGTGCAGAATGTCGCAAAAGATAAAAACCAGATCTCAAAAGAATGGAGCCGAGGATGTGCTCCTGGCAGACACTGCGTTGCCTAGTCAGCTTGTTCAGCTGGAAGAAGGCGCTGCTGCTCTGTCGTTTATGCCTCAGCCTTCTGTGGATGACCAGGAGTTTGTGTCTAAGCAAACTGAGGATAGCGAAGATGAGGAGGAATCAGATTTGGACGAGGAAGAGCTGCCTAGGAGCATGCAGCGCTACCTGGCTAAGCAAATGAAGCTGTTGTCCCTGCAGTTCAAGGCTATGGAGGAAGATCGCCGGAGTAGGGAAAGCTTTGCTCGTGAGATGCAACAACCGCGAGGAGGAAGACCAGACCTCCATAAAAAATCCTTTCCGACCTTTCGCGAGACAGATGATATTTTTACTTTCTTCCAAGTTTTTGCTCACTCTTGTAGAGATCAAGGTGTGCCTAAAAAGTACTGGATGAGTGCTTTACGCATTAATGCTGAAGGCGAGTTGAGAGAACTGTTGAACTCTTTGCCACTGGAGTATGTAGATGATTTTGACTACTTTTATGCTTTAGCCAAGTCTCATTTTGCGCTAACTTCAGAGGATTGTTTTCGGCATTTGGAAACAGACCAGAAGAAGTCTCGGGAAAGCTTCTCAGCCTTTGCTGCACGGATGGGCAGAAATGTGGAACGTTGGGCTGACACAGCCGAGGCTGTAACCCGAGAGGAGGTTTTAGATCTGTTTGCAAAAGAACTGTTTTACAGACGCCTCCCTCGAGATTTGATGGCTCTGGTCAGAGACCAGCAGCCCCGTTCTCTGACTGAAGCAGGCATGCTAGCAGATCGTATGTTTAAAAACAGAGCTGGAGAAAAGTATACTTTGTTTCGGAGACCGGAGTACGTTCCTGTGAAACCGCCGAGGCGAGAGATCGCAGGTATGCAGAAACCAGGGCAACCGGCGAAGGAAGAGGAAGGGGGGCCTGCTGGCTACTTCAAAGTGTCTTCCGCCCGGCCCGAGGCTGCATTGCAAGAGAAGCCCCGTGGAGAAATAATTTGTTTTAAATGTGGGCAAATTGGACATAAAGCTAATTCCTGTTCTAAAACCTTGTCTAAGCCCAATCCTGCTGGAAAGAAGAACCCAAAGGTTGCTCCAGTTGCACGCGTGAGAGACTTAACGTCCCCTGGAGCGGAACCTCCTGAACTTTCTTCATGGTCGTTAGCCGAGGAGAATGAAGGAGCAGAATCGGATTTTGTATTTTCTGCCCCAAATTCACAAGACCGTCCTGAGGCTCCTCGTGGACCAGTTGTTAAAGCCCTGCCGGTGAGTGTTGTACAGACTGTGTCAGGGGATCGAGAGGGAGGAGTAAAGAATAGTTTGTTTCCAGAGAAAGACTCTCCAGGACCCCTTTCATCGGAATGTAAAGAATGGGTTCAAACGCAGTTTTCCGAATCCATATATGTAAACTGTATTAAGGTCAAGGGAAGAATCGATTCAGGCTCAGAAATTACCAGTATTGCAGAACGGCTGGTTAAGCCGGAGCAATATGTTCCAGAGTTACAAGTGGCGGTCACAGCGTATGGCCAGCAGACAGTGCAAGTGCCTGTAGCTGAGGTGGTGCTTTCATACCGAGGCTGGACTGGACGCCATAGAGTTATAGTTCATTCGGATGACCATTTATGGGATGTTTTAATAGGAGTTGATCTGTTGTTCCTAAGCCATCAAGAGACTGTACGTGAAGCGGAAATAAACGCTCTTACCAGGTCTCAAACTTTGTCACAACCTATGGAAGACTGTGGGGAGAAATGGCCTCTGGGTGGCGAGGAAGAGAGGGCTGCCGTTGGGAGGGCTGGGACCCTGCCCGAACAACAGGGAAAAAACTCCTTTCAACCCAGTGTGGGGGAGACGGAGGAATGTAAATTACCGGCAGCCAGCTCCCAAGCCTTTAAGGCAGCTTTACTGAAGGATGAGAGTTTGCAAAACTGCAGAGAAGAAGCCGAGAGAAGCCCTCCTGCCTTATCAGAGACTGTGAAAGTGAGATTTTATTGGGACAAAGGCTTGCTTTATCGAGAACATGTACCTGGGGGGAATTCTACGGACTGGCAACCAGTCAGACAATTAGTTGTGCCAAAACCTTTTCGCCTGGATGTATTGCGGCTGGCCCATGATGTTGTGACTGCGGGGCACCTGGGTGTGAAACGGACTTTGTTTTCTGTTACCCAGCATTTTTATTGGCCCTTAGTGGCTAAGACTGTTAAAGAATATGTAAAATCCTGTGATATTTGTCAACAACTTGGGTATGCGCGTGATCACCCCAAGGCACCCTTACAAGTATCCCAGATTGTGGCAGAACCTTTTGCTCAAGTGGCTGTGGACGTGATCGGCCCTTTTAATCCGACTAAGACTGGGAGAAGATTTATTTTGACTGTAATTGACTTTGCCACGAGATTTGCTGAAGCTATTCCTTTGAGTTCCATCACTGCCCCAGTCATTGCTAAAACCTTGTTAGAGTTATTTTCGCGTTGGGGGTTTCCCAAAACTATTTTGTCAGACCGAGGGCCGAGTTTTGTGGCCAAGTTAACTAAAAAACTTTGGGAACTTGCTGGTATGGAACATCACATTACGACTGCTGGTCACCATTCCTCGAATGGGCTATGTGAGAAAATGAACGCCACTATTAATAAAATGTTAAGGGCGTATGTGTTAGAACATCCTAGAGAGTGGGATGTAGCTTTACCTTTCCTGATGTTCGCCTATAGGGCTACTCCCTCTGCCAGCTTGGGCTACAGCCCCAACCAGCTAGTTTTTGGAAGGGATCTGGTGGGGCCTTTGTCATTACTCAAGAATGAGTGGGAAGGAAGGTTGGAAGCTATGCCTGTGTCGGTAGTAACTTACCTCCAGAAGTTACAGAATATCTTAAGAGATGTTTTGGCTGTCGCTCATGAGAATTTGGGGGAGGCTCAACAACAGCAGAAAGCCCATTATGATGCTCACGCTAAAGAAAGACACTTTGTTGAGGGGTCAGAAGTTTTGGTACTAAAGGCCCAAGTAGACAATAAGTTGTCGGTGGCCTGGGAAGGCCCTTTGATTGTCAAGGCCCAGTTGAGCGACACCAACTATCTGCTAATTGACCCTAAATCCCATAAGAAACCTAAAGTATACCATGTGAATATGATGAAGCAATATTTTTCTAGGAAACATCTGGTTTTGACTTGCACTCCTGCTATGGAGGTTGCTGAAGATGCCCTATCTCGGTTACCTGTTCCAGTTGACTGACATTTGATTCATGCCTATTCTACGGACTGATTTTCTGGCTCTGATGACCTCTGGATTGTTTTTAGACCTTGTTTTATTCTTTTACGCTTTTAATATGTTTTATGGACTTTTATAAGATTTATGGCTTATGACCTTTTTTTTTTTTGAACCTGGACCAGTTTTTGGATCACCCCATTTTTTATTCTATCTCTTTATTTTTTAATAAAGTCTTCTTTTTCTTGGGTGTTTTAGGGGTCCCTTAATTTTTTTCCCCTTTTGTTGTTATTTTGTAATTTAGTATATATTAAGAAGGCATAAGTCAAGAAGTAGCTCACTTGCTTAAAAATGTATTAAGTTGTTCTTTTTCTTTTTTTTCTTTTTCTTTTTTTTTTCTCTCTCTCTCCTTTTTTTTTTTTAAATATATGTTGTATATAGAGTAATGTTGGTGGAATTTTTTTTTTATTATTATTATTTTTTTTTATTATTGTTCCCTTATCCCTGGTTGCTGTGGCGATGACGCAGAACTATCCAGAGTTCTGACATCATCTTCCCAAAAAGGGGCGTGTCATGAACCTGTAATGGTCATGAGTTATTAAAAATCTGCTGACAACACTTTGGTTCCAGTAAGGGACTCTGGGAGATGGTTACAGTCAGAAAAGACAAGCCTTGCCAATTTGTAAAGTTAAGTTTCATTTTTCCAGCTGAAGACGGTTAGAAGAAGCCTTAACAAGCTGCACCTGTTTATCTTTGCTGATTAACAAGTGCCTGGCACCCAAGGTCATCCTTGGCCTATGCAGTTGGAAAACACCGTTGGGAGGGGGGCCTGAAGGCGCGAAAATGTGAGAAACATCGAGAAGAAAGTTACATCAGTCAATTTCTGATTGGTCAATTAATCCTGGACCGTTAGGATCCTTTTCCCTTAAGTATAGGGCTAGGGACCCATAGTTTTTGTTCTCTGTTCTCTGCCTATGCTGACTGGCACCAGAGTTCCAAACCTTTTCTGCCTTATGGTTCCTGGGGTTGCTTATGGGAAGGCAACCTATGTCTGGTTCCATTGCTTTATGTTGAACATCCATCTCTCTTAGGAGAGGTGCCACGCAACCAACTACCTCGTATGTAAGTAGTTAGGTGAGCTAGTTTATTATTTTCTTGTTGTGTGTATGAATTCTCTTGTAAGAACCTAAACCCCTGTTGGGTGAATGGTCTTAAAGGATTACTTGCTGCTATATGATATGTGCACTTATATATTTTAATAAAGCTACTTCTATTTAACCTGGTGTGTTCATTTGAGAGAAGGGGTGGTTCTAAATTCAGTGTTTTGACCCAACCTCAGTCACTCACTACCAAAGAGGGTTAAGAAGTTAAAAGCTTGGATTTTAAGTGTTAAACCAGAGGTGCCTGGCAAGGAGTGTAACTGTGACTCTTGCCTTTTAGGACCTTGGTTTTATATATCTTCTGGGCTCAGAGATCCCCTGGCTCTGAGTGGACCAGTATACAGGGGTGGTGGCAGCCTACCTTCTACCTTGCAGGGTTGTTGTGAGCGTACACAGCCTTGGCAAGGGTGAAGTAATAGCTTTTCGGTTCCAGTCTCATTTCCCTAAGGGTGGGGGTCTGAGCCTGATGCATGTTCCCGGGACCCTGAGGGTCGGGTGGGCATGACAATACCCATATTTAAAAAAGGCGACCCCTCTGATCCACGTAACTATAGACCGATCAGCTTGCTGGATGTGACATCTAAATTATATGGGCGATTCTTACTAAATAAATTACTTGAGTGGGAAAATACCCACTCCATTATTTATGAAGAACAGGCAGGGTTCAGAGAAGGCAGAAGCACTCTCGATCACGTGTTTGTATTACAGCACCTTATAAGCAAGATCAAAACAGGGGCGTTTAAGTCCCTATATTTGGCATTTATCGACTTCTCAGCGGCCTTTGACTCTATCGACAGGACACTACTATGGCAGAAACTCAATCAGGCAGGTATCCAGAAGAGATTACTGTGGCTCCTCCAAGCCCTTCACCAGGATACATTCCTAAGGATCCGCTTAGGTCTAAACGGATCCCTCTCCCACGAAATCCCCGTTAAAAGAGGCGTAAAGCAAGGATGTATCCTGGCCCCTTTTTTGTTTAATTTCTTCATTAATGGTATTATTCCCTCAATGACCTCCCCTGCCTTCCCCCCCCCCCACAGTAAAGCTCAGGAAGATCTCGGCATTACTTTATGCCGATGACCTGGTTCTCCTATCATTAAATAAGATTGGACTCAAAAGAATGCTGTCTCGACTGCAAGAATATAGTGAGGCCCAACATTTACAGGTCAATCATACTAAATCTAAAATCATGGTCTGTGGGAAGTATAATAGAACAATGTCAATTTGGACCCTAGATGGTCAGCCATTAGAACAGGTAAATACCTTTGAATATCTTGGTATTTGTTTCAGCAATAATCTGGTGTGGACCCCCACTTGGAATGCGTTAAGCTTCAGGCCTCCAGATCTTGTGGCCAACTAAAGAAATTATTTTATTCCCATGGTGGCCAATTAATAAGACCAATGACCAAACTCTTTGTGGCCAAAATTCTCCCCAAAATCCTGTATGGGATAGAACTGTGGGGGTACCCTGTATGCCCTCATCTTGAAGTTCTTCAAAATTCTTTTTTGATACAGATTATGGGGCTTCCTAAAGACACCCCCTCAGCACACATCAGGGCTGAGCTTGGCCTACCATCTTTACTGGCCCGGACCGACATTGCATTCCTTCGTTTTTGGAAAAAATTGTCCTTGTTGGAGACCCCATCTCCTGTGAAACTGTGTTGGGAAAACCAATTGGAGAAAGGGGGTTGGGCAGCTAAATTTGATGAGCTAGTGTCCCGTTAAGATCTCACTCGAAATAATCTTAAGAACTTTAACCATGCTGAACTGCGCAATAGGATCTTCGATTATGATGCGCAGCAAGACAGGGCTTTGATAGCCACTGCACCCTTTTCCTTAACCACGCTTGGGCTCCCTATCTTGATATTTTGACACGTGCACCTCTCCGCAGGGCCTTCACGGAATTAAGATTCCAAACCATGCCGACTGCATTTTTACAAGGCAGGTATGATGGCATACCACATGCAGAATGCCACTGTATCAATGGCTGCACGGTCCCCGAAGATCTAGTCCATGACATGTTTTCCTGCCCTTTATACCAGTCTCCGAGAGAGAAATTTATAGTCCCTCTCATAGATACGGTCAAAGGGATTCCCATCGCCCAATTGGTAATTAGTTTATTGTCGGTCCCACATAAGCAAATCATAATTGCAGTTGCCAATTTTGCATTGGCTGCTAAAAAGATTAGAGCTGCATTTGTTAAAACTATCTGAGATGTACAGAATTCTTCCCTCATGCTGCAACTTTACTCTGTATAGATGTTTTTAACCTTGTTGTGTTGTTTTATTTTTATCTGTTTATGTTGCAACGGCTTTTTGGCTATATGCAATAAATATACTTTACTATTGTTACAAATTTACATAACAGGATCCACTCGGTCAAACCTCCTTGCAAGCACCTTGTCTAGGTCATCAGGCCACATCAACTGAAACCGTTCCCAAGAAGTTGCAGCAGACGTTGCACTGGACACCTCATTGGGGACTACAGTAGATGTGGAGGGGCATCAAGACTGCTACGGAGGAGACACCTTGATCATGAAGGAGGTTTTCCTAGGGTGAGGCTCATCCATTGCACTGCGGGTGTGCTGACCCCTGCGATTTCCCCAAATGCGGGAAACTCGACTGCATAATTTGTGATAGTGGGGGACTGCGTTCGCGCTTTCCCCTGTAAAAATAAATAAATAAATAAATAAATAAATAAATAAAGACTGCTACGGAGGTGAGAAGCTTTACCCTCAAAGTGCCTTGCAAACAATTCACAGTGGGCCTCCTGTTGTTGTGTAAATTTGTATATTTGTTAAGCAGAGTAACTCTGCAGTCTGAAATGCATGTGTGCATTTACCTAAGAAAGCAGGCTTTTGCCCTGCATCAGCATCACTGAGACTTGAGACTTAGTAAAATAAGAAAAGCTACTTTATTTAACAAAATACATAGTAGATAGGAAAGGCATACCTACTTCTAACTAACTAAGTTGAGGCTCAACGCCCAGACGTGGGAGTTGACTCATAGTTCAGGAGAGAGAGAGCAGAGACAAAGGTGTCTCCTCTCTCCTGGAGAAGAGAAGAAAGGGTGAAAGGAGGAGGGGCAGGTAAGCTTCCCTAAAGACGTCACAGTCTAGTGATGGAAGGAAGTCAGTCAGAGCAGCACAGGTAAAGGTAAACAAGCCCATCCATCTGGAGGACCCTCGCTCTACCTCCCTTCCGGAGCAGAAACAAAAGAACAAAACAGGAGTTGCTCTTGCCCCACTTCCAACACCTCTTCTCAACGAGTGTTTGGTTCAGCACACGAGGTTCATCTTGTCTCGCAGCTTGCAATGTCTAACTTTGCCCAACGCCTTCATGAGAGCATCTGCAGTCATGTCTTCTGTTGGACAATAGTCCATCTTGAGTAGTCCTTTGCATATCCCACTAGTTTGGGATCTCGGGTAGCTGCTAACTTCAGTTTCATGGTTACAGTGCCTTTCAGATATCTTGCCACTCTCTTTATTGCTTCCCAGTCCTTTTTGGTTGGTGAGCTGTTTTTTCTGCACAGGTATCCCACTGCTACCACCACATCTGGCTTGGTAACAGTACTGATATACAGACTTTTCTGATGACTTGTCTTGTATCTCTCAGCATTTCCTTTGGCATTTGGCACTTTCTTGAATTTCCACTTGTAGCCTGAAGCTTTCCTTTCTTGAGGAAGCTTGGTCAGTATCCAAAATTTATTTTTGTGTAGAGCTTCCAGCTCTTCCTTGGCTGCCTGCCTCCACCTTTCAGCTTCAGCTTTGGGTAAGGCTTCAATCTCTTTCCAGGTCTCTGGTTCTGGAAGTTCATCTATCACAAGGTAAGCAAGTCTCTCTGGTGGTACACCTCTGCTGGTGTGCTCAGAGCATCTGGGTGCTGGCGCTGTGGCTGCCCCTTCTGGCTCTGATGCCTCTTTTGGTTCAGTTGCCTCTTGTGGCTAAGACTCCTCACCTTCCTCTGCAGGTATATTTGATTTGATTTTGATTTTAATATTTCTACCCCGCCTTCTGGGCAAAAGGCCCTCAAAGCGGCTTACAAAAGACCATCAATATAAAGATACACCAATAACACATCAATAATATATCAATAAAACATCAATAAAACAATAAACAATAAAACAATCCAATTTGTAATACAGTTCAAGATTAACACAAACTACCTCCCCCCTCACTTTGGCAAAATAGATATGATAGACATTGGGCTACTTTGCAAGGCTAGCCACACTCTCTCAGTCATAGTCCTATCCCCATGGTTCTGGGTGTGGTGCAGTCCTCTCAGCCTGCGGAACCCGGGGCTCCCGCTTACGATGGTGGTGGGATGGCGGTTCTGGCCCTGGAGCCGCCCGTTCACCTTGTGAGGGTCCCAAAGGTGGAGCCAGATGGGAAGGGAGAGAGAGCAAGAAGCCGCCAGAGACCTTTCCTCGCCATGGCCTTCCTGTGTATTGGGCCGCACCATCATCCCCAGACAAGAAGCAAGCAGCCCCCGAGAGGAGACAGGTGCCGGAATAGCTGTGATGAAGAAATTCCAGGGGAGGAGAGTTCCCAGGCTGAGGAGGAAGAAGATGATCCCCACACAACGGAACGAGTCGTTGGGGTGGGAACCCTTTTTCCTGTGGTGAGGCGAGTGGACACTTCCCTGAAGGGCAAAGGCTCCATGTGCAGGTATTTCTTGGCAAAATAGAGCATCCAGAGCACGTAGAGGTGCTCTTTGGAAGCCATGGCGTGGCAGTGGCTGCCTCTGTCCCTCAGCACTTCAGTTGGCTGTGCTGGGCTCCATGGCGCGGTGGCGGCAGGCAGGCAACTTTGTGTGCTGCAGGTGGCTGCTCACTGCGGGCAGCATGGCAGGCTCCTCTGGGCGCTCCTCCTTGCCCTCTCCTCCGCCATGCTGGCTGCGTCGGGGCTCTGGCACAAGGGACAGCAGCACCACATACTCCCCTCCTCCGGCTCAGCATCTGCAGTGAGCGCAGCGGACTCCCCGCCTTCGTCCTGAAGAGAAGCAGGTTTGTACTCCCTCTGTCTCTCTTCTGACAAAGTTCATCCATCAGAGTGCCCAAGGTTGATTCTGACCCAAACCCAGGCTTGGACTGAGACTGAATTGGATCTAGATAATCATACTCCTCCAGAAACACCTGTAGTTGCTCTGTTGCTGTAGCCCACCCTTCCTGCCAAAGGACCCCTTGAGGGGAGTACAGAAGTCTCAATACTGCTGCTATAGGAAGCCATGGCATATTATTGTTATACCTTTTGTGGTGCAAGAATAACTCAGCTTCGTCTTCCATTTCGCTGTCAACTGTTTGGTGTGGCTGTGATGCCCCTGTATTTTGATAACTTGGTAAGTGCAGGTTTATTAAAGTATACATGGTAAGTGGATTGAGTGAGAGGGGGGAGTACATGGGCTAGAATGTTGGAGAATGCTGTATGATCATTGGCTGAGCGTTTGAGTGGCTGAAGGTATAAATGAGAGGATGACAGTTGAGAGAGGGTCGGTTCTTGTGGGTTGGAGTTGGTTGTGGGTTGGATTATATTTGGCTGGTATTGAGGTAGATTATATTTGACTAGAAACACACAATATATGAAACCATACGCTTGTTAAATATCCCATAAGTAATCTTGTTATTTCCTGGCGTTTATAAATAAATATTATTCTTGGTTTACCAAAAGCCTGATCCTTGGCTGGGGCTTTCACAGACCAGAAGGGTGGGCAGGGTAATTACCAAGGCGGAGAAACAGTATCAAAGGGTGGCAGCGGTGAAGAGAGAGAGTGTAACATCATCAAGTATCCAGAGCAACCCAGGACTGTATCTGTCATGCCCGCCCGACCCTCAGGGTCCCGGGATCATGCATCAGGCTCAAACCCCCACCCTTAGGGAAATGAGACTGGAACCAAAAAGCTATTACTTCACCCTTGCCAAGGCTGTGTACGCTCACAACAACCCTGCAAGGTAGAAGGTAGGCTGCCACCACCCCTGTAAACTGGTCCACTCAGAGCCAGGGGATCTCTGAGCCCAGAAGGTATATAAAACCAAGGTCCTAAAAGGCAAGAGTCACAGTTACACTCCTTGCCAGGCACCTCTGGTTTAACACTTAAAATCCAAGCTTTTAACTTCTTAACCCTCTTTGGTAGTGAGTGACTGAGGTTGGGTCAAAACACTGAATTTAGAACCACCCCTTCTCTCAAATGAACACACCAGGTTAAATAGAAGTAGCTTTATTAAAAAATATATAAGTGCACATATCATATAGCAGCAAGTAATCCTTTAAGACCATTCACCCAACAGGGGTTTAGGTTCTTACAAGAGAATTCATACACACAACAAGAAAATAATAAACTAGCTCACCTAACTACTTACATACGAGGTAGTTGGTTGCGTGGCACCTCTCCTAAGAGAGATGGATGTTCAACATAAAGCAATGGAACCAGACATAGGTTGCCTTCCCATAAGCAACCCCAGGAACCATAAGGCAGAAAAGGTTTGGAACTCTGGTGCCAGTCAGCATAGGCAGAGAACAGAGAACAAAGGCTGTGGGTCCCTAGCCCTATACTTAAGGGAAAAAGATCCTAACGGTCCAAGATTAATTGACCAATCAGGAATTGACTGATGTAACTTTCTTCTCGATGTTTCTCACATTTTCGCGCCTTCAGGCCCCCCTCCCAACGATGTTTTCCAACTGCATAGGCCAAGGATGACCTTGGGTGCCAGGCACTTGCTAATCAGCAAAGATAAACAGGTGCAGCTTGTTAAGGCTTCTTCTAACCGTCTTCAGCTGGGAAAATGAAACTTAACTTTACAAATTGGCAAGGCCTGTCTTTTCTGACTATAACCATCTCCCAGAGTCCCTTTCTGGAACCAAAGTATTGTCATCAGCTTTTTCATAACTCATGACCATTACAGGTTCATGACAGTATCCTTTATAGACAAAGATACAGGGGGGTTGTGGATGGCAAGGGCACCCAGACACAAAGTAACAATAAGCCAGAAGGAGACTAAGGCTGTCACGGGAGAGTGATGAAAATATGTCTGAAACTTGTCCTGCTTTAATAAATAAGCCAGTAAAAAGATCAGAGATGCAGGCATGGGTCAATCAGACACAAACCCAGGAAAGTTTGTGATTCTCCCCAATACAAATCCCAGATTTGGCATGTCCCAAAGGTATGTGGCAGGAGCATATCTTACCTCGGGCATGATCTTTAATCGAGCCAGATTGTCTTCTCCCCCCCCCGCCCGAAGGGTTGATGTATTAAGAAATATTAAGAAAAACAGCTTCAGCAGCCCCAGACCTTACAGGAAATAATGTGGTCTGACTTAAGGTGGCAACTCTTTAGAAAGGCAGGAAACAGCCGGTATTTAGTATGAATCTAGCTTTGCACAAGAACCACAAGATGAATTTGGTATAGCAATAATTGCTTAATCGCATTCTAAGAAGTAGATTTTTTGAAATTTAGTGGTTAGACAGCTACTAGGTGGAAAACCAAAGTTTTGTTGATTGTTCCTCTATAGGAAAGCTGGTAGCTAAATACAATAGAGTTGTATTATTCATGGTTGTTCTTGCTGGCTATGCTTCAAAATAACTTCTCTCTCCTCTAACACTAAGAAAGGCTCTTTCATAAGGCCTTGCTTACTCACAAAGGGAACCGTTGTTCTTAGGAACAGTAACGCAATTTGGGGTACAAGTGCCTGAAGAAGAGGTTACCATGACAAGGCAAAGTCTCAAGCAGTATTGTTTACAGGGAGTGGCTGGTGGTGCTGCCTAGCAGGGGGATCTTGCGAGGTCTGTTCTAGAGCCAGTGAGAGAACAAATAAAACCCAGGATCCTGACTGGAGGGACTTAACAGGTGGTGGTCTGAGGTGGGATCCCCACAGTGGCACCCCTTCTGGTCGGTGTGGGCACTTTCCTTCCTCAAAGTGGACACCTCTGCATAATTCAACTTCACCAGTTTTGGGATCTATTACTCTCTATCCCTTTTGCATTGAAGAATATCCAATGAATATTACTTCCCTGGCAGTGTTGTCAAGTTTTGATCTCTTTTGTTTTGGGATGTGCACAAAGGCCTTGCACCCGAATACATGAAGACGAGACATGCTTGGTGTCCTATCATGCCATAGTTTAAATGGTGTTTTGTTGGTTGCAGATGCAGGAAGTCGGTTCTGCAGGTAGGTGGCAGTAACTGCAGCTTCTCCCCAGTACTTCTTTGGTAACTGCATCTTCCAACAAGGAACAAATTATTTGTCCAAGAGTCCAGTTCATGTGTCCCGCGACCCCATTTTGTTCTGGGTTGTAGACAACTGTAGTCTGGTGCTCGATGCCTTCCTCACAGGGAAAGTCTTGCATAGCCCTGGATACATATTCTCCTCCATAGTCAGATCTTATGATCTGTGGCTTTCTGCCAAATTTGTTGGACACAATCCTGACATTGTCCTTCGATTTTTGAAGTACTTGACATTTCTCTTTTAGCAGGTACATTGTAGTATACCTGGAGTAGTCATCTATAAAAGTCAGCCTGTATAAATTTCCACCCTGGGATGGCACTTTCATTGGCCCACAAAGATCAGTGTGAATTAATTCTGGAGGCCTTTTGGTTTTCCTCTCACTTTTCTTGGGAAATTTTGTTTTCACGCTATTGGTCCTTATACAGCAGTCACATGTCTCTGTCCATTTGCATTGTCTCATTTTAATGCCTCTTGCCAAATTCTCTTTCTCTAGAGCAGTAACTCTGGCTAAGCTGGCATGTCCCATTGTTCTATGCCAAAGATGCAAACATTCAGAATTAGAGGTTTCCGTGCAAAGCAGCCAAGGAGCTTCAGCCACTTTGCTCTTTAAGGGTTAACAAAGGACAACAGAGCCGAGGGAAAAAGTGCAAATGAGGGACTTCCCTTTCCTGCCCCGACTCTCTGGGAGAAATGCAGGTGAAAGCACCGGAGGAGCCCCTCTTCATGCGCAGCAATGCTGGAGAGCGGGGTTGCACAGGCTCAGAACAAAGGTATGCAATGGGGGGCAGAGGGGAGGATGAGAGAGGGCAAGGACCCACCTTAAGTGCCCCCTCCCAGCAGACCCTCCAGATCTGAGGGTGCAGCTCTGCCCTGTCCCGGCTGCCTCTCCCCTGAGCTGTGCTGGCTGTGTTGGGGCCGGACCGAAGCATCCCTCGGAACATCACGCTGCTGAACTTGGTTCCCAGTTCCTTATTTGCTTGAAAGTTCAAAACACTAAAAAAGAAGAAAAGTTGACAGCTACAGCAATTTCAAGCCAAAGTTAACATTCTCTGAGCCCCAAAATATATGTTGGCCTACCCTGTATGATATATCGCTGTGTTTGGGGGACTCTCCTCATCAAAAATAACAATACATTTATGCAATCAAAATAATCAGGCTTCTGATATTATCATAAATGCATAATGATGTTATAAATTCATAAAAAATAAGTAACTGGTGATGCCCACCCTAAAATCTGCTCTGAGCCAGGACAAATCACACACCCCAGGAAAGCGGAGGGTGTCCTCTAGGTGATACCTATCCACCCCATCCACCCCATCCACCCCATAGGTTCTGCTGGGCACAGGGCATGGATGAGGACATCTACGCAAAACCTAAATAGACAAAATATTATTAAAGACAGAATTACCACACATGGAGTGGAACACAGCAATCATGGGATACGAGGAAATATGCTCTCATGCATCAGGAAATGTTTAAAGATTTAAAGGAGAAAGCAGGAATAAATGAATAATTATCCCAATGGAGGGATGTCAGAAGTGCCCCCCCCCCGCCAATCATCAGGATTAGGACCTGTGCTTTTAAAGTTGTTTCTAAATGACATGGATTTGGGGTGAGAAGCGAGGTAACCAACTTCACTGTTGATATCAAGTTCAGGGTGATTAAAATAAAGAGGGATTGTGAGGAACTCCGAAAGGAACTCTCCAAGCAGGCTTGGGTATTAAAGAGCAAATGCAATTAAATGTAAGCAAGCGTCAAGTGATGCACAGAAGTGAAAAATCCTAACTCAACTGGTGGTGACTGGCAGGAGAGAGACCCTGAAGTCATAACGGATGTCTCAATTAAGATACTGATGTTATAGCTATGAAACGTTGGAAGTGGCGCAAGAGCAACTCCTGTTTTCTTCTTTTCTTGATGTTCCAGAAGGGAGATAGAGTGAGGCTCCTCCAGATGGATAGGCTGGATTACCTTCACCTGTCATGCTCTGACTGACATCCTTCCTCCTAAGACTGCTTATCTGCCTCTCCTCCTTCCCCCCTTTCCTTCCTCTCTTCTTTGACTGTCCGAGAGAGAGGAGACACCTTGTCCAGCTGCCTCTTGAAGGCCTCCAGTGTCGGAGAGCCCACCTCCTCCCTAGGTCGTTGGTTCCATTGTCGTATGGCTCTAACAGTTAGGAAGTTTTTCCTGATGTCCAGTCAAAATCTGGCTTCCTGCAACTTGAGCCCATTATTCCGTGTCCTGCACTCTGGGATGATCGAAAAGAGATCCTGGCCCTCCTCTATGTACCTTTCATGTACTTGAAGAGTACTATCATATCTCCCCTCAGTCTTCTCCAGGTTAAACATGCCCAGTTCTTTCAGCCTCTCCTCATAGGGCTTTGTTTCCAGTCCCCTGATCATCCTTGTTGCCCTCCTCTGAACCCGTTCCAGTTTGTCTGCATCCTTCTTGAAGTGCGGAGACCAGAACTGGACGCAGTATTCAAGATGAGGCCTAACCAGTGCTGAATAGAGGGGAACTAGTACTTCACGCAATTTATTTTATTTATTTATTTATTGCATTTGTATACCACCCCATAGCCGAAGCTCTCTGGGCAGTTTACAACAATTAAAAACATTAAAAACAAATATACACATTTAAAAACATATTTTTAAAAGGCGATTTAAAATCCCAAGGTAAAATGCCTGGGAGAAGAGGACTATACTTCTGTTAATGCAGCCTAATATAGCATTTGCCTTTTTGGCAGCCACATCACACTGTTGGCTCATATTCAGCTTGTGATCAACGACAATTCCAGGATCCTTCTCACATGTCATATTGCTGAGCCAGGTATCCCCCATCTTATAACTGTGCATTTGGTTTCTTTTTCCTGAGTGTAGAACTTTTTAGAATTACTGCATGCACGGGCTACATGTGAGAATTCTCAGCCGCAGCTCCTCCTTTGCCTGGGATCAGGCAGAATGAGAGTGGTTCATCTTTTCTCTTATGTTGGGGATGAGGAAATAGAGATCAGGCCCTGCTTCTCCTGAGCACCTCCTCCAATCTTCAAGCCCCTTCTGGCACAGCTTCTTTCTGCTTCCTGTGACTCAGCCTTGCAGGTCTTCTCGTTCTGGTCTGGCGCTGGCCTCCTCCGCTCCTCACTCGCTTGGATTCCTCCCTCAAGGCCTGGACTCCCACCACTCCTACATCTTTCCCTGGGGTAACCAGGGGTGCCAAACTGCCAAGAGGATTTTCTGGGCCCGGTCCACGGGATGTGGATCGCACCCTCTGCTGCACTCACAGACTGACACAAAGGTACATGCCCTTCACGTCATGAGCAAATGTGCACCCTCTTTTGCAGATGGAGGGGGGGAGCCCAAAGATCAATCGGGGGTCACACACAAGTAACAAGATGCCTTACACATACAATATCGAACAGGTGAACCTTTCCCCACCATGTTAGTTCTGAATGAGAAAAGGCGCACTCTGTTTAACATCTGCCTGCCACTCAGCTGTGAAAGGCATGGGAGCCCTGCTCTCCTTCAGCGCCAACAGGAATCCATGCAAAGAACTCCAGTTGCATGAGCTATAAATGAGTTCTGTATTCTTTTGTATCTCAGCTGGGGGATAGTTTAATCCTCTTGAAATGGTAACATGGTAACATGGAACATCCTGGTGTAGCTTTTGTTCGGATTTCTTTATGGGTGGGTGATGCGGCCACAAGGGAGCATTCCTCCTGATTTGCTTGCAGGCTGTTCGCAGGTCTTAGGAGTGCTCTGTCGGTGCTCACAGGTAACGCGAGAGTCCCAGAAGGGAGGCATTGCCACCTGTGAAGCAGCAGTGGAGTTTCAGCCACTTTGCTCTTGAAGGGTTAACGAGCCGAAGGAAGGAGCGGAAAGGTCCCTTTCCTGCCCCGCCTGCCTGCCAGACATGGAGGCTGGAAGCGCGGAACTCTCTTCGTGCGCAGCGATGTTGGCGAGCGGGGCTGCGCGGGGGGAGCCTGGAGACAAAGGTAGGCAATGCGGGTGGAGGGGAGAGGGTGAGGCCCCCCTGAAGCGCCCCGCCCCGCAGACCCTCCCGATCGGAGGCTGCAGCTCTGCCCCGTCCCGTCCGCCTCTCCCCTGGGCTGGGCTGGCTGTGGTGGGCCGGATCGAAGCATCCCTCGGAACATCTGCGGTTCTGCTGATGAATTTCGGGGCCTTCAGCTTGCAGATGGCGGCGCCCCATAGTCGGAACAGAGCTAAGGAGACGAGAGTTGTGTCTCATTTGTCCTTTGGCAGTGGCGTCACTAGGGTTGGTGTCACCCGGTGCGGTAACTCACGGTGTCAGCCCCATGGACCTCCTCCCGTACCAGACCATACAGAATCCTTAGTAATGTTTTTTGTACCAATGTTACTCGTAAATTGTAATTCCCGTATATCACTGAATGTAATAGCACACACACACACAGAGCCAGCTGTGGGATCGTCACACAAACAACCTAGAACATTTTTTCCCTTTCACAAGGACATGCAAAAGATTGAACCCAGGACCTTCTGCATGCAAAGAACATGCTCAGCCTACCACTGAGATATAGGGTAGAAAAGCACTCACTGTTCTGCTGGCCTGGGGCTAATTCTGAGGGCCAATGGGAACCACAGATGTGATGGGAGGCAGGGAGAAGTGAGTGGGCAAAGGGTGCAGGTGCAATGCCGAGGTGCCGTCTCAGCAAAACTGACGCCACTCCTAGTGGGTAAGCCCCATTCAACAAGGTGGGATTTACTTCTGAGTAAACATGCACAGGATTGCAAGGTGGGGGGAGCAGCACATCCCCCTCCCTCAATGCCAGCTTAGCCCTTCCCTACTTTAAAGTTGACAATGAGGACACTGACCTGCGAAAAAGACAAATAATTGGGTGTTAGAACAAATTAAACCAGAACTATCACTAGAAGCTAAAATGATGAAACTGAGGTTATCATACTTTGGACACATCATGAGAAGACATGATTCACTAGAAAAGACAATAATGCTGGGAAAAACAGAAGGGAGTAGAAAAAGAGGAAGAACAAACAAGAGATGGATTGATTCCATAAAGGAAGTCGCAGACCTGAACTTACAAGGTCTGAACAGGGCGGTTCACAACAGATGTTACTGGATGCTCTTTATTCATAGGGTTGCCATAAGTCATAATCGACTTGAAGGCACATAACAACAAAAACCTTGAAACGCAGGAAGCTGCTTTAGACTGGGGATCATTGGTTCATCTAGTTCAGTATTGTCTGCCCTGACTGGCAGCAGCTCTCCAAGATTCCAGGCAGGGGCTCTTTCCCAGAAATGTCGGCGATCGAACCTGGCCCTTCTGCATCCAAGGAGGTTCTCTTCTAATGAGCTTCGTTTCGTTCCCCAAATGGTGAGCCCCCCTTCAAAAGAGCCACCACCTGTCCACTGCTGAAGTGTATCCAGGGGGTGGAAGGGGGTGAGCAGCCTCGATGTCAAAGCAGGGGCAGAGAAAGGGCGGGCCTTGGCCTTCTTGGAGGCAGGTGTTCGTGGGGGCCATTACTGGCCCTGGGCTCACAGCCCCCCAAAGTCTGTTGCCAGCGCTAGACCAACCCCTCTCCTAACATCAGAGGAGCCTGGCTGCTGGGTCAGGCCAAGAGCCCAGCATCGTGCCCTCAGTGGCCAACCAGAGGCCCCACTGGGAAGCCTGAAAGCAGGCCTCGAGGGCAACAGCAACACTCACCCCCAAATGACATTCCCAGCAACTGGTATTCAGAGACATTTCCTGCCTCTGACAGTGGAGGGAGCAACAGAGCCATCGTGGTCAGCAGCCATTGAGCCTCTAGAAACGTGTGCAACCCACTTTGAAAGCCATCCAAGTTGGCAGGCATAGAATCATAGAATAGTAGAGTTGGAAGGGGCCTATAAGGCCATCAAGTCCAACCCTCTTGGGCATCCCAAAGTGCAGCCGCTGTTCCCTCCCGCCCCATGCAAGGCGGCTTACTCTGCACCAGGACAGCTCCCCCCCATAAAAAATCTGGAGGTTGCAAGAAAGCCAGGCAATGGAAGCAATGGAGTTTGGGCTCTGTTTTGCATGACATGGGATTGGAGTTGATTGCACGGAGAAGCCCTCAGGTTCTTAAAAGGGGTGGAGCCTGGGAGTTTATTCCCCCCTCCTCCGTCCCCACTTTCCCCCCCTTCTTTGCGAAGGAAACTGACCAGGCCGGAACAGGGAGGTGCAACGACCAACCAGAGACTCAGAAAAGGGGTGGAAGACATGCAGCCTTCCGGTCCTCAGTCGGAGGCTGGAACTGGTTTCATTGCCGTCGTACCTCTTTCATTCCCCCTCCTTGCGTTTCTTTGGACCGGCACCCTTCCGCATTGCTGCTCTCATCTGGGAACCGGAAGTGTTTCGGAGTCTAAGGACAACCCTACCCCTTTGGCCTATTAACCATTAGAGTTCCATTGACCTTTTTGAGCAAATCTAGCTCGAGGGACCATCTCGACACCATCTCGTGGTGTCACCTGGTGCGGCCCGCACCTGGCGCACCGCCCTAGTGACGCCCCTGTCCTTTGGTTCAGCTGTGAGAGTTGAATAGTGAGGCTCTTCATTCAGTACTGCCATTCTGCCAGCCCTCATGTGGGAGATTCAGGAGATGGTGATCTGTTCTGTTAGAATTAGGGGAGGTTAAGGACAGCGTTCTTACTCCCTTTCTGCCACCCCTGCTTCACAAATCTGACCCACTATGCTTTTCAGATTATCCGGTAGAGCTGCCATCATTTCCTACACCCCCCTTTCCCAGACAGGAGGACTCTGGGAGGCCAATTTAGTACTTATGATTCTGTGGTCCTAGGGACAGCACACCCTGCGCTTCCCAGCCAAGTATCTACCTGATCCTAAGTCACTCCTTACCTCCAGGATATTGGTCCTCTCAGGTGTAAAGCTGTTTGGCTGGTCCACTGCAGGCTTTTTCCTGATGGTGGATGAGGCACAAAGGCTGCATATCACAGGCCACCTTTTAAGGATATTTCTTCCCACAGAGGTTTGCTGGGCACTGGGCAATCTTGGATCAATTCAACCGGAACTCACGTAGTGCAAGTGCATGTGTGTTATGTGCCTTAAAGTCTATTACAACTTATGTCAACCCTCAGAATCAGGTACCTCTATTAGCATCTATCCCAAACCTCCCTGTTCAGATCTTGTAAGTTCAAGTCTGTTGCTTCTTTTATGGCAACAATCCATCTCTTGTTGGCCTTCCGCTTTTTCTACTCCCTTCTGTTTTTCTCAGCATTATTGTCTTTTCTAGTGAATCATGTCTTCTCATGGTGTGTCCAAAGTATGATAGCCTCAGTTTCATCATTTTAGCTTCTAGTGACAGTTCTGGTTTAATTTGTTCTAAACACCTAATTATATGTCTTTTTCACAGTCCATAGTACCCGCAAAGCTCTACTCCAACACCACATTCCAAATGAGTTGATTTTTCTTTTCACTGTCCAACTTTCACATCCATACATAGAGATCAGGAATACCATGGTCTGAAAGATCTTAACTTTGGTGTTCGGTGATCCATCTTTGCATATGAGGATCTTTTCTGATAGCTTCCCTCCCCAGTCCAAGACTTATTCTGATTTCTTGACTGTTGTCTCCAATTTGTGTAATGACTGTGCCGAGGTATTGATAATCCTTGACAAGTTCAATGTCCTCATTGCCAACTTTAATGTTACATATCTCTTCTGTTGTCATTACTTTAGTGTTCTTGATGTTCAGCTGTAGTCCTGCTTTTGTGCTTTCCTCTTTAACTTTCATCAGCATTCATTTCAAATCATTACTGGTTTCTGCTAAGAGTATGGTATCGTCTGCATTTATTTATTTATTTATTTATTTATTTATTTATTTATTTATTTATTTATTTATTTATTAGTTGCCCATCTGGCTGGTTGTCCAGCCACTCTGGGCGATGTACAAATAAAAACATGTATTTACATTAAAACATTAAAATCTCAACAGTAATAGTAAAACCTAGCCCACCCCAAGAGCCTGCCTGAAGAGCCAGGTCTTCAAGGCCCGGCGGAAGCTCATCATAGTGGGGGCATGGCGGAGATCATTTGGGAGGGAATTCCACAAAGTGAGGGCCACAATTGAAAAAGCCCTCTCCCTAGTCTTCACCACTTTACCTGTTTTAACTGGTGGGATGGAGAGAAGGCCTTTTGAGGTTGATCTTGTTGAGTGGATCGCTAATGATGATGGAGGCACTCTTTCAAATAGACTGCGCTGAAACCGTGCAGGTTTTTAAAGGTTAAAACCAACACCATGAATTGGGCCTGGAAAATAACTGGTAAACGGTGTAACTAACACTGGAGTAATGCGATCTCGCCGGCGGCTACCTTTAATCAGGCGGGCTGCCATATTCTGTACCAGTTGCAGCTTCCGGACCATTTTCAAGGGTAACCCCGCATATCTTCAATTATTGATATTTCTCCCTCCAGTTTTCACACTTCCTGCATCTTCTTCCAATCCATCTTTCTATATGATATGTTCTACATATAGATTAAACAAATAGAGCGTTGTGTTGCAGGTAAATGTGATGTTCCTGTATTAATGTAAATATGGTAAGTGCTGTTTGTATAGAAGATATATGGTAAGTGGAGTGAAAGAGGAGGGGGGAGTAGATGAGCAGTAGAATGCTGGATGATTGGCTGAGCATTTGAATGGCTGGGAGTATAAATGGAAGGATGACAGTTGAATCTGGGTGGATGTTAGTAGGTGGATGTTAGTCGGTGGATGTGAGAGGAAGAAGGTGTTTGGTGGTGGATGTTAGGAGAGTGTGGAGAAAGAGGGAATTGGAGTTCTAGTTAATAATAAGACAAGTATCACAGGAATAGATGAAACCATATGCTTATGTACCATTATAAAAGTAATCTTGTTATTTCTGATATTTAATAAAAACTATATTTGGTTTACCGAAGGCCTGATCCTTGGCTGGGGTTTTCACAGACCAGAAGGGAGGGCAAGGAAATTACCAAGGCTGAAGGGAAACAGTAACGAATGGTGGCAGTGGTGAAGAGGAGATTATAACATTCATAAGTATCTAGAGCAACCCTGAGTTATATGAGTTATCTATGTAGATGCAAAGGGGTTGGGAACAGCATAAGCACAGAGTCACAAAAGTAACCAGATAGAGAGAGGCTCAGACAAAGTCTCTGGGAACATTGGTTATAGGATGTGACTGGTGGTGCTGCCTAGCAGAGGGATCTAGTGAGATCTGTGCTAGAGCGGAGAGAGAAACCATAAAAAAGGACAGTCCGGACTGGTGGAGTCCCTGGTGGTGCCTAGTGAAAGGTAGTAGCCACAAGCAGGTAGGAACCTGACAGGGAGAGGCAGGGAAGGGCGTCACAGTAACATTTTGCGAGGGAGGGAGGGGATGCGAGTTGCCCTCTGGGCAGCGGAAAGGGCCATGTTCCTGTCAGACAGGATACATCCTATGTTTGTAAATTCCAGCTGTGCATAAGTACAGGGCTGTCCACCTTAAATGGAGGAACAAGAGAGCAGAGTTTTGTTAGAATTATCTCTAACTGAGTCTCTTTTCAAAACCAGTTATGAAGCACCTACTGCTAAACTAACTCCGTACAAGGCTTTGAGCTTTGACAGTTAACCTCTGATATCAACAGAGCTCCCAGAAATATGTTTTCATAAGTATGAATCATAATATATACACAGGATTTCTCCACAGCATTTTATCTCCTTTCTTTTTCATTCCATCAGGATACATCTGGGGGGTCAAGGCTGAGGGAGAACCATCTGAAGTATCACTGGAAAAAGCTGAGGAGCAGGTGCAGGAGCAGAAACTGAGGAATCAAGATGGAGCAAACAGACAAGAGGAGAGACAGACTCACACAGGGGACAAACCTTATAAATGCTTCAAGTGTGGCAAGAGCTTCAGTCGGAGTAGCCACCTTACTTCGCATCAAAGAAGTCACACAGGGGACAAACCTTATAAATGCTTGGAGTGTGGAAAGAGCTTCAGTCGGAGTGACAGCCTTACTTCGCATCAAAGAAGTCACACAGGGGACAAACCTTATAAATGCTTAGAGTGTGGAAAGAGCTTCAGTCGGAGTGACAGCCTTACTTCACATCAAAGAACTCACACAGGAGAGAAACCTTATAAATGCTTTGAGTGTGGAAAGAGCTTCAGTGACAGTAGCACCCTTACTTCACATCAAAGAACTCACACAGGAGAGAAACCTTATAAATGCTTGGAGTGTGGAAAGAGCTTCAGTCGGAGTAGAACCCTTACTAGGCATCAAAGATGTCACACAGGAGACAAACCTTATAAGTGCTTCGAGTGTGGAAAGAGCTTCAGTGACAGTAGAACCCTTACTCTGCATCAAAGAACTCACACAGGAGACAAACCTTATAAATGCTTCGAGTGTGGAAAGAGCTACAGTGACAGTAGCACCCTTACTTCACATCAAAGAACTCACACAGGAGAGAAACCTTATAAATGCTTGGAGTGTGGAAAGAGCTTCAGTCAGAGTAGCAACCTTAGTATACATGAAAGAACTCATACAGGGGACAAACCTTATAAATGCTTGGAGTGTGGAAAGAGCTTCAGTCGGAGTGGCCACCTTACTTCGCATCAAAGAATTCACACAGGAGACAAACCTTATCAATGCTTGGAGTGTGGAAAGAGCTTCAGTGACAATAGCAACCTTACATCGCATCAAAGAATTCACACAGGGGAAAAACCTTATAAGTGTTTGGAGTGTGGAAAGGACTTCAGTCGGAGTGACCACCTTACAATGCATCAAAGAACTCACACAGGAGACAAACCTCTTAAATGCTTGGAGTGTGGAAAGAGCTTCAGTTGGAGTAGCCACCTTACTTCGCATCAAAGAATTCACACAGGGGAAAAACCTTTTAAATGCTTGGAGTGTGGAAAGGGCTTCAGTGACCGTAGCACCCTTACTTCTCATCAAAGAACTCATACAGGGGACAAACCTTATAAATGCTTGGAGTGTGGAAAGAGCTTTAGTCAGAGTAGCCACCTTACCTTGCATCGAAGAAGTCACACAGGGGACAAACCTTATCAATGCTTTCAGTGTGGAAAGAGCTTCAGTCGGGGTAGCCACCTTAATTTGCATCACAGAACTCATACAGGGGAGAAACCTTATAAATGCTTTGAGTGTGGAAAAAGCTTCAGTGACAGTAGCGGCCTTTCTTCGCATCAAAGAACTCACACAGGGGACAAACCTTATAAATGCTTGGAGTGTGGAAAGAGCTTCAGTCAGAGTGGCACCTTTACTTCGCATCAAAGAACTCACTCAGGGGACAAACCTTATAAATGCTTGGAGTGTGGAAAGAGCTTCAGTCAGAGTAGCACCCTTACTTCGCATCACAGAACGCATACAGGGAACAAATCTTATACATGCTTGTAGTGTTGAAAGACCTTTTGTCAGAATAGCTACCTTCAGTCACATCAAAAGATCCGTTTAAGGGAAGAGATGTATAAATGCTTTGAATGTGGAAAGAACTTTAAGCAGAGTTCTGCTCTTTCTCTGCATCGAAAGATCCATACGGGGAAGCCGGGCTTCAAACATTATTTTTATGGGGAGTTTCAGACCCCCGACAATGTCCTTCTCTTAGCTTAACCACAAACTGTTCCACTTCCCTTCACCCCATGCCGTGGAGTTGGAATCGTGGAGTGGGAGTCGGAAGCAATTTTGGGTGAAGTTGGTAGAAATGTACCGAGTCCAACTCCGGCTTCAAAATAAAATTAATATTTTAATAGAATAGTTACAGGAAGCATGAAAATCATGATAATCTTGGCAGAAAGTGGGATTCTGGGTGTGGTTATTTTTCCCGTCCCCTCCAAGGGTGAAATAATGTTTGCATTTACTTACACCAACCTCTGTGCCTTTCTTTCCTTTGGTCTTGTTTCCCAAAACACAGAACTCACCCAATCTTGACAGGACATAAAAAACCCCATTTTATTGGGCCGCAGGGGCTAAGTCCGAGGTTGGATTTGCACTGAACCATTTCCATTCCATAGGCATAAAAATGGGGGCAGTATTGGTGAGGTTCTCTTCATTCAAAGGGATTGGTACAAGGGCAACACCTCCCTCCCCATGGACAGAGAGTAGGGAGCATATCCAACAGTTACTCACACTAGAGTGAAAGAGACCAACATGTATATAAAGAAACACCCCCCCTTTCCCCATTTTCCAGTATTATTTTGGCAACTCTTCAAGATTCCATTGTCACTTATCTTCCTCAATCCAGGAGGAGTTTTAGGTATCACCACCCACAATGATTCTGTGGAGGAGTCCGCCTCTTTTGGGGTTTCAAGCTTGCTGGATTCAATGCCTTCTTTCACATATAGAGAGACACCGCCACCAATACGTCCTTCCCTGTCCTTCCGATAGAGTTTATATCCAGGGATAACCGTATCCCACTGGTTTTCTCCATTCCACCAGGTCTCTGTTATGCTCACTATATCAATGCTCTTCTCTAAGACCAAGCACTCCATGAAGGAAGTGGTCCCGAATTACCAGACTTGGTAAAGGAGAGCAAAGCAGAAGGAGGGGTAAATCAGTTGGAATGGTCAGAGGAGGTGGAGGAAGAAGTCAAGTGTTGAAGGAAAAACTTTCCAGACCAAGATTGTGCTCCAAAAGACAGAGGTTTATTGATCAATAACATAAAATACCAGTATGCATAATGGCAGAGGAAGCTCTCTCGAACTTCACTCTGCCAATCAACAGGAAAACGTTGCTTTTTATAGTGATTGCTGCATCATACATACATTGTACCTTATGACCCCTTGGGGCCAATCCCTACCCAAGTATCCTCCCCTGAGGGCAGGTACCTGGTCCCAGTGTCTCAAACTGTTTATGTCCGTTTAGAGAAAGAGGAAGGGCCCTTTGCCCATGTTCTGACATCTCACAAGGTACAAAACAAGACACCCAATCACATCTGAAGAAGAGTTATAGTTCTAACTTTTACTCAATACAATTTCAGCATATGTGGTGTTCTCCTAAGAAACATTCTTACAACAGTTCCTCTTTTTCTTTAACACTGAGTTGCCTTGATTGTGGCTCCGGAAACATGCTAACCACAAACCACAATCTCTTCTGACAAAATGTTAGGAGAACATCGAAACAACAACAAAAACTTCCCTATTATATTGAACACTGCAAACAATATATTTATGATATTGAACACTGCAAACAATATATTTTAGCCATATTAAACTAAACAGAGTAAATATTTTGACCTGAGGGAATAAAATCGAAATTCCTTCCACACAAGGAAGAAATTTTGGGAGTTTTAAAGAATGGGGGTCTCTTTAGCAACAGACCTGGCAGAACCAGAGTAGCCAAACATACAATTGACACTGGAAATCATGCCCCAATCAGATCTGTTCCTTACCCTGTGAATGGGAAAGTATTGAATGAGATCAGAAAGGAATGTCTAGCAGTCGTGTGGGGCCTGAGCAAGCTGCATCCATACATGTGGGGATGAAGATGCACGGTCATGACTGATCATCGTGCGTTGCTGTGGCTGGATACCATGCGAAACAATAATACCATGCTGCAGAGGTGGTCCTGGGCATTGCGGGAATACCAGGTGGACTTTGTTTTCATAAAAGGAAAGGACCATGTGTTGGCGGATGGACTTTCGAGGCAGGTGGCCGGGACTGCAGTCATGTGACCCAGACATGGGACTGAAAGGACACTTTACCCCTGAGTGACTCACCTACATAATTATCGTGTCATATTAGTCCTGAATCAGGAGTAATACTGTTTTAAGGGGAGGAATGTGATGTTCCTGTATTTGAATGTAATGTAAATATGGTAAGTGCAGGTTTATTATAGGAAATATGGTAAGTGGAGTGAGTGAGAAGGGGGAGTACATGGGCTGTGTGTTTGAATGGCTGAAGGCAGGGCCCATGAGAGGGGGGTGCAGGGGTACATCTTACCTGGAGGGGAGCTCCCTTTTCCTCCCTTTGTTATGTCATTTCCTGCTGGCTCCCATTCTGCAAGCTTGCTACAAATGGTGCTTTTTTCCCTTTCCCCCCTAACTTGTGCAAAAAAGCATAACATTGTTCAAACAAATATTTGTATTTCTGTTGGATTCTGAAAATACAAATAATCAAACTTGAGGATTTTTTTCATTTTTTATGAAACTTACTCTGGAAGAAACTGAGCATGCTTGGTGGCCAAGGTAACAAGAGGAAGAGATACTTTGACCTTAAGAGGGCATGGTCATTAGGAAGCTAGATTAACCCTTCCCCTTTAGTATGAAAGGAAAAATGCAGTTTGAGGGCTCATATAAGCTAAGCAGTGTGGACCTTTAAACCCTATCACGATGAGAAAATCATCTCTCCAAAATGTATTCTCACAAATCAGGAGCCCAGAAAAGAAAAGACAAGAAAGAACGAGAGGAAAATGAAAAAAGGGGTCAACAAAAGCTCTTTCAATTTGGATTAAGTGCGGCTTCAAACATTTTTATATTGAACTCACCTACAGAATTGGAGCAAGAAGAAACTGTTGGAAACCTCATCCCCAAACAAGGAGCAGTTGATTTGGGTAATCATGCACAGTCTTTTGATGAAGGGGCAGATGCAGAAAATGAAAATGGAAAACAGAAAGAAACAGACATACAGATGCATGTGGAAGTGAATTTGGAAGATGAGAGGCGTAATCATAATGTAGGCCTTGACATTGGATGTATCACAACCGAGTTTCCATCTCAAAAGGAAATAGAAAAGTATGTTACGAATGGTCACATCCCTCTGCCTAAAACATTCCCAAAAGACACCTGCAATCAAGTGTTCCCAGAAAGCATACTGAAATTTCAAAGCACTAATGGAGAGCTACATGTAAGAGACTGGCTTGTCTGGAGTCAACAGAAACAAGCTTTATATTGCTTTCCATGTCAATTATTTTGGCACAAGACAGTCAAGACTAGCACTTCTGCGTCTAAGTCTGCACTGGTATCTGCTGAAGGCTGGGATTTTAATGGGAAGTGACAGAAACTTTCCTACAGGATCCCAAAACATGAAAAAGGCAATAGTCACAGAGAATGTTACCTAGCTTGGCGAGAACTAGAAAGGCGCCTGCTGTCTGAGAAAGGAGTTGACATCTGTGATGTCCCTGCTTATATTGTAAATATGGTAAGGGCTGGTTATATAGAAGACATATGGTAAGTGGAGTGAAAGAGGAGGGGGGAGTACATGAGCAGCAGAATGCTGGATGATTGGCTGAGCGTTTGAATGGCTGGGAGTATAAATGGAAGAATGACAGTTGAATCAGGGTGGTTGTTGTGGTGGATGTTGGAGGTTGAGAGAGGTGTTTAGAGGTTGTTGTTGTTGTTGAGAGTGAGTCGGAGTTCTGAGGCAATTAATGAGAAGTAAAGTACATGTCAGAATATAGATGAAACCATACACTTGTAAACAAAGTCTTAAATAATCTTGTTATTTCTAGTACTAAATAAATATTTCTTGGTTAAACAAAAGCCTGATTCCTTCAGCTGGGAAACACAAACCAGGGGGGATAGCAAGTAACCAAGGCTGAACAGTTGTATCAAATGGTGGCAGCGGCAGAGCAGAGGAAATTGTATCCAGTACCACAGAGGAAACCCAGGGCTGTAAGCTTCAGAGTCAAGGGGCTGCAGGGGGGTTATAAATTACCTATACCCAGTGACACAAGGTATCGGAATAGCCAGGCAGAGACTAGGCACTGTCGATTGGCTAAAGGGTTACAGAGTGTTGGGTAGTGTGGCCTAGCAGGGGGATCTGTTGAGATCTGTGCTAGTGCTGTAAAGGGTAAGAAGGAAACCTGACGTTCCTGTCTGCTGATAGCCAGAAGTGAGAGCTTCACGGGTGGTGCTGGGGAAGGATGTCACAACCTCATCTTAGAAGCATCAATCAAAACTGAAGCTGTGAAATGGTACAACCTTTTAAAGCGCATCATCAATGTTGTACTCTTCTTGGGAGAACGTGGTCTAGCATTTACTGGTTCATCCCATCGAATTGGTGATTCAAACAATGGAAACTTTTTAGGACTCACTGAACGGCTCTCCAGGTGGAACCCCATCCTTCAGGAACATGTGCTAAGTGTAGAGGAGTCACAGAAAAGGAGTGAGCGGCTTCAAGTTCATTATCTGTCCCCTGACTCACCAAATGAATTTATTGCAGAATGTTCGAATCTTGTGAAACAACACATTTCGCTCGAGAGGCAATCTGCAAAGTACTTTGCAATAATAATAGATTCCATACCAGATTCTTCCCATATTGAACAAACAACATTTCTCTTGAGATACGTACTTTTGAAAGAAACACAGTATGAGATTCAAGAAAGATTTCTCAAATTTGCAGATTGTAGCAACAAAAGAGGGGAAGAAATTGCTCAGTTGATAAGTGATACGTTGAAAGAACATGCTATTCCTCTCAGTGATTGTAGAGCTCAAGGCTACGATAATGTGGCAAATATGGACGGAAAATACAACGGCAGACAAGAAAAAATACAAGAACAATGCTCAACAGCAATTTTTTCACCTTGCGGTTGTCACACACTCAGCTTATGTGGAAATGATGCTGCTGAATGCATACCTGAAGCAATAACCTTTTTCAGAACAATTCAAACTGTGTACCACTTGTTCAGTACCAGTGCTAAGCGGTGGGAATTACTACAAAACCGTATTGGTTGTTCTCTTCATGGTATGTCTGAAACAAGATGGTCATAAGGACATAAGAACATAAGAAGAGCCTGCTGGATCAGGCCAGTGGCCCATCTAGTCCAGCATCCTGTTCTCACAGTGGCCAACCAGGTGCCTGGGGGAAGCCCGCAAGCAGGACTCGAGTGCAAGAACACTCTCCCCTCCTGAGGCTTCCGGCAACTGGTTTTCAGAAGCATGCTGCCTCTGACTAGGCCTCCATGAATTTGTCTAATCTTCTTTTAAAGCCATCCAAGCTGGTGGCCATTACTGCATCTTGTTGGAGCAAATTCCATAGTTTAACTATGTGCTGAGTAAAGAAGTACTTCCTTTTGTCTGTCCTGAATCTTCCAACATTCAGCTTCTTTGAATGTCCACGAGTTCTAGTATTATGAGAGAGGGAGAAGAACTTTTCTCTATCCACTTTCTCAATGCCATGCATAATTTTATACACTTCTATCATGTCTCCTCTGACCCGCCTTTTCTCTAAACTAAAAAGCCCCAAATGCTGCAACCTTTCCTCGTAAGGGAGTCGCTCCATCCCCTTGATCATTCTGGTTGCCCTCTTCTGAACCTTTTCCAACTCTAGAATATCCTTTTTGAGATGAGGCGACCAGAACTGTACACAGTATTCCAAATGCGGCCGCACCATAGATTTATACAACGGCATTATGATATCGGCTGTTTTATTTTCAATACCTTTCCTAATTATCACTAGCATGGAATTTGCCTTTTTCACAGCTGCTGCACACTGGGTCGACATTTTCATTGTGCTGTCCACTACAACCCCGAGATCTCTCTCCTGGTCGGTCACCGCCAGTTCAGACCCCATGAGCGTATATGTGAAATTCAGATTTTTTGCTCCAATATGCATAATTTTACACTTGTTTATATTGAATTGCATTTGCCATTTTTCTTCCCATTCACTCAGTTTGGAGAGGTCTTTTTGGAGCTCTTCGTAATCTCTTTTTGTTTTAACAAACCTGAACAATTTGGTGTCATCAGCAAACTTGGCCACTTCACTGCTCACTCCTAATTCTAGGTCATTAATGAACAAGTTGAAAAGTACAGGTCCCAATACCGATCCTTGAGGGACTCCACTTTCTACAGCCCTCCATTGGGAGAACTGTCCATTTATTCCTTCTCTCTGCTTTCTGCTTCTTAACCGATTTCTTATCCACAAGAGGACCTCTCCTCTTATTCCATGACTGCTAAGCTTCCTCAGAAGCCTTTGGTGAGGTACCTTGTCAAACGCTTTTTGAAAGTCTAAGTACACTATGTCCACTGGATCACCTCTATCTATATGCTTGTTGACACTCTCAAAGAATTCTAATAGGTTACTGAGACAGGACTTTCCCTTGCAGAAGCCATGCTGGCTCTGCTTCAGCAAGGCTTGTTCTTCTATGTGCTTAGTTAATCTAGCTTTAATAATACTTTCTACCAGTTTTCCAGGGACAGAAGTTAAGCTAACTGGCCTGTAATTTCCGGGATCCCCTCTGGATCCCTTTTTCAGATCGTGTTGAATGTGTAAAACCTTTTGCAGCTCACTTGCCTGGCATTAAATTAGCACTGGAAGACCTCCTAGAACTAAATTTGACGGCCAAAACAAGAAACGAAGTCCATGGAGTTTTATTATATGTGACATCTTTTGCCTGTGTGTTAATGTCAGCCATGTGGTATAAAATATTAGCTGGCATAGATATTTACAACAAGGTCATCCAAGCTAGAGATGCCACACTGGATGTTGAAGTAGCAAACATAGAAACTCTCCTCACAGACCTGACAAAACTTCGAAAGAACTGGAAATGCATGTGGAATGAAGCCAAATTGGTTGCGTCAAACCTAAATATAGAAATAAAACTCTCCCGTAGATGTGATGGAGTTAGGAGCAAGAGGGCAAGGCCGCATGATGGCAGCACACCTGATGCTAACTTGAAAGAAATGAATGACACAGATGATACTCAAGAAGAGGCCTACTTCAGAAAGTGAGTGTTTTACATTTTGGTAGACAATGTTATAGTAGGATTAACTGTCCACTTCAATGCTGTTAAGCAGTTGGCAGAAAAAATTGATTTCTTGTGGAAATATCTCACCATGTCTGAAAGTGATGTGGAGAGAAAAGCTTTATCTTTATCAGAGCAATATCCTGCTGACCTTAATGGTGATGATTTTGGAAAAGAAATGCAACATTTACCCTCAGTACATAAAGCAAATTTTGTAAATGCACAGTTAAAGCCATCAGATCTGTTGAACTTGTTAACAGAGTACAGACTTGGTGACCTGTTTCCAAATGTTTGTGTTAGCTTAAGAATACTATTAACAATTGCAGCAACAGTAGTTTCTGGAGAGAGGTCATTTAGCAAACTTAAGCTAATTAAGAATTATTTAAGGTCTACAATGTCTCAGGAACATCTTGTGGATTTGGCCAGGCTAAGTATTGAATCAAACATTGCCAGAACAATTTATTTTCATGCTGTGATTCGAAATTTTTCACAAAAAAAGGCCAGGAAAGCTCTTTTTTTTAAAGTAAATAGTAAGTTTATCTACCTTGTTTCAATGTGAATTCTTTCTCCTTATCTGTATTGTAGCATAAACAAAGATGTTCAAATCAAATGTGCTTTCTTATCTCTGATCCTCTTTTATTTTATTTATATTTATTTATATTTATCGTGGAGGGAGTATAAGAGCATAAGGCCTTAAATGCAGAAAATTAACAGAGTGCTCCACTCCAGCCCTCTCTCGTCTTCCATACCCTTTTTGACCTTACAGGCTACAGCTCATGGCATAAAATCGTGGTGGATAAAAACAGAATGACTAATGGAGAAGGGAAGGGGCCCAAAATAAACTTTGTACCCTCTGATAAAATTCCTCTGAGAGGCCCTGGCTGAAGGTATAAATGAGAGGTTGACAGTTGAGTCTGGGTGGTGGGTGTTAGAGGTGGTGGGTGTTGAAGGTCGATGTGGAGAGAAGGTGGCTGTTGAGAGATTGGATTAAGAGTTCTGAGGCAAATATTAGGAATTAAGTACATAAGAGAATCATATATGAAACCATACGCTTGTCAACAAAATCTATATGTAATCTTGTTATTCCTAGTGTTATCAATAAATATTTTCTTGGTTTACTTAAAGCCTGATTCCTTAGCTGGAGTGCACAGACCAGGGGGGAAGGCAGAGTAACCAAGGCTGGAGAAGAAATTATATCTAATGGTGGCAGCGGTAAAAGAAGAGATATTGTATCAGCATTCAGTACCACAGAGCAACCCAGAGCTGAGAGCTTCATAAGCAAGAGGCTTCAGGAGGGTTGGGAATTACCTATACACACAGACACAAGGTATCAAAATAGCCAGGAAGAAACAAAGGCACAGTCTAGAGGCTATATTGGATACACAGAGTGTTGGGTAGTGTGGCCTAGCAGGGGGATCTTTTGAGATCTGTGCTAGAGTGGAGGGAGGTAAAAATAAACATGACGTTCCTGACTGGGGGTGGCCAGAGGTAGGCTACACATCTTAAGGTGGGCCTGACAGAGGTGAGACATCACTAGTGGTCACAGAGGAGGGAAGGACATCACAGTCCTGGCTTTCAGTCTCCTACCTAGCAACCTAAATTTTGCTTCCAGGACCTCATGGCTGCATTTCCCCATGTCATTGGTGCCAACATGCACCACGACCACTTACTCCTCCCTAGCACTGTCTACCAAACTATCTAGATGATGGGCAATATCTGCAACCTTCGCACCAGGCAGGCAAATCACTTTGCGGTCTGCACACCCATCACACACCCCACGAGAGGATAGCTGCTCATCCCCCAAGGAATGGGTCCCTTCTAAGGGATCGTTTCCCTCTTCCTCAGCTGGATGCTCTCCTTCCCTGAGACCATCGTTCTCCATGATAGCAGAAGAGCTATCATCCTTGGAGTGGGACACAGCTATAATGTCCCTGAAGGCCTCCTCCACACACCTCTCTGCCTCTCTCAGCTTGGCCTCCTTGGCCTCAAGGAAATGAAGTCATTCCCGGAGAGCCAGGAGCTCATTGCACTGAGAGCACACCCACGACTTCTGTCCAACAGGCAGATAGTCGTACATGCTGCAGGCGGTGCAAAACACTGGAAAGCCGCCACACCCCTGCTGGCTTCTTACCTGCATAGTTTTGTTTAAGGTTTATTACGTCAATGGGTTGGAGACTGCGGTTTAGTTGAGGTCAGGGGACAGATGGGCAGAGTGGGGTGCCCTGGCCTCCTTGCCCTGCTGCCGAACTCGCTCTGCTGCTTAACTCGCCTTGACGCTTTGTCAGCTGGGGCTCCCTCTAGCTCGTGGAGCAGGCTCCCTCGCTAGGGTGCTCTGACTTTATATGTGTGGCTGGTTCCTCCCAGCTACTGCTGCCAGCCAATGATGTGTTAATTGAGGCTGATGGCTCAACTGTCAGCTGGGTCTTAACTCCTTGGTATTATCTCAATCAATCTTTATTAATACGGTCAAGAGACCAGCAATAAACAATATCCAGTGATACATATTCATACATTTAATTAATATAAACCTGGGATTTGTTAAAGTTAAAATATTTTAAAAACATCAGTTTATAAAATTATAAAATTATAAAACACAATGTGAGACCAGTGCTGCACGCTGCTTTATAGCTGCAGCGCAATACCTTGCGACCAAAAATGTAACAGGAGAGTCCACATCTGCTAAGAGGTATTTTGTATATAGTACTGAATCTCGGCCTGGAAATGTTTGGAGAAGGGGGGTAATATATCGCCCTCTTAGCTCATTATAAAACTCACCGTTTAATAAAACATGATCAATGTTTTCTAAAGAACCACGGCCACACGGGCAAACTCGTTCTGACAGTGGTATTGCATGAAGTCTGCCATATAATCTAGCAGAAGGTAAAACATTGTGTTTGGCCTTTGTGAAAGCTTTTCTTATTCTGTGATCTTCCAGACTCTTCAGGTGATTCGCAAGCAGATAAGGAGAACTATATGATTCCCCATTTATATTTGTATATTGAAGGGTACTCTGTTTTTGTATTTCCACATCCAAAATTCTTTGAACAATTATTAGATTAGCTTGTTGGAAACCTATAGACAAAATGAAGGGCTGAGATAGACCTAAAGATGTAAGTTTTAGTGCTAAGGAATTCCTCCAATCCGACTGGAAGGAGTCCGTGAGTACTAAAGGAGACAGTCCCACTGGAAGGAACACTAATTTTAACCAAAATTTTAATTTGAGAACCCAGATGCGTGATTCAAGGGTTGGGAGTCCAACTTCCAGACGTAAAACGTTGTTTGGAACACAGGAAGGGACTCCCAAAATGGACCTAAGAAACTTCGTTTGAATTGATTCAAATAAGGAAAAATTAGTATATACACTTGCCTGAGCACCATACAGTAATTGTGAAACAATTTTGGAGGTAAATACCTTTAATGGTATTATCTCAGTCTTCCTTCCTTAGAGGGAGGGCTGTTTAAAGACTTTGACTAGTGGTACTATGAAAGGTTAACTAGCTTTTACTCTATTTTTATTTTATTTGCTGACAACAACCACTTTTATCAGTGCAAGTTCCCCTGTAGTTTTACGTGGTGCCTTGCACTCTGGCCTGAACAAACTAGACTAGCTTTTGGCTGCTTTTAATCTAAGCAAGGGGCTGAGATTCCAGGCGAGTCTTTTTTAGTTTTTGCTTTCCCACCTAGAACAGCCTGACTTTTTTTTAACCTAGGGAAACAGAGCTTGTGGTTGTGTTTAAGGAAGGCTAAAGCTGCCCTTTTGAGCAAAGACTGAGCTGACTCTCTCCCTGTATGTATTGGTGGAGTTTCCTTTTTCCCCTTCTCTCCGACTGGAATTTAGCCTTGTTTACAGTGTACCCTGAAGCTTTCCTGCTAGGGTGGTGTTGAAAACTAGCTTTCTATAGGGTTCCTTCTCCTAGGATCTGTCTCCTAAGATATAGGTTCTTTCAGGATTTGGCTCCTAGCTCAGGGTGACCTTAGGCTGCCCTTATTACTTATTACTCTCATAGATCATAGAATCATAGAATAGTAGAGTTGGAAGGGGCCTATAAGGCCATCAAGTCCACCCCCCTGCTCAATGCAGGTAATAACACAGAATGCAAAACAGGAGCACCAGGATCTAGGGAAGGCGTTGGCATAGGCTGGGCTACTTGGGGAAGCTAATCCACATCCCATTTCATGCACTGGGGGGAGGTGAAACTTCTCATATTGGGAGGGAATGGCATAAACTGGGAGTTGATGAGCATGGCTCCCCAGGAGATGCATGGAGGACCAGGAATGCCAGGCCTTGGAGGAGATGCTGCTTCTGGCCACAGGCTGCCAGGGTCACACAGGGACTGCTCAGTGAGGAATGACGGTCCAGAAACATGTCATGCGAAATAATGGGCTCAAGTTATGTTGCAGAAAAGCAAAGAAGTGCCTGAGTGAGATTTCTGTGTGTTTGAATCCTTGCTAAACACCACACCTTCCCTAGAATTAGTCACACTCAGACTGTAAACTTCAAAATAACAAATAACTACTTTATTCTGGAAGTACCAACCTGAGAGGAAAGAGTTCTACATCTAGTTAACCAGCTAAGTTGGAGGCACAAACACAAAGCCTAGTCTTTGCCCTCCTGTTGTGTGAGGAGAGAGACAAAGAGAAGATTCAGATCTATCTCTCTCTCTCTCTCTCTCTCTCCTTCCCAAGAGAACAAAGAAGTGAGAAACTGCAGTCAGCATCCTAAGAATATCAGTTTACACAGGAAGGAAGAGTCAGCAGGAGATCAAAGGATAGATACAGCCTAGGAATCAGGAGATCTCCTCTCTATCTACCGTTTTTAACCCTATGCAGACCAACCCAACAGTTCAAGCTGATCCATGTGTTCCAACAAGTTACAGGAAGGCAGATTTTGGCTGAACATCAGAAAAAACTTCTTAATTGTTAGAGCAGTATGGCAGTGGAACCAATGAACCAAGGAAGTGGTATGCCCTCCAACACTGGAGGCCTTCAAGAGGCAGCTGGACAGGCATCTGTCTGGGATGCAGTAATTTGGATTCCTGCATTGAACAGGGGTTTGGACTTGGTGGCCTTGTAGGCCCCTTCCAACTCTTCTATTCTATGATTCCAGACTCTATGATGTCCACCATCTATCTTCATCCACAGTCGCTCCTTCATCAACAGTGGTGTACCCTAGAAATCCTGTGGAACTGGGGGACCCCAACATCCTCATCTGCTTCGTGGACCGCTTCTCTCCCCTGGTGCTGAACATCACCTGGCTGAAGAACAACGAGGCGGTCTCGCAGGGCATGGAGGAGACAGACTTCTACCCCAGCATGGACAACACCTTCCGCAAGTTCTCCTACCTCACCTTTGTCCTGGAGCAGGGGACTTCTACGTCTGCCAAGTGGAACACTGGGGCCTCCCTGAGGGCAGGATGGAGAAAATCTGGCGTAAGCAAGAATTGACCTTCTCCCTGCTTTCAAAATCAGAAATCTAGATTCTGAACTCATAAGAAATACATTCTTAAGATCTGAGCAACTTAAACATGCGTCCTCTTTTGCACAATTTATTCTGTTTTTACTAGCTGTAGCAGAGAGGGAGGAGCTCACCTGTCTTCTGGGGTTTCATGAGATATTGCTACTCATTTGAATTTTCAAGCATAGGGTCTAGTAACTTGCATTGTTTTTTTATAAAGCAAAGATTGGAGTCTCAGAAGGGTGATGAATTCTGTGCCCCCAAATCCCGTTGTGTGTTTTTGATCACACAGTTCTCTCCTGGATAAGATAAGAAACATGTAGGCTGAGGGCACCTTGTGGGGCAACTGAGAGAACATGGCAAGAGAGCCCTTGCTGGGCAGAAGGTGGTGACGTGGATGCAGCTCAGCCTGGGATTCAGGGGGCAGGTGGAGGGAGGATGGCTCTCTCCTCAGCAAGGGATGGAGGACACACAGACAGGATCTCATGCACAGTCCATTCCTCCTCTCCGCAAATTCCAAGGAGATGACTCTCATTCCTGAGACAGCCGAGAACGTGCTCTTTGGCCTGGGCTTGTCCATTGGCATTCTGGGCATCCTTCCTGGCCCCATCATCTCCATCAAGGCCACGAGGATGAATGGCACGATCACAGGGGCCTCATGTGAGTCAGAAAGAGATCCCACCCGACAGACGTTGCCATAGTGTGGAGATTGCAGCCGGCAATGGAGAGGGTTTGGGGTTCGGGGAGTTGGCAAAGGGGGCTGCCAGGCTCTGTGTCAATGGAAGCATCCAGTAGAGGATGAATGACTCTCTGCAGCCACAGGGGCTCCCTCACCCCAGAGAAGACCCTCCTGCAGGCCTGCAACCTTCAGCATTTGGGGACCCAGATCTCCAAGGAGCCACGCTTGCTTTTCATGTAGAATGCTTCCTTACCAGTGAATGGGGAGGGTGGGTCACCCTCCAAAGGGCTTTGCCACCATGTGGGCGTCATCCTGCCCAGAGGGTGCTCAGATCTCAGCACTGGCCTTTCAATCTCCTAGGTCACATGTTGAAGGTCACTGAGGGGGCACCTCTCTTGTTTCCAAAGGGAAACAGCCAACAGAGCTCTGTGCCCAATGCCAGCTGGGCATCACAACAGGGACCACACCCGGCACAGCCAGACTTCAGCAGGCTACACTCTTACACATATAGAGTTTGTCCTCTTGAGTCTTCCTCTCACTCGCTTCCCCTTTTCCGTATTCAGAGTTGAGTCTGAAGGACTCCTCTCCTGTTGAAGCTGGTCAGGGTTGGATTAAGTGTCAGTTTGCACTGAAGGTGCCCACAAATGAGACCAAATCATGTGGGGTGTGGCATGTATGGGCCCTGTGCCCCTAACCTTCACTCCCAAACCTAAATCCTGCAACAATAACAAAGAAACAAAAACAAGGAAACCCACATTGTGCTTCAAAGACTTTGCTCTTTTTTGCAAAACTTTTTCTGCTTCAAAGAATTTTGCTTTTTCAGACATGGCATGTGACTGCAAAGGGAGATTTCATACCGAGATAGTCAGTGGTGGAGGGATGTCTATCCACTGGAAACAGAGGGTGGGGAATGTTAGCCATAAAAACAGTAGGAGACAAAGGATCTCTCTCTGCAGAGATAAGGTCTAGAAACTTGCTTTAATTTGAGAGAGAGAGAGAGAGAGAGAGATTTGATTCTGTGGGTGCCTGTGATGTTCCTGCTTATATTGTAAATATGGTAAGTGCTGGTTATATAGAAGACATATGGTAAGTGGAGTGAAAGAGGAGGGGGAGTACATGAGCAGCAGAATGCCGGATGATTGGCTGAGCATTTGAATGGCTGGGAGTATAAATGGAAGATTGACAGTTGAATCAGAGTGGTGGATGTTGGAGGTTGAGAGAGGTGTTTGGAGGTTGTTGTTGTTGAGAGTGAGTCGGAGTTCTGAGGCAATTAATGAGAAGTAAAGTACATGTCAGAATATAGATGAAACCATACGCTTGTAAACAAAGTCTTAAGTAATCTTGTTATTTCTAATACTAAATAAATATTTCTTGGTTAAACAAAGCCTGATTCCTTCAGCTGGGAAACACAAACCAGGGGGGATAGCAAGTAACCAAGGCTGAACAGTTGTATCGAATGGTGGCAGCGGCGGATCGGAGGAAAGTGTATCCAGTACCACAGAGGAAACCCAGGGCTGTAAGCTTCAGAGTCAAGGGGCTGCAGGGGTTTTTAGAAATTACCTATACCCAGTGACACAAGGTATCGGAATAGCCAGGCAGAGACTAGGCACAGTCGATTGGCTAAAGGGTTACAGAGTGTCGGGTAGTGTGGCCTAGCAGGGGGATCTGTTGAGAGCTGTGCTAGTGCTGTAAAGGGTAAGAAGGAAACCTGACGTCCCTGTCTGCTGATAGCCACAAGTGAGAGCTTCACAGGTGGTGCTGGGGAAGGACGTCACAACGCCATATTCAGGGGTGCTGTTAAGGTGCCCCGATTAAGGTTTCCTGCTCCGGGGCCTGAGCGTTGCATCTTTCCTTCTGGGCACCAGACTGCCTCTTTGTCGCTCCCAACTTAAAATTGTTTTGGGAAGCTTTGCTTACTGGCAATGGGGGTGCTCCGAAGTGCAGTGCCAGTGGGACACCCCCTCCTAGCCCCCCTCCCTCCCTCCCTCCCTCCCTCCCTCTTGATTTGCCAAGAGGCCCTTCTTTAGTCTTAATATGTACATAAGCAGCAGGTCTTGTTAATAGATTGCAGGTGGGGCAGAGGGTCCAATCCACCACATATGGTGACCTGGCCCAGAAATTCCAATTGGCTTCCCCAGAATGAGCCCTGATGGCTCCTGAGTCCATGTGTTTGAATGTCAGCCTCAGTTTGCATCTGTACCAGCAATTGCAAATGTGATGCAAATCTGTGTCATGGGCTGTTAGTGTGAGTCTTTAAAGTACGTAGCAACAAAGTTAATGAAAAGAAAGGGAAGGAGTGTGTGTGTGTGTGTGTCGGGGCCTCCATTTCCCGTTTAGCCAATCTTCCATTAAAATATTCCAGTTATCTTTAGACATTACAGAGCCCTCGGTTATTCAGTGATGCAGTTCAGGCTGTGGGGACAATCCTTGGAGGGGGTGTCAAATTAATGACAGAAGGGCGAGTGGGCCAGCAAGAGAGGATGCCATTAGCCTCTTCTGTCTCCAAACAGCTCCTTAACGCAGGTTTAGGTGATGCAACAGTGCCACCTGCTGATGACTGAAATTACTCCTCAGCCCAGTTATCAACTTTATTCGTCTCCCTCTGTGTTGTAGTGGTTAAGATGCTGGACTACAACCTGGGAGACCAGGGTTCGAATCCCCACACAGCCATGAAGCTCACTGGGTGACCTTGGGTCATTCACTGCCTCTTGGCCTAAGAGGAAGGCCATGGTAAACCCCTCTGAATACTGCTTACCACAAAACCCCCATTCATCAGGTTGCCATGAGTCGGGATAGACTTGAAGGCCGTCCATGTCCATTTTGAATGTTATTAAGCTAAAGATGTTTAGGCTGCTTCTGTAGCCAGGACAGCTGCACCACCCATGTGGTGACGGCACTGCCCGTCAGTGTGGCAAGTCCCACCAGGGCCCTGGACGACTACACCCCTGCACATAGGGGTGGCTGTCAGATTACAGCTACCATCATACCTAGCCATGCCAGTTGGGGCTGATGGGATTTGGAGTCCATC
The DNA here is from genome assembly GCF_030035675.1 of Rhineura floridana. Lineage (NCBI taxonomy): Eukaryota > Metazoa > Chordata > Lepidosauria > Squamata > Rhineuridae > Rhineura > Rhineura floridana. Next base: position 231,850,719 of record NC_084482.1, on the reverse strand, counting down.
CACATCTAGAGAACCACAGCTTAGCCACCCTGGCATAAAACAATCTATAGCTATCAGGGGTTTTGTATTCTCATTTCCGTTAGAGAGGATTCTCACATACCATCTCACCACTTGATACCTCTCACCCATCTTTCCTGCTCTGTCCATTATGTTGCAGTAACAGGTTCTCCCAGACCATGCTATGGGTCCCTGGATTATCAAGATTCTGTTGCTGACTCCTTTTCCCTGACCATTTAGAATCCTTTGAGAACATTCTGTGATGTCACAACTGCTCAACCAATGGGGCAGGTGCCCTGTAGGCAAGAGGCAGACAACAGTTGACTGTTAGCGGACTTTGTTGTCACCAAGACACTCTTTCAAAGATGACATTTCTCTAACTTTATTCCAATGCAGGGGTCACCAAGTTTTTAGACCAGTGGGCACATTTGGATGTTTGAGCAAGTGCCGTGGGCATTCTTTCCCTGCCTCCCCTCTCATTTCTTCTCTCCCCCTCCCCGGAATGACACACACACACACACACACACGTGACAGAAAGAGAAAAAGTGCATGCACACAGACACTCATGTGTCGCTTTTCCAAGGGTCAAATAATCAACCTGAGCCTTGAAAAGCACATAGAGGTAAAAGAGGAAGTAGGAAACTTCCTCCATCAGTTCCCTCTCCTGGCTATGCTTAATAGATTCCTACCAACTTCTCCATCCCATGGAGCTTTGGAGGGCCCCGCGCTTGGCGATATAGAGAAGCTGGGCTGCGGTGGGGTTTTTCTCTATCTTCATAATTTTGATGTAGTTCTTAAACGTTTTTACTTCGAATTCTATTGTTTTCTTACTGAATTCTCACTTTAACCACATGAAACTATGTATAAAGGTAAATACATTTAGGCTGTGTGTATGATATTGTAATTTAAATTTAATTTTGCTAGTTGTTTATGTCACTACTATTGCCATTACATTCAGTGATATACAGGAATTACGATTTACGAGTAACATTAGTACAAAAACATTACTAAGGATTCTGTCTGGTCTGGTATGGGAGGAGGTCCATGGGGGTGACACCATGAGTTACCGCACCAGGTGACACCACTCCTACTGACGCCACTGCGATCCAGGACTGGGGGTGGGAGGAGGCAGAGCAGCGCTTGCTTTCTTGCCTCTTTTTTTTCTAAAGTATTAAATTCCGGCTTTTACATTTGCCTACAATGAGTGCTCACCAACAAAGCAAAGCTGAAATGTAAAGGGAACAAAAGTACAAAACATTCTAGAAGAAGGTTGATTGCTGTGACACAACTTGGGTTACAAAAGCATCACATTATAGAAACGTTGAGGGGGATGGGAGAAAGTTAAGGAAAAAAGTAAAAAAAAGTTCCTTCTTCTCAACTTGGGGGTTTGCCGTTTTTCCATTTCTGAAATGGGGAGTCCACATTTGTGACTCCTCCACAGAACATCCACAGGAGAATCGCTCAGGGATTTCTTGATATTGTTGGCCTGTCATTTCCTGTATTAAATCTAAAGTTCTTTTCTAAAAGGGTTTTACTTTGGCACAACTCCAGAAAACACATACTACGAAGTCTGCGTTAATTCTTCTACATCTCCAACAGGACAAATTTTGATAAAGTGTTTTGCTTAACCTGTGTGGTATTAAGTACCATTCATCAATTGTTCTAAAGATGTTTTCTTTCAGATTGGGACTTGATAATGTGATTGGGATGTTCTTAAATAACCAAGTCCGCTCCTCTCCTAACACGGATAAATGACATTTCTTTAGATCTGCACTCCATTTCCTTTTGTACGTGTCGTTGGGTGTAATTGTTGTATTTTCACTAAGGAGAGAATCTGATATATTTTAGCAATAGCTGTCCTTTTCTCTGGCTAAAGTAAGAAAATTTCAAAAATGGTAGATGAACGTGGAACTCTGTATTTTGTCTTGATCTGCTCTGCTATGTGTTTTACTTGTAAAAACTGAAAAAATTGAGGTCTCTCGTTATTCAAAATTGCAACCATGTTTTCATAGGAAGTGATAGATCCTTGTTTAAACCAGTTGCTTCAGTAAAGCATTTTTCCCCCATAGGTGATGAGCGATTCTTTCTTGTACTTGATTATTTACAAATTTATTTCTCAAAATTGAGATCAAAGGGGAGAAACCAGGAGGTAACTTTTGTACACCGTTGAGCCATACTTTAAATATTGTGTTTGTAGATGTGAGGAAATGTTACTTGCTGATCATTGTTTTTGGCTTAAACCATAATATTGCCTATAGTTTTTTACCATATAGTTCTTGCTCAGCTTTTAATAATGTATCCACTAATAGATTATGAGAACTCTGAGAGAAAACAGTCCAAAAGGGCTCTGGGATTTTTCCTAGCCACCAAATTAGCTGCCACCAAATTCCTATTGCCACCCTTTTTTCTAGAGGGAAGGCTGTCCTCATTGACGTATTATGGCGCTGCAGGCGACGCTTGAGAAAATCAGCAGTTTTGAACAGGGTGGCTCTACTCATATGGAAATTCCTAATCCAATGTTCATCCTCCCACACAGCCATCACAAAGTTTTCCCACCATCCAGAGTCTGCTGGGTACACCCCCCAACATCTTTCCACACAGTCAAGCTGAAGTGATTTCAGGGCAACAAGCACTGAGGGGACAGTATTCCTTGGGCACTTTTGTATTTGCCTCATGGTGGCATGTCTCCTCAAGAAATGTTTCCTCACATAAATGAGAATCTGATGTCTCCCTTTCTCCCCTGCCACTGCCTCCTCCGGTAGAGTAATATCTTTTGGCCTGTTCTTTTAAACACAATAATCATAGCCTGAAGATAAAGTTGAATCATTTGAATGAGAACCATACACTCAATTTCTAAGCACAACCACAATGCACTACCAGTATATCGGAATACACTGAGGCAATTTTAAAAAATGAAGGAAATACACTGTGCATGTGGTGCTATCTGAGGAGAGGAATGGGAACGAGGCTCTGTTCATTCCACAAATGCTGCTGTATCAGCTGAAAAAGTACTGTTCCTCATCGCAAGAGGTACTGCAGTGTAAAAGGGATTTTAGAATTCGGGACAGAAGCACTACCTTTTTAATCCGTTAAAACAGCACGATTAGCCCCCTGTGTGAAAGCAGCCTCTGTCTCTGCAAAGGAAAAACTGACAGGCCACCAAGACAGCAGGTGAAGGGAAGTGCAACAGTCTGTGTTTAAGCTAAGAGAAGAAGATTGTCGGGGGTCTGAGACTCCCCATAAAAATCCTGTTGGTAGCCTGGCTTCCCCATATGGATACTCTCATGCACATAAAGAGTTGAACTCTGCTTAAAGCTTATTCCACGTTCAAAGCATTTATACATCTCTTCCCTTGTACGGATACCTTCATGTGCCTGAAGGTAGCCATTCTGACTAAAGGTCTTGCAACACTACAAGCATGTATAAGGTTTGTTCCCCGTATGCGTTCTGTGATGCAAAGTAACGTGGCCACTCTGACTGAAGCTCTTTCCACACTACAAACATTTATAAGGTTTGTCCCCTGTGTGACTTCTTTGATGCGAAGAAAGGTTGCTACTCTGACTAAAGTTCTTTCCACACTCAAAGCATTTATAAGGTTTGTCCCCTGTATGACTTTGGTGATGCGAAGCAAGGTTGCTACTCTGACTGAAGGTCTTTCCACACTCAAAACATTTATAAGGTTTGTCCCCTGTATGGGTTCTTTGATGTTGTGTAAAGGCGCTACTCCACTTGAAGCTCTTTCCACACTCCAAGCATGTATAAGGTTTGTCCCCTGTATGAGTTCTTTGATGTGAAGTAAGGTGACTACTCCAAGTAAAGCTCTTTCCACACTCAAAGCATTTATGAGGTTTGTCACCTGTATGAGTTCCTCCATGTGTACTAAGGGTGTCACTCCGACTAAACCTCTTTCCACACTCCAAGCATTGATAAGGTTTGTCACCTGTATGTGTTCTTTCATGTATACTAAGAGTGTCACTCCGACTAAAGCTCTTTCCACACTCCAAGCATTGATAAGGTTTGTCCCCTGTGTGAGTTATTTGATGCGAAGTAAGGTGGCCACTCCGACTGAAGCTCTTTCCACACTCCAAGCATTTATAAGGTTTGTCCCCTGTATGAGTTCTTTCATGTATACTAAGGTTGCTACTCTGACTGAAGCTCTTTCCACAGTCAAAGCATTTATAAGGTTTGTCCCCTATGTGAGTTATTTGATGCGAAGTAAGGTGGCTACTCTGACTGAAGCTCTTTCCACAGTCAAAGCATTTATAAGGTTTGTCCCCTGTGTGAGTTCTTTGATGCACCATAAGAGCACTACTCTGACTAAAACTCTTTCCACATTCAAAGCATGTAAAAGGTTTGACCCCTGTGTGACATCTTTGATGGTTAGTAAGGGTGCTACTCCAACTGAAGCTCTTTCCACACTCTAAGCATTGATAAGGTCTGTCCCCTGTGTGAGTTCTTTGATGCGAAGTAAGGGTGCTACTCTGACTGAAGCTCTTTCCACACTCCAAGCATTTATAAGGTTTGTCTCCTGTGTGAGTTCTTTGATGCGAAGTAAGGTGGCTACTCCACCTGAAGCTCTTTCCACACTCCAAGCATTGATAAGGTTTGTCCCCTGTGTGAGTCTGTCTCTCCTCTTGTCTCTTTGCTCCATCTTGACTCCTCAGTTTCTGCTCCTGCACCTGCTCCTCAGCTTTTTCCAATGATACTTCAGATGGTTCTCCCTCAGCCTTGACCCCCCAGATGTATCCTGATGGAATGAAAAAGAAAGGAGATAAAATGCTGTGGAGAAATCCTATGTATATATTATGATTCATACTTATGAAAACATATTTCTAGGAGCTCTGTTGATATCAGAGTTTAACTGTCAGAGCTCAAGGCCTTGTACGGAGTTATTTTAGCAGTAGGTGCTTGGTCACAGGTTGTGAAAAGAGACACAGAGAGAGAGAGATGTAACAAAAATCTGCTCTCTTGTTCCTCCAGTTAAGGTGAACAGCCCAGTATGTATGCACAGCTGGAATCTACAAACATAGGATGGATCCTGTCTGAGAGGAACATGACCCTTTCAGCTGCCCATAGGGCAGCTTGCATCCCCTCCCTCCCAAAATGTTAGCCCCCTGTTATATGCAACAAGATGAAGAACCAGAAATTTTTAGAATGTGAGGTTAAAGCTGCTCTTAAAATACTTGGAAGAAACAAATCACCAGGAATAGACGGCATACCAATAGAGTTGCTACAAGCTACTGAGACTGAATCTGTCCAAATTTTGACAAAAATCTGTCAAGAAATATGGAAAAGAAAACAATGTCCCACAGACCAGAAGAGTTCAATATACATCTCAACTCCAAAGAAAGGGGATCCCAGGAAATGGAGTAATTTTCAAACTATTGCCTTAATATCCCATGCAAGTAAAGTAATGTTCAAGGTTCTACAACAAAGGCTCTTACCATATATGGAGTGAGAAGGGCCAGATGTCCAAGATGGATTTAGAAACGGAAGACACACCAGATATCATATTGCAAACATACGTTGGATAATGGAACAGACCAAGGAATTTCAGAAGAAAATCACCCTGTGCTTTATAGATTACAGCAAAGCCTTTGACTGTGTAGATCATGAAGAACTATGGAATGCTTTAAAAGAAATGGGGGTGCCACAGCATCTGATTGTCCTGATGCGCAACCTATACTCTGAACAAGAGGCTACTGTAAGGACAGAATATGGAGAAATGGATTGGTTCCCCATCGTAAAGGGTGTGAGACAGGGGTGCATTTTATCACCCTACTTGTTCAATCTATATGTTGAACATATCATACAGAAAGCGGGATTGGACCAAGATGAAGGAGGTGTAAAAATTGGAGGGAGAAATATGAATCATTTAAGATATGCGGATGATACCATTCTACTAGTAGAAACCAATAATGATTTGAAATGAATGCTGATGAAAATTAAAGAGGAAAGCACAAAAGCAGGACTACAGCTGAAAGTCAAGAAGCTGAAAGTAATGACAACATAAGATTTATGTAACTTTAAAGTTGGCAACGAGGACACTGAAAACATCCAGGATTATCAATACCCTGGTACAGTCATTAACCAAAATGGAGACAATAGTCAAGAAATCAGAAGGCTAGGACTGGGGAGAGCAGCTATGAGAGAACTAGAAAAGGTCCTCAAATGCAAAGATGTGTCACTGAACACTGAAGTCAGGATCATTCAGACCATGGTATTCTTGATCTCTATGTACGGATGTGAAAGTTGGACAGTGAAAAGAAAAATCCACTCATTTGAAATGTGGTGTTGGAGTAGAGATTTACGGGTACCATGGACCGTGAAAAAGGCCAATAATTGGGTGTTACAACAAATTAAACCATAACTGTCACTAGAAGCTCTCTCAGGATACCCTATACCATCCCAAAAGCCAATTCCACACCCAGGGCAACTGACTCAGGCAAAATATCTTTCTTTGTCAAGATTGTGCCCGCTCACAACAGCCCTGCAGGGTAGGAGATTGCCACCACCCATTATACTGGTTAACCACCCTCAGCCAAAGGGAAACTCTGAGCCCAGAAAACTTGCCAATAATTACAAGCAGCAAGAGCCAAACAGACAGTCCTTGCTCTGAAGCCTTTAGCCAAAATACCCAATTCACACAGTACTCATGGTCAGTGGCCAAGGTACTGGCTCAGAGCCAACCCTCTCCTGCATGAACACACACTGGTAAATAGAAATAACTTTATTGAAGAAGAGGTGCACAGTTACAGCAGCAAAATAGTTCCTTAATATCAACACTCAGAAGGGGCAAGGTAAAACACAGGGAGTTCAGTATCAACAGAAAAGCAAGAAAGCTATCTAGCCTAGTCTCTCCTTACACACAGGTAGACAGTTGCGCAGCCCCCTCTCCTCAGAGAGAGGAACAGTCAGGAGAGTTGATGCAAAAGGGAACCTCAGCAGGCACCATCAGATAGGCATGATGGGCCCAGGAGAGGAACGAATGATAAGGTTTGAGCCCCATACTTATGGCAAACTGCCCAGCAACAGGCCGGATCCAATTAACCAATCGGGAAACTTCTTCATGAAAAAAGGGCCCATCAATCTCCTGGCCCAATGGAACATCCTCCCTAAAACTTCAAGGGCTTTACGACCTTGATGGAGCCTGGCTTCTACAGATAAGGGGGTGTTAGGGTGGGCCTCTGATTACCAGCAGCTGGGAGATAAAACTGCCAACTCAGAGCTCTAATACAGAAGCCAAATGTTAACCTGCTAAGATCCCACATTAACAAAGGAAACCCCACAATTCTTTGCTACACAACCATCCTGAATTCAGGTTTCCATGACACTTTGGACACATACTGAGAAGACATGACTCACTCCAAAAGACAAGAGGAAGGCCAAACAAGAGATGGATCGATTCCATAAAGGAAGCCACAGACCTGAACTTACAAGATCTGAACAGGGTGGTTCATGACAGATGCTATTGGATGTCGCTGATTCATAGGGTCGCCATAGGTCATAATCGACTTGAAGGCACATAACCAGGGCCGGTTCTAAAGGATGGCCAGGTTGGGCACTGGCCTGAGGGCCCCAGAGCTACAGGAGCCCCTGAGGGCCCCTCTGCTCCCTTTCCTTGATCTGCACCCCCCACGCCCCCCACTTACCTGTCAGCTGGCCTTCTAACATTGCCCTTAATGAAGATGGCAGCTGCAGCTTCCCGAAATTACTGAAGCCGCTGCCACCATCTTAGTTGATGGCAGATATGTGCCCGCATAGCACGCATGTGTGCCATCAACAAAGATGGTGGCGGAGGCTTCATTCCCCTTAGGGAAACCACGGTCGCCTTCTCCATTAAGGGCTAAGGTAATGATTAGACAGGTAGGGGGCCATGGAGGTGGGGGGCATGCACACATACACTCACGTGCGCACACCCACCCACCCACCAGGGGGGCCAGGGCAAGTGATGCCCAAGGGCCCCAGCATGCCTGGAGCCGACCCTGCACATAACACCCACACACCTGCACTATGTGAGTTGTGCTTTAATTGATCCAAGACAGCCCAGTGCCCTACAAACCTCTATGGGAGGAAATATCCTTCAAAGCTGGGCTGAGATATGCAGCCTTTGTGCCTCATCCACCATCAGGAAAAAGCCTGCAGTGGACCAGCCAAACAGCTGTACACCTGAGAAGACCAATATCCTGGAGGTAAGTGGTGACTTAGGATCAGGTAGATACTTGAGCTAAAACGTGGGTTCCCCACTACCGAGTAAAAGGATTTTGAGGTGCTAAAGAAAAGCTGACTCTTCAGACTGGTGGCAGCAACAGAGGGAGAGTGTTGGTTGTAGGCCTTGCAGTAAGTTAAAGAGGGCTCTGGCTGGGAAGCGCAGGGTGTGCTGTCCTAGGATCCCAGAATTATCCGCACTAAATTGGCCCCCCAGAGTCTTCTTGTCTGGGGAAAGGGGGTGTAGGAAATGATGGCAGCTCTACCGGATAATCTGAAATGCATAGTGGGTCCGATTTACGAAGCACAGGTGCTAGGAACGGAGTAAGAAGGCTATCCTTAACCTCCCCTAATTGTAACAGAACAGGTCGCCATCTCATGAATCACCCGCATGATCTCCTTGTACAGAGCTCTCTCGTCTGGATCCAGCTGAGCCTGTTCCTCTTGGGTGAAGTGAAAGGACACTTCCTCAAAGGTCACCAGTCCCTGGAAGAAGAAAACAATTGCCTTCCTCATTAATACTCTCAGGAATGGCGTGGACATCATCTGCCCTCCACTTGCACTCTGAAGAGAGAAAGGGGTAAGGGGATCTTTTCCTTTAGTGTTCACAAATCATCTTAGGTCCAGATGGCATCCACCTGAGAGGTCTTAAAACAACCCAGATGTGACATTGCTGATCTTCTAAGAAAAATATGTACCTTCTCCAAAAGACTTGCTACCATTTGGACTGGCAAATGTATTACAATTTGAAAGCCAAAAGGATTCAGAAGGTATCTGGGAAATCAGAGGCCTATTAGCTGTTCTGGAAAAGGACTGGGAAATATTATTAGACAGAATTACCAAACATGGAGTGGAATATAGCAATCATGGGATACGAGGAGATATGCTCTCATGCATCAGGAAGTGTTTAAAGATCAGGAAGGAGAAAGTAGGAACAAATCAATAGTTCTCCCAATGGAGGGATGTAAGAAGTGCCCCCCCCCGCCAATCATCAGGATTAGGACCTCTGCTTTTAAACTTGTTTCTAAATGACATGGATTTGGGGTGAGAAGTGAAGTAACCAAGTTTACTGTTGATATCAAGTTCAGGGTGATTAAAATAAAGAGGGATTGTGAGGAACTCCAAAAGGAACTGTCCAAGCAGGCTTGGCTATTAAAGAGCAAATGCAATTAAATGTAAGCAAGCGTAAAGGGATGCACAGAAGTAAAAAAATCCATACTGAACCGGTGGTGACTGACAGGAGAGAGAGACCTTGAGGTCATAGTGGATGCCTCAATTAAGATACTGATGTTATAGCTATGAAATTGGTGGATTCCATGTGAGGGATCATTAAGACACAGTTTGAAAATAAAACTGCCAATATCATAATGCCATTATACACATCTAAGATGTGATCCTCCTTGGAATGCTGTCTTCAGTTCTGGTTGCCTGACTGCAAAAATAGCATTCTAGGGGTGGAAGAGGTAGAGAAATGGGCAAACAAAATGATCAAGGGTGGCAACATTTGAGGATTTTTGCTGTAGAGAAAAAGCTTAGAGGAGACATGATAGAGTGTATGATCACACCAGACATTTAAAGCACATTGAACACATCATCAAATATTTATGGCATGGCCTTAGGCCGTCGCAGATGAACAATCATTTTCATACATCTATTAAAACAATCATACATCAAATATACAAACCACTAGACATGCTTGAAATAATGCAGGATATGACAGTAATGCCTAGCTATCCGTCTATCCGGCTCGTACCTTGTAAGGCCTAGCCTGATATTACCCTGTGTGGTTTGCCATGTCTGAGTGTTTTACCCGTGACTTTTGTGTTGCTAGGGCATAATGAGGTACCCTGTATGTGACCATATAATCATTATCAGCTAGAAGGAAGGGGATCATCGGCCTGGGGATCATCCTGTAGTTTAATCATGTCTCCTAAAAATGTGTCCCTAGGATGAACATATAGGGAGCATTCAAGCAGATAGTGGGGCAAATCTTCTACCACTCCGGCTCCACATTGAACACAAATGTAAAGCACATGGCTTCCCCCAACGAATCCTGGATAATAGTTTTTCCTCACTGCGCTACATTCCCAGCACCCTTCATAAACTAGAACTCCCAGGACTCTTTGGAGGAAGCCACATGCTTTCAATGTACAGTGTGGATGTGCCATAAAGGTGCTTGGTGTGGAGAAACTGGATAACACCCTCTGATTTGGTAGGGACCTTACACCTGGTGTAGGAAGAGGGAGGGAAGTAGCTCCCACCAATTTGCACCCATTTCAGGAAAAATGTCACTCGCTAAGCAGTTTGTTTGCCAGGCTACCCTGAGACGAGGAGGGCAGGGCCACGTTTCTGCTTTCCTGAATTAAATTGGGGAGGACTGGCAGAATGGAATTAATGACAGAACAGCCTCACTATTCAAACTATCGCAGCTGAACCAAAGGAGAAAGGAGGACATAGGAAGAAGCGGCCCATTTAGCGCACTGTCGTCTCCTTAGCTCTGCCCCGACTACGAGGCGCCTCCATCTGCAAGCTGAAGGCCTCGAAATTCATCAGCAGAACCGCAGATGTTCCGAGGGATGCTTCGATCCGGCCCACCACAGCCAGCGCAGCCCAGGGGAGAGGCGGACGGGACGGGGCGGAGCTGCAGCCTCCGATCGGGAGGGTCTGCGGGGCGGGGCGCTTCAGGGGGCTCCTCGCCCTCTCCCACCCGCCCCATTGCCTACCTTTGGCTCGAGGCTCCCTCCGCGCAGCCCCGCTCGCCAGCATCGCTGCGCGCAAAGGGGGCTCCTCCGGCGCTTCCAGCCTGCAGTCCTCGCAGGGAGGCGGGGCGGGAGAGGGACGTCCCTCCCTCCTTTGCGCTCTTTCCTTCCGCTGGGTGGTCCTTGGTTAACCCTTGAAGAGCCAAGCGGCCGAAGTCCCTCGGCTGCTTCGCACAGAGGGGAGGCGGTCCGTCCTCGCTTGCGCGGCGCTCTTCCGGAGCTCCCAGCAGAGAAAGGCTTCTTCAAGGGTGGGGTTGGGGGAGCTACCAGGCTTTGCTCTAGAGCCTCAGCCGGGGCAAGGGAACCTTCCCCTTTAAGCCGGTGGACGGAATGGATTGTCATTGGCCCAGCAGGGGCGCCCCCCCTCTTGTCCCACCAGTGAGCTGCCTGCCTGGGCCGGGCTTGTAAAGGTTTTCTGCGGGAGGTCGCTCTGGCACTCGCAGCGGAGGGAGCATGTTAGTCATCTTGCCCCCACACACACATTTACTTCTACCCCAGGATCCTCCACATGAGCTCAAGATGGCCTAAAGCAGGAACAGGGAACCACTGGGAGCCCTCCAGATGTTGCTGGATCCCAACTCCCATCAACCCCAGGTAGCATAATCATTGGCCAGGGTTGAGAGGAGTTGGTCTCCAGGACCATCTGGAGGATCACAGGTTGTCCACTCATGGCCTAAAAGTCCTCCCCTTCATCCTTACAACAACCCTGTGAGGTAGATTTGCCTGGCTGTAGGTTAACGCTTCTGTCTAGAATGATGACAATTGTTACTTATATGTTATTATAAATGAATAAATGAATAAGCATGCCGTCATAAAATGCTTTAGTCCAACTGCTTCCAATGGAAATGGGCAGAATGGTTTCTAACAAACGGAGACTTGTCAAAGACATAACAGGTTGCCTGAGCTGCTGCCTACTCTGCTTTTGTGGGACTTTGGCTAGGGTGTAAAGAGGGCGCAGGAAAGGCAGCGGCGGACTCAGATTCCTCTGGTAGTTATTGGAGGAGGAGATGCAATCCTCTCCCCCCTCCCCCAATTCTCCGCTGGAAATCAGACCAAGAGCCCCTTCTTGCCTTTTATATGATTTTGCCCCTCTTAAGGATGAAAGAAGGAACGTTTTTGTCAGTTCTGTCCCCTATGCTGTTCAACATGTACATGAAACCACCGTTGGGCGCGGTCATCCGGAGCTTTGGAGTGCGTTGCCATCAGTATGCTGATGACACGCAGCTCTATTTCTCCTTTTCATCTTTTTCAGGTGAGGCTGTCAATGTGCTGAACCAGTGCCTGGCTGCGACAATGGACTGGATGAGGGCTAATAAACTGAGGCTCAGTCCAGACAAGACTGAGATGCTGCTAGTGGGTGGTTCTTCTGACCGAATGGTGGATGTCCAACCTGTCCTGGATGGGGTTGCACTCCCCCTGAAGGAGCAGGTTTGTAGCTTGGGGGTTCTCCTAGAACCATCTCTGTCACTTGAGGCTCAGGTAACCTCAGTGGCACGGAGTGCCTTCCACCAACTTCATTTGGTGGTCCAACTACGTCCCTATCTGGACAGGGATAATCTGGATTCAGCTGTCCATGCTCTGGTAACCTCTAAGTTAGATTACTGCAATGCGCTCTATGTGGGGCTGCTTTTGAAGACAGTTTGGAAACTGCAGCTTGTGCAAAATGCAGCAGCCAGATTGGCAAAAGGGACCAGACGGTGTGAACATATAAAACCAATTCTGTCCCACTTGCATTGGCTGCCTGTATGTTTCTGAGCTCGATTCAAGGTGCTGGTTTTAACTGAAAAACCAGAGCTCCTCCTCCTCTCTTGGTCAGCTGCCTCCCAAGTCTTTCAGGGTCAGGAATCCCAAGTCTCTCTCTCTGTCTGTCTGTCTGTCTGTCGCTCTCTCTCTCTCTCTCACACACACACACACACAAAGCAAAATAGAAAACAAACCTACAATCGGTTCAACTAATTCCTGGCACTGACAACAGGAACATCAAGACTGCCACTGACAACCGAAATAGGAAACAACAAACAGAAAATGGAGGGGGATCAAGCAGTTGTTGTCACCTGCAAGGTGTGCGCTATGTTCATCTTCTTGACGGAAACCAGACGCGATTACACTTGCAGCAAGTGCAGATTGGTGGCACTCCTAGAAGAAAAGGTCAGGGGGCTACAGCAACGCATCGACACCCTGCAACTTAGCAGAGAAGATGAGGACTTCCTCGATAGAACACAGGAGGAACTAAGGGAATGACATAAACCACTGTCAGGTGGATTCACAACTGGTTGGAAAACCGTACTCAAAGAGTGGTCGTCGGTGGCTCTGCTTCGGGCTGGAAGGAGGTCTCGAGTGGAGTGCCACAGGGTTCTGTCCTAGGGCCGATACTCTTCAACATTTTTATCAATGACTTAGATGATGGGGTGGAGGGAAGCCTTATGAAGTTTGCGGATGACATGAAACTGGGAGGGATAGCTAACACAATGGAAGACAGGAATAAAATCCAAAGGGACCTAGATAGACTAGGAAATTGGGCTGAAATTAATAAAATGACATTCAATAAAGACAAATGCAAGATTCTACATTTAGGCCACAAAAACAAAATGCATGGGTACAGGATGGGAAATACCCGGCTTAGCAGTAGTGCGTGTGAGAAGGACCTTGGAATTGTAGTGGATCGCAAGTCGAACATGACCCAGCAGTGTGATGCTGCGGCAAAAAAGGCAAAAGCGGTTTTGGGATGCATAAACAGAGCTATAGTTTCCAGGTCGAGGGAAGTAATAGTCCCACTATATTCTGCATTAATCAGGCCTCATCTGGAATACTGCGTTCAGTTCTGGGCGCCTCATTTTAAGAAAGATATAGACAAGTTGGAGCGGGTTCAGAAGAGGGCGACGAGGATGATAGCCGGTATGGAGAACAAGTCTTATGAGGAAAGGTTGAAGGAACTTGGCATGTTCAATCTGGTGAAGAGAAGGCTGAGGGGTGACATGATCGCACTCTTTAAGTACCTGAAGGGCTGTCACATAGAGGAGGGTACAGATTTGTTCTCTGCTGCCCCAGAGGGTAGAACTAGGTCTAATGGGACTAGGTCTAATGGTTTTAAGTTGCTGGAGCATAGATTCAGATTGGGCATTAGAAGGAACTTCTTGACAGTAAGGGCAGTTCGGCAATGGAACCGACTGCCTAGGGAGGTGGTGGGATCCCCTTCACTGGATGTCTTCAAGCAGAGGCTGGACAGCTATCTGCGGGAGATGCTCTAGCTGTGGATTTCCTGCTGTGAGCAGGGGGTTGGACTCGATAGCCTACAAGGCCCCTTCCAACTCGATGATTCTATCGTCTGGGCCAACGCATGTGGCAGGACACACACTTGATCTTGTCTCCTGTCCAGGACAGGAAGAAGGTGATCTGAGAGTGGAGGGGTTCTTAGTGACTTTGTTGTCATGGACAGATCATCACCTGACAAGGTTTAGACTTTGTGCCCCAGCAACCTTTGCAGGGGTGAAGGCCGATTAAAAGAGTCTGCCCCCAGAGACTCATGGATCCACATGGTTTCCTGAATGCTCTGGGGAATATTTAAAGCATGGCTGGCAATACTGCCGAAGTCCTGGTCAATCTCTGGAATACGGAGGTGACTAGGGCCGTGGACACTATTGCTCCAAAGCGCCCTCTCTCACCGGGAAGGCCCATAATACACCTTGGTATACTGAACCCTTGGGCCTGATGAAACGGCAGGGACGATGGCTAGAGCAATAATGGAGAAGAACTCAGTCCGCTTCCGATCCAATACAGGCTAGAGCTCATTTTTGAACCTATCATGTGGCGGTGATGGCAGCGAGGAAAGTGAACTTCTCTGCCACCATTGCGTCTGCTCAGTGTCGTCCAGCGATGTTTTTCCGGTGGTCTGGGGTCTTTGGGGCCCTGGCCCTACATGAGACTCTGAGCCCTCAGTCAGTCGCTGTGACATGTTTGTGAGGCACTTTGCAGATAAAATTGCTCACATTCGGACTGACTTGGACTCCTCATTAACTACAGTTGTGCCAGATGTCATAAGAACATAAGAACATAAGAAGAGCCTGCTGGATCAGGCCAGTGGCCCATCTAGTCCAGCATCCTGTTCTCACAGTGGCCAACCAGGTGCCTGGGGGAAGCCCGCAAGCAGGACCCGAGTGCAAGAACACTCTCCCCTCCTGAGGCTTCCGGCAACTGGTTTTCAGAAGCATGCTGCCTCTGACTAGGGTGGCACAGCACAGCCATCATGGCTAGTAGCCATTGATAGCCCTGTCCTCCATGAATTGGTCTAATCTTCTTTTAAAGCCGTCCAAGCTGGTGGCCATTACTGCATCTTGTGGGAGCAAATTCCATTGTTTAACTATGCGCTGAGTAAAGAAGTACTTCCTTTTGTCTGTCCTGAATTTTCCAACATTCAGCTTCTTTGAATGTCCACGAGTTCTAGTATTATGAGAGAGGGAGAAGAACTTTTCTCTATCCACTTTCTCAATGCCATGCATAATTTTATACACTTCTATCATGTCTCCTCTGACCCGCCTTTTCTCTAAACTAAAAAGCCCTAAATGCTGCAACCTTTCCTCGTAAGGGAGTCGCTCCATCCCCTTGATCATTCTGGTTGCCCTCTTCTGAACCTTTTCCAACTCTAGAATATCCTTTTTGAGATGAGGCGACCAGAACTGTACACAGTATTCCAAATGCGGCCGCACCATAGATTTATACAACGGCATTATGATATCGGCTGTTTTATTTTCAATACCTTTCCTAATTATCGCTAGCATGGAATTTGCCTTTTTCACAGCTGCCGCACACTGGGTCAACATTTTCATCGTGCTGTCCACTACAACCCCGAGGTCTCTCTCCTGGTCGGTCACCGCCAGTTCAGACCCCATGAGCGTATATGTGAAATTCAGATTTTTTGCTCCAATATGCATAATTTTACACTTGTTTATATTGAATTGCATTTGCCATTTTTCTGCCCATTCACTCAGTTTGGAGAGGTCTTTTTGGAGCTCTTCGCAATCCCTTTTTGTTTTAACAACCCTGAACAATTTAGTGTCGTCAGCAAACTTGGCCACTTCACTGCTCACTCCTAATTCTAGGTCATTAATGAACAAGTTGAAAAGTACAGGTCCCAATACCGATCCTTGAGGGACTCCACTTTCTACAGCCCTCCATTGGGAGAACTGTCCGTTGATTCCTACTCTCTGCTTTCTGCTTCTTAACCAATTCCTTATCCACAAGAGGACCTCTCCTCTTATTCCATGACTGCTAAGCTTCCTCAAAAGTCTTTGGTGAGGTACCTTGTCAAACGCTTTTTGAAAGTCTAAGTACACTATGTCCACTGGATCACCTCTATCTATATGCTTGTTGACACTCTCAAAGAATTCTAATAGGTTACTGAGACAGGACTTTCCCTTGCAGAAGCCATGCTGGCTCTGCTTCAGCAAGGCTTGTTCTTCTATGTGCTTAGTTAATCTAGCTTTAATCATACTTTCTACCAGTTTTCCAGGGACAGAAGTTAAGCTAACTGGCCTGTAATTTCCGGGATCCCCTCTGGATCCCTTTTTGAAGATTGGCGTTACATTTGCCACTTTCCAGTCCTCAGGCATGGAGGAGGACCCAAGGGACAAGTTACATATTTTAGTTAGCAGATCAGCAATTTGACCTTTGAGTTCTTTGAGAACTCTCGGGTGGATGCCATCCGGGCCTGGTGATTTGTCAGTTTTTATATTGTCCATTAAGCCTAGAACTTCCTCTCTCGTTACCACTATTTGTCTCAGTTCCTCAGAATCCCTTCCTGCAAATGTTAGTTCAGGGATCTGCCCCATATCTTCCACTGTGAAGACAGATGCAAAGAATTCATTTAGCTTCTCTGCAATCTCCTTATCGTTCTTTAGTACACCTTTGACTCCCTTATCATCCAAGGGTCCAATCGCCTCCCTGGATGGTCTCCTGCTTTGAATGTATTGATAGAATTTTTTGTTGTTCGTTTTTATGTTCTTAGCAATGTGCTCCTCAAATTCTTTTTAGCATCCCTTATTGTCTTCTTGCATTTCTTTTGCCAGAGTTTGTGTTCTTTTTTATTTTCTTCATTCGGACAAGACTTCCATTTTCTGAAGGAAGATTTTTTGCCTCTAAGAGCTTCCTTGACTTTGCTCGTTAACCATGCTGGCATCTTCTTGGCCCTGGCGGTACCTTTTCTGATATGTGGTATGCACTCCAGTTGAGCTTCTAATAGAGTTTTTTCAAACAACTTCCAAGCATTTTCGAGTGATGTGACCCTCTGGACTTTGTTTTTCAGCCTTCTTTTTACCAATCCCCTCATTTTTGTGAAGTTTCCTCTTTTGAGGTCAAATGTGACCGTGTTGGATTTTCTTGGCAATTGGCCAGTTACATGTATGTTTAATTTAATAGCACTGTGCTCACTGCTCCCAATCGGTTCAACAACACTTACATCTCGCACCAGGTCCCGGTCCCCACTAAGGATTAAGTCCAGGGTTGCCGTCCCTCTGGTCGGTTCCATGACCAACTGGTCTAGGGAATAGTCATTTAGAATATCTAGAAACTTTGCTTCTTTGTCATGACTGGAACACATATGCAGCCAGTCTATGTCCAGGTAGTTGAAGTCACCCATTACTACCACATTTCCTAGTTTGGATGCTTCCTCAATTTCATATCTCATCTCAAGGTCTCCCTGAGCATTTTGATCAGGGGGACGATAGATCGTTCCCAGTATTAAGTCCCTCCTGGGGCATGGTATCACCACCCACAACGATTCTGTGGAGGAGTCTGCCTCTTTTGGGGTTTCGAGCTTGCTGGATTCAATGCCTTCTTTCACGTATAGAGCGACTCCGCCACCAATACGTCCTTCCCTGTCCTTCCGATATAGTTGATATCCAGGGATAACCGTATCCCACTGGTTTTCTCCATTCCACCAGGTCTCCGTTATGCTCTCTTTATCAATGCTCTCCTCTAAGACCAAGCACTCCAGTTCTCCCATCTTGGTTCGGAGGCTCCTAGCATTAGCGTAGAGGCACTTGTAATCAGTGTCTCTCTTCAAGTGTCTTTGGCACTTGTGGTTAGGCCTGTGGTAATTTTGCTCTTCTGAATTTATATCCTGTGCCCCTGCTCTCACAATGCCTACTTCTAGGCCTACCCCTTTTAAAATTTCATCATTTTTTTGGTTTTTATCCCAGGGGGGAGGTTTAATCCGAACCGGACCTTTCTCAGCTCCTGTCGGGTTTCCCCCCTCAGTCAGTTTAAAAGCTGCTCTGCCAACTTTTTAATTTTAAGTGCCAGCAGTCTGGTTCCATTCTGGTTCAAGTGGAGCCCGTCCCTTTTGTACAGGCCCGGCTTGTCCCAAAATGTTCCCCAGTGCCTAACAAATCCAAACCCTTCCACCTGACACCATCGTCTCATCCACGCATTGAGACTGCAAAGCTGTGCCTGTCTGGCTGGTCCTGTGCGTGGAACCGGTAGCATTTCAGAGAAAGCCACCTCGGAGGTCCTGACTTTCAGCATCCTACCTAGCAACCTAAATTTTGCTTCCAGGACCTCACGGCTGCATTTCCCCATGTCGTTGGTGCCAACGTGCACCACGACCACTGACTCCTTCCCAGCACTGTCTACCAAACTATCTAAACAACGGGCGATATCCGCAACCTTCGCACCAGGCAGGCAAAACACCTTGCGGTCTACACGCCCATCACACACCCCACTGTCTATGTTCCTAATGATCGAATCACCCACTACAAGGATCCCTCCACCCCCTGGAGATATATCCTCGGCACGAGAGGATAGCTGCTCATCCCCCAAGGAATGGGTCCCTTCTAGGGGATCGTTTCCCTCTTCCTCGGCTGGATGCTCTCCTTCCCCGAGACCATCGTTCTCCATGATAACAGGACAGCTATCATCGTTGGAGTTGGACACAGCTATAAAATCCCTAAAGGCCTCCTCCACACACCTCTCTGCCTCTCTCAGCTTTTCCAGGTCCGCCACCTTGGCCTCAAGGAAATGAAGTCGTTCCCGGAGAGCCAGGAGCTCATTGCACCGAGAGCATACCCACGACTGCTGTCCAACAGGCAGATAGTCGTACATGCTGCAGGCGGTGCAAAACACTGGAAAGCCCCCACACCCCTGCTGGCTTCTTACCTGCATAGTTTTGTTTAAGGTTTATTACGTCAATGGGTTGGAGACTGCGGTTTAGTTGAGGTCAGGGAACAGACGGGCAGAGTGGGGGGCCCTGGCCTCCTTGCCCTGCTGCCGAACTCGCTCTGCTGCTTAACTCGCCTTGACGCTTTGTCAGCTGGGGCTCCCTCTAGCTCGTGGAGCAGGCTCCCTCGCTAGGGTGCTCTGACTTTATATGTGTGGCTGGTTCCTCCCAGCTACTGCTGCCAGCCAATGATGTGTTACTTGAGGCTGATGGCTATCAGCTGGGGCTTAACTCTTTAGTATTCTCTCAGGCTTCCTTCCTGAGCGAGGGGCGGGGCTGTTTAAGCTTTTGGCTGCTTTTAATCTCAGCAAGGGGCTGCACCTTCCAGGCAAGTCTTTTGTGTTTGTTGTTTTCCCACCTAGAACAGCCTGACCTTTCTTTAACCTAGGGAAACAGAGCTTGTGGTTGTGTTTCAGGAAGGCTGAAGCTGCCCTTTTTAGCAAGGACTGAGCTGACTCTCTCCCTGTATGTAACCTGAACTATCATTTGCAGGAAGGGATTCTGAGGAACTGAGACAAATAGTGGTAACGAGAGAGGAAGTTCTAGGCTTAATGGACAATATAAAAACTGACAAATCACCGGGCCCGGATGGCATCCACCCGAGAGTTCTCAAAGAACTCAAAGGTGAAATTGCTGATCTGCTAACTAAAATATGTAACTTGTCCCTTGGGTCCGCCTCTGTGCCTGAGGACTGGAAAGTGGCAAATGCAACACCAATATTCAAAAAGGGATCCAGAGGGGATCCTGGAAATTACAGGCCAGTTAGCTTAACTTCTGTCCCTGGAAAACTGGTAGAAAGTATGATTAAAGGTAGATTAACTAAGCACATAGAAGAACAAGCCTTGCTGAAGCAGAGCCAGCATGGCTTCTGCAAGGGAAAGTCCTGTCTCAGTAACCTATTAGAATTCTTTGAGAGTGTCAACAAGCATATAGATAGAGGTGATCCAGTGGACATAGTGTACTTAGACTTTCAAAAAGCGTTTGACAAGGTACCTCACCAAAGGCTTCTGAGGAAGCTTAGCAGTCATGGAATAAGAGGAGAGGTCCTCTTGTGGATAAGGAATTGGTTAAGAAGCAGAAAGCAGAGAGTAGGAATCAACGGACAGTTCTCCCAATGGAGGGCTGTAGAAAGTGGAGTCCCTCAAGGATCGGTATTGGGACCTGTACTTTTCAACTTGTTCATTAATGACCTAGAATTAGGAGTGAGCAGTGAAGTGGCCAAATTTGCTGATGACACCAAATTGTTCAGGGTTGTTAAAACAAAAAGGGATTGCGAAGAGCTCCAAAAAGACCTCTCCAAACTGAGTGAATGGGCAGAAAAATGGCAAATGCAATTCAATATAAACAAGTGTAAAATTATGCACATTGGAGCAAAAAATCTTAATTTCACATATACGCTCATGGGGTCTGAACTGGCGGTGCCCGACCAGGAGAGAGACCTCGGGGTTGTAGTGGACAGCACGATGAAAATGTCGACCCAGTGTGCGGCAGCTGTGAAAAAGGCAAATTCCATGCTAGCGATAATTAGGAAAGGTATTGAAAATAAAACAGCCGATATCATAATGCCGTTGTATAAATCTATGGTGCGGCCGCATTTGGAATACTGTGTACAGTTCTGGTCGCCTCATCTCAAAAAGGATATTCTAGAGTTGGAAAAGGTTCAGAAGAGGGCAACCAGAATGATCAAGGGGATGGAGCGACTCCCTTACGAGGAAAGGTTGCAGCATTTGGGGCTTTTTAGTTTAGAGAAAAGGCGGGTCAGAGGAGACATGATAGAAGTGTATAAAATTATGCATGGCATTGAGAAAGTGGATAGAGAAAAGTTCTTCTCCCTCTCTCATAATACTAGAACTCGTGGACACTCAGAGAAGCTGAATGTTGGAAGATTCAGGACAGACAAAAGGAAGTACTTCTTTACTCAGCGCATAGTTAAACAATGGAATTTGCTCCCACAAGATGCAGTAATGGCCACCAGCTTGGACGGCTTTAAAAGAAGATTAGACCAATTCATGGAGGACAGGGCTATCAATGGCTACTAGCCATGATGGCTGTGCTGTGCCACCCTAGTCAGAGGCAGCATGCTTCTGAAAACCAGTTGCCGGAAGCCTCAGGAGGGGAGAGTGTTCTTGCACTCGGGTCCTGCTTGCGGGCTTCCCCCAGGCACCTGGTTGGCCACTGTGAGAACAGGATGCTGGACTAGATGGGTCACTGGCTTGATCCAGCAGGCTCTTCTTATGTTCTCATTAAAACAAATATACAATTTAAAACACATATTTTAAAAAACAATTTAAAACACAATTTTAAAATTTAAAACAATATAAAAACAATTTGTAACGGCAGTATAAGGTAGAGTGCCACCACCCCTTAGACTGGTTAACCATCCTGAGCCAAGGGGAAGCTCAGAGCCCAGAAAACTTGCCAAGGATGACAGACAGCAAGAGCCAGACAGACACTCCTTGCCCTGGAGCCTTTAGGCAAAATCCCCAATTCACACAGTAGTCGTGGTCAGTGGCCAAGGTGCCGGTTCAGAGCTAAGCCTCTCCTGAATGAACGCACACTGGGAAATAGAAGTAACTTCATGAAAGAACGACACAGGAGCTTGCTTCGTGCTGTGCTGCATGGGTGGGATTTCACCTGAGGGAGCAGCAGGGAAGAGTCAATCATGGCAGGGATGGTGCAGTGTCCCCCCAACTGCCTTGGTATTTCCAATTGGCCCCATATCCAAGGTGATGGACCCAAACCCTGGCTGGGATTAGTTCCCCCTCCCCATAGTGATCTCTCTCTCTCTCTCTCCTCCCCCCCCGCCTGCAGCCCTCATCAGTTAGACTTGGCTGCTCTGTGGGCATCCCATCATTCTCCCTGTGGGAGACCATCTTTCCATGCTCAGAGGATGCAGACTTTCCAGAAGGATAGTACGACAATATTCTGCTACACTGCACCCTCCCGCAAGAACCATCCCTTGCTTGCCTTTCATTACCTTTTTTGAGGGGGGGGGAGGAAATGAGGGGATGTCCCTTTTTTGGTTGATTGACAGTTATACCTGCCTGCTTTATACTTATTTGTACATCTCTTCTAGAAATAGTGTACTTTCAATCCCCCGGGCAGGGCCTGAGCTGCCTCTTGAAACAACAGAGAACATAGTCATGCTGTGAGGACTGGATGTTAGCCTTCAACCCAGGGATGCGGAACATCTGGCCCCGAGGGCGGGGCAAATGTGGCCCTCCAGACCTTTCTATCTGGCCCTTGGAACTCGATTCACTAGAAAAAACAATAATGCTGGGAAAAACAGAAGGGAGTAGAAAAAGAGGAAGGCCAAAGAAGAGATGGACTGACTCCATCAAGGAAGCCACAGACCTGAACTTACAAGATCTGAACAGGGAGGTTCATGACAGATGCTCTTGGAGGTCACTGATTCATAGGGTCACCATAAGTCTTAATCAACTTGAAGTCACATAACAACAAACTTTTCAAAGCATTGATAAATCTCTTCCCTTGTACAGATCCTTTGATGCGCCTGAAGGTAGCCATTCTGATGAAAGGTCTTTCAACACTACAAGCATTTATAAGGTTTGTCTCCTGTGTGAGTTCTTTGATGCCAAGTAAGGTGGCCACTCTGAATGAAGCTCTTTCCACACTCCAAGCATTGATAAGGTTTGTCCCCTGTGTGAATTCTTTGATGCGAAGTAAGGTTGCTACTGTCACTGAAGCTCTTTCCACACTCAAAGCATTGATAAGGTTTGTCTCCTGTGTGAGTTCTTTGATGCAAAATAAGGTGGCTACTCCGACTGAAGCTCTTTCCACACTCCAAGCATTTATAAGGTTTGTCTCCTGTGTGAGTTCTTTGATGCACAGTAAGGCTACAACTCTGACTGAAGCTCTTTCCACACTCCAAGCATTGATAAGGTTTGTCCCCTGTGTGAATTCTTTGATGCGAAGTAAGGTGGCTACTGTCACTGAAGCTCTTTCCACACTCGAAGCATTGATAAGGTTTGTCTCCTGTGTGAGTTCTTTTATGTTTACTAAAGGCACTACTGTCACTGAAGCTCTTTCCACACTCCAAGCATTGATAAGGTTTGTCCCCTGTGTGAGTTCTTTTATGTTTACTAAAGGCACTACTGTCACTGAAGCTCTTTCCACACTCCAAGCATTCATAAGGTTTGTCCCCTGTGTGAGTTCTTTGATGCAAAATAAGGTGGCTACTCTGACTGAAGCTCTTTCCACACTCGAAGCATTTATAAGGTTTGTCCCCTGTGTGAGTTCTTTTATGTTTACTAAAGGCACTACTGTCACTGAAGCTCTTGCCACACTCCAAGCATTCATAAGGTTTGTCTCCTGTGTGACATCTCTGATGCCTAGTAAGGTGGCTACTCCGACTGAAGCTCTTTCCACACTCCAAGCATTTATAAGGTTTGTCCCCTGTGTGAATTCTTTCATGTTTACTAAGGGTGCTATAGTGACTGAAGCTCTTTCCACACTCGAAGCATTTATAAGGTTTGTCTCCTGTGTGACTTCTTTGATGCGAAGTAAGGTGGCTACTCCACTTGAAGCTCTTTCCACACTCAAAGCATTGATAAGGTTTGTCTCCTGTGTGAGTTCTTTGATGCGAAGTAAGGTGGCTACTCCACCTGAAGCTCTTTCCACACTCCAAGCATGTATGAGGTTTGTCCCCTGTGTGAGTCTGTCGCTCCTCTTGTCTCTTTGCTCCATCTTGACTCCTCAGTTTCTGATCAGCTTTTTCCAGTGATACTTCAGATGGTTCTCCCTCAGCCTTGACTCCCCAGATGTATCCTGATGGAATGAAAAGGAAAGGAGATAAAATGCTGTGGAGAAATCCTGTGAATATATTATGATTTGTACTTTGAAAACATATTTCTGGGAGCTCTGTTGATATCAGAGGTTAACTGTCAAAGCTTGAGGCCTTGTACAGAGTTAGTTTAGCAGTAGGTGCTTGGTAACAGGTTGTGAAAAGAGTCACAGAGAAACAATTATAACAAAGATCTGCTCAGTTGTTCCTCCATTTAAGGTGGACAGCCCAGTACTTATTAACAGCTGGAATTTACAAACCTAGGATGGATCCTGTCTGACAGGAACATGGCCCTTTCCACTGCCCAGAGGGCAGCTCGCATCCCCTCCCTCCCTCCCAAAAAGATTAACCCCCTGTTACCTGCAACACAAGACAGTGCTGGAAGATGAGACCCCCAGGACAGATGGCACTCTGTGAGCTACTGGGGAAGAACAAAGGACAAGTACGAGTAGTGCTGTGACTAATGACGCAGCTGGGTCAAAGCACAAAGGAAGCCCAGAGTCTGATGCGCATAGATGCGAAAGGAGAGTCTGGAGTAGCACGACGCACACAACAGGAACATGGAATGTGAGAAGCATGAACCAGGGAAAGTTAGAAATTGTCAAGCAAGAAATAGAACGCATCAACATTAGAACAGTTGGCGTGAGTGAATTAAAATAAGAACATAAGAAGAGCCTGCTGGATCAGGCCAGTGGCCCATCTAGTCCAGCATCCTGTTCTCACAGTGGCCAACCAGGTGCCTGGGGGAAGCCCGCAAGCAGGACCCGAGTGCAAGAACACTCTCCCCTCCTGAGGCTTCCGGCAACTGGTTTTCAGAAGCATGCTGCCTCTGACTAGGGTGGCACAGCACAGCCATCATGGCTAGTAGCCATTGATAGCCCTGTCCTCCATGAATTGGTCTAATCTTCTTTTAAAGCCGTCCAAGCTGGTGGCCATTACTGCATCTTGTGGGAGCAAATTCCATTGTTTAACTATGCGCTGAGTAAAGAAGTACTTCCTTTTGTCTGTCCTGAATCTTCCAACATTCAGCTTCTCTGAGTGTCCACGAGTTCTAGTATTATGAGAGAGGGAGAAGAACTTTTCTCTATCCACTTTCTCAATGCCATGCATAATTTTATACACTTCTATCATGTCTCCTCTGACCTGCCTTTTCTCTAAACTAAAAAGCCCCAAATGCTGCAACCTTTCCTCGTAAGGGAGTCGCTCCATCCCCTTGATCATTCTGGTTGCCCTCTTCTGAACCTTTTCCAACTCTAGAATATCCTTTTTGAGATGAGGCGACCAGAACTGTACACAGTATTCCAAATGCGGCCGCACCATAGATTTATATAACGGCATTATGATATCGGCTGTTTTATTTTCAATACCTTTCCTAATTATCGCTAGCATGGAATTTGCCTTTTTCACAGCTGCCGCACACTGGGTCGACATTTTCATCGTGCTGTCCACTACAACCCCGAGGTCTCTCTCCTGGTCGGTCACCGCCAGTTCAGACCCCATGAGCGTATATGTGAAATTCAGATTTTTTGCTCCAATATGCATAATTTTACACTTGTTTATATTGAATTGCATTTGCCATTTTTCCGCCCATTCACTCAGTTTGGAGAGGTCTTTTTGGAGCTCTTCGCAATCCCTTTTTGTTTTAACAACCCTGAACAATTTAGTGTCATCAGCAAACTTGGCCACTTCACTGCTCACTCCTAATTCTAGGTCATTAATGAACAAGTTGAAAAGTACAGGTCCCAATACCGATCCTTGAGGGACTCCACTTTCTATAGCCCTCCATTGGGAGAACTGTCCGTTGATTCCTACTCTCTGCTTTCTGCTTCTTAACCAATTCCTTATCCACAAGAGGACCTCTCCTCTGATTCCATGACTGCTAAGCTTCCTCAGAAGCCTTTGGTGAGGTACCTTGTCAAACGCTTTTTGAAAGTCTAAGTACACTATGTCCACTGGATCACCTCTATCTATATGCTTGTTGACACTCTCAAAGAATTATAATAGGTTACTGAGACAGAACTTTCCCTTGCAGAAGCCATGCTGGCTCTGCTTCAGCAAGGCTTGTTCTTCTATGTGCTTAGTTAATCTAGCTTTAATCATACTTTCTACCAGTTTTCCAGGGACAGAAGTTAAGCTAACTGGCCTGTAATTTCCAGGATCCCCTCTGGATCCCTTTTTGAAGATTGGCGTTACATTTGCCACTTTCCAGTCCTCAGGCACGGAGGAGGACCCAAGGGACAAGTTACATATTTTAGTTAGCAGATCAGCAATTTCACCTTTGAGTTCTTTGAGAACTCTCAGGTGGATGCCATCCGGGCCCGGTGATTTGTCAGTTTTTATATTGTCCATTAAGCTTAGAACTTCCTCTCTCATTACCACTATTTGTCTTAGTTCCTCAGAATCCCTTCCTGCAAATGTTAGTTCAGGTTCAGGGAATGGGCCATTTTCGGGGAACTACACAATATTTTATGCAGGAAACTAGAAATTAAGAAGAAACGGGGTTGCTGTATAGTGAGAAGCAATTAGGAAGTATAATGCAAGGTCTGAGGGAGTGATATCAATGAGATTTAATGGGAAACTTATCAACATAACCATCCTCTCAGTCTATGCTCCAATGGCGAACACAGAAGAAGAGGAAATTGAGAGATTTTATGCAGAAGTACAGGAAGAAATTAACGGGAAATTAAAGATGTCAGGATGACAGATTCATTCATGGAGGAACTGTATGATGAAAAACCAGCAATTTTGGAATGTGAGGTGAAAGCTGCTCTTAAAATACTTGGAAGAAATAATCACCAGGAACAGATGGCATACCAATAGAGTTGCTACAAGGTACTGAGACTGAATCTCTCCAAATTTTGACAGAACTTTGTCAACAAATATGGTCCACAGACTGGAAGTGTTTTATACATAACAACTCCAAAGAAAGGGGATCCCAGGGAATGCAATAATTGTAAAACTATTGCCTTAATATGCCATGCAAATAAAGTAAAGCCTCTTACCATATATGGAGCGAGAAGTGCCAGATGTCCAAGCTGGATTTAGAAAGGGAAGAGGCACCAGAGATCATATCGCAAACATACGTTGGAAAATGGAATGGACCAAGGAATTTCAGAAGAAAATCTTTGACAGTGTAGATCATGAAAAACTATGGAATGCTTTAAAAGCAATGAGGGTGCCACAGCATCTGATTGTCCTGATGCACAACCTATACTCTGGACGAGAGGCTACTGTAAGGACAGAATATGGAGAAACCGATGGGGTCCCCATCGGAAAAGGTGTAAGACAGGGGTGTATTTTATCACCCTATTTATTTAATCTATACGCAGAACATATCATACGGAAAGCAGGATTGGACCAAGAAGAAGGAGGTGTGAAAATTGGAGGGAGAAATATCAATAACTTAAGATATGCAGATGATACCATACTACTAGCAGAAACCAGTAATGATTTGAAACGAATGCTGATGAAAGTTAAAGAGGAAAGCACAAAAGCAGGACTACAGCTGAACGTCAAGAAGACTAAAGTAATGACAACAGCAGATTTATGTAACTTTACAGTGGACAATGAGGACATTGAACTTGTCAAGGATTATCAATACCTCGGCACAGTCATTAACCAAAAGGGAGACAACAGTCAAGAAATCAGAAGAAGGCTAAGACTGGGGAGGGCAGCTGTGAGAGAACTAGAAAAGGTCCTCAAGTGCAAAGATGTATCACTGAACGCTAAAGTCAGGATCATTCAGACCATGGTATTTCCGATCTCTGTGTATGAATGTGAAAGTTGGACAGTGAAAAGAAAAATCAACTCATTTGAAATGTGGTGTTGGAGGAGTTTTGCAGGTACCATGAACTGTGAAAAAGACCAATAATTGGGTGTCAGAACAAATTAAACCAGAACTATCATTAGAAGCTAAAATGCTGAAACAGAGGTTATCACACTTTTTGCGTGAGGGAGGGGGGCTCTCCCAGGACACCCTCCACCATCCCAGAAGCCAATTCCCCAACCAGGCCAATTGACTCTGGCAAAATATCCTTCTCTGCCAAGGCTGTGCCCGCTCAAAACAGCCCTGCAGGGTAATAGACGACCACCATCCTTTACACTGGTTAACCACCCTGAACAACAGGGAAACTCAGAGTGCAGAAAACGTGCCAAGGATTACGGGAAGCAATAGCCAAACAGACACTCCTTGCTCTGAAGCCTTTAGGCAAAATACCCAATTCACACTGTAGTCGTGCTCAGTGGCCAAGGTACAGGGATCAGAGACAACCAATGAACACACACTGGAAAATAGAAATTAACTTTATTAAAGAATAAAAGAGGTGCACAGCTACAGCAGCAGAATAGTTCCTTAATATCAGCACCCAACAGAAAATCAAGAAAGCCATCTAGCCTAGTCTGTACTTACACACAGGTAGACAGTTGCACACACCCCTCTCCTCAGAGGGAGGAACAGGCAGGAGAGTTGATGCAAAATGGAAGCTCAGCAGGCAGCATCAAGTAGGCAGGATGGGACCCAGGAGAGGAACGAAAGCCACGGTTGGAGCCCCATACTTATGGCAAGCTGCCCAGCAACAGCCCGGATCCAATTAATCAATCAGGAAATTTCTTCATGGAAAAAGGGTCCATCAATCTCCTGGCCAAATGGGACATCCTCCCTAAAACTTCAAGGGCTTTACGACCTTGATGGAGCCCGGCTTCTACGGATAAGGGGGTGTTAGGGTGGGCCTCTGATTACCCACAGCTGGGAAATAAAACTGCCAACTCAGAGCTCTAACACAGAAGCCAAATGTTAACCTGTTAAGATCCCACTTTAACAAATGAACCCCCACAATTCTTTGCTACACAACCATCTTGAATTCAGGTTTTCATGACACTTTGGACACATAATGAGAAGACATCACTCACTCCAAAAGACAAGAGGAAGGCCAAAGAAGAGATGGCTTGATTCCATAAAGGAAGCCGCAGACCTGAACTTACAAGATCTGAACAGGATGGTTCATGACAGATGCTGTTAGAGGTCACTGATTCAAAGGGTCGCCGTAAGTTGAGAGAAACCCAGCAGAACCTACACCTTGCTGCTGTGGCCTCCTGCACAACTCCATCTTAACTTAATTTGATGTACTTTAATTGGTTTAATTAATTAATTAATTGGTTTAATTGATTTATTTTAAATTGGTAAATACTGCTGCTATAGGGTACGGAGGCGGGTTGCCGGACGAATTTTATTAGGGTGGGTGGCCTGCTGATAAGCAGATAGGGATAGAGGCATGTGCAAGCCGGAGAGGGAGGTGGGGGGTCAAGTTATAGGAAGTTTGGGCGGCAGGCGCTGGAAGGGTGCTGCTGGCAGACCACGCCGGAATAGGGGAACACGGGACAGATGCATTATATCCATCCCATGTTCCGGGTCTGCTCAAAACCAGACGAAAACTGGCGGACGCAAGGTTCCTACCGACCTTCGACTGCTGTTATGTAATGCCAGGTCTGTGGCTCAGAAAACCTCGCTCATCCATGATATGATCTTGGATGGGCGCGCAGACCTGGCATGTATTATGGAAACTTGGCTGGACGAAGCCTCTGCTCCTGACTGCGCTTGGGGAATTGGAACCTGCTGAAGGTCGCCCGGTCGAAACCCTGGTGAAGGAGTGGAACGTGGGGATCACCAGGGCATTAGACCGGGTGGCTCCGAAACGTCCTCTCCCCCTGAATAGAACTCAGCTAGCACCATGGTATACACCACGGTTGCGTAGTCTGAGACAGGAGGTGAGACGACTAGAGCGCCGGTGGCAGAAATCCTGCTCCGAAGATGTCCGGACACAGTACCTGCCTACCAAGTGGCAATAAAGGTAGGAAAGAAGGCTTTCTTTGCTGCCTCTATTGCGTCTGCGGAGTGCTGTCCCAGGAGGCTGTTCCAGGCGGTCCGAAGTCTGGTCGGTCCAGTTGCTCAGGAACCCTTGGAACAGTCAAAGGCCTCCTGTGACTTATTAGCAAAACACTTCACCAATAAAATCGAACAATTACGGAGCTCAATCCCGTGCGCCGTGGACACAGTGGATGAACCAGAGTTGGCCAGTTGCATGCCGGTGGACTGGGATCGGTTTCAGCTTCTCCCCTCTGAGGAAGTGGACAAGGTGCTTTCATCTGTGAAGCCAACCACTTGTCTTACTGATCCTTGCCCTTCGTGGCTCCTTGTGAGCTGCAGAGAGAAATTGGGCGAGGGGATCAAAGCGGTGGTAAATGCATCCTTGAGAGAGGGTGTGATGCCATCAGCCTTCAAGGAGGCAATTGTAAAGCCCATCTTAAAGAAGTATTCGATAACTTCCGCCCAATTTCGAATCTGCCATTTCTGGGCAAGGTCATTGAGCGAGTGGTGGCCAACCAGTTGTCAGCACACTTGGATGAAACGGATTATTTAGATCCATACCAATTGGGTTTCAGGACTGGTCACGGAACTGAAACAGCCTTGGTCGCTCTGGTTGATGATTTGAGGAGGGCATTAGATAGGGGAGAATCCACCTTTCTTGTCCTCCTTGATCTCTCAGCGGCTTTTGATACTGTCGACCACAGTATCCTTCTGCTTCGCCTGGAGGGATTGGGAATTGGAGGCACTGTATTACAGTGGTTCCATTCCTTTCTCTCCGATAGGTACCAACAGGTAGCGTTGGGGGAGGAGGTATCAGACCCTTGGCCTCTCAATTGTGGTGTGCCACAGGGCTCTATCCTCTCTCCCATGCTATTTAACATCTATATGAAGCCGCTGGGGGCAATCATCAGGAGATTTGGGCTGCAGTGTCATCAATATGCGGATGACACTCAGCTCTATCTCTCGTTTAAATCTTCACCAGAGTTGGCTGTGGAGACCTTGTCCAAGTGCCTGGAATCCGTGAGTGGATGGATGGGAAGGAACAAGCTGAAGTTGAACCCTGATAAGACCGAGGTACTACTTGTGGGGGACAAGAGAAGGTTGGGCGACATCGACCTGAAGCTCAATGGGGTGAGTCTACCCCTAAAGGACCAGGTCCGCAGCCTTGGGGTTGTGCTTGATTCCAGGCTGTCCATGGAGGCTCAGATTTCGGCAGTGAGCCGGGCAGCCTGGTACCAACTACACCTCATACGAAGGCTGCAACCCTACCTTCCTGTTCACCAGCTCCCACTAGTGGTACATGCTCTGGTCACCTCTCGTTTGGACTACTGTAATGCGCTCTACGTGGGGTTACCCTTGAAAACGGTCCGGAAATTACAACTGATACAAAATGTGGCGGCTCGACCACTTATGAATAGTCGCCGCCGAGATCACATCACACCAGTGTTGTTCGACCTACACTGGCTACCAGTTGTTTTCCGAGCCCAATTCAAGGTGTTGGTATTGACCTTTAAATCCCTATATGGTTCCGGCCCAGTTTATCTCACGGAGCGCCTTCAACGCCACCAATTATGCCGCCCGACAAGATCGGCCACACAGGGCCTTCTCTCAATCCCGCCAACAAAAACAGCCAGATTGGCGGGTACAAGAGAGAGGGCCTTCTCAGTGGCGGCCCCCACTCTTTGGAACTCCCTCCCACAAGATCTCCGGCACGCCTCTTCCCTAAATGTGTTTCGGAAAGCCTTAAAGACCTGGCTCTTTCAGCAGGCCTTCGGGGTATCCGGGGAGGGTTAATTGATATAACTGAAATGCCTCCTGCCCAGTTTTAATATTGTTGTTGCAGATGTATTGTTTTTTATGTTGTATTACTGTATTTTATCAATTGTATTTTAACAATTTTGTAAGTCGCCTAGAGTGGCCATTGGCCAGATAGGCGACGAAGAAATTAAATTTATTATTATTATTATTATTATTATTATTATTATTATTATCTGCAGGCTTCCTCACGTGTCGACTGCTACTCCCTGCAAGGCCAAGGCTCCCCCCCCCCAGTGTCACGCTTCTTTTAACATGTGCCGGGGTAGGAGTACTCAGAGGCCTGCCATTGAGGTACTATTGGGCAGGGGACGTAATAGCGGTGGGAGGAGACTGGCCGTTCCAGCGGAAGGGATGTAAGACATCTTCGTCCTTGCATCCCTTCCGTTCTCCCTTCCAACCCTCCGGACACTGGTGGCTATGCTGGGAACTCCCTGGATCTTACTGTCCTGCTGATGAATGCAAGGTCAGTGACTCAGAAAACCACTTTCATTCAGAATCCTGGAGAAATGCATTGACCTTGCTTGTATTACCGAAACCTGGCTAAATGACCAAAGTGGAGGAGGTCTCTCCCAGCTCTGCCCACTAGGTTTCTAGATCCAGGGGACGGGGAGGTGGGGTCGCAATTGTCTGCAGGGAATCTATCTCCCCAGTCAGGTACCCTGTCCCTAACATTTCCAGCTGTGAATGTGTGTGCCTGGTGTTGGGTCAGGGAGACAGGGTGGGATTCTGGTGGTGTACTGTCCACCCCGCTGCCCAACAGTCTCCCTCCCTGAGCTGGTGGAGCTGGTCTCGGTGTTGGTGTTGTGGTTTCCCAGGTTGATGATCCTGGGTGACTTCAACATATATGCTGAGGTTAGACTCATAAGTCCAGCTCAGGACTTCATGGCTGCCAAGAAAACCATGGGGCTGTCTCTAATATCATCTGGACTAATGCACATGGAAGGACACACACTTGGTCTTGTGTTCTGTTAGGGACAGGAAGAAGGTGATCTGAGGGTGGAGGGGTTCTTAGTGACTCCGTTGTCACGGACAGATCACCACCTGACAAGGTTTAGACTTTGCAGGGGTGAAGGCCCGATTAAGAGACTCATGGATCCAGATGGTTTCCGAAATGCTCTGGGGGATATTCCCAGCATGGTTGGCAACAATGCTGAAGCCCTGCTCAATCTCTGGAATACGAAGGTGACCCAAGCGGTGGACATTATTGCTCCAAAGGGTCCTCTCCCACCAGGGAAGGCCCATAATACACCTTGGTTTACTCAAACCTTGGGCCTCATGAAGCGGCAGGGACAACAGCTTGAGCGACGATGGAGAAGAACTCAGTCCGCTTCTGATCGAACACAGGCTAGAGCTCCTTTTTGAGCCTATCATGTGGCTGTGATGGCAGCGAGGAAAGTGCACTTTTCTGCCACCATTGCGTCTGCTCAGTGTCGTCCGGTGATACTTTTCCAGGTGGTCCGGGGTCTTTGGGGCTCTGGCCCTACATTAGACTCTGAGCCCTCAGTCGCTCACTGTGACATGTTCTCGAGGCACTTTGTAGATAAAATTGCTCCCATTCAGACTGACTTGGACTCCTCATTAACTACAGTTGTGCCAGATGTCCCCGAAGCTTCCTCTGGTCATTTTTCTATGGATACTTTTCAGCTTGTGAAAAGTAGTGGAAAATATTATTAAAAAATTACCAAACATGGAGTGCAACACAGCAATCATAGGATATGAGAAAATGTGCTCTCATGCATCAGTGATTGTTTAAAGATCAGGAAGGAGAAAGCAGGAATAAATGAACAGTTCTCCCAATGGAGGGATGTAAGAAGTGTCCCCCCGCCAATTATCAGGATTAGGACCTGTGCTTTTAAAGTTGTTTCTAAATGGCATGGATTTGGGGTGAGAAGCGAGGTAACCAACTTCACTGTTGATATCAAGTTCATGGTGATTAAAATAAAGAGGGATTGTGAGGAACTCCAAAAGGAATGCTACAAGCAGGCTTGGCTATTAAAGAGCAAATGCAATTAAATTTAAGGAAGTGTAAAGCGATGCACAGAAGTGAAAAATCCTAACTGAACTGCTGGTGACTGACAGGAGAGAGACCTTGAGGTCATAGCGGATGCCCCAATTAAGATGCTGATGTTATAGCTATGAAATTGGTGGATTCCATGTGAGGGATCATTAAGACACAGATTGAAAATAAAACTGCCAATATCATAATGCCATTATACACTTCTAAGATGTGATCCTACTTGGAATGCTGTCTTCATTTTCTGGTTGCCTCACCTCAAAAATAGCGTTCTAGAGGTGGAAGAGGCAGAGAAATGGGCAATCAAACTACTCAAGGGTCACAATATTTGGGGATTTTTGCTGTAGAAAAATAGCTTAGAGGAGACACAATAGAAGTGTATGATCACATCAGACCTTTAAAGCACATTCAACATTAATGTAAAGCACATGGCTTCCCCCAACGAATCCTGGATAATAGTTTTTCCTCACTGCGCTACATTCCCAGCACCCTTCATAAACTAGAACTCCCAGGACTCTTGGGAGGAAGCCACATGCTTTCCATGTACAGTGTGGATGTGCCATAAAGAAGCCTGGTGTGGAGGAACTGGATAACACCCTCTGATTTAGTAGGGAACTTACACCTGGTGTAGGAAGAGGGAGCGGGAAGTAGATCCCACCAATTTGCATCCATTTCAGGAAAAAAGTCACTCGCTAAACAGTTTGTCTGCCGGACTACTCTAAAACAAGGAAGGCAGGGCCACGTTTCTGCTTTCCTGAATTAATTAAATGGCGACCTTAACTCTAACAGAATAGAAACTGGGGAGGGCTGGCAGAATTAAGGCATTGAAAGAAGAGCCTGACTATTCAACTATCACAGCTGAACCAAAGGACAAATGAGGACACATGAAGAAGCCGCCCATTTAGCGCACTGTTGTCTCCTTAGCTCTGCCCCAACTATGGGGCGCCCCATCTCCAAGCTGAAGGCCACGAAATTCATCAGCAGAACCGCAGATGTTCTGAGGGATGCTTTGATCCGGCCCCAACACAGCCAGCCCAGCTCAGGGGAGAGACAGAGGGGACATGGGCAGAGCTGCATCCTCTAATCTGGAGGGTCTGCGGGGAGGGGGCACTTCAGGGGGGTCATCACCCTCTTCCACCCTCCCCTCTGCCCCCCAAATTGTATACCTTTGTTTCGAGGCTCCCCTCCACGCAACCCCGCTCACCAACATCGCTGCGCACGAAGAGGGATCCTCGCTTCCAGCCTGCATTTGTTGTAGAGAGGTGGGGCAGGAAAGGGAAGTCCCCTGTTTGCGCTCTTTCCTTGCTTGCTGTTTGTTAACCCTTAAAGAGCAAAGTGGCTGAAGCTCCTCGGCTGCTTCAGAGGGAGAGCGAGGGGAGGGGGGAAGCCCTTTTCTGGCAGGTGACCCTTCCCCACATTAAAAATAAAAATGCCAGGCACATTTAAAAAAAAGGTTTTGAGGGAACAACTTAGGTGAGCCTAAACCCAGTTTCCTTTACCTGTTAGATTTCTCTTTTAATTTCTCTTTTTTTAATGCATATTTTAAATAGTTCTTTGTGAACCACTTAGAGGCTTCCTGTCGAGTAAGCAGTACATAGATTTTGTTAAATAAATAAATACAGGATGCATTTCAACTGACTTAAATCAGTCCTTGTTCAACAAGTGCTCCATTTTGCAAGTTGGATTTCTGCATGACTACTCAGAAGGAAGAACCTTGTGGAACTTACTCCTAAGTTAATTATACATAGGATTGCAATTGTAGAATCAAAATGTATTGTTGGGAATTGCTGGCAGGCAGCTTTTTAAAATCATTGGAATATACAGTAGGGCTCCACTCAAATAGCATGTTAGGTTCCAGACCCCCACCGGAAAGCGAAAACCACAGAAAAGTGGATCAGCTGTAGCACAAGGGTTTGGAACCTAACCTGCTGATTGCACCAGAGGAGGAGAAGTTCAGCTGTAGCACGCTACATTTGATCTTCCACTCCTCCAGCATGATCAGCTGGACTGTGGAGAGCTCCAGCTGATCACCCCGCTGGTGCCGTATTAACGGAACGCTGAAAAGCGGGGCACCGAGAAGCAGGGCCCTACTGTTGTGGATTTCTCCTATCCACCCCCTTTGAAACAGAGATCCTTTATTCTGTATTTTCTTTTTTAAATAAACTTTTTGGGCTCGTGGGTGTGTTAAATTCTGGCAATCAATGTAAACAGCTTTGGCAGCCGGCCAATCTTCTCACTAGTCCTTACAGAGCAAAAGGGATTCCATTTCTCATGGAGGCTTTTGGAGGAGTAAACAAATCCCTGTCCTCTGAACGAAGGACCTGCAGCCCCTGCCAAGAGTTTGGTTTCCATTGTGAAATCCGATTAAAAATAAAGCAAAGTCCCCTTTTGCTTTTCTGAACTCCAAGGACAGACAGCTAGAGTGATCTGACCCATAACAGTGCCTCGAGTCCTCCCTCCTGCCCCACATCCTGGGGAGGGTGAGGGTGGGGACAATTTCAGCCTTCACAACCAAAGTTCTGCTGCTGTAGAGAAACTCCAAGGAGGGAATATTGTGAGATGTTGGATGAAGAGGAGACGGGAGGGCAAAGCGGCCAGGAGAAACTGTGCCCTGATGGGGCCGTCTGTTCCGGACGATATTACACAGGTGAGGGTGAGGGGGGAGAAGCTTCAGCTCCTCAAAGGGCCCCATGACACAGCTAAGCATGTGGGCTCTTGCTGAGAGGAAGGGCGGGATATAAATTAAATAATAAATAAATAAATCTACCTGCTGAGGTCTCCTCCTCTTCTTTGGGTTCCTGCATCACCGGATCTTCTCCTCCTTCCCAACAGGAAATGAGGTCTGGTTCTTTAAAAAAAAAGGAAATCAGGCAAGATTAGTTATTTTTGGCCACAAAGTATTTGGAAATTCCACATCAAATCTGAACGCTCAAAACATTTTGAACGAGAGCAAAGGGGTGAAGCCTTGCCAACAGCACGCAACTCGGGCCATGTGCCTTGAGCACTGTGGAGCCAGTTCTGTGGAGTTTTCTTCCCTTTGAAGTGAAACAAGCCCAGATGTTGGTACGCTTTCCAAGTTTGTTGGAAGCTTTTTGTCCTCCCCCCAAAAAATTCTTAATAACTGTTTTTAAGATCCTTATTATCTTAATGAACTCTGCCTACCCTACCTACCTTGGGTGACCGGCTACGGTGAGAGGCAACAAGGAAACGCAGTGAAATAGCAGCCCCGCGGCAGTGAGAGCGCCGCGGAGAAGCACCCGGCAGTGGCGGTGGGGGTGGCGAGAGAGCGCCGGTGAGAGCGCCGTGAAGGAACGCCCCGCGGTGGTGAGAGCACCGCGGAGAAGCACCCGATGCCGGCAGTGGCTGGCAGCGGAAAAGTGCCGTGGAGGAGCGACCGGCAGGGCGAGAGCACCGCAGAAGAACGCCCGGCGGTGGTGGCGGCGGCAGCGGCGAAAGCACGCCATGAAGGAGCGGCTAGGCGGTGGTGAGAGCGCCGCGGAGGGGCTCCTGATGGCGGTGGTGGCAGCAGCGAAAGAGGAGTGCCTGGCTGTGGCGGTGACAGTGAGAGAGCGCTATAAGAGCGGCTCGGCGGCGGTGAGAGCGCCGTGGAGGGTGCCCGGCGGCGGCGGTGGCAGTGGCTCGGCGGCGGTGAGAGCGCTGTGGAGGAGCGACCGGTGGAGGAGAGAGAGTGCTTGGAGAAGTGGCCCAACAGCAGCGAGAGAACGCCACGAAGGAAGACTGGGCCAGTAGGGACCAGTAGAGACCGTGGGGGTCGCCGGACTGGTGGTGGCTGGGGGGTGTTGTGGAGGGCAGTTAGAGGTAGGATGTGGGTTGATGTGGAGAGCTGACCCGGCAGAGACGAGGGAACGCCGTGGAGTGCAGCCGAGGTGTAGGCGCAGCCCTATGTTACCGAGTGGGAGCGTGTTGATGTAATTTGGACCTGGTGGGCGCCTGGGCCTGCGCTTCCAGGTGGCCGTGAGTGCTATTCCTAGAGCGGTTGAGGTGGTGGAGCAAGAGTGTGGAGTGAGAGATCAGAGTGCTGCCTGCCTGCCCTTGGGGCTTGTACTCAAGGGAAGGGAAAGAGCACCAGTAATACGCCAGCTCTGACTACCCTGGAAGAACTGGACCGGGCAGGGAGGTGGTCAATAACAGATACTGTTAATTGTGTAGATTGCTGGGGGGGTGAGGGATTCTGTTGAGGCCCAGGTGGGAGGGAGCCACGTGCAGAGCGGAGAGGGTCTATGTAGGGAGGGTGGGAAGCCACGACATTAAGAGGCTAGGCGGCAGATGCTGGAGGGGTGTGAGAGGCAGGCCAGGCCGGAATCGGGGAACAAGGGATAGATGCATAATATCTATCTCCTGTTCCGGGCCTGCCCACCACCAGAAGATAACTGGGGGATGTACAGCTCCAACCAATCTTCGACTGCTGCTCTGTAATGCCAGGTCTGCGGTACAGAAAACATCTCTCATCCATGACATGATCGTGGATGAGAACGCAGACCTGATATGCATTACGGAGACCTGGCTGGATGAGGCCTCAGCTCCTGTGCTTGAGGCCATGTGTCCAGCCGGTTTCCAGTACGCACAGCAGCCGAGGATTGGCAGGCGGGGAGGGGGAGTGGCTGTCATCTATCGTGGGTCCTTGATTTTTACCAGACCCCCCCTCCACGAGACCAAGTTTGTTGATTGCATGTACTGGAGGTTGGGCCCAAAGGGCAGTTTAGGGATTCTCCTTGTGTACCGCCCGCCCCGCTACACAGCTGACTCCCTGACCGAGGTGGTCTCGGGCGTGCGGGTCCTCTCCCCTAACCCTCTGGTTTTGGGGGACTTTAACCTGCATGCCGAGGCTGTCCTCACAGGAGCCCCTCGGGATTTCATGGAGACCATGACTTCCTGGGAACTGCACCTTAGTAATATAGGGCCCACCCATGTAGCCGGTCATGCTCTCGACCTTGTGTTTGTCTCGGGAGGGGAGGACAGTGCTCTGAAAATGGGGGTGAATTCTTCTAACCCCGTGTCATGGTCAGATCACTATCTGGTGAATATAGATCTCTCGATGCCGCACGCCCTCCGCAGGGGACAAGGACCTATTAGAATGGTCCGCCCCAGACGCCTGATGGAGCCCAATGGATTCCTGAATGCGCTGGGGGATATGGAGCTGACTGAAGGTCGCCCGGTCGAATCCCTGGTGATGGAGTGGAATAAGGAGATCGCCAGGGCGGTGGACCGGGTGGCTCTGAAACATCCTCTCCCCCTGAACAGAACTCAGACAGCACCTTTGTATACACCACGGTTGCGGGGTCTGAGACAGGAGGTGAGACGACTTGAGCGCCGGTGGCGGAAATCTTGCACTGAAGACGATCGGACACGGGTTAGAGCAGCAATAGCGGCCTACCAGGTGGCAACAAAGGCAGCAAAGAGAAATTTCTTTGCTGCCTCTATTGCGTCGGCAGAGTGCTGTCCCAGGAGATTGTTCCAAGTGGTCCGAAGCCTGGTCGGTCCAGCTGCCCAGGAACCCATGGAACATTCTAAAATCTCCTGTGATACTTTTGCTAAACACTTTGCCGATAAAATCAAACGTCTGAAGAGCACGCTTCCACTTGCTGTGGAGACAGGAAGTGGGCCAGAGTCGGCCAGTTGCATTCTGGTCTGTTGGGATCGGTTTCAGCCTCTTCCCTCTGAGGAAGTGGACAAGGTGCTCTCTACTGTGAAGCCAACCACCTGTCTATTGGACCCTTGCCCATCATGGCTCATTATGAGCTGTAAAGAGAGGCTGAACGAAAGGATCAAGGCAGTGGTAAATGCATCCTTGGAAGAGGATGCATTGCCATCAGCCCTCAAGGAGGCAGTACTAAAGCCCATCTTGAAAAAGCCCTCTTGGATCCCCAAGATTTGAATAACTTTCGCCCACTCTCCAAGCTACCATTCTTGGGCAAGGTGATCGAACGGGTGGTGGCCAAACAGTTACAGACACACTTGGAGGAAGCAGATTACTTAGATCCATTCCAATCGGGCTTCAGGACTGGCCATGGAACTGAAACAGCCTTGGTTGCTCTGGTGGATGATTTGAGGAGGGCGTTGGATAGGGGTGAATGCTCATTCCTCGTCCTCCTTGATCTCTCAGCGGCTTTTGATACCGTTGACCACGGTATCCTCCTGCGCCACCTGGAGGGAATGGGAATTGGAGGCACTGTTTTACGGTGGTTCCGTTCCTATCTCTCGGACAGGCACCAATGGGTGGCATTGGGAGATGAGATTTCAGACCCTTGGCCTCTCAATTGTGGTGTGCCACAGGGTTCTATCCTCTCTCCCATGCTGTTTAACATCTATGTAAAGCCGCTGGGGGCCATCATCAGGAGATTTGGGGTTGCAGTGTCACCAATATGCGGATGACACTCAGCTCTATCTCTCATTTAAGTCCTCACCACAGTTGGCTGTGGATACTATTTCCAAGTGCCTGGAGTCCGTAAGTGAATGGATGGGAGGTAATAGGCTGAAACTGAACCCCGACAAGACCAAGGTACTGCTTGTGGGAGACAAGAGAAGATTGGGAGATATCGACCTGGTGTTGAATGGGGTAAGATTGCCCCTAAAGGACCAGGTCCGCAGCTTTGGGCTCGTTCTTGACTCCAAGCTGTCCATGGAGGCTCAGGTGTTAGCAGTGAGCTGAGCAGCTTGGTATCAGTTACACCTGATACAGAGGCTGCGACCCTATCTTCCGGTTCATCTGCTCCCACGAGTAGTGCATGCCCTGGTCTCCTCTCGCTTAGACTACTGTAATGCGCTCTACGTTGGGCTACCCATGAAGATGGTTCGGAAATTACAACTGGTACAAAATGCAGCGGCACGGCTGATAAAGAATGGCCGCCACCGGGATCACATCACTCCAGTGTTAGCAGACCTACACTGGCTACCAGTTGTCTACCGAGCCCAATTCAAGGTGTTGGTGTTAACCTTTAAAGCCATACACAGTTTCGGTCCAGTTTATCTAAAGGAGCGCCTCCAGCATCACCAGATGTGCCGCCTTACAAGATGAGCCTCACAAGACCTTCTCTCGGTCCCGCCAGTGAAAACAATCAGGCTGGTGCAGACTAGAGAGAGGGCATTCTCGATTGTGGCCCCCACCCTCTGGAACTGTCTCCCATACGATCTTCGCCATGCCCCCTCCTTGGTAAGCTTTCGCCAAGGATTAAAAACGTGGCTATTTCAGCGGGCATACAGGATCCCTAGCAAATTTTAGTATATAACGTACAGATGTGAGTGGGTTGATTAGTTGAAGACTGTATTTATATGTCATATTTATATTGTATTTATTTGCTGTATCTTATTTTAAATTATGTGCGCCGCCTAGAGTGGCCGTTCACTCGGCCAGATAGGCGGCATAAAAATAAAATATTATTTTTATTTATTATTATTATTATTATTATTAGGTCTTACATTTTGTTTTTTATATATATATTATTTTCTGGCGAAGTTTGGCTTTTTTGGAAATGGTAAGCTGCTGTGTGGAAGAAGTTCCTCGAAAACAAAATGGAAATGGACTGCCTTCAAGTCGATCCCAACTTATGGCAACCCTATGAATAGGGTTTTCATGTTAAGAGGTATTCAGAGGTGATTTGCCATTGCCTTCTTCGAAAAGTGAGGTATAAATTTTTAAATAAACCAATAAATATGCTGTAGAATGTCTCTTGGGTTTAAAAAGGGTTCATATAAAAACCTGTGCAAAACCTGAGCTGTGTAGCTTTGCCAGATAATATCTGTGCTGAGAAGCTTCTAGCTCCATTTGATGCAGGGCTTAATGAGAACCATTAAGGAACCAAAATGGACCAAAAGAGAAGGAACACAAATTCTGGCAAAAGAAATGCAAGAAGACAATAAGGGATGCTAAAAAAGAATTTGAAGAGCACATTGCTAAGAACATAAAAACCAACAACAAAAAATTCTATAAATACATTCAAAGCCGGAGACCATCTAGGGAGACAATTGGACCCTTGGATGATAAGGGAGTCAAAGGTGTACTAAAGAACGATAAGGAGATTGCAGAGAAGCTAAATGAATTCTTTGCATCTGTCTTCACAGTGGAAGATATAGGGCACATCCCTGAAACTGAACTAACATTTGCAGGAAGGGATTCTGAGGAACTGAGACAAATAGTGGTAACGAGAGAGGAAGTTCTAGGCTTAATGGACAATATAAAAACTGACAAATCACCAGGCCCGGATGGCATCCACCCGAGAGTTCTCAAAGAACTCAAAGGTGAAATTGCTGATCTGCTAACTAAAATATGTAACTTGTCCCTCAGGTCCGCCTCCGTGCCTGAGGACTGGAAAGTGGCAAATGTAACGCCAATCTTCAAAAAGGGATCCAGAGGGGATCCCGGAAATTACAGGCCAGTTAGCTTAATTTCTGTCCCTGGAAAACTGGTAGAAAGTGGTATTAAAGATAGATTAACTAAGTACATAGAAAAACAAGCCTTGCTGAAGCAGAGCCAGCATGGCTTCTGCAAGGGAAAGTCCTGTCTCGGTAACCTATTAGAATTCTTTGAGAGTGTCAACAAGCATATAGATAGAGGTGATCCAGTGGACATAGTGTACTTAGACTTTCAAAAAGCGTTTGACAAGGTACCTCACCAAAGGCTTTTGAGGAAGCTTAGCAGTCATGGAATAAGAGGAGAGGTCCTCTTGTGGATAAGGAATTGGTTAAGAAGCAGAAAGCAGAGAGTAGGAATCAATGGACAGTTCTCCCAATGGAGGGCTGTAGAAAGTGGAGTCCCTCAAGGATCAGTATTGGGACCTGTACTTTTCAACTTGTTCATTAATGACCTAGAAGTAGGAATGAGCAGCGAAGTGGCCAAGTTTGCTGACGACACTAAATTGTTCAGGGTTGTTAAAACAAAAAGGGATTGCGAAGAGCTCCAAAACGACCTCTCCAAACTGAGTGAATGGGCAGAAAAATGGCAAATGCAATTCAATATAAACAAGTGTAAAATTATGCATATTGGAGCAAAAAATCTGAATTTCACATATACGCTCATGGGGTCTGAACTGGCGGTGACCGACCAGGAGAGAGACCTCGGGGTTGTAGTGGACAGCACGATGAAAATCTCAACCCAGTGTACGGCAGCTGTGAAAAAGG
This sequence comes from Rhineura floridana, assembly GCF_030035675.1. Taxonomy (NCBI): domain Eukaryota; kingdom Metazoa; phylum Chordata; class Lepidosauria; order Squamata; family Rhineuridae; genus Rhineura; species Rhineura floridana. The sequence continues at coordinate 231,807,912 of NC_084482.1, read as the reverse complement.
CAAATTCCATGCTAGCAATAATTAGGAAAGGTATTGAAAATAAAACAGCCGATATCATAATGCCGTTGTATAAATCTATGGTGCGGCCGCATTTGGAATACTGTGTACAGTTCTGGTCGCCTCATCTCAAAAAGGATATTCTAGAGTTGGAAAAGGTTCAGAAGAGGGCAACCAGAATGATCAAGGGGATGGAGCGACTCCCTTACGAGGAAAGGTTGCAGCATTTGGGGCTTTTTAGTTTAGAGAAAAGGCGGGTCAGAGGAGACATGATAGAAGTGTATAAAATTATGGACTTCCCAGGAGGATCCCTACGCCTGTGCAGCCTCTGAGACGAGCTCCGTCTTGGATGAAACTTATCCAGTTTTAAATTCAGTCAGAAGGGTCTTTTCTGACTGGGAATATTTTCTTCCGGATAAGGAAGAAACGTGAGATTTCCCACACAGCTTTGCTTTGATTGTTGGAGTCTGGAATTCGTCAGAATTGTCTGTCTTCCAGCAGCTCAGACAGAGCAAGGATTTTTATGCTAGCTCAGCTGGATAAGTGACCCGTTTTTTTTTTATGGATTAACAGGCAAACATCCTCCTGTCTACATTCATCATTTTCTTATCTATACAGCTAAAGAGATTTGTCAAAGTAACAGCAATTAAGATAACCTAGGTGAGGTAAGACTTTCCTTTTTTTATTCACGGAACTAAGGGGGAATAAAATATAAATAGCTTATCTTTTTTTTTATTGCAAAAAGCTGACATGGAAAATAGCATTTTAAAGATTACAACGGACAAGAGATTTCTGATTGGAAGAGATAAGAAATCTTTTTGATTTATAAGACTTTTGTGTAATATATGGCTGGGACTATTTTTCCTGATCTACTTTTTTTTTTGACGAATCTGCTCATTCTCTCTGCTACTAGTTATTTGGACGCTGTGAACTAAAGCCATTCTTGCACTTCCGGGCATATAAGAGATAAGGGCTGTCTAGCGTGTGACGTTAGTTGGTTGGAAAGATTAACTCCTTTGTAACTGGATAAAGAAATAAGCTGCTCTTTGCTTGGGACATTGAAAATTGAAGGAGTTTTGTTCCTTTGGCTTTAAGAATGACAATAAAGAAGATCATGGATGTACAAGAAGGGACTTTATCTCTAGACATGTTTCAGAAAATAATGAATGGGATTAACTCAATAAAACAAGAACTGAGAAATAATAGACAAGCGTGGAGAATTGAATTTCACGAAATGAGACAGGAGCTGAAAGAAACTCAGGATTCTATGAGAAAGGAGAATAAAGATAGATCTGGAAAACCAAAAAAGGATGAAAGAGAAATTAAAGGCAAGGTTCAAACTATGGAGATTGGCTTAAATATGGACATGAAAAAAGATTTGGATTTCCTGGCTGTGACGGATCCTGGAGACAAATATTACAGTTTGGAATTCAGCGCTGTCCCTGAAGGAATTGAAGAGATTGGAGATAAAGATATTATCGGTTCAAAAAAATTCCTGGACTGGAAGGATTTGATGGAACTTGAAATGGAGAAAGTTAACAGAATTAATCCCTGTTTTGTGTCAATGGAAAAACCTTCAAGAGATGTACTAGTGTATCATGTGGAAAAGAGGAACAGAGATGCGGCTTTGCAACAATACTTCAGTGATACGTTTGGATTTGATGGCAAGAAAATATCTGTGATGGAGGAAATTCCTATCAGACTTTTATTATATGACTATGACAGCAAGATTTTTGGGTGCGTAAAGATGGAAGATGGAAGATGGACCCAATATGGATAATGACAGAAGAGTGATTTGAAATTACTGGACTTAGTAGATTTGATGAGTTGGATTAATTGATATGTTTATTTAGTAAAAAAATTGATTGACATATATCTCAAGGATTGGAAACTTCTCTTTGACTTTTTGTGGAAGATTAAAATGATAGGATGTTAATGAGATTTGAAACCAACTAAGATAACCGCTGGAGGAAGGTGATTTTATAATCTATTAAGAGATAGGTTTGTTATATATTATAGATTTATAGCTGAATTATAGCGATTTGAAATTACTGGACTTAGTAGATTTGATGAGTTGGATTAATTGGCATGTTTATTTAGAAAAAAAATTGATTGACATATATCTCAAGGATTGGAAACTTCTCTTTGACTTTTTGTGGAAGATTAAAATGATAGGATGTTAATGAGATTTGAAACCAACTAAGATAACCGCTGGAGGAAGGTGATTTTATAATCTATTAAGAGATAGGTTTGTTATATATTATAGATTTATAGCTGAACTATGACAAATCGGAAGTCAATATTTTTTCTTTTATATATATATATATATATATATCTTTTTGTATTGTATTAGTTATTGATTTGTGGTGTTTTCTTTTTGTATTGTTTTGGTTTTGAAAATTGGAATAAAAACTAATTGGAAAAAAAAAAGAAGTGTATAAAATTATGCATGGCAGTGAGAAAGTGGATAGAGAAAAGTTCTTCTCCCTCTCTCATAATACTAGAACTCGTGGACATTTAAAGAAGCTGAATGTTGGAAGATTCAGGACAGACAAAAGGAAGTACTTTGGGGCTCATTAAGAACATAAGAACATAAGAAGAGCCTGCTGGATCAGGCCAGTGGCCCATCTAGTCCAGCATCCTGTTCTCACAGTGGCCAACCAGGTGCCTGGGGGAAGCCCGCAAGCAGCACCCGAGTGCAAGAACACTCTCCCCTCCTGAGGCTTCCGGCAACTGGTTTTCAGAAGCATGCTGCCTCTGACTAAGGTGGCAGAGCACAGCCATCATGGCTAGTAGCCATTGATAGCCCTGTCCTCCATGAATTTGTCTAATCTTCTTTTAAAGCCATCCAAGCTGGTGGCCATTACTGCATCTTGTGGGAGCAAATTCCATAGTTTAACTATGCGCTGAGTAAAGAAGTACTTCCTTTTGTCTGTCCTGAATCTTCCAACATTCAGCTTCTTTGAATGTCCACGAGTTCTAGTATTATGAGAGAGGGAGAAGAACTTTTCTCTATCCACTTTCTCAATGCCATGCATAATTTTATACACTTCTATCATGTCTCCTCTGACCCGCCTTTTCTCTAAACTAAAAAGCCCCAAATGCTGCAACCTTTCCTCGTAAGGGAGTCGCTCCATCCCCTTGATCATTCTGGTTGCCCTCTTCTGAACCTTTTCCAACTCTAGAATATCCTTTTTGAGATGAGGTGACCAGAACTGTACACAGTATTCCAAATGCGGCCGCACCATAGATTTATACAACGGCATTATGATATCGGCTGTTTTATTTTCAATACCTTTCCTAATTATACCTGGCATGGAATTTGCCTTTTTCACAGCTGCCGCACACTGGGTCGACATTTTCATCGTGCTGTCCACTACAACCCCGAGGTCTCTCCCTTGGTCGGTCACCGCCAGTTCAGACCCCATGAGCGTATATGTGAAATTAAGATTTTTGCTCCAATATGCATAATTTTACACTTGTTTATATTGAATTGCATTTGCCATTTTTCCGCCCATTCACTCAGTTTGGAGAGGTCTTTTTGGAGCTCTTCGCAATCCCTTTTTGTTTTAACAACCCTGAACAATTTAGTGTCGTTAGCAAACTTGGCCATTTCACTGCCTGCTCTTAATTCTAGGTCATTAATGAACAAGTTGAAAAGTACAGGTCCCAATACCGATCCTTGAGGGACTCCACTTTCTACAGCCCTCTATTGGGAGAACTGTCCGTTTATTCCTACTCTCTGCTTTCTGCTTCTTAACCAATTTCTTATCCACAAGAGGACCTCTCCTCTTATTCCATGACTGCTAAGCTTCCTCAGAAGCCTTTGGTGAGGTACATTGTCAAACGCTTTTTGAAAGTCTAAGTACACTATGTCCACTGGATCACCTCTATCTATATGCTTGTTGACACTCTCAAAGAATTCTAATAGGTTACTGAGACAGGACTTTCCCTTGCAGAAGCCATGGTGGCTCTGCTTCAGCAAGGCTTGTTCTTCTATGTGCTTAGTTAATCTAGCTTTAATCATACTTTCTACCAGTTTTCCAGGGACAGAAGTTAAGCTAACTGGCCTGTAATTTCCGGGATCCCCTCTGGATCCCTTTTTGAAGATTGGTGTTACATTTGCCACTTTCCAGTCCTCAGGCACGGAGGAGGACCCAAGGGACAAGTTACATATTTTAGTTAGCAGATCAGCAATTTCACCTTTGAGTTCTTTGAGAACTCTCGGGTGGATGCCATCCGGGCCCGGTGATTTGTCAGTTTTTATATTGTCCATTAAGCTTAGAACTTCCTCTGTCGTTACCACTATTTGTCTCAGTTCCTCAGAATCCCTTCCTGCAAATGTTAGTTCAGGTTCAGGGATCTGCCCTATATCTTCCACTGTGAAGACAGATGCAAAGAATTCATTTAGCTTCTCTGCAATGTCCTTATCGTTCTTTAGTACACCTTTGACTCCCTTATCATCCATTTTTACAAGTAATGCTGAATTTGGCTTGAGGCAGGTGCAGCCTTGCAAGATCTCAGCTGCATGACTGCAAGACGGGGACCCTCTTGCAGAGCATGCATGGCCTCACTTTTACTTTGGGCTTCAAGGAAATAAAATCCAAGCGCTGGAAAAGGATGTATGAAGAAGCCCTCTTCGACTGTCTGCCTCCTTTCTTAAAGGAAGGACCAGCCATCAAGTAGTCTGCAGGATCCACAAACAGAAAAAGGAGTCTGTGGCACAAATAGTCCCTGACAACGAAAGCAAGTAATTCAAAGTACACACACCACAGAGAATGGGAAGAATCCGGTGCCGCTGCACATATTACCGATTCAAATTTTAACAGTCTTTAACTTGGAAATTAAGTGCCAGTTATACATGTTTGGGACAGAAGCTTTAGGTTTGAATGTTTGGGGCTCCTGCGTTCCAAAATTTACCACTGCGCCTCTTCTTAAGATCAATGGTCCACAGTCCTGCCCAGCATCCTGGGTGGGATGGGACCATTTCATCCTTCGCAACCGAAGGTCTGCGGATGAAGAGAAACTCCGAGGAATGAGATGTTGTGTGATTTTTAGGTGGCAGAGGAATGGAGAGGGCAAAACCATGAGAAGAGCTCATAGCCTAATGGGTCACTCTGCCCTGGATGACATTATTCAGGAATAACAGGGGTAGGTGGGGAATCTTCAGTTCCACAAAGGGCCCCACAACACTACCTGCTGATGTCTCCGCCTCCTCTTCTTTGAGACCCTGGACAAGTGGATCTTCTTCTCCTCCTTCCGAAAAGGAAATGAGGCCTAGCTCTTTCAAGGAAACACACAAGTTACTTTCCGCTACAAAACTAGCTGGGTCTCCTTCAGACTGTCAGGATCTGGAAGCCAAGCCAGATATTTTAATTTGGGGAATCTCTCAGTGGACAGAAGGGGAACTTCAACCTGACAGCCAACCTTCCTCTTTATAGCATGAGATGAGCTTGATCAAACCAAAGGCCTATCTAGCTCTGCATCTCCACAGGGCCTGAATCGATGTGTATGGGAATCCCACAATCAGTCCTAATAATACTAATAAAATTTATATCCTGTCCTTCCTTCCAAAGGGAATCCAGGGGGACAAAAAAATGATGAAGCACCAGAGCACAGCCTTGTCCTGATTTCTTAGATGAGTTTCAGTTGGTGCAGCTCGAGGACGTTGACAAGGTGCTTGGACAGGTTCGTGCAACCACTTCTGTGCTGGATCCTTGCCCTTCTTGGCTAATAAAAGCTAGCAGGGATGGAACAGCCGGCTGGGCCAGGGAAGTGATTAATGCCTCTCTGCGAGAGGGGGTGGTCCCTGGCTGCCTGAAAGAGGCAGTAGTGAGACCACTCCTGAAGAAATCCTCCCTGGACCCAGAAAATCATAATAACTATAGGCTCATGGCAAATGTTCCATTCCTGGGCAAGGTCCTTGAACGAGTAGTTGCAGGCCAGCTCCAGACACTCTTGGATGAGTCTGATTATCTGGATCCATTTCAGTCAGGTTTCAGGCCTGGTTTTGGCACAGAAACAGCCTTGGTCGCCCTGTATGACCTTTGTCGGGAGAGAGACAGGGGGAGTGTGTCTCTGTTGATTCTCCTTGATCTCTCAGCGGCTTTCGATACCATCGACAATGGTATCCTTCTGGGGAGACTGGCTGAGTTGGGAGTGGGAGGTACAGCATTGCGGTGGTTCCGCTCCTACTTGGCAGGTTGCCTCCAGAAGGTGGTGCTTGGGGAACATTACTCGGCACCCTGGACTCTCCAGTATGGGGTTCCACAGGGGTCAGTTCTGTCCCCCATGCTGTTCAACATCTACTTGAAACCGTTGGGTGCGGTCATCTGGAGCTTTGGAGTGCGTTGCCATCAGTATGCTGATGACACGCAGCTCTATTTCTCCTTTTCATCTTCTTCAGGTGAGGCTGTCAATGTGCTGAACCAGTGCCTGGCTGCAACAATGAACTGGATGAGGGCTAATAAACTGAGGCTCAAAGCCTTTGCCCAAATATCTTTAAAGCATTAAATGAAACAATACCCATATCTTGACAGTTTGGTACATTTTGTCTTTGGGGACCAAAAGACAATGGACTGGATGAGGGCTAATAAACTGAGGCTCAGTCCAGACAAGACTGAGGTGCTGCTAGTGGGTGGTTCTTCTGACCAGATGGTGGATGTCCAACTTGTTCTGGATGGGGTTGCACTCCCCCTGAAGGAGCAGGTTCATCGCTTGGAGGTTCTCCTAGAACCATCTCTGTCACTTGAGGCTCAGGTAGCCTCAGTGGCACGGAGTGCCTTCTACCAACTTCGGTTGGTGGCCCAACTACGTCCCTATCTGGACAGGGATAACCTGGCTTCAGTTGTCCATGCTCTGGTAACCTTCAAATTAGATTACTGCAATGCGCTCTACGTGGGGCTGCCTTTGAAGACGGTTTGGAAACTGGAGCTTGTGCAAAATGCAGCAGCCAGATTGGTAACAGGGACCAGATGGTCCGAACATATAAAACCGATTCTGGCCCACTTGCACTGGCTGCCTTTATGTTTCCGAGCTTGATTCAAGGTGCTGGTATTGACCTATAAAGCCTTACAAGGCTTGGGACCACAATACCTGATGGAATGCCTCTCCTGATATGAACCCACCTGTACACTACGTTCAAGATCAAAGGCCCTCCTCCGGGTGCCTACTCCAAGAGAAGCTGGGAGGGTGGCAACAAGGGAGAGGGCCTTCTCAGTGGTGGCCCCCAAATTATGGAATAATGTTGCTGACAAGGTGCACCTGGCACAAACACTATTATCTTTTCAGCACTAGGTGAAGGCTTTCCTCTTCGCCCAGGCATTTTAGCATGTGTTTTATATTGTTTTAAATTTTTTAATTGTAATTGTTTTTTTAAAATATGTGTTTTAAATTGTGTATTTGTTTTCATGTTTTTGATTGCTGTAAACTGCCCAGACAGCTTCGGCTATGGGGCGGTATACAAGTGCAATAAATAAGTAAATAAATAAATAAAATCACATTTAAAACAAAGCATCTTCTTAAAAAAACAAGGACAGAAGGCTACAGGCATCATGACTTGTAGCCCTTGAGAGCCTTCTCTTCCATGCATCTATCCAGCTTCCTTTTTTGAAGCCATCCAAGATGTCCACCAGGAGAACTCACAGCCTGATGGGCGACTCTCCCCTCGTTGACATTACTCAAGAATGGAAAAATGCTTCCATCCCCAGACCAAAAGAGGCTCCACAGCACAGCTAAGCACCAACCTGCTGAGGTCTCCTCCTCCTCTTCTTTGGGGACCTGGATAAACAGACTTTCTCCTTCTTCCTTACAGGAAGCGAGGTCTCGTTCTTTCAAGGAAACAGACAAGAGGAGTTACTTTTAACCACAACATAAAAAGTCAGGGATTCCATATCAAACAATTTCTACAACGTCGAATCTAAGAGGAGGAAGCATTTTGAGTTTTAATTCTGGGAGCGGGATAGGAAGAACCCCATTTAGAATCGAGGTAAAAGGATGAGATCCCTTGCCACTGTGGATGTAAATTACCCCAATAAAAGTCACACCCATTCAGAAGTAAGCCGCACCCAGTCCAATGGGACACCCTCCTAGGTAAGTGCATTTGCATTTGCAGATTATATTATACCAGGTGTGGGGATCCTGTGGCCCACCAGATGTTGCTGAACTCCTATCACCCCTAATCATTGGCCATCCTTGCAGGAGCTGATGGAATCTGCAGTTCACCAACATCTGGAGGGCCAAAGGTTCCCCTCCTCTTTTTAGGGGGTCACCATATTATTTTATATTAAAGGGCTGGGGCCAAGGGGGAGGAGGGGTGCGGTCTGAGGAGGAAAGGGAGGGAATAAGGGCCTCATTGATACCCTGTCCCCAAGACCCCTCCAAAAAACGCCTGGAGCCAGCCTGGCCCACAAGCACCAACTAGACACACAGGGAGGCCCACAAGCCAGAGAGAAAGCACATCTCCTGCTGCTGTCCCCGATTCTGGAGGTGGCCCATAAACATCAGGACTGGTGGCCCTTCAGAGCCTTCTCTTCCATGCATTTATTTATTCATTTAGATTTATATCCCGCCCTTCCTCCCAGTAGGAGCCCAGGGTGGCAAGCGAAAACACTAAAAACACTCTCAAACATCATTAAAAACACGGTTTTAAATATATTAAAACAAAAACATCTTAAAAAGTTATTCCAACGGACACAGACTGGGGATGAAGCCATTTTCCTTAGCCCCTTTTAAAGCCATCCGAGATGTCCACCAGGAGAATTCATAGCCTGATGGGTGACTCTCCCCTGGATGATATTACTCAGGAACAGAAAAAAGCTTCAATTCCCAGACCAAAAGGGCCCCCACAGCACAGCTAAGCACCGACCTGCTGAGGTCTCCTCCTCTTTGGGAACCTGAATAAGAAGATCCTCTCCGTCTTCCAAACAGGAATTGAGCTCCGATTCTTCCAAGGAAACAGACAGGACTAGTTACTTTTGACCACAAAATATTCAGCCATTCCAAGTCATGCCATTTGTAGCTAAGAGGAGGGATTGTTTGGGACATGTTAACTCCTGCACCCCCTGAAGAGGACAGGGCCGTGTGGTCCCAGCAGTGTCAGCCTGGCACTTGGGAACATGCGCTCACTGGATATGACACCCAACCTGAACTGCCTGTTGGGGAGGGCACGGTGGAACTCAGCCAACCCAGCTGTTTTCATTTGGACAACATCATCTCATCACAAAGAGAGTGAAAACCAGCCCTGAGAGCTTTGCCCTCCTCCTCCCAAAAGGGAGCCAAGGCTGCACTTCACATTTACACTTCTGGAGGAAACCTTTCTCCATGCAGATTAAGAGTGAAGCCACCGCAAGATATTTGTGTAGCCAGAAATGCTCCCATACGCTTTTCAGTGTCGTAGCTTGAGAATGTATATGCAAATATCAATGCTGGCGTCGGGAAGAGACAGAACAGGGCCAGAGTATATGGTTTGGATCTCTGGAAGGGAAATGATGGTGTGTTGCGTATAAATAAATGCTCCCTTCCTAAATGCATTTTCTCTGAAAAACATCCTATTGATTTTGATGGAGTCAACTTTGACGCAAGCATGTTTGGGATGGCAGCTTAATTTTAACTTCCAGTTTATGATTCAGTTATAATTTGCATATCGAAAGGGCTCCAGCAATGGGGGTGGTGGGTGGGGGAGTGAGAAATTTGTCAGAGAGAGTGTTTCTCCCCCCACCCCCTACCCCCCATAATCCATCTCTGGTACCAACCATGCAGATGCTGAATTAGACAAAATAGGCAAAAGCACATAAAGTGAAGGTCTAAGTCATGGTATGATTCTGAAAAATATATGTAGAAAGGAATGATGGAAAATATAGTCTATGGCTGAGTATAGAATAATGTCCAATTTCTAATGCACCTGCAATTTACCACACAGAGTGTGATGTGAACTGCTAGCTTTGTAGACAAGATGTACAGACACTCCCAATGACAACACAGCAATAAAAGGCAGAGGTGTGCTAATACAGAAATATAAAATGCAAAGATAAAATGCACAACATATCTCAAATAATTTGCCAAACGTGTTTCGACTTGAAGCAAGTCTTCTTCAGTGGCATCTATATGGAGAGCTTCTCCAGAGAATCTTCCTCAACCGAAACACACAACAATATGCGGAATGCAGCAACAGTCCTGCAGAAACTGCACTAGGGCTGTCTTGGGAACTGGCAAGGACTTCGACTCCAATGCGTGGGGACAGGATCCAGGCAGGCACCAGTCCTGCTCACAGACTAAGCACAGGGGTGCCTAGGCCCCAAAGGCAAACACTGCGCAGAGGGAGGGAGAGAGGACTCTCCCAAGCTCCAAGGGAGCAGCTCTTCCCACTGTGGAGTTTGGACTACAGCTCCCAGAATCCCTAGTGAGAAACTGACTTTCCACTCCATGCATCATTGGTACAAATGGCCTTCAACATCTATCAGTCATGAAAATGTGTCTCCTTACTGAAAGAGGCTCCAATCTCATAATTCTCCTCCATGGCTTCCCTGTGCAGAGCGCTTTGGCCCGGATCCAGGAGATCCACTCCTCCTCCGTGAAATGCACAGCTGCTGCCTCCTCCTCCTCCTCCTCCTCCTCAAAGTTCACCAGACCCTGGAAGAAGAACATGCCCTCTGCTCAAGAGACGGCCTCTTCCGCACAGACCTTTGCGTCCAGCTTGAAAGGGGAAGGGCAACAGGGTGTGCTTCAATCACTCACAGCACTCAAAGCGCTTCTCCCACATGTCAAAGTTGGATCCTGAGGAGAGGGTCCAGTAAGGATCTGGCCCACAGACCCAGAAAGGGTTCCCACAGCTGGTTTTGAGACTGGAGGGCTGTGGACGCCGTAAGCAGAAAGGGCATTTACCTTGGCCCATTCCCCAAAAGAGCAAAACTTTAGGATCAAATCCAGAACTTCTCAACACGGCCATTTAGGTGAAGGACATCTGCCTTGCATGCAAAAAGTCCTGGGTTCAATTCTCAGCAGCATCTCCAGGCAGGGCAAGGAAAGGCTCCCTGCTTGAAACCCAGGACAGCAGCTGCCAGTCAGTGTAGACAATACTGAGCTAGGTGGACCAAGTCAATATAAGGCACCTTCCTCTGTTTCCATGAAGCTGACAAAAACACAGCCAACTTTCAAAAATATCATCCCTGGTCACTCTTCCCAATTCCTCAAGTAAATGACTTTCTGATCATTTAATTTCTAATGAAATAAAACTGGCCTCTTTTCTAAAGTGAGCAGCTGGGGTGCAAAGCGGGAGGCTGACACCACTCTTGCCTACCTTGCAGGGCTGCAGTTTGGATGACTCAGATGAGCTTATTTGCTGGCCACTCATGTTTATTCACACCTTCCTCCAAAGGCCCCAGAGTGGGAAATGTAGGTTGATCTCCCCGTCCCCAACCTTCAGCAGCAGCAACGATGTTGTAAGGTCAGGAAGGTAAGGAGATGATTGTCCTAGCGTGTGTGTGTGTGTGTGTGTGTGTGTGTGTGTGAGAGAGAGAGAGAGAGAGAGAGACAGAGAGGGAGAGAGAGAGACAGAGAGTATCTACAATGGGGGGGGGAGGTTTGAGAAGATCCCAAGAAGAGGCAAAGTTCGTTTGGGGGAGAGGGTAAGCACTGAGCTGGGGGTTCGACTGGATGGTCTTACAGGCCCCTCCCAACTCTATCATTCTACAAAAAGCGTGTTTCCTCCCAGGAACTACCGCAGTGCAGAAATGGGCTCACAGAAACCCACTGTGGACAGAATGGACAAGAAAACAGCCCCCGTTTGGATGTGGGGAAAATATTGCTTACTTATTCCCTTGCTTACTCTTTTTTTTATCTGCTTTCTTCTCCAAGGCGTCTGGGGGGAGGGGGACACCTGCTCCTGCTCCCCTTTTGTCCTCACACAGCAGCCCAGCGAGGTAGGCCGGCTTTCTCAGCCCCGGCACCCGGGGGTCTCCTCTGCACCAGCGCGTCTCTTCCCACCCCCACTCCTGGGGCAGAGGGCGCTCCAAAGAGGATCGTGCAATGGAAGCGCTGCAGCTCTTCAGCCCCCAATGTTGCCCCTAGGTTGCATGCATGCGACTGCCCCCCATGGATTCCGGGGGAGATGTGTGGGGAGGCTCTCCCCCTCTTTCCACCCCCCCAAAGGCAAACTCCTGACCCTTCCTCACCCCCACTGCTGCACGTCTTCCTTTCTCTTGCGATTGGCCACGATCCAGCCTTCCTCCTCCTCCTCCTCCTCCTCCTCCTGTTAGGAAATTAATCAAGCCTGTTTGCTTCCTTGCTTCGCTATTGTCTCCCTCCCTCCTATTTGCATGACCACATCCTGCCTCTCTAGGAAGCAGAGCTCAGTTCCTTTCCCCGCTGGAGGACTGAATGCCAGGCGCGCTCTGGGCAAACTTCTTGCAGGCTCTGCCCCTGGTGCAAATCCAGGGCGCAGGCGCGGAGGTTCCTGCTACGTCAGGCCTCTGGATTTGGTTCCCAGTTCCTTGTTTGCTTGAAAGTTCAAAACGCTGAAAAAGGAGAAAATTGACAGCTTCAGCAACTTCAAGCCAAAGTTAGGATGTCTCTGAAGGCCAAAATATATGTTGGAGTAGCCTGTATGATATATTGCTGTGATTGGGGGACTCTCCCCGTCATGAATAACAATACATTTATGCAATCAACATCATCCAGAGTCTGATATTATCATAAATACGTAATGATGTCATGAATTCATATAAAATAAGTAACTAGGGGTGCACCCCAAAATCTGCTCTGGGCCAGGATAAATCATACACCCCAGGAAAGGGGAGGATGTCCTCTACGAGATGCCAGTGCACCCCGCCTGGCCCAGAGCTTCTGCTGGGCACAGGGCATGGATAAAGGCATCAATGTAAAAAAGAAATAGACAAAAAGGGACAGAAAAAATAAGTAACTAGGGGTGCCCACCCCAAAATCTGCTCTGGGCCAGGACAAATCATACACCCCAGGAAAGGGGAGGAGGTCCTCTACAAGATGCCAGTGCACCCCGCCTGGCCCAGAGCTTCTGTTGGGCGCAGGGCATGGATAAAGGCATCAATGTAAAAAAGAAATAGAGAAAAAGAGACAGGAAAAAATAAGTAACTAGGGGTGCCCACCCCAAAATCTGCTCTGGGCCAGGACAAATCATACACCCCAGGAATTCCATGAGATGCCAGTCTTTCCCAGCTAAAATAATGAAGAGCTAATAGGGGAATATATGTAATTTGTGGTGACCACTCCAAAATCTGCTGTGGGCTATTTATTTATTTTGTTCATTAATTCTATTTCTATGCTGCCTTTTGGCTAAAAGGCCCTCAAGGCGGCTCACTCACACAAAAACCACACAAATCCAAAATACACATCAAAAAGGAATACAGTACACAGAAATTTAAATAACAAAATATTAACATTGTGTTGTTGTAGTTTTAAAACAAGATTCTTTACAGGCCTGAAGATAATCTGTCCTTCAAAAGCAGCTTGAAGCTCGGCCGGGATGGGCAGCTTCACCAGGTACAGCGTCTCCTGGTCGCTCAATAAGCTGGCGTGGCGGCAGCAATGCTTTTTGAACGTGCACAGAAGCACTCTCATCACGAGTAGTACATCCTTCATCATCCTCCACTTCAGGTTCAGACACTTCATTTTCAGGAGTTTCTGCAATTGCCTGGTTCAGCTCTGATTTGAATCTAACCCTAACCCTAATCTTCACGGGAGGGCACTTCCTTCGGCTCCTGCTTCCTCCGTATTTCTTTTTCTCTTCCAGATTTTACTCGGTAGTGGAGAACCCAAGTTTTAGCTAAAGTATCTACCTGATCTTAAGTCACTACTTACCTCCAGGATAGTGGTCCTTGTGACGTTCCCACCTTTTGCTCCCCCTGTCAGGTTCCCACCTGCTTGTGGCTACCGCCTTTGACTAGGCACCACCTCAGGACACCACCAGTCAGGATCGTCATTTTCATTTTTTCTCACTCCGCTCTAGCACAGGTCTCACAAGATCCCACTGCTAGGCAGCACCACCAGCCACTCACTGTAAACAATACTGCTGGAGACTTCCCCTTGTCTCCCTATGGCTTCAGGGGCGTCACTATGGCGGTGTGACAGGTGCGGGTTGCACTGGGTGACACCGCGAGATGGGGTGACACCATGAGCCGCCCCCCCCACCATAGGCACCGCCGCTGGGAAGTGGCAGGCGCAGCCAAGGAGGAGAGAGAGAGATCAGGAGCGAGCACGGGGACTGCCCTCTTCCCTCAGCGCCCGCCCTGCCGCCTCACAGGCTGGCTCCTTCGCACTCCCGCATTCTAGATCTGCTCTCAAGTTGAGTGACGAATGTGAGAGCGAGCGGATCCTCCGGTGGAGGAAAAGGTCAATGGAACTCTAATGGTTAATGGGCCAAAGGGGTAGGGTGGTCCTTAGACTCCGAAACACTTCCGGTTCCCAAACGAGAGCAGCAATGTGGAAGGGTGCCGGTCCAAAGAAACGCAAGGAGGGGGGATGAAAGAGGTACACGGCAATGAAACCAGTTCCAGCCTCCGACTGAGGACCGGAAGGCTGCATGTCTTCCACCCCTTTTCTGAGTCTCTGGTTGGTCGTTGCACCTCCCTGTTCCGGCCTGGTCAGTTTCCTTTGCAAAGAAGGTGGGGAAAGCGGGACGGAGGAGGGGGGAATAAACTCCCAGGCTCCACCCCTTTGAAGAACCTGAGGGCTTCTCCGTGCAATCAACTCCAATCCCATGTCATGCAAAACAGAGCCCAAACTCCATTGCTTCCATTGCCTGGCTTTCTTGCAACCTCCAGATTTTTTATGGGGGGGGGCTGTCCTGGTGCAGAGTAAGCCGCCTTGCATGGGGCAGGTGGGAACAGCAGCTGCACTTTGGGATGCCCAAGAGGGTTGGACTTGATGGCCTTATAGGCCCCTTCCAACTGTACTATTCTATGATTCTGTTGAGGCTATTTTTAGCACCCGCCAAAGCGGTGTGTTGCTCACCTCAATTCCCGAGTGGAAGTGCGAGCTGAGGAGAACCTGATTGACCGCTGGGATTTCGGCCAGGTACCAAGTAAAGACACAGACACAACTTCTTGATCAAAACGTGGCCTCAGTCTCAACACAGGCACAACAGCCTGGCAAGAATGAAGACCCCGTTTATTTTTACTGATGCCAATATATAGTTTCTATAAGCAAAACATCAAGAATCATCAATAAACAGAATGTAACATAACATATGAGACGAGTAACAGACCCATGCCACATATCACTTGTTACGCCTCAGAACTCAGGATGTCCTTCCTTTGAAAGTCGGACTCATGGGCAATATCTTCTGAGATAAGGGCTGGGGAGAGGGGATGGTTTGACACTTTGGGGGTCATAAAACAAGAGAACATATACACAGGAAAATGTATGTAGCCTGAAAAGGTCGCTTATCAATAGACCTATGTGATCCTATGACTACTTCTCTAAGAGAGTATCCAGAGAGAATGCAGAAAGCAATACAAGCCTCTGCTTATTTACAAGACAGATATATTAGGGCGAAGAAAGTACAAGGCACTTGAGATGTAAAACAGTCAAGGACAGCAGAGTGATTATCTCCTCAAAACATTGTGTTGCCGACAGGTAGGCACCTCCAGGGCTAAATTCCCAGGAAAGGAAACGAAACTCAGAGCAGCTGGGCTTCCCCTCCCGTTCCATCAGTGTTCCATCATGCTTGGCAAAACCTTGCAAGCGCCTCTGAACCCGTTGTGGGCCCAAAAATGTTTTTCCTAACAATTCTATGCCTGTCAACTTGAATGGCTTTTAAAGCGGGTTGCACACGTTTCTAGAGGCTCAATGGCTGCTGACCACGATGGCTCTGTTGCTCCCTCCGCTGTCGGAGGCAGGAAATGTCTCTGAATACCAGTTGCTGGGAATGTCATTTGGGGGTGAGTGTTGCTGTTGCCCTCGAGGCCTGCTTTCACGCTTCCCAGTGGGGCCTCTGGTTGGCCACTGAGGGCACGATGCTGGGCTCTTGGCCTGACCCAGCAGCCAGGCTCCTCTGATGGTATGAGAGGGGTTGGTCTAGGGCTGGCACCAGACTTTTGGGGGGCTGTGAGCCCAGGGCCAGTAATGGCCCCCACGAACACCTGCCTCCACCAAGGCCAAGGCCCGCCCTTTCTCTGCCCCTGCTTTGACATTGAGGCTGCTCACTGTTGCAGCGCGTGTTGATACAGCACAGTGCAGAGGCACTGGAGCAGGTCCGAACCGGAATAATACAGGCCAGGCAAAGTACTTTGTAAGAGTCTTTTACTGACACTAAAGTTAACAAACGCAGTCCTCCTTCCATACAAACTTTCCCCCACACCAGAGCTGCCTTGAGTTCCCTTCTTATCTCAGCGGTTGCCCTTCCCTACCAGCTGCTGACCTTGGCAGACCTGGCACACTCTCTTGCTCTGCTTAACTCTTTTGCTTCAGGTTTCCAGAGCCTCTTTCTGTGAGACACACAGAACACATAACAGCCCAACACTCACCCCCTTCCACCCCCTGGATACACTTCAGCAGTGGACAGGTGGTGGCTCTTTTGAATGGGGGCTCACCATTTGGGGAATACCCCCACACAAAGGACAGAAGAAACATTACTAACATGCCTGCAATGGCTATTGTAACATCTCTGTGCTGTCGGCAAAAGCCATGTCAGAGGGGCTGCACACCCGAGTTTAGTCTGTTTCTCCCTCTGGCCATGTCACTGCCCCCCCTAAAGAGGCCAACTGTTTGGCCACTGGATTCCCCAAATCGGCTTCCACAGGATTCTTCTTCCCCTTAAATCTCCACATTGATTCATTTGGTAATCCGGCCGACTACGCCAATTGTATTAGCCCCAGCTGTGGGCTGCTTCAAACTGTAAGGATCGGTACCACGGAATCAAGGAGGCAGATCCAAAGGTTTACTCACAAGGAAAAGTTTATGGAGTAATTTAGCGAGCACACAGGCATACCCAATAAATGGAACAGGATGCAAGTTCCCCCCATGGGCACCTGCAGTCTGTATGCTGAACTGGGCTACAACAGGCTTGCCAACCCAGTGGAACAGACCCAAGGTCTCTCACAGAGAGGTGTTAAGGTCTGCACCCTGAGCTCATGGCACAGGCACCTTTTAGAGGAGAAAGTTTGGCCAGGCATACACAGTGACGGAATGCATCATGAGCTATATCTAACATCAAATCAGCACATCTTGACAGGGGACATCATTAATCAGACTAGGCATCAAAGCTGCCCTGTGCCTAACAGACAATGGCTACTCTTCCCATGGCACGTGCCCTGCCGTTAATCAGCACGTGCAGCCCATCCTTGGCACATGTAGCTCATTAGAGCTAACTGGACCAGTGCCAAGGCTACTGCCCTTGGAGATGCATCAAACGGTCCTTTTACTCCCTGCCGGCCTCCTAGATAACGCAGCTGAGTGGAGGTTGTGTCTTTCTAGCCACCGTTACTTGACCCAATCTCTAATGAGCACAGCCCCTAGCAGGTGCTTTCTGTTTGAGAAAAACAACCTATTAAGCTTTTCCTTAACATAAGACTAGCCATACATATGCATTGCATGGATGACATAAAAGCCCCATGGATTACACCAGCACCTTCAACTGGGCCCAGACTCAAACGCAAGAATTTGGGGGTCTCTGGAAGGGCTTTTCTCTTACTCCCCCACGTGGGATCTCTGCTCACCTAGAGGCTCCTCCACGCCCAGCACCTCCGAAGAGGAGACCAGCACCGCCACCCCAAGGAGGACCCCCAAGTCCAATGCGGAAGACTCCCCCAACCTCTCTCCCCCTCCTCCTCAACCCTGCAGCAGACTCCAGATAGGGACTTGCTCCTCACAGCCCGGGAGAAACTCCTGCCCAAGCCCCTCCCCTCCCATGGGGTCCAATGGGGCTCTAATGCGAGGCAGCGCCTTCGGTGGCCAGGCAAGGGAGTCCGGCAAATGTCCCTTTCAGGCACTTGTTAAGTGAAGGGGCAAAACTGAGATTTTTCTGTGATTCTCTGCTCTTCCTAGGTTTGCAGGGGGGGGCTTCTTGTTAGGATAGGCTTGATGGCCTTTACCTGTGATGCTCTGACTGACTTCCTTCCGTCGTTGATACTGATACAGACAACCAACAACCAGCAACAGAAAAGTAGACCTGAAAACTGGGAAAAGCCAACTGTGCCGTCAGCTAGAGATCTTTCCTTTAGAACTGTGGCTCCTGCGTGCAACCTGACCGACTGTGAACTGTTGTGAGGGAATGCAAGGGAAAGGGCTGGCCTGCCAGTCAATCCCCACTCAGGGCTACGCCATGAAGAGGGTTTTCATGGCAAGCAGTATTCAGAGGGGGCTTCCCATCGCCTCCCTCTGAGGCTGAGAGGCAGTGACTGGCCCAAGGTCACCCAGTGGGCTTCATGGCTGTGTGGGGATTCGAACCCTGGTCTCCCAGGTAGGAGATTTTTCTTGGCTGGGATTCTGGAATGGGGAGGAAGGCAGACACAGTGTCACGAGGAGGACCAGTAGCCCTTGCCTCCAAAGTGGTGAGATGAGGGAGGGTGGGGGGAGAGAGAGAGACCAGATCTCAGAGTGGGTGGGGCAACTGGAAATAGGAACTGCTCTTTACTTGGATCAGGATTTGTGTTACCTGTAGGAAAAATTCATATGGTCTCTCTCTCTCTCTCTCTCTCTCTCACACACACACACACGCACACACACAGAGCGAGTGCTCCTTCCTCCACAGCCAGGACAAGACACAAACGGATTATAGATGCAGACCTCTCTTCAGTCATTTTCCCCACAATATCTCCATACTCTGCATCCACTCCCATTTTTTTTAAGCGGGGCGAGAGCAACTCCTGTTTTGTTCTTTTGCTTATGCTCCAGAAGGGAGATAGAGTTGGGGTCCTCCAGATGGAGAGGCTGGATTACCGTTACCTGGGATGCTCTGACTGACTTCCTTCCATCGCTAGGCTGTTACGTCTTTAGGGAAGCTTACCTGCCCCTCCTCCTTCTGCCCTTTCCTCTCTTCCCTCCTTCAATTGTCTGAGAGAGAGGAGACACCTTTGTCTCTGCTCTCTCTCTCCTGAGCCAGAGGGCATCTCCCACGTGTGTAGTGCCAAGGTTGCCAGGGATTTCATCTCATCGGCACATGATGGATCAGCATGTCACAGAACACATCAGAATGTCACTAATTATACAGCCACAAGAGTGGTTGTATACTATAGCCAACGTGGATTTTTCACATTCCCCAATTTTAAATTGAAAATAACCCCCATGCCTTTCTGATGCTCCCCATAAGCTCATTTCCAAACAAAACCTTAAAAAAACTTTAGTCCCAAATTCAGAAATGCTTGCTTAACAACCCTGTAACTTTTCATGGTGATACATAAAACAGTCAGAGAGAATCGACTTCCCAGGAGGATCCCTCCGCCTGTGCTGCCTCTGAGACGGGCTCCCGTCTTGGATGAAACTTATCCAGTTTAAATTCAGTCAGAAGGCTCTTTTCTGACTGGGAATAATTTCTTCCGGTTAAAGAAGAAACGTGAGATTTCCTACATAGCTTTGTTTTGATTGTTGGAGTCTGGAATTTGTCAGAATTGTCTGTCTTCCAGCAGCCCAGACAGAGCGAGGATTTTTATGCTAGCTCAGCTGGATAAGTGACCCTTTTTTTTATACGGATTAACAGGCAAACATCCTCCTGTCTACATTCATCATTTTCTTATCTATACAGCTAAAGAGATTTGTCAAAGTAACAGCAATTGAGATAACCTAGGTGAGGTAAGACTTTCCTTTTTTTATTCACGGAACTAAGGGGGAAGAAAATATAAATAGCGTATCCTTTTTTATTGCAAAAAGCTGACATGGAAAATAGCATCTAAAGATTAAACGGATGAGAGATTTCTGATTGGAAGAGATAAGAAATCTTTTTGATTTACTGGCTGGGACTATTTTTCTTGATCTACTTTTTTTTTTGACGAATCTGCTCATTCTCTCTGCTACTAGCTATTTCGACGCTGTGAACTAAAGCCGTTCTTACACTTCTGGGCAGATAAGAGATAAGGGCTGTCTAGCGTGTGACGTTAGTTTGCTGGAAAGATTAACTCCTTTGTAACTGGTTAAAGAAATAAGCTGCTCTTTGTTTGGGACATTGAAAATTGAAGGAGTTTTGTTCCTTTGGTTTTAAGAATGACAATTAAGAAGATCATGGATGTACAAGAAGGGACTATCTCTAGACATGTTTCAGAAAATAATGAATGGGATTAACTCAATAAAACAAGAACTGAGAAATAATAGACAAGCGTGGAGAATTGAATTTCACGAAATGAGACAGGAGCTGAAAGAAACTCAGGATTCTATGAGAAAGGAGAATAAAGATAGATCTGGAAAACAAAAAAAGGATGAAAGAGAAATTAAAGGCAAGGTTCAAACTATGGAGATTGGCTTAAATATGGACATGAAAAAAGATTTGGATTTCCTGGCTGTGATGGATTCTGGAGACAAATATTATAGTTTGGAATTCAGCGCTGTCCTTGAAGGAATTGTAGAGATTGGAAATAAAGATATTATCGGTTCAAGAAAATTCTTGGACTGGAAAGATTTGATGGAACTTGAAATGGAGAAAGTTAACAGAATTAATCCCTGTTTTGTGTCAATGGAAAAACCTTCAAGAGATGTACTAGTGTATCATGTGGAAAAGAGGAACAGAGATGCGGCTTTGCAACAATACTTCAGTGATACGTTTGGATTTGATGGCAAGAAAATATCTGTGATGGAGGAAATTCCTATCAGACTTTTATTATATGATTATGACAGCAAGATTTTTGGGTGCGTAAAGATGGAAGATGGAAGATGGACCCAATATGATAATGACAGAAGAGCAATTTGAAATTACTGGACTTAGTAGATTTGATGAGTTGGATTAATTGGCATGTTTATTTAGAAAAAAAATTGATTGACATATATCTCAAGGATTGGAAACTTCTCTTTGACTTTTTGTGGAAGATTAAAATGATATGATGTTAATGAGATTTGAAACCAACTAAGATAACCGTTGGAGGAAGGTGATTTTATAATCTATTAAGAGATAGGTTTGTTATATATTATAGATTTATAGCTGAACTATGACAAATCGGAGTCAATATTCTTTTTTTATATATATATATATATATATATTTCTTTCTTTTTGTATTGTACTAGTTATTGATTTGTGTTGTTTTCTTTTTGTATTGTTTTGGTTTTGAAAATTGGAATAAAAATTAATTGAAAAAAAAAACAGTCAGAGAGAATCGAGAGTTCAAAGTCTAAAAAGAGATTAAAAAAAAAACACGCAGAGCCCTTTTGGACTTTTTTCTCTGAGAGTTCTTGTAATCTTTTGAAATTCATTAAAAATCAGCCATGTTCACAGAGTACCTGTAATCCTGATACTGACCTTGCCCCATACTCTGACCTTCATCTGCTGCAGTTTAAAAGTTAAAAAAATGCCTAGATGATTTTTAATTAATTTAAGAAATTTTGGCTTGTACCCAATCATAACGTCGGACATGCTCAGTAAGAATCAACTGTCAACGTTCTAAAAGCCAGACTCACAGCTGCTGACCTTGGCTAATCTGGGGGCCACACCCACACCAGATTTTGCTTTCACTTGATAAATAATAATATATTTTATTTTTCAGCCGCCTATCTGTCCGGGTTAGGGACACTCTAGGCGACGAAGAACAAGAATAAAAACAATACATATACATCAACATAATCAATTTTAAACTAAAAAACCATCCGTTAATTCAGTTATAACATAAAATTAATCTGTCCCAATCTTGTAGGCCTGCCTGAACAGCCAGGTCTTCAAGTCTCGGCGATAGCTGGACAAGGAGGGAGCATGTCTGAGATCGAAAGGGAGAGAGTTCCAGAGGGTGGGGGCCACAACAGAGAAGGCCCTCTCTCTGGTCCGCACCAGCCTAGCTGTTCTCACCGGTGGGACCGAGAGAAGGTCTTGGGAGGCTGATCTCGTCAGGCGGCACAATCGGTGATTCTGGAGGCGTTCCTTCAGATATACTGGGCCGAAACCGTATAGGGTTTTAAAGGTCAACACCAACACCTTGAATTGGGCCCGGTAGACAACTGGTAACCAGTGAAGATCTAATAACACTGGGGTGATATGATCCCAGCGACGGCTATGCGTAATCAAGCGCACCGCGGCATTCTGTACCAGGTGTAATTTCCGGACCGTTTTCAAGGGTAACCCCATGTAGAGCGCATTGCAGTAGTCTAAGCGAGAGGAGACCAGGGCATGTATCACCTGAGGGAGCAGATGAACAGGAAGGTAGGGTTGCAGCCTCCGTATCAGATGTAATTGATACCAAACTGCCCGGCTCACTGCTGTAATCTGAGCCTCCATGGACAGCTGGGAGTCAAGGATGACCCCAAGACTGCAGACCTGGTCCTTCAGGGGTAAACTTACCACATCAAGCATCAGGTCAGTAATTCCTAACCTCCTTTTATCTCCCACAAGTAATACCTCAGTCTTGTCGGGGTTCAGCTTCAGTCTATTTTCTCCCATCCATCCACTTACGGATTTCAGGCACTTGGACATGGTATTCACAGCCAACTCCGGTGAGGACTTAAAGGAGAGATAGAGCTGAGTGTCATCTGCGTACTGGTGGCACTGCAACCCAAAACTCCTGATGATTGCTCCCAGCGGTTTCACATAGATATTGAATAGCATGGGAGAGAGGATAGAACCCTGTGGCACTCCACAATGAAGAGGCCAAGGGTCTGAAACCTCATCTCCCAATGCCACCCGTTGCTGCCTACCCGAGAGGTAGGAATGGAACCACTGCAAGACAGTGCCTCTTATTCTTAATCCCTCTAGGCTATTTAAAAGGATACCGTGGTCAATGGTATCGAAGGCCACTGAGAGGTCCAGGAGGACAAGGAAGGTGTATTCACCCCTATCCAATGCCCTCCGCATATCATCTACCAGAGCGACCAAGGCTGTTTCTGTTCCATGACCAGTCCTAAAACCCGATTGGTATGGATCTAAATAATCCGTTTCCTCCAAGTGTGTCTGTAATTGCGCAGCCACCACCCTCTCAATCACCTTGCCCAAGAATGGTAAATTAGAGACTGGGTGAAAGTTGTTTAACTCTTGGGGATCCAAGGACGGTTTTTTAAAGATGGGCTTTATTATCACTTCCTTGAGGGCTGATGGCATTGCACCCTCTTGCAAGGATGCATTCACCACCGCCTTGATCCCTTTGCCCAGTCTCTCTTTACAGCTCATGATGAGCCATGAAGGGCAAAGATCAACCAGACAGGTGGTTGGCTTCACAGTACAGAGCACCTTGTCCACTTCCTCAGAGAGAAGAGGCTGAAACCGATCCCAACAGACCAGAATGCAACTGGCCGACTCTGGCCCACTTCCTGTCTCCACAGCAAGTGGAAGCGTGCTCTTCAGACGTTTGATTTTATCGGCAAAGTGTTTAGCAAAAGTATCACAGGAGATTTTAGAATGTTCCATGGGTTCCTGAGCAACTGGACTGACCAGGCTTCGGACCACTTGGAACAATCTCCTGGGACAACACTCTGCCGACGCAATAGAGGCAGCAAAGAAATTTCTCTTTGCTGCCTTTGTTGCCACCTGGTAGGCAGCTATTGCTGCTCTAACCCGTGTCCGATCGCCTTCAGTGCAAGATTTCCGCCACCGGCGCTCAAGTCGTCTCACCTCCTGTCTCAGACCCCGCAACCGTGGTGTATACAAAGGTGCTGTCTGAGTTCTGTTCAGGGGGAGAGGATGTTTCAGAGCCACCCGGTCCACTGCCCTGGCGATCTCCTTATTCCACTCCATCACCAGGGATTCGACCGGGCGACCTTCAGTCAGCTCCATATCCCCCAGCGCATTCAGGAATCCTTTAGGCTCCATCAGGCATCTGGGGCGGACCATTCTAATAGGTCCTTGTCCCCTGCGGAGGGCGTGCGGCATCGAGAGATCTATATTCACCAGATAGTGATCTGACCATGACACGGGGTTAGAAGAATTCACCCCCATTTTCAGAGCACTGTCCTCCCCTCCCGAGACAAACACAAGGTCGAGAGCATGACCAGCTACATGGGTAGGCCCTATATTACTAAGGTGCAGATCCCAGGAAGTCATGGTTTCCATGAAATCCCGAGGGGCTCCTGTGAGGACAGCCTCGGCATGTACGTTGAAATCCCCCATCACCACAAGATTGGGGGAGAGCAACCGCACAGCCGAGACCACTTCGAGCACCTCAGTCAGGGATTCTGCTGTGCAGTGGGGTGGGCGGTGTCATGACCCCCAGACCCTCAAGGTACTGGGTTCATGCATCAGACTCAGACCCCCACCCTTAGGGAAATGAGACTGGGACCAAAAAGCTATTACTTCACCCTTGCCAAGGCTGTGTACGCTCACAACAACCCTGCAAGGTAGAAGGTAGGCTGCCACCACCCCTGTATACTGGTCCACTCAGAGCCAGGGGATCTCTGAGCCCAGAAGATATATAAAACCAAGGTCCTAAAAGGCAAGAGTCACAGTTATACTCCTTGCCAGGCACCTCTGGTTTAACACTTAAAATCCAAGCCTTTAACTTCTTAACCTTCTTTGGTAGTTAGTGACTGAGATTGGTCAAGGTACTGAATCCAGAACCACCCCTTCTCTCAATTGAACACACCAGGTTAAATAGAAGTAGCTTTATTAAGATATATAAGTGCACATAACATATAGCAGCAAGTAATCCTTTAAGACCATTCACCCAACAGGGGTTTAGGTTCTTACAAGAGAATTCATACACACAACAAGAAAATAACAAACTAACTCACCTAACTACTTACACACGAGGTAGTTGGTTGCGTGGCACCTCTCCTAAGAGAGATGGATGTTCAACATAAAGCAATGGAACCAGTCATAGGTTGCCTTCCCATAAGCAACCCCTGGAACCATAAGGCAGAAAGGTTTGGAACTCTGGTGCCAGTCAGCATAGGCAGAGAACAGAGAACAAAGGCTATGGGTCTCTAGCCCTATACTTAAGGGAAAAGGATCCTAACGGTCCAAGATTAATTGACCAATCAGGGATTGGCTGATGTAACTTTCTTCTCGATGTTTCTCACATTTTCGCGCCTTCAGGCCCCCCTCCCAACTGTGTTTTCCAACTGTACAGGCCAAGGATGACCTTGGGTACCAGGCGCTTGCTAATCAGCAAAGATAAACAGGTGCAGCTTGTTAAGGCTTCTCTAACCATCTTCAGCTGGGAAGTGAAACTCAGATTTGCAAATTGGCAAAGGTTTGTCTTTTCCAACTGTAACCGTCTCCCAGAGTCCCTTACTGGAGCCAAAGTATTGCTATTAGATTTTTAATAACTCATGACCATTACAGGTTCGTGACACGCCCCTTTTCAGGAAGATGATGTCAGAACTCTGGATAGTTCTGCGTCATCGCCACAGCAACCAGGGATAAGGGAACAATCAAAAATTCCATCAATATATCGACATTGCACTATATACAGCAATAAAAAAAAAGAAAGGATTAATGCATTTTAAGCAGGTGAGCTACTTCTTGACTTATGCCTTCTAAATATATTCAAAAAATCCAACAAAGTTACAAAATAACAGCAAGAAAATTAAGGGACCCCTAAAGCACCCAAGAAAAGAAGACTTTATTAAAAAATAAAGAAATAGAATAAAAAATGGGGTAATCCAAAAGCTGGTCCAAGTTCAAAAAAGGTCATAAGCCATAAAATCTTATAAAAGTCCATAAAACATGTTAAAAGCGTAAAAGAATAAAACAAGGTCTAAAAACAGTCCAGAGGTCATCAGAGCCGGGAAATCAGTCAGTGGAATAGGCAGAAGTCAAATATCAGTCAACTGGAACAGGTAAACGAGATAAAGCATCTTCAGCAACCTCAAAAGCAGGAGTGCAAGTCAAAACCAGGTATTTCCTAGAAAAATATTGCTTCATCATATTCACATGGTATACTTTAGGTTTCTTATGGGATTTAGGGTCAGTTAGCAAATAATTGGTGTCACTCAACTGGGCCTTGACAATCAAAGGGCCTTCCCAGGCCACCGATAACTTATTGTCCACTTGGGCCTTTAGTACCAAAACTTCTGACCCCTCAACAAATTGTCTTTCTTTAGCTTGAGCATCATAATGGGCCTTCTGCTGTTGTTGAGCCTCCCCCAAATTCTCATGAGCGACAGCCAAAACATCTCTTAGAATATTCTGTAAATTGTGGAGGTAAGTTACTACCGACACAGGCATAGCTTCCAACCTTCCTTCCCACTCATTCTTGAGCAATGACAAAGGCCCCACCAGATCCCTTCCAAAAACTAGCTGGTTGGGGCTATAGCCCAAGCTGGCAGAGGGAGTAGCCCTATAGGCGAACATCAGGAAAGGTAAAGCTACATCCCAATCTTTAGGATGTTCTAACACATACGCCCTTAACATTCGATTAATGGTGGCGTTCATTCTCTCACATAACCCATTCGAGGAATGGTGCCCAGCAGTCGTAATGTGGTGTTCCATACTAGCAAGTTCCCAAAGTTTTTTAGTTAACTTGGCCACAAAACTCGGCCCTCGGTCTGACAAAATAGTCTTGGGGAACCCCCAATGCGAAAATAACTCTAACAAAGTTTTAGCAATGACTGGGGCAGTGATGGAACTCAAAGGAATAGCTTCAGCAAATCTCGTGGCAAAGTCAATTACGGTCAAAATAAATCTTCTCCCAGTCTTAGTCGGATTGAAAGGGCCAATCACGTCCACAGCCACTTGAGCAAAGGGTTCTGCCACAATCTGGGACACTTGTAAGGGTGCCTTGGGGTGATCACGCGCATACCCAAGTTGTTGACAAATATCACAGGATTTTACATATTCTTTAACAGTCTTAGCCACTGAGGGCCAATAAAAATGTTGGGTAACAGAAAACAAAGTCCGTTTCACACCTAGGTGCCCTGCAGTCACAACATCATGGGCCAGCCGCAATACATCCAGGTGAAAAGGTTTTGGCACGACTAGTTGCCTGACTGGCTGCCAGTCCGTGAAATTCCCCCCAGGAACATGTTCTCGATAAAGCAAGCCTTTGTCCCAATAAAATCTCACTTTCACAGTCTCTGATAAGGCAGGAGGGCTTCTCCCAGCCTCTTCCCTGCAGTTTTGCAAACTCTCATCCTTCAATAAAGCTGCCTTAAAGGCTTGAGAGCTGGCTGCCGGTAATTTACATTCCTCTGTCTCCCCCACACTGGGTTGCAAGGAGTTTTTTCCCTGTTGTTCGGGCAGGCTCACAGCTCTCCCCTCTGCAGCCCTCTCTTCCTCGCCATCCAGAGGCCATTTCTCCACACAGTCTTCTATAGGTTGTAACAAAGTTTGAGACCTGGTAAGAACGTTTATCTCAGCTCCACGTACAGTCTCTTGATGACTTAGGAACAACAGGTCAACTCCTATTAAAACATCCCATAAATGGTCATCCGAATGAACTATAACTCTATGGCGTCCAGTCCAGCCTTGGTATGAAAGCACCACATCGGCTACGGGCACTTGCACTGTCTGCTGTCCATACGCTGTGACAGCCACTTGTAACTCTGGAACATATTGCTCCGGCTTGACCAGCCGCTCCGCAATACTGGTAATTTCAGAGCCCGAATCTACTCTCCCCATGACCTTAATACAGTTAACATATATGGGTTCGGAAAACTGCGTTTGGACCCATTCTTTACATTCCGATGAAAGGGGTCCTGGGGAGTCTTTCTCTGGAAACAAGCTGTTCCTTACTCCTCCCTCTCTGTCCCCTGACACAGTTTGTACAACACTCACCGGCAGGGCTCTGACTGCAGATCCACAAGGAGTTGCAGGGCAGTCTTGGGAGTCTGGGGCAGAGAGTACAAAATCCGATTCTGCTTCGTCATTCCCCTCTACTGACGACCAAGGAGAAAGTTCAGAGGGTTCCGCTCCAGGTGACTCTAAGTCTCTTACACGCACAACTGGGGCAACCCTTGGATTCTTCCTCCCAACAGGACTGGGCTTGGGCAAGATTTCAGAACAGGAATTAGCCTTATGGCCTATTTTTCCACATTTAAAGCAAGTTATTTCTACAAGGGGCTTCTTTTGTAATGCAGCCTCTGTCAGGGCGGAAGGTACTTTGGAGTAGCCGTGCCCTCCCTTCACTTCCCTCGGCGGTTGCCATGGTTTCTGCATACCTGAAATCTCTCGCCCCGGCGGTTTCACAGGAACGTTCTCAGGTTTCCGAAACAGAGTAAACTTTTCTCCAGCTCTGTTTTTAAACATACGATCTGCTAGCACGCCTGCTTCAGCCAGCGAACGGGGCTGCTGGTCTCTAACCAGAGCCATCAGGTCTCGAGGGAGACGTCTGTAAAACAGTTCTTTACAAACAGATCTAGAACCTCCCCTCGAGTTGCAGCTTCAGCCGTGTCTGCCCAGCGCTCCACATTCCTGCCCATCCACGCAGAAAAAGCTGAGAAGCTTTCCCGAGGCTTTTTTTGATCTGCCTCTAAACGTCGAAAACAGTCCTCTGCTGTTAAAGCAAAGTGGGATCTGGCCAGAGCATAGAAGTAATCAAAATTATCTGCATACTCCACTGGCAGAGAGTTCAACAATTCTCTCAATTCGCCTTCAGCGTTAATGCGTAAAGCACTCATCCAGTACTTTTTAAGCACACCTTGGTCTCTACAAGAGTGAGCAAAAACTTGAAAAAAGGTAAAGATGTCATCTGTCTCACGAAAGGTCGGAAAAGATTTTTTATGGAGGTCTGGTCTTCCTCCTCGCGGTTGTTGCAGCTCACGAGCAAAACTTTCCCTACTCCGGCGATCCTCCTTCATAGCCTTGAACTGTAGGGACAACAGCTTCATTTGCTTGGCTAGGTAACGCTGCATACTTCTAGGCAGCTCTTCCCCATCAGAATCTTCTTCCTCCTCATCTTCACTGTCCTCCTCACTTTCCTCAGTTTGCTTAAACACGATCTCCTTGTCATCCGCAGAAGGCTGAGGTATAAACGACAGAGCAGCAGCGCCTTCCTCCAGCTGAACAAGCTGACTAGGCAACGCATTGTCTGCCAGGTGCACCTCCTCGGCTCCGTTCTTTTGAGATCTGTTTTTTATCTTTTGTGACATTCTGCACTGACCTTACTACCCAAAGTAACAAACGGTTGTGTCAGAAGTCTCTTTCAAATGTACAATTTGCTGCAATGCACTTATCTCACACAGCGTGTTCACTTAAGAGCAGGAATGGCTTCGATCCTCACCGCTGCCAGCCATGTCATGACCCCCAGACCCTCAAGGTACTGGGTTCATGCATCAGACTCAGACCCCCACCCTTATGGAAATGAGACTGGAACCAAAAAGCTATTACTTCACCCTTGCCAAGGCTGTGTACGCTCACAACAACCCTGCAAGGTAGAAGGTAGGCTGCCACCACCCCTGTATACTGGTCCACTCAGAGCCAGGGGATCTCTGAGCCCAGAAGATATATAAAACCAAGGTCCTAAAAGGCAAGAGTCACAGTTACACTCCTTGCCAGGCACCTCTGGTTTAACACTTAAAATCCAAGCCTTTAACTTCTTAACCTTCTTTGGTAGTTAGTGACTGAGATTGGTCAAGGTACTGAATCCAGAACCACCCCTTCTCTCAATTGAACACACCAGGTTAAATAGAAGTAGCTTTATTAAGATATATAAGTGCACATAACATATAGCAGCAAGTAATCCTTTAAGACCATTCACCCAACAGGGGTTTAGGTTCTTACAAGAGAATTCATACACACAACAAGAAAATAACAAACTAACTCACCTAACTACTTACACACGAGGTAGTTGGTTGCGTGGCACCTCTCCTAAGAGAGATGGATGTTCAACATAAAGCAATGGAACCAGACATAGGTTGCCTTCCCATAAGCAACCCCTGGAACCATAAGGCAGAAAGGTTTGGAACTCTGGTGCCAGTCAGCATAGGCAGAGAACAGAGAACAAAGGCTATGGGTCTCTAGCCCTATACTTAAGGGAAAAGGATCCTAACGGTCCAAAATTAATTGACCAATCAGGAATTGGCTGATGTAACTTTCTTCTCGATGTTTCTCACATTTTCGCGCCTTCAGGCCCCCCTCCCAACTGTGTTTTCCAACTGTACAGGCCAAGGATGACCTTGGGTACCAGGCACTTGCTAATCAGCAAAGATAAACAGGTGCAGCTTGTTAAGGCTTCTCTAACCATCTTCAGCTGGGAAGTGAAACTCAGATTTGCAAATTGGCAAAGGTTTGTCTTTTCCAACTGTAACCGTCTCCCAGAGTCCCTTACTGGAGCCAAAGTATTGCTATTAGATTTTTAATAACTCATGACCATTACAGGTTCATGACAGGCGGTACACAAGCAGAATCCCTAAACTGCCCTTTGGGCCCAACCTCCAGTACATGCAATCAACAAACTTGGTCTCGTGGAGAGTGGGTCTGGCGAAACACAAAGATTCCCGGTAGATAACTGCCACTCCCCCTCCCCACCTACCAATCCTCGGCTGTTGTGCATATCGGAAACCGGCTGGACACATGGCCTCAAGCACAGGAACTGAGGCCTCATCCAGCCATGTCTCCGTAATGCATACCAGGTCTGCGTTCTCATCCAGGATCATATCATGGATGAGTGATGTTTTCTGTACCACAGACCTGGCGTTACACAACAGCAATCGAAGATTGGATGGAGTTCTGCTTCCCCCAGTTATCTTCTGGTGGTAAACAGGCCCGGAACAAGGGATGGATATTAAGCATCTATCCCTAGTTCCCCGATTCCGGCTTGGCCTGCTACCCATGCCCCTACAGAATCTGCCGCCTAGCCTTTCAATATTGTGGCCCAATAGGCAGGCCTTCCCCCTAGGTAACAGTAAATAAAGAGAAAAATAAAATAAAATAAAAATAATAAAAATAAAATAAAAATAAAAAATAAAATTAGAATTAAAATAAGATAATCCCCATCTCTTCCGCCCACAACGTGGGGTTAGTTCATTTGCAGCTTATAGTAGGCCTTCCATCTCCTCCCGTTCTTAGGCCTCCATACCAACACAGTCACCATATACGCATCCACACAGTCAGTCATACCAGCACCAAACATAATCATGCAGCTCTATGCACACAAGCCCCTTGAGAAAGTCCTGGCTTCCCCCAGAGAATCCTGGGAAGTGTAGTTTGTGAAGGGGGCTGAGAGGAGACTCCTATTCTGAGAGAGCTCCAGTGGCCAGAGAGGTTTAACAGTCAGCTGCTCTGATTTTAGATCTGTGAGGGGAACAGGGCGTCCCCTAGCAACTCTCAGCACCCTTCACTAACTACACTTCCCAGGATTCTTTTGGAGAAGCCATGACTGTCCAAAGTGAAATAAAGGCCTGGTGTGGATGTGGCCAGTGACAGCTTTGGTTTAAATTTGGGTGGGAGGCTACATGTGCCTGCTGTAGAATAAAAAGGTGGGGGAAACTGGAAAAAAATAATAATGATCACAATGTTTTCATTTTGGAAAGGAAAGGGGCTTCCCTTCTGCCCAGAGCCCCCCCACCCAATCTCCTCCTCCCCTCCCCCTCCCCCTCCTCCTCCCCATGGTCAGTTTTACCTATCTTAAGCATCATTGCACAGGAGTAAATACCACTGAACTCAAAAAACATGCATATGCTCAAACCTCCCCTCCCCTTTCCTTTGCCCCCTCCCTCCAATCACCTCCTTCCACTGCCCTACAAATTTGTCAAAATGCAAACACAATTTGGGTTGGTCTTTCACAGTCCAGTCCACTTCCTGTGTAGCTTGGAATAATTTGGTAGCATGTGCCTATGAGCATATGGTGAGTGGTGGCAACACCTGCAACCAGCCCAAATAATAGAAAGAAGGTATGTCCTGTGCTGATCTTGTTTTAGCAGGGAGGAAGCAACATTATTAAGACAGTTGATGTAGTTCAGATGGTCACTTTAAATA
Organism: Rhineura floridana; assembly: GCF_030035675.1. Taxonomy (NCBI): domain Eukaryota; kingdom Metazoa; phylum Chordata; class Lepidosauria; order Squamata; family Rhineuridae; genus Rhineura; species Rhineura floridana. The sequence goes on along the minus strand of NC_084482.1, from coordinate 231,775,973 downwards.
TGTCTGATTTACTTTGCAATTTTAGTGAAGTTTTCTATAGGAAATCATTTTCTTTTGCTTCTATTTCTATGAATATGTGAAGTACAGCAACACTTTGCAAAATTTTTACTAAAAAAACTCCAAACATCATTGTGGAATAATGGCACTGACTTCTGCAAAATAGTCTCCAGTGGACCTCAGAAGTGTCTCAATTTGCACAAGATAAAACAGTGGGAGGTGAAATATATTCTAGCAAAATTCTAGGTGTGCTCTATGTTTTTAATTGATCGTGAACACCTTGCCTTAAATAAAGTGGTTTAAACATAGCAGGCTGAAAACATGCATCCTCTTTTTAATAATAATAATAATAATAAAATTTTATTTCTAGGCCGCCTATCTGGCCGAATTAATGGCCACTCTAGGCGGCGTACATAGACTAAAATATAACATAGAGTAAAATATAACATATAATACTAAACAAAACCCCAGTAGTCTATAGACATCCCGAGCAGCAGGTTCACGCACACATACACACACACGGTCTCTGGCCCCTTCAGCAGCTGCTGCTTTTGTAGCTGGAGAGAGACAGGGCCCCGCCCTTCCAGGCCAGGTGGAAATCAGCCAGAAATGCAGGGAGCAGGTCTTGCAGAAACTCACACAGGTAGATGGTCTCTGGCCCCTTCAGCAGTTGCTGCTTTTGTAGCTGGAGAGAGACAGGGCCCCACCCTTCCAGGCCTGGTGGAAATCAGCCAGAAATGCAGGGAGCAGGTCTTGCAGAAACTCACACAAGTAGATGGTCTCTGGCCCCTTCAGCAGCTGCTGCTTTTGTAGCTGGAGAGAGACAGGGCCCCGCCCTTCCAGGCCAGGTGGAAATCAGCCAGAAATGCAGGGAGCAGGTCTTGAAGAAACTCACACAGGTAGATGGTCTCTGGCCCCTTCAGCAGCTGCTGCTTTTGTAGCTGGAGAGAGACAGGGCCCCGCCCTTCCAGGCCAGGTGGAAATCAGCCAGAAATGCAGGGAGCAGGTCTTGCAGAAACTCACACAGGTAGATGGTCCCAACAACTAGAGTCATTGATGGAATAGCAACATATTGTGCTTGTGTTGGGTCCACATCAGCTGTTTAGGAGGAGTCTTAGTACGGAGGAACATGGGTGATGCCACCCCAATTTCAGTGATCACGGGTAGAGGGAAATATAGCCATGGGGATGTGGTGAATTACGGCAAAAGACAAGGGCATGGCTATCTGCACCTTGTTCCTTGCTGCCACTCCTCTCATGAATGGGTCCCGCGTTGCTCATCTGCTGTGCCCACTGGCCTGTTACACAATAAGACCACTCTCATCCATGATTTGATTGTGGATGAAGGTGCCAATTTGGTGTGCATTGCTGAGACCTGGGTGGGTGAGCTGGGAGGAGTTGATCTGACCCAGGTTTGCCCACCTGGATACTCGGTGCAACACCAGCACAGGCTGCAGGGACAGGGGGGAGGAGTTGCTGTGGTCTCCAGAACTTCCATCTCTGTCACCAGGAAACCACTCTGTCTTGGAGCTGGCTGTGAGGGCCTGCACCTAGTGTTGGGCTGAGGAGACAGTAAACTAGGGTTGCTGCTGGTGTACCATCCACCCTGCTGCCCGGCAGTTTCTCTGACTGAGCTGGTGGAGGTCATCTCAGCTGTGGTGTTGGAGCAGCCCAGAACGATAGTCCTGGGTGATTTCAATGTCCATGCTGAGGCTGCCTCTAGTGTTCCAGCTCGGGACTTCATGGCCTCCATGACAACCATGGGTTGTCTCAAGTTGTTACTGGCCTGACACATAGGGCAGGACACACCCTCTACTTATTTTTTGCTCCAAATGGAGGAAGGGGTGGTCTGGAGATTGGGGGTGGATGTCACCCCATTGTCATGGTCAGATCACTTCCTGGTGAAGTTTAGACTTATGGCTCCGATCCTTCCCTGTAGGGGTGGTGGATAGATTAAGATGGTCTGCCCCTGGAGTCTAATGGAAGCCACTGGATTCCTGAATGCCCTGGGGAAGTTCCCAGTAGATAGAGCAGGTGATCCTATTGAAGCCCTTGTCACACTGTGGAACAGTGAGGTGCATCGGGCCCTTGACACGGTTGCCCCCGAGCTCCCACTCCAGCATTGTGGAGCCCGGTCTGCACCTTGGTACACCAGTGAGCTAAGGGCAATGAAACAGGCTAGACAACGACTAGAGCACAAGTGGTGAAAGACTTGCTGTGAGGCCGTTCGGTCATGAATAAAACATAACCGTGCCTACTGTGTGGCGGTGCGGGCAGCAAAGAAGGCCCACTTCTTTGCCTCCATCGCATCGTCAAGTAGCCGTCCGGTGGAGCTTTTCTGTATTGTCAGGAGTCTGTTGATATCAACTCCAGGAATTGGAATTTTAGACCCTTCGGAGGCCCACGGTTAATTGTTTGCAAGGCAATTTGAAGGTAACACTTCTCACCTCTGTAGCAGTCTTGATGCCCCATCTACATCTACTGTAGTCCCCAATGAGTGTCCAGTGCAACATCTGCTGCAACTTCTTGGGAACGGTTTCAGTTGATGCGACCTGATGACATAGACAAGGTGCTTGTGATGATGCGGCCAGCAACGAGTCCTCTTGACCCTTGCCCTCCTTGGCTCATTAAAGCTTGCCGAGGGGTTGGACCGAGTGGATCCAGGGTGTGGTCAACACATTATTGTGGGAGGGAGTGGTTCTGGGCACCTTGAAAGAGGCAGTGGTCCGACCACTCCTGAAAAAGCCCACCCTGGACCCATTGTTTCATGACTACTACCAACCGGTTGCAAATACCCCCTTCTTAGGGAAGGTGATTGAGAGGGTTGTGGCATAGCAACTGCAAGTACTCTTGGATGAAACAGATTATCTTGACCCATCCCAGTCTGGGTTCAGGCCTGGTTATGGGACTGAATCGGCCTTGGTCGCTCTGATGGATTACCTTTATTGGGAGAAGGACAGGGGAAGTGTGACCTTGTTATTCTTACTTGATCTCTCAGCGGCTTTTGATACCATTGACCATGGTATCCTTCTGGGCCGACTTGGTGAGATGGGTATTGGTGGAATTGTTTTAGAGTGGTTCCGATCCTATCTCCAAGGTCGCTCTCAGAGAATAGCGTTGGGTGACTGTCTTTCGGCCCCCTGGCAGCTGTGCTGTGGGGTTTCGCAGGGTACCATCTTGTCCCCCATGCTGTTTGACATCTATATGAAGCCTTTGGGAGAGGTCATCAGGAGATTTGGGGTGAGGTGTTAGCAGTATGCTGATGATACCCAGCTCTATTTCTCTGTAACAACTGGATTGGGAGAGGCCGTGCAAGCCCTGGACCGCTGCCTGGACTCGGTGGTGGGCTGGATGAGGGCCAATAAACTGAGTCTGAATCCTAGTAAGACGGAGGCACTGTGGGTTGGTGGTTCCTGACTTTTGATAATTGGTCAGTTGCCTGCTTTGGATGGGGTTGTACTCCCTCTGAAAGAGCAGGTCCATAGTCTGGGGGTGCTCCTGGATCCATTTTTGTCACTAGAGAACCAGGTGACCTCTCTGGCTAGGAGTGCCTTTTACCAGCTTTGGCTGGTGAGACACCTGCTGCCGTTTCTGGACCGGGATAGCCTGAACACTGTTGTCCACGCACTGGTGACCTCTAGGCTAGATTACTGTAATGTGCTCTATGTGGGGCTGCCCTTGAGGTTGGTCCGGAAGCTGCAGCTGGTGCAAAATGTGGCCATGTGATTGCTCACTGGGGCAGGGCATCGCCAACATGTCACCCCGCTGCTGAAAGAACTGCACTGGCTGCCCATTTGCTATGGGGCCAAGTTCAAGGTTCTCGTTTTGCTGTACAAAGCACTATGCAGCTTGGGACCAGGATACCTGAAAGACCATCTTACCCCTGATATACCCAGTCGATCACTGCCCTCTGCAGGTGAAGGTCTCCTGCAGATGATGATGATGATGATGATGATAATGATAATAATAATAATAATAATAATAAACTTTATTTCTACCCCGCCCTTTTTCCAATAGGACTCAGAGCGGCTTACAACTAAAAACAACACCATTAAAACATACAGAAGTATACAATTAAAATAGAACTAAACTCTGAGAAAAATTAAAACCATAAAATAGAGGTTAAAAACAGTGGACAATTTAAAATAATAAAATCATATAATGTAATCACCAAACCTATGACACTTAGTCCTAGTTGTTCTCTATCCCAAATGCCCATTGAAATAAAACAGTCTTTACTTGTTGCCGGAAAGACAGCAAGGAGGGAGCTAATCACACCTCACTCGGAAGGGAGTTCCACAGCCTAGGGGCGGCCACCAAAAAGGCCCTATCTCGTGTCTGTGTCATATGTGCTTTCGAAGGTGTGGGGAACACAAGAAGGGCCTCACCTGAAGATCTCAAATCCCGGACAGGTTCATGTAGGGAGATATGATCTGTCAAATAGTCTGGACCTGAGCCGTATAGGGCTTTGTAGGTCAAAACCAGCACTTTGAATTGTGACCGGAAACAAATTGGCAGCCAGTGGAGCTGTTGTAACAGGGGAGTTGTATGGTCCCTGTAACCAGCCTCGGTTAGCACTCTGGCTGCAGCTCTTTGTACCAATTTAAGTTTCCAAACAGTCTTCAAAGGCAGCCCCACGTAGAGCGCATTAAAGTAGTCTAAGCGGGATGTAACCAAGGCATGCATCACCCTAGTCAGATCAGGTAGCTCCCGGAACGGGCGCAGCTGGCGCACCAGTTTTAATTGGGCAGAGGCGCTCCTGGATACTGCAGCAATCTGGGCCTCCAAATTCAAAGCTGAGTCCAGGAGTACACCCAAACTGCGAACCTGAGACTTCAGGGGGAGTGCGACCCCATCCAGCACCGGTTGAATCCCTATTCCCTGATCTGCCCCCCAACTGACCAGGAGTACCTCTGTTTTGTCAGGATTTAATCTCAACTTGTTTGCCCTCATCCAGTCCATCACTGATGCCAGACACTGGTTTAGGACCTGTGTGGCTTCCTTGGGTTTAGGGTTAGGTGCTGGGGAAGGACGTCACAACGCCATATTCAGGGGTGCTGTTAAGGTGCCCCGATTAAGGTTTCCTGCTCTGGGGCCTGAGCGTTGCATCTTTCCTTCTGGGGACCAGACCGCCTCTTTGTCGCCCCCCAACTTAAAATTGTTTTGGGAAGCTTTGCTTACTGGCAATGGGGGTGCTCCAAAGTGCAGTGCCAGTGGGACACCCCATCCTAGCCCCCCTCCCTCCCTCCCTCCCTCCCTCTTGATTTGCCAACGGGCCCTTCTTTAGTCTTAATATGTACATAAGCAGCAGGTCTTGTTAATAGATTGCAGGTGGGGCAGAGGGTCCAATCCACCACATATGGTGACCTGGCCCAGAAATTCCAATTGGCTTCCCCAGAATGAGCCCTGATGGCTCCTGAGTCCATGTGTTTGAATGTCAGCCTCAGTTTGCATCTGTACCAGCAATTGCAAATGTGATGCAAATCTGTGTCATGGGCTGTTAGTGTGAGTCTTTAAAGTACGTAGCAACAAAATTAATGAAAAGAAAGGGAAGGAGTGTGTGTGTGTGTGTGTCGGGGCCTCCATTTCCCGTTTAGCCAATCTTCCATTAAAATATTCCAGTTATCTTTAGACATTACAGAGCCCTCGGTTATTCAGTGATGCAGTTCAGGCTGTGGGGACAATCCTTGGAGGGGGTGTCAAATTAATGACAGAAGGGCGAGTGGGCCAGCAAGAGAGGATGCCATTAGCCTCTTCTGTCTCCAAACAGCTCCTTAACGCAGGTTTAGGTGATGCAACAGTGCCACCTGCTGATGACTGAAATTACTCCTCAGCCCAGTTATCTACTTTATTCGTCTCCCTCTGTGTTGTAGTGGTTAAGATGCTGGTCTACAACCTGGGAGACCAGGGTTCGAATCCCCACACAGCCATGAAGCTCACTGGGTGACCTTGGGTCATTCACTGCCTCTTGGCCTAAGAGGAAGGCCATGGTAAACCCCTCTGAATACTGCTTACCACAAAACCCCCATTCATCAGGTTGCCATGAGTCGGGATAGACTTGAAGGCCGTCCATGTCCATTTTGAATGTTATTAAGCTAAAGATGTTTAGGCTGCTTCTGTAGCCAGGACAGCTGCACCACTCATGTGGTGACAGCACTGCCCGTCAGTGTGGCAAGTCCCACCAGGGCCCTGGACGACTACACCCCTGCACATAGGGGTGGCTGTCAGATTACAGCTACCATCATACCTAGCCATGCCAGTTGGGGCTGATGGGATTTGGAGTCCATCCACATCTAGAGAACCACAGCTTAGCCACCCTGGCATAAAACAATCTATAGCTATCAGGGGTTTTGTATTCTCATTTCCGTTAGAGAGGATTCTCACATACCATCTCACCACTTGATACCTCTCACCCATCTTTCCTGCTCTGTCCATTATGTTGCAGTAACAGGTTCTCCCAGACCATGCTATGGGTCCCTGGATTATCAAGATTCTGTTGCTGACTCCTTTTCCCTGACCATTTAGAATCCTTTGAGAACATTCTGTGATGTCACAACTGCTCAACCAATGGGGCAGGTGCCCTGTAGGCAAGAGGCAGACAACAGTTGACTGTTAGCGGACTTTGTCGTCACCAAGACACTCTTTCAAAGATGACATTTCTCTAACTTTATTCCAATGCAGGGGTCACCAAGTTTTTAGACCAGTGGGCACATTTGGATATTTGAGCAAGTGCCGTGGGCATTCTTTCCCTGCCTCCCCTCTCATTTCTTCTCTCCCCCTCCCCGGAATGACACACACACACACACACACACGTGACAGAAAGAGAAAAAGTGCATGCACACAGACACTCATGTGTCGCATTTCCAAGGGTCAAATAATCAACCTGAGCCTTGAAAAGCACATAGAGGTAAATGAGGAAGTAGGAAACTTCCTCCTTCAGTTCCCTCTCCTGGCTATGCTTAATAGATTCCTACCAACTTCTCCATCCCATGGAGCTTTGGAGGGCCCCGCGCTTGGTGATATAGAGAAGCTGGGCTGCGGTGGGGTTTTTCTCTATCTTCATAATTTTGATGTAGTTCTCTGGTATGTATGTATGCCATGAGCTGTAGCCTGTAAGGTCAAAAAGGGTACGGAAGACGAGAGAGGGGTGGAGTGGAGCACTCTGTTAATTTTCTGCATTTAAGGCCTTATGCTCTTATACTCCCTCCACGATAAATATAAATAAATATAAATAAAATAAAAGAGGATCAGAGATAAGAAAGCACATTTGTTTTGAACATCTTTGTTTATGCTACAATACAGATAAGGAGAAAGAATTCACATTGAAACAAGGTAGATAAATTTACTTTTAAAAAAGAGCTTTCCTGGCCTTTTTTTGTGAAAAATTTCAAATCACAGCATGAAAATAAATTGTTCTGGCAATGTTTGATTCAATACTTAGCCTGGCCAAATCCACAAGATGTTCCTGAGACATTGTAGACCTTAAATAATTCTTAATTAGCTTAAGTTTGCTAAATGACCTCTCTCCAGAAACTACTGTTGCTGGAATTGTTAATAGTATTCTTAAGCTAACACAAACATTTGGAAACAGGTCACCAAGTCTGTACTCTGTTAACAAGTTCAACAGATCTGATGGCTTTAACTGTGCATTTACAAAATTTGCTTTATGTACTGAGGGTAAATGTTGCATTTCTTTTCCAAAATCATCACCATTAAGGTCAGCAGGATATTGCTCTGATAAAGATAAAGCTTTTCTCTCCACATCACTTTCAGACATGGTGAGATATTTCCACAAGAAATCAATTTTTTCTGCCAACTGCTTAACAGCATTGAAGTGGACAGTTAATCCTACTATAACATTGTCTACCAAAATGTAAAACACTCACTTTCTGAAGTAGGCCTCTTCTTGAGTATCATCTGCGTCATTCATTTCTTCCAAGTTAGCATCAGGTGTGCTGCCATCATGCGGCCTTGCCCTCTTGCTCCTAACTCCATTACATCTACGGGAGAGTTTTATTTCTATATTTAGGTTTGACGCAACCAATTTGGCTTCATTCCACATGCATTTCCAGTTCTTTCGAAGTTTTGTCAGGTCTGTGAGGAGAGTTTCTATGTTTGCTACTTCAACATCCAGTGTGGCATCTCTAGCTTGGATGACCTTGTTGCAAATATCTATGCCAGCTAATATTTTATACCACATGGCTGACATTAACACACAGGCAAAAGATGTCACATATAATAAAACTCCATGGACTTCATTTCTTGTTTTGGCCGTCAAATTTAGTTCTAGGAGGTCTTCCAGTGCTAATTTAATGCCAGGCAAGTGAGCTGCAAAAGGTTTTACACATTCAACACGATCTGACCATCTTGTTTCAGACATACCATGAAGAGAACAACCAATACGGTTTTGTAGTAATTCCCACCGCTTAGCACTGGAACTGAACAGGTGGTACACAGTTTGAATTGTTCCGAAAAAGGTTATTGCTTCAGGTATGCATTCAGCAGCATCATTTCCACATAAGCTGAGTGTGTGACAACCGCAAGGTGAAAAAATTGCTGTTAAGCATTGTTCTTGTATTTTTTCTTGTCCGCTGTTGTATTTTCCGTCCATATTTGCCCCATTATCGTAGCCTTGAGCTCTACAATCACTGAGAGGAATAGCATGTTCTTTCAATGTATCACTTATCAACTGAGCAATTTCTTCCCCTCTTTTGTTGCTATAATCTGCAAACTTGAGAAATCTTTCTTGAATCTCATACTGTATTTCTTTTAAAAGTACGTATCTCAAGAGAAATGTTGTTTGTTCAATATGGGAAGAATCTGGTATGGAATCTATTATTATTGCAAAGTACTTTGCAGATTGCCTCTCGAGCAAAATGTGTTGTTTCACAAGATTCGAACATTCTGCAATGAATTCATCTGGTGAGTCAGGGGACAGATAATGAACTTGAAGCCGCTCACTCCTTTTCTGTGACTCCTCTACACTTAGCACATGTTCCTGAAGGATGGGGTCCCACCTGGAGAGCCGTTCAGTGAGTCCTAAAAAGTTTCCATTGTTTGAATCACCAGTTCAATGGGATGAACCAGTAAATGCTAGACCACGTTCTCCCAAGAAGAGTACAACATTGATGATGCGCTTTAAAAGGTTGTACCATTTCACAGCTTCGGTTTTGATTGACGCTTCTAAGATGAGGTTGTGACGTCCTTCCCCAGCACCACCTGTAAAGCTCTCACTTGTGGCTATCAGCAGACAGGAACGTCAGGTTTCCTTCTTACCCTTTACAGCACTAGCACAGATCTCAACAGATCCCACTGCTAGGCCACACTACCTGACACTCTGTAACCCTTTAGCCAATCGACTGTGCCTAGTCTCTGCCTGGCTATTCCGATACCTTGTGTCACTGGGTATAGGTAATTTATAACCCCCCTGCAGCCCCTTGACTCTGAAGCTTACAGCCCTGGGTTTCCTCTGTGGTACTGGATACAATTTCCTCTGCTCTGCCGCTGCCACTATTTGATACAACTGTTCAGCCTTGGTTACTTGCTATCCCCCCTGGTTTGTGTTTCCCAGCTGAAGGAATCAGGCTTTTGTTTAACCAAGAAATATTTATTTAGTACTAGAAATAACAAGATTATTTAAGACTTTGTTTACAAGCGTATGGTTTCATCTATATTCTGACATGTACGTTACTTCTCATTAATTGCCTCAGAACTCCGACTCACTCTCAACAACAACAACAACCTCTAAACACCTCTCTCAACCTCCAACATCCACCACAACAACCACCCTGATTCAACTGTCATTCTTCCATTTATACTCCCAGCCATTCAAACGCTCAGCCAATCATCCAGCATTTTGCTGCTCATGTACTCCCCCCTCCTCTTCCACTCTACTTACCATATGTCTTCTATATAACCAGCCCTTACCATATTTACAATATAAGCAGGGACATCACAGATGTCAACTCCTTTCTCAGACAGCAGGCGCCTTTCTAGTTCTCGCCAAGCTAGGTAACATTCTCTGTGACTATTGCCTTTTTCATGTTTTGGGATCCTGTAGGAAAGTTTCTGTCACTTCCCATTAAAATCCCAGCCTTCCGCAGATACCAGTGCAGACTTAGACGCAGAAGTGCTAGTCTTGACTGTCTTGTGCCAAAATAATTGACATGGAAAGCAATATAAAGCTTGTTTCTGTTGACTCCAGACAAGCCAGTCTCTTACATGTAGTTCTCCATTAGTGCTTTGAAATTTCAGTATGCTTTCTGGGAACACTTGATTGCAGGTGTCTTTTGGGAATGTTTTAGGCAGAGGGATGTGACCATTCGTAACATACTTTTCTATTTCCTTTTGAGATGGAAACTCGGTTGTGATACATCCAATGTCAAGGCCTACATTATGATTACGCCTCTCATCTTCCAAATTCACTTCCACATGCATTTGTATGTCTGTTTCTTTTTGTTTTCCATTTTCATTTTCTGCATCTGCCCCTTCATCAAAAGACTGTGCATGATTACCCAAATCAACTGCTCCTTGTTTGGGGATGAGGTTTCCAACAGTTTCTTCTTGCTCCAATTCTGTAGGTGAGTTCAATATAAAAATGTTTGAAGCCACACTTAATCCAAATTGAAAGAGCTTTTGTTGACCCCTTTTTTCATTTTCCTCTCGTTCTTTCTTGTCTTTTCTTTTCTGGGCTCCTGATTTGTGAGAATACATTTTGGAGAGATGATTTTCTCATCGTGATAGGGTTTAAAGGTCCACACTGCTTAGCTTATATGAGCCCTCAAACTGCATTTTTCCTTTCATACTAAAGGGGAAGGGTTAATCTAGCTTCCTGCAGTGCCTGCAAGGGAAGAGGACCATCACCGCCCTGGGAGGGAGAGCCATCTGCCTGCTTTGCTGCTGCTGCTTGGCCAACATCTCTGCTCTCTCCTTCTTGGGCTCCTGCTCTGCACGTGGGCACCTCGCAGGACCAGGCTCCAGGTACTCAGCCAGCTGTGCCTGATACTGTTCCACCTGCCCCTTCTCTGGAGGGGATATATAAGCCGGCTGGCTGAGGGGGCTTGGGAGATCCAGTGCCTGCAAGGGAAGAGGACCATCACCGCCCAGGGAGGGAGAGCCATCTGCCTGCTTTGCTGCTGCTGCTTGGCCAACATCTCTGCTCTCTCCTTCTTGGGCTCCTGCTCTGCACGTGGGCACCTCGCAGGACCAGGCTCCAGGTACTCAGCCAGCTGTGCCTGATACTGTTCCACCTGCCCCTTCTCTGGAGGGGATATATAAGCCGGCTGGCTGAGGGGGCTTGGGAGATCCAGTGCCTGCAAGGGAAGAGGACCATCACTGCCCAGGGAGGGAGAGCCATCTGCCTGCCTGTGCTGCTGCTTGGCCAACATCTCTGCTCTCTCCTTCTTGGGCTCCTGCTCTGCACGTGGGCACCTCGCAGGACCAGGCTCCAGGTACTCAGCCAGCTGTGCCTGATACTGTTCCACCTGCCCCTTCTCTGGAGGGGATATATAAGCCGGCTGGCTGAGGGGGCTTGGGAGATCCAGTGCCTGCAAGGGAGGAGGACCATCACTGCCCAGGGAGGGAGAGCCATCTGCCTGCTTTGCTGCTGCTGCTTGGCCAACATCTCTGCTCTCTCCCTCTTGGGCTCCTGCTCTGCACGTGGGCACCTTGCAGGACCAGGCCCCAGGTGGCGCTTTTCCCGGGAAGAAGAATGGTTTGAGAGCTGCGTTGGTGCGCATGGAGCACGGGACTGTGGTTGTTGTGTAGACCTGAATGGAATGAGTGGATGTTTGTATGACTGTATGTTGTGAGTGTGTGTGTATTTTTATTTTATTTTATTTTTATTTTATTTTATTATGTGCCTGGGCGGGAGGATAGGGTATTGGGAGGGGGGACCAGAGGGGGCCCCTGTTAGCGTAGTGACGGGTAATGGGAGGTATGGCGTTGTGAGGAGGACATGCCGGTTGAGGGGAACTCGGCCCAGACAATTGGTGGCTGTACCGTGTTCCGGTCCTCCCCACATCCACAGGATTGCTGGTAGTTCTATCAGCCAACTCTCGGATCTCCAGTTGCTGCTTCTTAATGCCAGATCGGTAAATAATAAAGCGTCCCTCATCCATGATTTAATTGTGGATGAGGCGGCCGATCTGGCGTTTATTACTGAGACATGGGTGAGCGTTCTGGGAGGCATTAATCTCTCCCAGCTGTGCCCACCTGGGTACTCGGTTCAGCATCTGGGTAGATCCGAGGGTCGGGGAGGGGGAATCGCTGTGGTCTATAGAAGTTCCATCCCTCTCATTAGGCACCCTATCCAGGTAGCTAATGGTCTGGAGTGTCTCCATATTACGTTGGGTCAGCGAGACAGACTGGGAATACTGTTGGTGTACCGTCCACCCTGCTGCCCAACAGCCTCCCTAACTGAGCTGACGGAGGTGGTCTCGGGTTTGGTGTTGCGATCCCCCAAAGTTATGGTATTGGGGGATCTCAACATTCATGCCGAGACCGCTTTGTCTGGGGCGGCTCAGGACTTCATGGCCTCCATGACAGCCATGGGGCTGTCTCAATTTGTTACTGGCCCTACGCATATTTCGGGGCACACTCTAGACTTAATTTTTGCTACTGGAGCAGGGGATGGTGATCTGGGAGTGAAGGATTTTACATCTATTCCTGTGTCATGGACTGATCATCGCCTATTGAGGTGTAGGCTCACAATGTTTTCTCCCCTCTGCAAGGGTGGAGGACCAATTAAGATGGTCCGCCCCCGGAGACTAATGAATCCTGAAGGTTTTCAGAAGGCTCTGGGGAGTTTTCCGGCTGATAAAACTGACGCTCCTGTCAAAACCCTGGTCAATCTGTGGAATACGGAAATGACCCGGGCAGTTGACACGATCGCCCCGGTGCGCCCTCTCCTCTGCAGAGCTCAATTGGCTCCGTGGTTTACCCCAGAGCTAAGAGTGATGAAGCAAGAAAGGAGACGGCTTGAGTGCAAATGGAGACGAACTCCCGACGGCTGTGGTCTTACACTTGTGAAGATCTCTACCAAGCTCTATGTGAAGGCGGTGAGGGCAGCGAAGAAGCAGTACTTTGCTGCCTCCATTCAGTCATCTTCTAACCGCCCAGCGGAACTTTATAAGGTTGTTCGGGGACTTTTACACTCTGGTCCTCAGAAGGCAATAATACCATCAATAGCCCGCTGTAATGAGTTTGCGAGACACTTCCAAGATAAGATCACAAACATCCGCCGGGACCTTGACTCCAATATTGTAGCAGTTGAGCCTAATGAGGTGTCCGGAGCACAGTCCTGTCCTGTTTTATTGGATGAGTTTCAGTTGGTACAGCTCGAGGATGTGGACAACGTGCTTGGACAGGTGCGGGCGACCATTTCTGCTCTGGATCCTTGCCCCTCATGGCTAATAAAAGCTAGCAGGAACGGAACAGCCGGATGGGCCAAGGAGGTGATCAATGCCTCTTTACGAGAGGGAGTGGTACCACCCTGCCTGAAACAGGCGGTGGTGAGACCGCTCCTAAAGAAACCCTCCTTGGACCCTGAAAATCTTGACAACTATAGACCGGTAGCAAATGTTCCGTTCCTGGGCAAGGTTTTAGAGCGTGTGGTCGCTCACCAGCTCCAGGCTCTCTTGGATGAAACTGATTATCTGGATCCATGTCAATCGGGCTTTCGGCCGGGGTTTGGTACAGAAACAGCCTTGGTCGCCCTGTATGATGACCTCTGTCGGGAGAAAGACAGAGGGAGTGTAACTCTGTTGGTTCTCCTTGATCTCTCAGTGGCTTTTGATACCATCGACCATGGTATCCTTCTGGGACGTCTTGCGGACTTAGGAGTTGGAGGCACTGCTTGGTGGTGGCTGTGCTCCTACCTCAAGAATCGTCTCCAGAAGTTGGTGCTTGGGGAGCATTACTCGAGTCCCTGGATACTCCAATATGGGGTCCCACAGGGTTCAGTTCTGTCCCCCATGCTCTTTAATATCTATATGAAGCCGCTGGGCGAGGTCATTAGGAGATTTGGAGTGCGTTTCCAGCAATATGCTGATGATATGCAGCTCTACTTCTCCTTTTCATCTTCTTCAGGTGAGGCTGTTAATGTACTAAACCACTGCCTGGCCGCGATAATGGACAGGATGAGAGCTAATAAACTGAGACTCAATCCTGACAAGACTGAGATGCTGTTGGTGGGGGGGCTCTCTGCCCAGATGGTTGATGTCCGACCTGCCCTAGATGGGGTTACACTCCCCCTAAAGGAGCAGGTCCGTAGTTTGGGGGTCTTATTAGATCCGCTCCTGTCACTGGAGGCTCAAGTAGCCTCGGTGGCACGGAATGCGTTCTACCAGCTTCGGCTGGTAGCCCAACTACGACCCTATCTGGATAGGGAGAACCTTGCCACAGTTATCCATGCTCTGGTAACCTCTAGATTGGACTACTGTAATGCACTCTACGTAGGGTTACCTCTGAAGACGGTTCGGAAACTTCAGCTGGTGCAGAATGCTGCGGCCAGAGTTCTTACTGGGACAAAAAAATTTGATCATATAACACCTGTCCTGGCCCAGCTGCACTGGCTACCAATATGTTTCCGGGCCAGATTCAAAGTGTTGGTTCTTACCTATAAAGCCCTTAACGGCATCGGACCGCAATACCTGGCGGAACGCCTCTCCCGCTATGTACCTACCCGGTCGCTGCGCTCGACGTCGAAGGCCCTTCTCCATGTCCCAATGCATAGGGAGGCACGGAGAACGATAACTAGAGCTAGGGCCTTCTCAGTGGTGGCCCCCAAACTATGGAACGCCCTCCCTGATGAGATACGCCTGGCGCCTTCTTTGTTATCTTTTCGGCGCCAGGTAAAGACCTACCTCTTCGCCCAGGCATTTAAAAAAAATTTTAAATTCGAATTGAAAATTGAAAATTTTTAATCATTGTACATTGTATTTAATATATTTACTTGTATTTTAACCTGTTTTATTATGCTGTACACCGCCCTGGGAGCTTATTGCTATAGGGTGGTCTAAAAATGTAATAAAATAAATAAATAATAAATAAATAATTCCTAATGACCATGCCCTCTTAAGGTCAAAGTATCTCTTCCTCTTGTTACCTTGGCCACCGAGCATGCTCAGTTTCTTCCAGAGTAAGTTTCATAAAAAATGAAAAAAATCCTCAGGTTTGATTATTTGTATTTTCAGAATCCAACAGAAATACAAATATTTGTTTGAACAATGTTATGCTTTTTTGCACAAGTTAGGGGGGAAAGGGAAAAAAGCACCATTTGTAGCAGGCTTGCAGAATGGGAGCCAGCAGGAAATGACATAACAAAGGGAGGAAAAGGGAGCTCCCCTCCAGGTAAGATGTACCCCCTGCACCCCCCTCTCATGGGCCCTGCCTTCAGCCATTCAAACACACAGCCCATGTACTCCCCCTTCTCACTCACTCCACTTACCATATTTCCTATAATAAACCTGCACTTACCATATTTACATTGCATTCAGATACAGGAACATCACATTCCCCCCCTTAAAACAGTATTACTCCTGATTCAGGACTAATATGACACGATAATTATGTAGGTGAGTCACTCAGGGGTAAAGTGTCCTTTCAGTCCCATGTCTGGGTCACATGACTGCAGTCCCGGCCACCTGCCTCGAAAGTCCATCCGCCAACACATGGTCCTTTCCTTTTATGAAAACAAAGTCCACCTGGTATTCCCGCAATGCCCAGGACCACCTCTGCAGCATGGTATTATTGTTTCGCATGGTATCCAGCCACAGCAACGCACGATGATCAGTCATGACCGTGCATCTTCATCCCCACACGTATGGATGCAGCTTGCTCAGGCCCCACACGACTGCTAGACATTCCTTTCTGATCTCATTCAATACTTTCCCATTCACAGGGTAAGGAACAGATCTGATTGGGGCATGATTTCCAGTGTCAATTGTATGTTTGGCTACTCTGGTTCTGCCAGGTCTGTTGCTAAAGAGACCCCCATTTTTTAAAACTCCCAAAATTTCTTCCTTTATTTTATTTATTTATTTATTTATTTTCATTTATAAACCACCTTAGCCAATGGCTCCCTGGGCGGTGTACAACATACAATAATAACAATAATCAACAAAAATCGCAAAATATAAAATACAGATACATAATAAGACTACCTAATGTTAATGTAATTAAAACATTAAAATACATCCAAATGAATTCAAATGCCTGGGAGAATAGGAAGGTTTTGGCCTGGCGCCGAAAGGATAACAGCGTAGGCGCCAGGCGTACCTCTTCGGGGAGACTATTCCATAATTCGGGGGCCACCACCGAAAAGGTGTGGAAGGAATTTGAATTTTATTCCCTCAGGTCAAAATATTTACTCTGTTTAGTTTAATATGGCTAAAATATATTGTTTGCAGTGTTCAATATCATAAATATATTGTTTGCAGTGTTCAATATAATAGGGAAGTTTTTGTTGTTGTTTCGATGTTCTCCTAACATTTTGTCAGAAGAGATTGTGGTTTGTGGTTAGCATGTTTCCGGAGCCACAATCAAGGCAGCTCAGTGTTAAAGAAAAAGAGGAACTGTTGTAAGAATGTTTCTTAGGAGAACACCACATATGCTGAAATTGTATTGAGTAAAAGTTAGAACTATAACTCTTCTTCAGATGTGATTGGGTGTCTTCTTTTGTACCTTGTGAGATGTCAGAACATGGGCAAAGGGCCCTTCCTCTTTCTCTAAACGGACATAAACAGTTTGAGACACTGGGACCAGGTACCTGCCCTCAGGGGAGGATGCTTGGGTAGGGATTGGCCCCAAGGGGTCATAAGGTACAATGTATGTATGATGCATAACTCACTATAAAAAGCAATGTTTTCCTGTTGATTGGCAGAGTGAAGTTCGAGAGAGCTTCCTCTGCCATTATGCATACTGGTATTTTATGTTATTGATCAATAAACCTCTGTCTTTTGGAGCACAATCTTGGTCTGGAAAGTTTTTCCTTCAACAGAATGGCGCCCCACGTGGGGCAGGAGAAATAATAATAATAATAATAATAATTTATTTATTGGTCGCCTATCTGTCCAGGTTAGTGGACACTCTAGGCGACTTACAATAACAAAAAGCTATACATAATATTCATATACAAAAACAAACCACAGTCCTAAACAATTTAAAACCAATTTCCAATTAAAACATCATAAAATTAATCCTCCTTAATCCCACACACACACACAAAAAAGCAGCACACAAAAAACAAACACACACCCAGGCCACCCCAGCCAGCCGGCTTATGTATCCCTCCAAAGAGGGACAGGTGGTAGCAATCAGTCCCAGCTGGCTGGGTACCTGGGGCCTGGTCCTGCAGGATGCAGGTCTGCCAGGCAGAAGTCCCACAGGGAAGGGTGGTGGAGGTGGTGATCCCACAGCAGCAGCAGCAGCAGACTCTCCTTTCCTGGGCGGCGATGTTCTCTTCCTGCAGGCCCTGGGTCTGGACAGGATTTGAGCCTGGTGGTCTTGTTGGTGGAGACATTGGGGCTTGGCCTGTTAGCTCCTGCCGAATAGACCAACAACAGATTGTCGCTCCATAGGATACAGGCATCTATGTGTGTTTGTCCTGCTTGTGTGCAAAATTGGCCAGAGAACATCAATAAAAACTTTGAGCTCAAAAGCTCCTGCTGACTGGGTGAGTATAAATTTTTTGAGGGATTTATAAAAGGGAAAATACCAGTTGGGTAAGGAACACATTGAGAGCGCATGGAGGAATGACTGTCTATGTGGGCATAGGGGTCCCTGGTATGTGAACTCGCTTTCAAGACTCTTCCCCTGCATCATCCCTGGTGGTCTCCCGAACGGGGGGCTTCCATATGAATGCAGCCAATTGAACTCAGTGGTTAGCGAGTTTGCATAGCGATGTCTACCACCTTGCCATGAATGAGAAGTTCGTAGACCCCTCCATGATCAAACGACCCTGCATGCCTGAGAACCGTTTGTTTGTTTCCCACTCCCATTTCCCTCTATCTGTGAAAAGTAGAGATTGTGTGTAACAGTCAAGTCAGGTCTGGCTAAATGAACACCAGAGGGAGAGCCTTGACTGAGACACACAATATTGAATGAATGGGCTGTCTCTGCAAATCCAGGCTTGAATAATCGCCAGGTGCAACTGGTATTGGGAATTGAATATTGATTTGGAGAAGAAGAAGAAGAAATAATAAATGTTACAGGGTTATGCTGAGGCTATTAACTTAAGGATCCAATAAGGGCGAGAGTCATGGCTAAGGCAAAGAACCCAGAAAGCAGGGTGGTGTGGAATTTAAGGAAATAAAGGAATTTGTCCAGGATTTAAAGGCCCCTTCAGAGTCAGGCCAGGCTTTAGGTCCCCTCGGAGAAAGATAGTCCAGGAATTGAATTCTTTCAGAGTCAGACTAGAATTTGAATTCCCCTTGGAGATAAATAGGCCAGGAATTTTTTTTTATCATTAATTTTATTCAAATTTTCAAACACAAAATAAAACAAAACAAAAAAGAAACAAATTAAACAATAAAATAAAATGTTGACTTCCGATTTGTCGCAGATCAGTTATAGGTCTATGATATATAACAAACCTGTCTCTTAATATATTACAAAATCACTTTCCTCCAGTAGTTATCTTAATTAATCATCAAATCACATTAACATCACTTTATTCTTTCTGCAAAAAGTCAAAGAGAGGTTTCCACTCCTTGAGAAATATATCCATCGATTTTTCTCCAAATAAACATGTCAATTAATCCATCTCATCAAGTCTGCTAGGTCCAGTAATTTCAATAGCCATTTTTCCATTATCAGTGTTAATTCCATCTTCCAACTTCCATCCTTGCACCCATAATAATCTTGCTGTCATAGTCATAGTCATATAGTAAGAGTCTGATGGGAATTTCCTTCATCACAAATATTTCCTTGCCATCAATTCTGAATGTGTACTGAAATATTGTTGTAAAGTCATATCTCTGTTCCTCTTTTTTACGAAATGCACTAGCACATCTCTTGAGAGTTTTTCCATTGTCACATATCTGGAATTAATTCTATAAATTTTCTCTATTTCAAGTTCCATCAAATCATTCCAGTCCAGAAATTCCATCGAAACATTAATAGTTTTATCTCTGATATCTTCATCAATTTCTCCAGGGACAACGCCGAATTCCAAACAGTAATCTTTATCTCCAGGATCCACAAACTCCAAATATTTTTCCAGTTCCACACTGTTCCATCAGACTCTTATTATATGACTATGGCTATGACAGCAAGATTATTATGGAATACTGATAATGGAAGATTGGACACTGAAATTACTGGACTTAACAGGACTATTGAAGATGGAAGATGGAATTAATATGGATAATGGAATAATGGCTATTGAAATTATTGGACCTAACAGATTTTGATGAGATGGATTAATCGATATGTTTATTTGGACTATGGTTATGACAATAAGATTATTATTATTATTAACGAGATGGATTAATCGACATGTTTATTTGGAGAAAAATTGATAGATATATTTCTTAAAGAATTGAAACCTCTCTTTGACTTTTTGTGGAAAGAATAAAGTAATGTTTATGAGATTTGATGATTAATTAAGATAACTACTGGAGGAAAGTGATCTTATAATATAATTTAAGAGACAGGATTGTTATATATTGTAGACCTATAACTGATTTGATCTGGGAAAATGGGAAGTCAACATTTTATTTTTTTGTTTAATCATTTTTGTTTTGTTTTGTTTTTTGTCTTTGAATGTTTTATGATTTTGTTTTGTATGTTTTATGAAAATTTGAATAAAAATTATTGTAAAAAAAAAAAAGATATATCTGTTCCAATCTCCAGGACTTGTATCCTCCCTTTAATTTTTGCCATAAAGTCCAAATCTTTTTCCAATTCCACATTTGATATATCTGATCCAATCTCCAGAATTTGCTCCTTCCCTTTAATTTCTTTTTCATCTTCTATTGCTTGTCCATCTGCTTCTTTTCTCATATAATCCTTTATTTCTTTCAGCTCCTGTTTCACTTTACCAAATTCAGTTGCCATCTCTTGTCTACTCTGTCCCAGTTCTTGTTTAGTTATCTTAATCTCATCCATTATCTTCTGAAACATATCCAGAGGGGAAAATCCTTCCAGGGGTACATCCAGGGTCTCTGCCACTTCTTTGATTGTCATTCTTAAAGCCGAAGAAAAAACCCTTCAAGTTTCCAATATAGCCACAATTCCCAAGCAAAGAGTAATTTGCTTCTTTTTCCAGCAATAAGGGAGTTAATATTCCAGGCCTGTTGACATCTGGCCAGCACAGTTCTTATCTCCCGCACGTCCAAGAATGCAAAATAAATTTGGTTCACAGCACCGAACAATTAGTAACATACACGAACAGCAGATTTGTCTAAAGAAAGTAGTCCAAGAAAAAGTAGTCCCAGACATATATCAATCAAATAATCATCTAAATCAGATTTTCTCTTCGGGTAAGTTGCCCCTCATCCGTTTTAAACTTTATAGTTTCCAAATTCAGGCCAGCTTTTTGCCATAAAAAATAAGATAAGCTTTTTGAATTTTCTTTCCTCCTCCTTAATTCCTTGTATAAAAGAGAGAAGTGTAACTCACCCAGGTATCTTGATTGCTGATTCTTAAACAAATCTCTTTTACTGTAGTAATTTAAGCCAAATGATAAGATTAGACAGAAGAAAGCTCGCCCGTTGTGGATCATTTAAAAGAAAAAACATCTCGCTTTTTTTCAGCCCAGCTTGTTGGAAGTCCTAATTCCGTCCTTGGCTGCTAGGTATGCCTTCTTTTCCCAGGGAATTCCTGATCAATTCCAGCCACCGACAGCCCAACGAAATTTCTGTGGATAATCTTCGGTTCACCCTTGCCTGGGAGAACATTTATACCAGTCAAAGTTCCCTTTTGACTGATTTTAAACTGAAAAAAGCTTCCTCTGAGACAGAGCTCATCTCAGAGGCAGTCACAGGCGGAGCAATCCTTCCGGGAAGTCTCCGAGATAAATAGGCCAGGATTTAAATCTCTTCAGAGTTAGACTAGGATTTAAGTTCCTTCGGAGAATACTGTCCAGGAATAGATCCCTTCAGAGTCAGGCTAGGATCTAGGTCCCTTCAGAAATATAGTTTGAGATTCAGATAAACAAGAACCCCAGGGTAATGTCCACAGCCACAGATAAGGAAATAAATAGGGAAACTGAAGAAGAAAGAGAGTTTGCAGGGGAGGGATGCTCTTGGCCTTTAGCATATTCAGGTTTGTATCATAATTGGAAACTGCCACCGCCGCCAAATTTTTGGACAATAGCGGATTATTGTACATCTCACCCACGCTATTTGAGGCAGCCAAAACACAAACACCCAAAGAGAATTTATACTGAAAAATGGAGAAAGTTGTTAGATAAACAGTGGGATTTGAAACTAGGCACAAGGCATAGAAGGTGGGCTTTTCAGCAAATAAGGAAGTTTGGGCTTCGCCCAGGGCTGTTATGCCCTAGTTATATTCAGATACGCATATATACCCCATGACCTATCCTCTGGATATTTTAAGAATAAATGTTTGGATCTCGAGCCCTACAGAGGATTTGTTGTTGTGGAGAAAGGGAACGTTTAAACCAGAAGCATGGAAAAAACAAGAAGAAAAACACTGAGTGGTCAGTTTTAACCATTTGCCGCTGGGCACACTATCCCAAAGAAATACCAGATATGGGGGAATCATTTTCAAAGCCTGTAGAGCTCCCTGAAAAGGGCACTCCAGCAGCTAAACTGTATGAAAAATATGGGATGGTACCCATAAAGTACCTCTCACTCTGGCATGCTCATACGAGCAGCTTGGGGAGAAAACTGCAGTGGCCAGAGGAAGGATCATTTGATACTGAAAGGATAAAAGCATTAAGAAAATGGCTTCATGACTTTGGCTCACAGGTTCCCCAAGAACAATGGCAGTCATTCAGGCTGTGGGAACTAGAGGCTAATTTGAGAAAAACAGCTTCTCAAGTCAGAAGCCTTAAAAATACAAAAACACGAGTAACAGAGCAATTGGCTTCCCTCCAGAAACCACAGCCGCTCCAAAAACCACCACAGCCTTTGGAGCAAGCAACAGCGACTGCCCAAAAGGCTGAAACAAAGGGCAAAATTGATTTGTATCCTCTAAAAGGGATTGTAAATGAAAGATTCCAACCCCAAGTGGAATCAACCCAGGAGGATATTCTTGATTTGTTTTCAAACCTTGCCTCAGCAGAAACAGCCAGAAGTGGACTGGGGGAAGCAAGAGAAACCAGTGTAATTCATATTGATTTAAATCAGGGACTAACTAGCTCTCCTGTAAATTCAATCAAAGTACCTGTGGGAGATTGGCCAAAACAGTTTTTGCCACAAAGAGCCCTCACTTGGGCTGGACAATGGGGAACAGAAATGTCTCCAACCTCTCCCGCCCCTTCAGAAACCACCTGGTTGGATTTACCGGACCCATTTAACTCTCCCCAACACAGTGCCTCCCAGAAAGGAGGAGAAATGCAATTAGGACAAAAGGGAGGGATACCTTTTCTGGATTTCGGTCCAAAGGATTTTCAGTTTAAAAATGAGATGGTCAAGTTGGGGGAAGAACTGGCTAGTAGACAGGTACCAGCCAGGAATACTCGTAGTAAACTTCCAACCACCTTGACCCCAAAATTGTTGTTGCCAGTAGAACCTCAACAGTTACAACAAACCGGATCCGTGTTAAATGAGGGAGAGGAGGCTCTGTCACTGCAGGGATTATTTCCATTGAGACAGCTGCCTGGGGCCCATGGAGATCTCAAAACAGTGCATGCTCCTTGGACCCCAGGAGATTTGTTAAATTTAACAAGGACATTTTCAAAAATAAGGGATGGTCCTCAAAAATTTAAGGAAGAATTGGAAATGGTACTTACCTGTTACAATCCCAGCTGGGCAGATGTGAATCAGCTACTGCGGGTAGTAATGCCAACTGATGTGGCTAAGAGAATTAAAACTCATGCTCAGTGGCCAGACGAAGATTGCCACCTAAAGTTTTTACCTGATCTCAGACGAGATCTGCTAAATGCAATTTTGGAAATCTGTCCAAAGAAAGCTAATTGGATCAAAATAAATAACTGTAAACAAAAAGAAGGAGAAAATGCTTCTGATTTTATGGAATGAATGAAAACAATTTTTAATCAATGTTCTGGCATAGAAAATGCAGAAGAAAATGCTAGACCAGCCTTGGTGGCAGCCTTTGTTCAGGGATTATTACCAAAAGTAGGGGAAGCAATTCGAACACATGTAGTGGGATGGCAAAACAAACAGATGCAAGAAATTATTGGTCAGGCCAATCATTTTATGAATGTGCCTACAAAGAAGAAGGAAGGAAAAGAATTACTGGCAGTAGCCCTTCCTCCTTGGCAACCGAAAGGAGGAGGGCAAGGAAGGGGAGCTAGAAAGGGGATAACAAGGGATGTTATGAGAGGAGACATGAGGACAATGGGGAGGGACCAACCTGTTACCATTGTGGTCAGGAAGGCCATTATAAAAGAGACTGTCTTATTAAAGATCAAGTAGGATGGGTTCCTTGGGAAAGTCACTCTGAAAGAGGAAAGGGGATGGGGGCAAATCAACACCCAGTGAATCAGGGTTCTGTCCCAAGCAGACCTCCACAAAGGATGGGTCCCCCACAAGGAACTAACCCATTTAGCCCTCCTATAACCCTCAAAAGAAATTCAAGAAGGTCAAGAAAGACAGAACAATGAGGGGGTGTGGGATCAATGGAATTGACAATAAGATCAACCAGGAGCAAATAGGGCAGAGCTGACAACAGTAGCCACTATCATGGATGTGGAAACTATTATTCCACTTTCAAATGGGCAAACTTCAAAATTTGAATGTATGGTGGCGGGACGCACTGCTCCTTTCATGGTTGATACAGGAGCATTTAAATCTGTCTTAAAGGCATCAGATTTCTCAGATGTCCCTAGTACTTCTACCATTGTAGAAGCGATAGGGGTGTCCAATCAACCTATTCCACATATGATAAATGAAGAAATATTTATATAAGCATGACTATCAAATATATTTATTATTTACACAAACTGTAAAGATATTTATAGTGCAATCCTAGGTTTATTTATTCATAAGCAAGTCCCAGTGTATTCAGTGCGGCCTACTCGGGACCACCATTTTGTTTTCTAGACACTGCCTCAGGTCAATGAAACTGAAACAATCCTGGCTTCTCTGATTGGCTGCAACGGGCAGGGTTAAAGCTACAAAGTGCTAGTACTGTTTAAAGAAAGATTAAACAGTCGGGGGGGCGGCTGACGTTTTTCTGTATATCTCCCAGAGCTTGGAAAAGTTACTTTTTTGAACTAGAACTCCCATCAGCCCAATCCAGTGGCCATGCTGGCTGGGGCTGATGGGAGTTGTAGTTCAAAAAAGTAACTTTTCCAAGCTCTGACCTCCAGAACCGGACCACCTAGAAACTTAATTGTTTTTTTAAATTAAAGGTGAGAATCCGGGCCACCTAAGGGGCTAGCCGGGTGCCGGGTGGCATGCAAAGAATCTGGGTAAAACCCGGCTAACCGGGCAATATGGCAACCCTAATTAGAAGGAACTTCTTGACAGTAAGGGCAGTTCGGCAGTGGAACCGACTGCCTAGGGAGGTGGTGGGATCCCCTTCGCTGGATGTCTTCAAGCAGAGGCTGGACAGCTATCTGCGGGAGATCTCTAGCTGTGGATTTCCTGCTGTGAGCAGGGGGTTGGACTCGATGGCCTACAAGGCCCCTTCCAACTCTATGATTCTATGATTCTATGATCTACCAGGGCTGTGGAGTCAGTATGCCAAACCTTCAACTCCGACTCCTCTATTTTTCTACTGTCCGACTCTGACTCCTTCATAAATGGCTAATGTATATTAACTAGTAATAACAAATTTACTGTAAAATGGTAGCACAAGGCATTTCATCACCACCACGTGAATCATCAGGCTAGATTGATAGAACATAAAATATATTTATTGGATTAAAATTTCTGAACAAGAAAATTTTCCTAAATTCCTATGAAAGTTTTTATTTTGAAGCCGGAATCAGTACATTTCTACCAACTCCGACTCCCAAAATTGCTTATTTATTTATTTATTGCACTTGTATACTGCCCCATAGCCAAAGCTCTCTGGGCGGTTTACAGCAATCAAAAACATTAAAACAAATATACCCAACTGAAATGGATCCAGATAATCGGTCTCATCCAAGAGTGTCTGGAGCTGGCCTGTAACCACTCGTTCCAGGACCTTGCCCAGGACCTTGCCCGACTCCACGACTCCGACTCTACAGTCCTGCCATCTACATTATCACATGGTTTGGTAGCAGCAGGAGATAAATGCTTAGGCTCTGAATTCATTAATTCAAGCCATATCTCTGACAGTGAGAAAGGACAGTCCAATGGTGACAGTGAGAGAGAAGCAGAAAGCAGCATTCAAGCCTGGCCAGATTATTCTCTAACTTTAGTAGGGGGCATGGCTGTGACTATCATGAAGGGAGCCTGCACTTCTGAATTTGCTGCTACACTGCTGGGTCAGAGGATTAGGCAAGGGGGTCTGAGGGGATCCAGGCCAGGCCTCTGCATGAGCAACTCAGCAGCACAACCTGCCCTGCCCCCTCAGGAGCAGCGACTGTGATGTTCCTGTAGGTTAAGCATTTGTAAATATGGTAAGTGCGGGTCTATTAGGTGATGTATGGTAATTGACTGAGAGAGAAAGGGGGAGTACATGGGTGAGAAGCTGAAGTGTGCTGGATGATGATTGGCTGAGTGGCTGGCTGGCTGAAGGTATAAATGGAGGGTTGTGAGTGAGGAGAGAGTTAGAGAGTCGGTTGGAGAGAGGTTGTTGAGTTGGTTGGCAGAGTTCTGAGGGAAGTTTGGATTGGATTTGGCTGATATTTAAAGAGGATATATATGAACAGAAACATAAAGAGTGACCATATATGAAACCATACGCTTGTGAAACATTCCTAAAGTAATCTTGTTATTTCCTGTTGTTAGTAAATAAATACTTCTTTGGTTTACCAAAGGCCTGGTCCTTGGCTGGGGAATATACAGACCAGAAGGGAGGGCAAGGCTGAACAGAAACTGTATCTAATGGTGGCAGCGGTGAAGGGAGATATTGTAACAAGTCAAGTATCCAGAGCAACCCAGAGTTGTATGCTTTATATATAAAGATACAAGGGGGTTGGGAACAGCATAAGCACACAGTCACAAAAGTAACCAGCTCGAGAGAGACTCAGGCAAAGTCTCTGGGAGTATTGGTTACAGGACGTGAGTGGTGGTGCTGCCTAGCAGTGGGATCTAGTGAGATCTGTGCTATAGCGGAGTGAGAAACCATATAAAGGAGGGTCCTGACTGGTGGTGTCCCTGGTGGTGCCTAGTGAAAGGCAGTAGCCACAAGCGGGTGGGAACCTGACAGGGAGAACCAGGGGACATCACAGCGACCCCTTTGAGACCTCAGGGCAGAGGCAGGAAGAGGCCTGAAGACTGGAGACTTGCAAGGACCAGGAGCCATGTCCCAGGAAGGTGGACACAGCTCTGGCTGCATTTGCCATGGAGACTGGGAGGAAGAGCTGCAGAGGGGGATGGGGAGAAAGCGGCAGCAGCCCTGACGAGTGGACACAACTGGTGTGGCGTGAAAAGAGGATGAGCATTATTAATTTGTGGGATTTACAATGTAACAAAGACATATTAAAAAGTTACAGGTGTAAAAACAGTATAAAAAGAAGGCCAGCTCCCTGCTGAAGCTAAGCAGGGTCAGGTCTGGTCAGTGCCTGGATGGGAGACCGCCTGGGACCCTTATGCAAGCCACCTTGGGTTTCTATCATGAAAAGAAAGGCAGGGCAGAAATGTAACAAAGAAATAAATATAGCTTAGTGATTAAAATCAGGAGGGATGCAGCTGGGATAAAGACCTCCATTGAGGTGCTTGTTGAAAGAGGCACGTTGTTAGCAGACGCCAAAAGACAACCAAGAAGGTGCCTGCCTCAGAGTAGACACATCCATGGCGTGGCTGCGGCGTCTGCGCTCATCCTTCACTGGTGGAGGCAGTTGTACCTCTGAATGATGCCCGTTCCTGGGAATCACCATGGAGGAGAGCACTGCTGGGGCACTCAGGTCTGGTTTGCAAGCATCCCATAATGGGCATCTGGGTGGCCACTGTGAGATAACAGGATGCTGGGCCCATTCACTGAACATTTTTAAAGGACAGATAAGGACAGAACCAATGACCTCGAGAGGTAGTGGGCTCTCCAACACTGGAGGCCTTCAAGAGGCAGCTGGACAGCCATCTGTCGGGAATGCTTTGATTTGGATTCCTGCATTGAGCAGGGGGTTGGACTTGATGGCCTTGTAGACCCCTCCCAATTCTACTATTCTATGATTCTATGATGACAGTTGCCCATTCAGCACAGCAACAGTTGGAGACTATCAGACAACCATTGAGGCTACATGCAATCCTGTACACACTTGCTTGAGAGTAAGTCCCATAAGTGAGCAATGGGGCTTGCTTCTGGGTAGGCATGGATGGGCTCCTGACACTTCCTCTGTATGCTTATGTGCCATGTTTTGAAAGCACATGGATTCCCTCAAAGAGCCCATTTGCCCCTCACAGAGCTACACTTCCCAGCTTCCTGAACAAACTGCATTTCCCAGGATCCTTTCGGGAGGAGGGGTGCTGTCAATGTAGGGGGTCTATGCAGCCTCTCTCTGCTTTTTCTTTTCATCCCCCCTTCCTCCGTTGCCTCCCCCATGTCAGATTTTAATCTGGAAGGTCCTTGAGGCACAGAACTGCCCCCTGCTAACTGCTGTCCCACTGATGGTGCCATAAATAAAACAAAGCAACTCAATCTTTCTAGCTATCCTATGTTAATTTAATGCTTGCTGAGGGGGTGAGAGACCCAAAGACCTGATCGAGCCCCAACTGAACCGAATCAAATTTTGGCCAGGAAAATCTTCCCCAGCCCTTGTGGTGGAGATTCCAAAAGCTAAACTTGAGGCCTCGTGTACGCCAGTCTCCTTGTATACAGTCCCTCCACCTTTTCCAGACTCCCCATGAGCCCCTCACCCCCCTGACTCCCTCAGCTGCTGTAGGATGAAAAGACGGCCGGGGGGTGGAGAAGGTGTTCACAGGGGCAGATTCATAGCTGGGCGAGGCTGGACACCTGTGAGCTCTGTCCCCCCAGAAGCAATTCTCTCCCAAGTCAGGAGATGGCCAAGGAGTCTGTTCCTACCGTAAAGACTCAGTCTTTGTGCATAACAACACTAGTACCAGTTACCCTCTGGTCTCCACTGGTTAGGCCTTATCTTGAATACTGTGCCCAGTTAATTTTTATTTTATTATTTGATTTATATCCCACCCTTCCTCCCAGCAGGAGCCCAGGGCAGCAAACAGAAGCACTAAAAACACTTTAAAACATCATAAAAACAGACCTTAAAATACATTAAAACAAAACAATGTTAAAAACTTTTTTTTAAAAAAAGCTTTAAAAACATCTTTTAAAAAAGGGTTAAAACATTATTAAAAAACCATATTAACAAGCAATTCTAACACAGAAGCAGACTGGGATAGGTCTCAACTTAAAAGGCTTGTTGGAAGAGGAAAGTCTTCAAAAGGCGCCGGAAAGACAGCAGTTCTGGTCTCTGCACTTCAAGAAGGATGGAGACAAACTGGAAGAGGTTCAGAGGAGGGTGATGAGGATGATCAGGGGACTGGAAGCAAAGCCCTACGAGGAGAGACTGGAACGCCATTCAGCCTTTAGTGTGGATGCCGGTCCCTCGGTTGCCGGCCTGCCTCCGTTGAGCTTGACTGTGTCCTTTGGGGGCTGGGGGGGCTCTCACTTCTTCAACTTAAACAGCACAGCAAAGACTGTGTTGTGGTCACAGCCCCTGCTGCTGTGAAGGACTGCGGGCCCCTTCTTGCCTTATTCAGCCTTTAGGTAAGAAAAGGGTCCGGCTGCACTTTACACACTTCCCCAACCTCCCCAGCCCCACGCCTAGTGCCCTGCAGGTGTTTTGGACTGCAACTGAGCTGTCTGGGGCTGATTGGAGTTGTAGCTTAAAGCA
The DNA here is from genome assembly GCF_030035675.1 of Rhineura floridana. NCBI lineage: Eukaryota > Metazoa > Chordata > Lepidosauria > Squamata > Rhineuridae > Rhineura > Rhineura floridana. Next base: position 231,746,876 of record NC_084482.1, on the reverse strand, counting down.
TCTGGAGGGCAGCAGGTTATGGGATGTGTGCATGTGCTGCTGCTTTAGATAGTAGTACAGTTGGAAGGGGCAGAGAAGGCCATTGAGTCCACCCCCTCCGCTCCATGCAGGAATCCACCTTAAAGCCTCCTGAGTGGGGGCTGTCCTGGAACACTGCAAGGAAAGGCTTTGCCCTGGTTTACTCCCTGCATGCCCCCTCGCGTCTTTCCAGATGAGAATAAACCACCCCGTTGTAAAGTAATAGACGATCTGGCCTGGCCTGTGTCTACAATAACATAGATGAAAAGGGTTAGGTAGCTCAATTGCTCAGATTTATTTATTTTAATAAATCTATATCCTTCCCTTCCTCCCAGATGGAGCCCAGGGCAGCAAAGGCAAAAAAAGTTAAAGCAGGGGGTGGCATCCAATGCTGGTCCTACTCAGAGAAGAGCCACTGGAGTTAACAGACATGACTAACCAGGGCTCATTCTTTTCAATGATTTTACTTTGAGTAGAATTTAGTTGGAGGCAACACAAGACAATGAAAAATAAAAAAAACATTTACAAATTTTAAAAACAATTTAAAACATCTAAAGATATTTAAAAACAATCACCGACTCTCACAGCTAATGAGGTCGAGGTCGCCAGGATCAGCATCTTTCACTCATCAAACACTGATGGAAACAGGATTGTTTAAAAATTAGTCCTGAATGTTAATAATGAGGGAGGGAGGGAGCACACCACACCCAGAAGGTCATTCCATAAATGGAGGGCTGCCACTGAAAAGGCCCTGTCACAGGTCAAAGCCACCTGGGCAGTGCCCACCACCACTGTGGCCTCTCCTGCCACTTGTAGGGCCCAAGACAGGGGGGTAGTGGAAGATGAGCGCCCCGCAGCAGGGCTGTTGACTAATAGGCATTACTGTCTCTAGTAGTTTTCCATAAAGCCTGCAAGTTTGGAGAAGTAACACTGTTATGTCTTTGCTGGCTTGAGAGCAGACACTCCAAGGCCAGCCGTTGTCATGGTAACGTGAGATAGCAACTGGGAAAGTTCTAACAGAGTCTGTAAGTGTTTTGTCTTCTGTATATTGCCTCTGAATTGAGAGGTTGTCTTCTGTGTTTACCTTTGGAGAGAGATGTACCAGAAGGGGGGGTGACTGAAGAATCTCTACATTTATTTACTCTTAAGCCTTTGAGCCATAATGTCTTAATAAAGACTCTTAACCTGATCTGATGCCTCTGAGGAGTTTCTTGCTCAACGTAACTCTAAAGTAACGTATGCTGTTTCACGCAACAACCGCCACCATCAACAGGGTTATGGGCCCAGATCCACAGCGCGTTACACAAGAGTAAGTTGCTGGTCTGAACGGCAGACGGAGTTCCAGAGAGGGCAGCGTGATTGATTGTGCCAGACAGAGGTGAGCAGAGATGGCTGTAAACATGTCTGGAGGCTTGCCTATGGAACGACTTAATGAAAAGAATTATGGCAGCTGGAAGCCAAGGATGCGTGCTTTGCTGATAAAAGAGGATTTATGGGAAGTGATTAAAGAAAAAACCCCGGCAGTGCTGACCGCGGCCTGGAAGCGCCGAGATCAGAGGGCGCAGGCGTTTATTATTCTGGCTCTATCGGATTCTCAACTGATGTGTGTGAGAGATGAGCCGTCGGCTAAACAGATGTGGGACGCGTTGCAGGATTTGTCCCAGGAATGGCGGCGGAGGCAGGAGGCGAAAAGTGCCGTGCCGAAGGAGGCTGTCGAAAGCAAACAGGATTACAAGCAGCAGAGGCTAAAGGCTTGTTATATTTGCGGAGATTGTGGGCATCTTCAGCGGGACTGTGCAGTCAAGCGAAACTCCAGGGACGGGGCTGGAAACAGAGCGGCAGTGTGAACTTTGTAAACAGAAGTCTCAAGATTTAGGACCTGTTGACTGGATTGTTGACAGCGGAGCGAGCCATATATTAATTAAAGACAGGAGTTTGTTTTACACTTCAGAAGACGTGCAGGACTTTGTTCAACTAGCGGATGGATCGCAGAAGAATGTGGAAGCCCGAGGACTGGTGAGATTTGATAAACTTGGAATACTGTCAGATTGTTTGTTTGTTCCAGAATTGGCTCATAACATATTGTCAGTCAGAAAACTGGTGAGTTGTGATTTGTCAGTCTTGTTTGACAGAGACAAATGTTATGTATTGAGGGGAGATCAAGTGTGTTTGCAGGGAAGCCTGAATGATTCCCAGTTTGTAATAAAAAGCAGTCAAGCAGGGTGTGCTGTGTTAAATGCTGAGGCACAGACACATCAGGGCTGCGTCCATGATTGGCATCAGAGGCTGGGGCATGCAAACTTTGACACGATAAAGAAAACCCCAATGCATAGTGAAAACATGCGTTTGAGAAATTGTGGACAGTTAATGTTGGATTGTGATGCTTGTCATAAAGCAAAAATGACAATTGCACCAATTAACCGGGAGGCTGAGAGAACCACAACAGCTCCCTATCAGCTAGTTCATGTTGATTTATCAGAGCCAATAAATGCTTCACGCGGAGGTGCAAGATTCTTTATGGTAATCGTGGATGACTTTTCAAGATTTTGTCATGTTTTTCTGTTAAAGCATAAAAGTGAAGCTGAGCAGAAGCTGAAACTGTTCATTAAGAGAATGGAAACTCAACATGGCGTTACTGTGAAAGCGATACACTCAGATCAAGGGGGGGAATTCACAAGCAAAGCATTGAGTGACTTCCTCGAGAGTAAGGGAATATGCCAGACTTTCACAGCTCCTTTTAGCCTGTTTTCTAACGGGTCTGCTGAGAGAAAAAATAGGGTGCTTCAGGAAGCAATGAGAGCCATGCTGATGGATTGCAGTTTAGGGAATTCTTTCTGGGCAGAGGCAATTTTGTATGTGAATTATATTCACAACAGGGTGTTTCATAGTGCTCTTGGAATGTCTCCTTATGAGAAAATCACTGGTAGAAAGCCTAAAATACAACATATTCAAAAATTCAGGGCAAGATGCTGGGTCCACATTTCACAGGGAAAAGGAAGAGGCAAGCTTGCACCCAGAGCATTGCAAGGTTTTGTTTTGGGATTTCAGAATGCATATTTCAGAGTTTGGTGTCCAGAAACACAGCAATTAATCCTGAGCAGAAGCATTAAAGTTGCAGAGAAGCCTTGGGATCAAAGGCAAACAGTCATTCTCACAGGGTCAAGTGACACACAAGCACAAACACAAGCACCGACATTGACATTTAAGCCAAACCTTGACATAAAAGTGGAAGGCACACAAATTCCTCTCAAGGATGCGTTAAATGAGCTCATTTGTGGGAAACGCAGATCGAAGAAATGCAAAGCTGAGGAAATGGAAGATCCTGGGCACGCTGTGCCAAGCACAAGCACAAATGGGGGGGCAGAGAGAGCAGAAGCTCTAGTGCCTTTAAGACGTTCTACAAGATCAAACATAGGGAAACCGCCTGAAAGATTTACTGTGGGATTAGTGGCCAGTCCAGGGATGCACAAGGTGGTTGAGATGGATCCTGAGACACTTTACTTGACTTGTGTACAACCAAAGTTTGATTGAATAAAGTTCTAGCTAAATGTACAGAGATGTTCTGAAATGTACTGCAATGTAATTTGGATCTGTATGATGCACTGTATTGAAATTTATTACCTTTGTATTGTAGAAATGTATTGCTGAAATGGAAATGTTATAGATGCAATGGAAAGCTTTGCAGTCTTAATGGAAAAAGGGAAATATGTTGGGCTGTTGACTAATAGGCATTACTGTCTCTAGTAGTTTTCCATAAAGCCTGCAAGTTTGGAGAAGTAACACTGTTATGTCTTTGCTGGCTTGAGAGCAGACACTCCAAGGCCAGCCGTTGTCATGGTAACGTGAGATAGCAACTGGGAAAGTTCTAACAGAGTCTGTGAGTGTTTTGTCTTCTGTATATTGCCTCTGAACTGAGAGGTTGTCTTCTGTGTTTGCCTTTGGAGAGAGATGTACCAGAAGGGGGGGTGACTGAAGAATCTCTACATTTATTTACTCTTAAGCCTTTGAGCCATAATATCTTAATAAAGACTCTTAACCTGATCTGATGCCTCTGAGGAGTTTCTTGCTCAACTTAACTCTAAAGTAACGTATGCTGTTTCACGCAACAACCGCCACCATCAACACCCTCCACATTGCTTCTTGGGCAGCTTCACCCAGGTTGTCATTTTGCTGCCACTGTGTCTCCTGTCCAGGGTGGGGATCCTGCCCTACCCCTCCCTTTCAGGAGCCCACACCTTCCCTCTCCCCTGTCCTCCTCTCCCACACAGACACACACCAACTGCCCCAGGCCTTCTTTTAGGGGCCTCATTTAATCGTGGCCTCCCACACCGTTTCCACAGCTTTGATCTAAGGGCTACCTGGCCCCTCTGCGCCTGGCCCAGAGATCCCCTCTTTGCAACCGGCCCCTTGTCCAGGACCAATCTGCACATAAGAACTAAGAACATAAGAAGAGCCTGCTGGATCAGGCCAGTGGCCCATCTAGTCCAGCATCCTGTTCTCACAGTGGCCAACCAGGTGCCTGGGGGAAGCCCACAAGCAGGACCCGAGTGCAAGAACACTCTCCCCTCCTGAGGCTTCCGGCAACTGGTTTTCAGAAGCATGCTGCCTCTGACTAGGGTGGCAGAGCACAGCCATCATGGCTAGTAGCCATTGATAGCCCTGTCCTCCATGAATTGGTCTAATCTTCTTTTAAAGCCATCCAAGCTGGTGGCCATTACTGCATCTTGTGGGAGCAAATTCCATTGTTTAACTATGCGCTGAGTAAAGAAGTACTTCCTTTTGTCTGTCCTGAATCTTCCAACATTCAGCTTCTTGGAATGTCCACGAGTTCTAGTATTATGAGAGAGGGAGAAGAACTTTTCTCTATCCACTTTCTCAATGCCATGCATAATTTTATACACTTCTATCATGTCTCCTCTGACCCGCCTTTTCTCTAAACTCAAAAGCACCAAATGCTGCAACCTTTCCTCGTAAGGGAGTCGCTCCATCCCCTTGGTCATTCTGGTTGCCCTCTTCTGAACCTTTTCCAACTCTATAATATCCTTTTTGAGATGAGGCGACCAGAACTGTACACAGTATTCCAAATGCGGCCGCACCATAGATTTATACAACGGCATTATGATATCGGCTGTTTTACTTTTAATACCGTTCCTAATTATCGCTAGCATGGAATTTGCCTTTTTCACAGCTGCCTCACACTGGGTCGACATTATCATCGTGCTGTCCACTACAACTCTGAGGTCTCTTTCCTGGTCGCTCACCGCCAGTTCAGACCCCATGAGCGTATATGTGAAATTAAGATTTTTTGCTCCAATATGCATAATTTTACACTTGTTTATATTGAATTGCATTTGCCATTTTTCCGCCCATTCACTCAGGGGTCATCCAAACGGAGCGGGATATTCCACACTTTCCATATCTGGTTCGTCATCTGACAGTCCTCACTTTGCCTGTTTGTTCGCTCTTTCCCAATTTAAAAAAAATGCTTTTTTTGCGCCCACACACACAGCGGGAGGACCTGTACTTCTTCTCGCTTTTTCCCACCTACGTCCATAACACTCCCCCTATCAGCCAATTGGTCGCAAAAATATGACGTATGCTCCTCTCCCCCTTTGCAAAAAAGCACAACAAGGCGCAAGCGCTTGAATGTACGAGAGCGGAAATTTAAATTTCCTGTGGCTGTAATCGAGTCCCTTGCCACTCACCACTCTGGAGCAGGGCGGTGGGGTGTGTGTGCCTCAAGGTGCCTATATGCGAATAATTACTGCATTTTGGTCGGCTTGTTTTGCGATATTTTGCAAAAGCGACTGTATGCTTTTCTACCTTTACGCAAAAGCTACCGCTCCTCTCCCTTTTTTCTTAAACACACGCTGGAGTTTATTGTTTTTAAACACACACACAGACAGAGCAAGCAGGTCTTTGCAGGAGTGGCAGGGAGGGGGGCGGGGGACAGGGAGGGGGGAGGCTGCAGCCACTGAAGCAGGTTAAGCCATGGGACCAAACGAATAAAGTATATCATGCTGAGGTAAAAGGAATTCCCTCCACTGCTTGCAGCTTGAAACCAGCTGTGCCTGCCGGCTTTCCCTGAGTGAAGGCAAGCTCGACTAGGAGCGAGGGGTGGGCTGCCTGCCACTCCCTTCGGGACAATTGATGAGGTTTGGGGAGGGGAGGCGAACTGAAGCGGTGGCGGCGGCCGTGTGATAGGCCTTTGCCTAGCGTTGCCCAGGAGCCTGGTTGGTGTTCGGTGGCCCCGCACGCTGTCTGTGTGTGCGTGACAGCTTGTGTGGCAGCAGAAGGGTCAGGGAGGGAAAGTAGCGGGCGGTGTGTGTGTGTGTGTGTGGGAGGGAGGGAGCGGCTCTTCTAGGCTACACTCAAGTGTCATTCAGCGCGAAAAACATACTGCAAACTCAACCAGCCGGGCAGGCAGCAAGCGAGAGAGCTGTGCACATACACCATCCCCCTCAAGTCCTTGGCACTCGGGTGTTTTTTTAAAAAATTACATTACATTATATTATATTAAAAAGCCTCACAGCCCTGAGCAACTGTGGGAGCAGTCCCAGCCATCTCCTGGGAGTTGGTTAAAAAAACTGCTCTTGCTGCAGAGCCCACCCAACACCACACCATTGCTCTGATTGGTTCCATTTTCCCAGGGTTTCCCCTGACATTTTCACACATGTGCAACAGTGGATATACGTGGTTGGCTGAGAATGAGGAAGGGGTATGGGGAACCACCCAAGAACTGCCCATCAAACGCCCACGGCTGTAAAGTCCGCGGTATTGCATCCGAGCGCCTGAAGGTACAGCGGATGATTTCCGATTTTAAAAAGGAAATTGCATTTTGTGCGGTAATGCCGAAGCGGATTTAACCACGCGGAAATGTGCAAAAGCACCCGGCGTCATATGGACGACCAAAAGATAATGAACACACAAAGCGATCATGTCACACATTATACAGTTGTCTGGATGAGCCCTCAGTTTAGAGAGGTCTTTTTGAAGCTCTTTGCAATCCCTTTTTGTTTTAACAACCCTGAACAATTTAGTGTCGTCAGCAAACTTGGCCACTTCACTGCTCACTCCTAATTCTAGGTCATTAATGAACAAGTTGAAAAGTACAGGTCCCAATACCGATCCTTGAGGGACTCCACTTTCTACAGCCCTCCATTGGGAGAACTGTCCGTTTATTCCTACTCTCTGCTTTCTGCTTCTTAACCAATTCCTTATCCACAAGAGGACCTCTCCTCTTATTCCATGACTGCTAAGCTTCCTCAGAAGTCTTTGGTGAGGTACCTTGTCAAACGCTTTTTGAAAGGACTTTCCCTTGCAGAAGCCATGCTGGCTCTGCTTCAGCAAGGCTTGTTCTTCTATGTGCTTAGTTAATCTAGCTTTAATAATACTTTCTACCAGTTTTCCAGGGACAGAAGTTAAGCTAACTGGCCTGTAATTTCCAGGATCCCCGCTGGATCCCTTTTTGAAGATTGGCGTTACATTTGCCACTTTCCAGTCCTCAGGCACGGAGGAGGACCCGAGGGACAAGTTACATATTTTAGTTAGCAGATCAGCAATTTCACATTTGAGTTCTTTGAGAACTCTCGGGTGGATGCCATCCGGGCCTGGTGATTTGTCAGTTTTTATATTGTGCATTAAGCCCAGAACTTCCTCTCTCGTTACCACTATTTGTCTTAGTTCCTCAGAATCCCTTCCTGCAAATGTTAGTTCAGGTTCAGGGATCTGTCCTATATCTTCCACTGTGAAGACAGATGCAAAGAATTCATTTAGCTTCTCTGCAATCTCCTTATCGTTCTTTAGTACACCTTTGACTCTCTTATCATCCAAGGGTCCAATCGCCTCCCTGGATGGTCTCCTGCTTTGAATGTATTGATAGAATTTTTTGTTGTTGGTTTTTATGTTCTTAGCAATGTGCTCCTCAACTTCTTTTTAATATGTTTTTAAACAACTTCCAAGCATTTTCGAGTGATGTGACCCTCTGGACTTTGTTTTTCAGCTTTCTTTTTACCAATCCCCTCATTTTTGTGAAGTTTCCTCTTTTGAAGTCAAATGTGACCGTGTTGGATTTTCTTGGCAATTGGCCATTTACATGTATGTTTAATTTAATAGCACTATGCTCACTGCTCCCAATCGGTTCAACAACGCTTACATCTTGCACCAGGTCCCGGTCCCCACTGAGGATTAAGTCCAGGGATGCCGTCCCTCTGGTCGGTTCCATGACCAACTGATCTAGGGCATAGTCATTTAGAATATCTAGAAATTTTGCTTCTTTGTCATGACTGGAACACATATGCGGCCAGTCTATGTCTGGGTAGTTGAAGTCACCCATTACTACCACATTTCCTAGTTTGGATGCTTCCTCAATTTCATATCTCATCTCAAGGTCTCCCTGAGCATTTTGATCAGGGGGACAATAGATCGTTCCCAATATTAAATCCCTCCTGGGGCATGGTATCACCACCCACAATGATTCTGTGGAGGAGTCTGCCTCTTTTGGGGTTTTGAGCTTGCTGGATTCAATGCCTTCTTTCACGTATAGAGCAACTCTGCCACCAATACGTCCTTCCCTGTCCTTCCGATATAGTTTATATCCAGGGATAACCGTATCCCACTGTTTTTCTCCATTCCACTAGGTCTCAGTTATGCTCACTATATCAATGCTCTTCTCTAAGACCAAGCACTCCAGTTCTCCAATCTTGGTTTGGAGGCTCCTAGCATTAGCGTACAGGCACTTGTAAGCAGTGTGTCTCTTCAAGTGTCTTTGGCACTTGTGGTTTGGCCTGTGGTAATTTTGCCCTGAATTGATATCCTGTGCCCCTGCTCCCACAATGCCTACTTCTAGGCCTACCCCTTTTAAAATGTCATCATTTCTTTGGTCTTTATCCCAGGGGGGAGGTTTATTCCGAACTGGACCTTCCTCAGCTCCTGTCGGGTTTCCCCCCTCAGTCCGTTTAAAAGCTGCTCTGCCACGTTTTTAATTTTAAGTGCCAGCAGTCTGGTTCCATTCTGGTTCAAGTGGAGCCCGTCCCTTTTGTACAGGCCCGGCTTGTCCCAAAATGTTCCCCAGTGCCTAACAAATCCAAACCCTTCCACCCGACACCATAGTCTCATCCACGCATTGAGACTGCAAAGCTGTGCCTGTCTGGCTGGTCCTGCGCGTGGAACCGGTAGCATTTCAGAGAAAGCCACCATGGAGATCCTGGCTTTCAGCATCCTGGCTTTCAGCTGGGACTCCCTCTAGCTCATGGAGCAGGGACTTCCCTTTCCTGCCCCGACTCTCTGCAAGAAATGCAGGTGGAAGTGCCGGAGGAGCCGCACTTCATGCTCAGCAATGCTGGAGAGGGGGTTGTGCAGGCTCGGAACAAAGGTATGCAATGGGGAGCAGAGTGGAGGGTGGGAGAGGGCAAGGACCCCCTTAAGTGTCCCCTGCCAGCAGACCCTCCAGATCTGAGGATGCAGCTCTGTCCCATCCCGTCTGCCTCTTCCCCTAAGCTGGGCTGGCTGTGTTGGGGCTGGCCAAAGCATCCCTCGGAACATCACACCGCTGAAGTTGGTTCCCAGTTCCCAGTTCCTTATTTGCTTGAAAGTTCAAAACACTAAAAAAGAAGAAAAGTTGACAGCTACAGCAAGTTCAAGCCAAAGTTAACATTCTCTGAGCCCCAAAATATATGTTGGCGTACCCTGTATGATATATCGCTGTGTTCGGGGGACTCTCCTCATCAAGAACAACAATACATTTATGCAATCAAAATAATAAGGCTTCTGATATTATCATAAATGCATAATGATGTTATAAATTCATAAAAAATAAGTAACTGGTGATGCCCACCCTAAAATCTGCTCTGAGCCAGGACAAATCACACACCCCAGGAAAGCGGAGGGTGTCCTCTAGGCGATACCTATCCACCCCATCCACCCCATAGGTTCTGCTGGGCACAGGGCATGGATGAGGACATCTACGGAAAACCTAAATAGACAAAATATTATTAAAGACAGAATTACCACACATGGAGTGGAACACAGCAATCATGGGATACGACAAAATATGTTCTCATGCATCAGGAAATGTCCTCTCTTCTCTTCTTTGACTGTCCGAGAGAGAGGAGACACCTTTGTTTCTGCTCTCTCTCTCTTGAGCCATGAGGGCAACTCCCAAGCCTGGGCGTTGCACCTCCAACTTAGTTGGTTAGTTAGAACTAGGTTTGACTTTCTACCTACTATGTATTTCTATAAATAGAGTAGCTTTTCTTATTTTATTAAGTCTTAAGCCTCAGTGGTCTCAATGCAGGGTAAAAGCCTTCTTTCTTAGGAAAGCGCACACATTGGCACACACACATCTCAGACCGTTGACAATCTCTGCTAACATCTATACTGTTGTGCACCACCCCAATCTCTGAGCAGTGAGATTTCCAAGGGCCCTGCACTCACCGTGGGCTTGGTTTCCTTGGGAAGATGATCAGTGGAGACTGTGGTGTCCTTATGAAATATGGTTTGTTTATTTACACACATTTCAACCTGAGCTTAGGATGGAGGGCTTCAAGACATCACCAGTCCAGTATCCAGCTTTTCCATCAGGGTTACGGGAGCATCTTAAAGCCGTGGTGCCTCCAGTTCCCAACCTTTCTCAGACACACTAACTGCAAAAGCCTCTCCTAGGCCCCAGGAGGGAAGGGGAGGCTCTCCTGAAGTGTTTCAATGACAAAAGGAACTCCCTGGCCCTTTCACCAGTTGATAGGCACGTGATAGACCCATTAACTCACCTGGCCACTCTATTAGATTAACAAAAGAAACCCATCTGACCAGCTGACCACACACACACCAGCCCAAGTCTCCAAATGAGAGGCTGGGACTCATAGGAATTATCCTTCTCAACTCTCCAAACTCACAACAATACAAATTTGCACAACATGAAATTGGTGGATTCCATGTGAGGGATCATTAAGACACAGCTTGAAAATAAAACTGCCGTTACAAACATCTAAGATGTGATCCTACTTGGAATGCTGTCTTCAGTTCTGGTTGCCCGACTACAAAAATAGCATTCTAGAGCTGCAAGAGGAAGGGAAATGGGCAACAAAAATGATCAAGGGTCACAACATTTGGGGATTTTTGCTGTAGAAAGAAAGCTTAGAGGAGACACAATAGAAGTGTATGATCACACCAGACCTTTAAAGCACATTCAACACAAATGTAAAGCACATGGCTTCCCCCAACGCATCCTGGATAATAGTTTTTCCTCACTGCCCTACTTTCCCAACACCCTTCATAAACTACAACTCCCAGGACTCTTAGAATCATAGAATAGTAGAGTTGGAAGGGGCCTACAAGGCCATCGAGTCCAACCCCCTGCTCAATGCAGGAATCCAAATCAAAGCATTCCTGACAGATAGTTGTCCAGCTGCCTCTTGAAGGCCTCCAGTGACGGAGAGCCCACCTCCTCCCTAGGTCGTTGGTTCCATTGTCGTATGGCTCTAACAGTTAGGAAGTTTTTCCTGATGTCCAGTCAAAATCTGGCTTCCTGCAACTTGAGCCCATTATTCCGTGTCCTGCACTCTGGGATGATCGAGAAGAGATCCCGGCCCTCCTCTGTGTGACAACCTTTCATGTCTTGTAGACTGCTATCATATCTCCCCTCAGTCTTCTCTTCTCCAGGCTAAACATGCCTAGTTCTTTCAGTCTCTCCTCATAGGGCTTTGTTTCCAGTCCCCTGATCATCCTTGTTGCCCTCTTCTGAACCCATTCCAGTTTGTCTGCATCCTTCTTGAAGTGCGGAGACCAGAACTGGATGCAGTATTCAAGATGAGGCCTAACCAGTGCTGAATAGAGGGGAACTAGTACTTCACACAATTTATTTTATTTATTTATTTATTGGATTTGTATACTACCCCATAGCCGAAGCTCTCTGGACAGTTTACAACAATTAAAAACATTAAAAACAAATATACACATTTAAAAACATATTTTTAAAAGGCGATTTAAAATCTCAAGGTAAAATGCCTGGGAGAAGAGGACTATACTTCTGTTAATGCAGCCTAATACAGCATTTGCCTTTTTGGCAGCCACATCACACTGTTGGCTCATATTCAGCTTGTGATCAACGACAATTCCAGGATCCTTCTCACATGTCATATTGCTGAGCCAGGTATCCCCCATCTTATAACTGTGCATTTGGTTTCTTTTTCCTGAGTGTAGAACTTTTTAGAATTACTGCATGCACGGGCTACATGTGAGAATTCTCAGCCGCAGCTCCTCCTTTGCCTGGGATCAGGCAGAATGAGAGTGGTTCATCTTTTCTCTTATGTTGGGGATGAGGAAATAGAGATCAGGCCCTGCTTCTCCTGAGCACCTCCTCCAATCTTCAAGCCCCTTCTGGCACAGCTTCTTTCTGCTTCCTGTGACTCAGCCTTGCAGGTCTTCTCATTCTGGTCTGGCGCTGGCCTCCTCCACTCCTCACTCGCTTGGGATTCCTCCCTCAAGGCCTGGACTCCAACCACTCCTACATCTTTCCCTGGGGTAACCAGGGGTGCCAAACTGCCAAGAGGATTTTCTGGGCCCGGTCCACGGGATGTGGATCACACCCTCTGCTGCACTCACAGACAATGACACAAAGGTACATGCCCTTCACGTCATGAGCAAATGTGCACCCTCTTTTGCAGATGGAGGGGGGGAGCCCAAAGATCAATTGGGGGTCACACACAAGTAACAAGATGCCTTACACATACAATATCGAACAGGTGAACCTTTCCCCACCATGTTAGTTCTGGATGAGAAAAGGCGCACTCTGTTTAACATCTGCCTGCCACTCAGCTGTGAAAGGCATGGGAGCCCTGCTCTCCTTCAGCGCCAACAGGAATCCATGCAAAGAACTCCAGTTGCATGAGCTATAAATGAGTTCTGTATTCTTTTGTATCTCAGCTGGGGGATAGTTTAATCCTCTTGAAATGGTAACATGGTAACATGGAACATCCTGGTGTAGCTTTTGCTCGGATTTCTTTATGGGTGGGTGATGCGGCCACAAGGGAGCATTCCTCCTGATTTGCTTGCAGGCTGTTCGCAGGTCTTAGGAGTGCTCTGTCGGTGCTCACAGGTAACGCGAGAGTCCCAGAAGGGAGGCATTGCCACCTGTGAAGCAGCAGTGGAGTTTCAGCCACTTTGCTCTTGAAGGGTTAACGAGCCGAAGGAAGGAGCGGAAAGGTCCCTTTCCTGCCCCGCCTGCCTGCCAGACATGGAGGCTGGAAGCGCGGAACTCTCTTCGTGCGCAGCGATGTTGGCGAGCGGGGCTGCGCGGGGGGAGCCTGGAGACAAAGGTAGGCAATGCGGGTGGAGGGGAGAGGGTGAGGCCCCCCTGAAGCGCCCCGCCCCGCAGACCCTCCCGATCGGAGGCTGCAGCTCTGCCCCGTCCCGTCCGCCTCTCCCCTGGGCTGGGCTGGCTGTGGTGGGCCGGATCGAAGCATCCCTCGGAACATCTGCGGTTCTGGTGATGAATTTCGGGGCCTTCAGCTTGGAGATGGCGGCGCCCCATAGTCGGAACAGAGCTAAGGAGACGAGAGTTGTGTCTCATTTGTCCTTTGGCAGTGGCGTCACTAGGGTTGGTGTCACCCGGTGCGGTAACTCATGGTGTCACCCCCATGGACCTCCTCCCGTACCAGACCATACAGAATCCTTAGTAATGTTTTTTGTACCAATGTTACTCGTAAATTGTAATTCCCGTATATCACTGAATGTAATAGCACACACACACACAGAGCCAGCTGTGGGATCGTCACACAAACAACCTAGAACATTTTTTCCCTTTCACAAGGACATGCAAAAGATTGAACCCAGGACCTTCTGCATGCAAAGAACATGCTCAGCCTACCACTGAGATATAGGGTAGAAAAGCACTCACTGTTCTGCTGGCCTGGGGCTAATTCTGAGGGCCAATGGAACCACAGATGTGATGGGAGGCAGGGAGAAGTGAGTGGGCAAAGAGTGCAGGTGCAATGCCGAGGTGCCGTCTCAGCAAAACTGACGCCAGTCCTAGTGGGTAAGCCCCATTCAACAGGGTGGGATTTACTTCTGAGTAAACATGCACAGGATTGCAAGGTGGGGGGAGCAGCACATCCCCCTCCCTCAATGCCAGCTTAGCCCTTCCCTACTTTAAAGTTGACAATGAGGACACTGACCTGCGAAAAAGACAAATAATTGGGTGTTAGAACAAATTAAACCAGAACTATCACTAGAAGCTAAAATGATGAAACTGAGGTTATTATACTTTGGACACATCATGAGAAGACATGATTCACTAGAAAAGACAATAATGCTGGGAAAAACAGAAGGGAGTAGAAAAAGAGGAAGAACAAACAAGAGTTGGATTGATTCCATAAAGGAAGTTGCAGACCTGAACTTACAATGTCTGAATAGGATGGTTTACGAGCTCCCGCTCGTAGTACATGCTCTGGTCACCTCTCGATTGGACTACTGTAATGCGCTCTACGTGGGGTTACCCTTGAAAACAACCCGGAAATTGCAACTTATACAGAATGCAGCGGCGCGCTTACTTACCAACAGCCGCCGCCGTGATCTACACTGGTTGCCGGTTGTTTTCCGGGTCCGATTCAAGGTGTTGGTATTAACCTTTAAAACCCTGTACGGTTTCGGCCCAGTTTACCTGAAAGAGTGCCTCCACCGCCACCAATTATGCCACCCGACCAGATCAGCCACGCAAGGCCTTCTCTCAATCCCACCAACCAAAACAGCTAGGTTGGTGGGTACTAGGGAGAGGGCTTTTTCTGTGGTGGCCCCCACTCTCTGGAACTCCCTCCCGTTTGATCTTCGACATGCCCCTTCCCTGGATGTATTCCGCAAGGCCCTGAAGACGTGGCTATTTCAACAGGCCTTTGAGATCCTTGGGATGGGTTAATCTCCATGAATTGTCATCTATTATATACTGTAAATATAAATGTTTTATGAAGGTATTGATGACTGTCCAATATTTTATTGTAACTAATATGACTGCTTTGATATTATTGTATTTTATTCCATTTTAATGTACGTCGCCTAGAGTGGCTATTTGCCAGATAGGCGACACACAAATTAAATATTATTATTATTATTATTATTATTATTATTTACAACAGGTGTTACTGGAGGTTGCTTATTCATAGGGTTGCCATAAGTCATAATCGACTTGAAGGCACATAACAACAGAAACCTTGAAACGCAGTAAGCTGCTTTAGACTGGGGATCATTGGTTCATCTAGTTCAGTATTGTCTGCCCTGACTGGCAGCAGCTCTCCAAGATTCCAGGCAGGGGCTCTTTCCCAGAAATGTCGGCGATCGAACCTGGCCCTTCTGCATCCAAGGAGGTTCTCTTCTAATGAGCTTTGTTTCGTTCCCCAAATGGTGAGCCCCCCTTCAAAAGAGCCACCACCTGTCCACTGCTGAAGTGTATCCAGGGGGTGGAAGGGGGTGAGCAGCCTCAATGTCAAAGCAGGGGCAGAGAAAGGGCGGGCCTTGGCCTTGGTGGAGGCAGGTGTTCGTGGGGGCCATTACTGGCCCTGGGCTCACAGCCCCCCAAAAGTCTGGTGCCAGCCCTAGACCAACCCCTCTCATACCATCAGAGGAGCCTGGCTGCTGGGTCAGGCCAAGAGCCCAGCATCGTGCCCTCAGTGGCCAACCAGAGGCCCCACTGGGAAGCCTGAAAGCAGGCCTCGAGGGCAACAGCAACACTCACCCCCAAATGACATTCCCAGCAACTGGTATTCAGAGACATTTCCTGCCTCCGACAGCGGAGGGAGCAACAGAGCCATCGTGGTCAGCAGCCATTGAGCCTCTAGAAACGTGTGCAACCCGCTTTGAAAGCCATCCAAGTTGGCAGGCATAGAATCACAGAATAGTAGAGTTGGAAGGGGCCTATAAGGCCATCAAGTCCCACCCTCTTTGGCATCCCAAAGGGAAGCCGCTGCTCCCACCTGCCCCATGCAAGGCAGCTTACTCTGCACCAGGACAGCTCCCCCCCATAAAAAATCTGGAGGTTGCAAGAAAGCCAGGCAATGGAAGCAATGGAGTTTGGGCTCTGTTTTGCATGACATGGGATTGGAGTTGATTGCACGGAGAAGCCCTCAGGTTCTTCAAAGGGGTGGAGCCTGGGAGTTTATTCCCCCCTCCTCCGTCCCCACTTTCCCCCCCTTCTTTGCGAAGGAAACTGACCAGGCCGGAACAGGGAGGTGCAACGACCAACCAGAGACTCAGAAAAGGGGTGGAAGACATGCAGCCTTCCGGTCCTCAGTCGGAGGCTGGAACTGGTTTCATTGCCGTCGTACCTCTTTCATTCCCCCTCCTTGCGTTTCTTTGGACCGGCACCCTTCCGCATTGCTGCTCTCATCTGGGAACCGGAAGTGTTTCGGAGTCTAAGGACAACCCTACCCCTTTGGCCTATTAACCATTAGAGTTCCATTGACCTTTTTGAGCAAATCTAGCTCGAGGGACCATCTCGACACCATCTCGTGGTGTCACCTGGTGCGGCCCGCACCTGGCGCACCGCCCTAGTGACGCCCCTGTCCTTTGGTTCAGCTGTGAGAGTTGAATAGTGAGGCTCTTCATTCAGTACTGCCATTCTGCCAGCCCTCATGTGGGAGATTCAGGAGATGGTGATCTGTTCTGTTAGAATTAGGGGAGGTTAAGGACAGCGTTCTTACTCCCTTTCTGCCACCCCTGCTTCACAAATCTGACCCACTATGCTTTTCAGATTATCCGGTAGAGCTGCCATCATTTCCTACACCCCCCTTTCCCAGACAGGAGGACTCTGGGAGGCCAATTTAGTACTTATGATTCTGTGGTCCTAGGGACAGCACACCCTGCGCTTCCCAGCCAAGTATCTACCTGATCCTAAGTCACTCCTTACCTCCAGGATATTGGTCCTGTCAGGTGTAAAGCTGTTTGGCTGGTCCACTGCAGGCTTGTTCCTGATGGTGGATGAGGCACAAAGGCTGCATATCTCAGTCCATCTTTTAAAGATATTTCCTCCTAGATAAGTTTATGGCATACTGGGCTCTCTTGGATCAATTAAAGCTGAACTCACATAGTGTATGTTTGTGTGTCTGTGTGTGTTATGTGCCTTTAAGTCAGTTACAACTTATGGCGACCTTATGAATCAGTGGCCTCCAATAGAATCTGTCATGAACCATCCTGTTCAGATCTTATAAGGTCAGGTCTGTGGCTTCCTTTATGGAATCAATCCATCTCTTGTTTGGCCTTCCGCTTTTTCTACTCCCTTCTGTTTTTTTCAGCATTATTGTCTTTTCTAGTGAATCATGTCTTTTCATGGTGTGTCCAAAGTAAGATAACCTCAGTTTCATCATTTTACCTTCTAGTGACAGTTCTGGTTTAATTTGTTCTAAACACCTAATTATATGTCTTTTTCGCTGTCCATAGTACCTGCAAAGCTCTACTCCAACACCACATTTCAAATGAGTTGATTTTTCTTTTCACTGTCCAACTTTCACATCCATACATAGAGATCGGGAATACCATTGGCTGAAAGATCTTGACTTTGGTGTTCAGTGATACATCTTTGCATTTGAGCATCTTTTCTCATAGCTTCCCTCCCCAGTCCAAGACTTCTTCTGATTTCTTGACTATTGTCTCCAATTTGGGTAATGACTGTGCTGAGGTATTGATAATCCTTGAGGTTCAATGACCTCTTTGCCAACTTTAAAGTTACATAAGTCTTCTGTTGTCATTACTTTAGTCTTCTTGACATCCAGCTGTAGTCCTGCTTTTGTGCTTTCCTCTTTAACTTTCATCAGCGTTCATCTCAAATCATTACTGGTTTCTGCTAAGAGTATGGTATCGTCTGCATTTATTTATTTATTTATTTATTTATTAGATTTATTAGTTGCCCATCTGGCTGGTTGTCCAGCCATTCTGGGCGACGTACAAATAAAAACATGTAATTACATTAAAACATTAAAATCTCAACAGTAATAGTAAAACCTAGCCCACCCCAAGAGCCTGCCTGAAGAGCCAGGTCTTCAAGGCCCGGCGGAAGCTCATCATAGTGGGGGCATGGCGGAGATCATTTGGGAGGGAATTCCACAAAGTGAGGGCCACAATTGGAAAAGCCCTCTCCCTAGTCTTCACCACTTTACCTGTTTTAACTGGTGGGATGGAGGGAAGGTCTTTTGAGGTTGATCTTGTTGAGTGGATCGCTAATGATGATGGAGGCACTCTTTCAAATAGACTGCGCTGAAACCGTGCAGGTTTTTAAAGGTTAAAACCAACACCATGAATTGGGCCTGGAAAATAACTGGTAAACGGTGTAACTCCTTTAACACTGGAGTAATGCGATCTCGCCAGCGGCTACCTTTAATCAGGCGGGCTGCCATATTCTGTACCAGTTGCAGCTTCCGGACCATTTTCAAGGGTAACCCCGCATATCTTCAATTATTGATATTTCTCCCTCCAGTTTTCACACTTCCTGCATCTTCTTCCAGTCCAGCGTTCTATATGATATGTTCTACATATAGATTAAAGAAATACAGTCTTGTGTTTCATGTAACCTTTTGGGATGCGAGCTGCCCTCTGGGCAGCTGAAAGGGCCATGTTCCTGTCAGACAGGATCATCCTACATTTGTAAATTCCAGCTGTGCATAAGTACTGGGCTGTGCACCTTAAATGGAGTAACAAGAGAGCAGAGTTTTGTTAGAATTATCTCTAACTGAGTCTCTTTTCAAAACCAGTTATGAAGCACCTACTGTTAAACTAACTCCGTACAAGGCTTTGAGCTTTGACAGTTAAACTCTGATATCAACAGAGCTCCCAGAAATATGTTTTCAAAGTACAAATCCTAATATATTCACAGGATTTCTCCACAGCATTTTATCTCCTTTCCTTTTCATTCCATCAGGATACATCTGGGGGTCCAAGGCTAGGGGAGAACCATCTGAAGTATCACTGGAAAAAGCTGAGGAGCAGATGCAGGAGCAGAAACTGAGGAGTCAAGATGGAGCAAACAGACAAGAGGAGAGACAGACTCACACAGGGGACAAACCTCATACGTGCTTGGAGTGTGGAAAGAGCTTCAGGTGGAGTAGCAACCTTTCTTCGCATCAAAGAACTCACACAGGAGACAAGCCTTATAAATGCTTCGAGTGTGGCAAGAGCTTCAGTCAGAGTAGCCACCTTACTTCGCATCAAAGAACTCACACAGGGGACAAACCTCATAAGTGCTTGGAGTGTGGAAAGAGCTTCAGTCAGAGTAGCCACCTTACTTCGCATCAAAGAAGTCACACAGGGGACAAACCTTATAAATGCTTCGAGTGTGGCAAGAGCTTCAGTCACAGTAGCACCCTTACTTCTCATCAAAGAAGTCACACAGGGGACAAACCTTATAAATGCTTGGAGTGTGGCAAGAGCTTCAGTTGGAGTAGCGACCTTACTTCGCATCACAAAACCCACACAGGGGACAAACCTTATAAATGCTTGGAGTGTGGAAAGGGCTTCAGTGACAATAGGAAACTTACTTTGCATCAAAGAATTCACACAGGGGACAAACCTTATAAATGCTTGGAGTGTGGAAAGGGCTTCAGTCGGAGTGACCACCTTACGGTGCATCAAAGAACTCACACAGGTGACAAACCTCATAAATGCTTGGAGTGTGGAAAGACCTTCAGTCAGAGCAGCCACCTTACTTCACATCAAAGAATTCACACAGGGGACAAACCTTATAAATGCTTGGAGTGTGGAAAGACTTTCAGTGACCTTAGCACCTTTACTTCTCATCAAAGAACTCACACAGGGGACAAACCTTATAAATGCTTGGAGTGTGGAAAGAGCTTCAGTGACAGTAGCAACCTTTCTTCGCATCAAAGAAGTCACACAGGGGACAAACCTTATCAATGCTTTGAGTGTGGAAAGAGCTTCAGTCGGGGTAGCCACCTTAATTCGCATCACAGAACTCATACAGGGGAGAAACCTTATAAATGCTTGGAGTGTGGAAAAAGCTTCAGGTGGAGTAGCCCCTTTACTCAACATCAAAGAACTCACATGGGACAAACCTTATAAATGCTTGGAGTGTGGAAAGAGCTTCAGTCTCAGTAGCCACCTTACCTTGCATCACAGAACGCATTAGGAACAAGTAGGATCCAAGTAGAAATTCCAAGTAGGATCACATCTTAGATGTGTATAATGGAGTTATGATATCGGCAGTTTTATTTTCAATCTGTGTCTTAATGATCCCTCACATGGAATTCACCAATTTCATAGCTATAACTCTGTTCATGTTGCATTTTGGATACTCTGTTCATGGAATGCTCTGTTCATGGAAACTATGGAATGCTTTAAAAGAAATGGGGGTCCCACAGCATCTGACTGTCCTATGCGCAACCTATACTCTGGACAAGAGGATACTGTAAGGACAGAACATGGAGATGTCCAAGCTGGTTTTAGAAAAGAAAGAGGTACTACAGATCGTATCACAAACGTATGTTGGATAATGGAACGGATGAAGGAATTTCAGAAGGAAATCACACTGCTTCATAGATTACAGCAAACCCTTTGACTGTGTAGATTATGAAAAACTATGGAATGCTTTAAAAGAAATGGGGGTGCCACAGCATCCGATTGTCCTGATGCGCAACCTATACTCTGCACAAGAGGCTACTGCAAGGACAGAATATGGAGAAACCGATTGGTTCCCCATCGGAAAGGGTGTAAGACAGGTGTGTATTTTATCACCCTGTTTGTTTAATCGATATGCAGAACATATACAGAAAGAGGGATTGGACCAAGATGAAGGAGGTGTGAAATTTGGAGGGAGAAATACCAATAATTTAAGATATGCAGACAATACCATACTCTTAGCAGAAACCAGTAATGATTTGAAACAAATGCTGATGAAAGTTAAAGAGGAAAGCACAAAAGCAGGACTACAGATGAATGTCAAAAAGACTAAAGTAATGACAAGAGAAGATTTATGTAACCTTACAGTTGACAGTGAAGACTTTGAACTTGTCAAGGATTATCATTGCCTTGGCACAGTCCTTAACCAAAATGGAGACCATAGTCAAGAAATCAGAAGAAGGCGAGGACTGGGGAGGGCAGCTGTGAGAGAACAAGAAAAGGTCCTCAAATGTAAAGATGTATCACTGAACACTAAAGTCAGGATCATTCAGACCATGGTATTCCCGATCTCTATGTATGGATGTGAGAGTTGGACAGTTAAAACAGCGGATAAGAAAAAAATTAACTCATTTGAAATGTGGCTTTGTGCATACCATGACCCGCGAAAAAGACAAATAATTGGGTGTTAGAACAAATTAAACCAAAACTATCACTAGAAGCTAAAATGATGAAACTGAGGTTATTATACTTTGGACACATCATGAGAAGACACGATTCACTAGAAAAGACAATAATGCTGGGAAAAACAGCAGGGAGTAGAAAAAGAGGAAGAACAAACAAGAGATGGATTGATTCCATAAAGGAAGTCGCAGACCTGAACTTACAAGGTCTGAACAGGGCGGTTTACAACAGATGTTACTGGAGGTTGCTTATTCATAGGGTTGCCATAAGTCGTAGTCGACTTGAAGGCACATAACAACAACAACAAAGGAAAAGTTCCTGCTTGCCCCATCTCTCTTCATAGTGCGAGTGGAGGGCACATGATGTCCATGCCTTGCCTGGGAGTATCAATGAGGAAGTCAATGGCTTTCTTCTTCCAGGGATTGGTGACCTTTGAGGAAGGGTCCTTGCACTTCACCCAGGAGGAACGGGCTCAGCTGGATCCAGATGAGAGAGCTCTGTACAAGGAGATCATGCAGGAGATTAATGAGATGGCGATTTATGCTGTTAGAATTAGGAGAGGTTAAGGGTAGCCTTCCTACTCCCTTCCTGGCACCCCTGCTTCGTAAATATGACCCAGTATGTGTTTCAGATTATTGGTAGAGCTTCCATCATTTCCTACACCCCCCTTTCCCAAACAGGAAGACTCTGGGGGGGGGGCAATTTAGTACTGATAATTCTAAGATCCTAGGACAGCACACCCTGCTCTTCCCAGCCAGAGCCCTCTTTAACTTACTCTGTAAGGCCTAAAACCAACACTTTCCCTCTATTGCTGCCACCAGTCTGAAGAGTCAGCTTTTCTTTAGCACCTCAAAATCCTTTTACTCGGAAGTGGGGAACCCAAGTTTTAGCTCAAGGATCTACCTGATCCAAAGTCACTACTTACCTCCAGGATATTGGTCCTGTCAGGTGTAAAGCTGTTTGGCTGGTCCACTGCAGGCTTTTTTCTGATGGTGGATGAGGCAGAAAGGCTGCATATCACAGGCCACCTTTTCAGGATATTTCCTCCCACAGAGGTTTGCAGGGCACTGGGCTCTCTTGGATCAGTTAAAGCTGAACTCACGTAGTGCAAGTGCATGTGTGTTATGTGCCTTCAAGTCGACTACGACTTATGGCAACCCTATGAATCGGTGACCTCCAAGAGCATCTGACATGAACCATGCTGTTTAGATCTTGTAAGTTCAGGTCTGTGGCTTCCTGTATGGAATCAATCCATCTCTTGTTTGTCCTTCCCATTTGTCTACTCCCTTCTGTTTTTCCCAGCATTATTGTATTTTCTAGTGAATTGTGGCTTCTCATGATGTGTCCAAAGTATGCACCTCAGTTTCATCATTTTAGCTTCTAGTGATAGTTCTGGTTTAATTTGTTCTAACTCCCAATTATTTCTCTTTTTCGCGGTCCATGGTACCCGCAAAGCTCTCCTCCAACGCCACATTTCAAATGAGTTGATTTTTTCTCTTCACTGTCCAACTTTCACATCCATATATAGAGATCGGGAATACCATGGTCTCCAAGATCTTGACTTTGGTGTTCAGTGATGCATCTTGCATTTGAGGATCTTTTCCCATAGCTAACCTCCAGAGTCCAAGACTTCTTCTGATTTCTTGACTATTGTCTCCAGTTTGGTTAATGACTGTGCCGACTGTGATAATCTTTTACAAATTCAGTGTCCTTGTTGCCAACTTTGAAGTTACATAACTCTTCTGTTGTCATTACTTTAAGTTATAGTATGGTATCATCTGCATATCTTCAATTATTGATATTTCTCCCTCCAATTTTCTCACCTCCTTCATCTTGGTCCAATCGCTCTTTCTGTATATGTTCTGCATATAGATTAAACAAACAGGGTGATAAAATACACACCTGTCTGACACCCTTTCCAACTGGGAACCAATCGGTTTCTCCATATTCTGTCCTTGCAGTAGCCTCTTGTCCAGAGTATGGAATAGTCTCCCTGAGGAGGTGTGCTTGGCGCCGACACTATCATATTTTCGGCGCCAAGTTAAAACCTTCCTCTTCTCTGAGGCATTTTAATTTAAGTTAATTTAATTTTAAATTGTTGTAATCTGATTTCAGTTTGTACAGTTTTTATATACTTCGTTTTATGAGATTGTGTAATTTTATTGTATTTTTTGATGTTCACTGCCCAGAGAGCTATTGCTAGTCGGGCGGTATATAAGTTTAATAAATAAATAAATAAATATAGGCTGCGCATCAGGACAATCAGATGCTGTGGCACCCCCATTGCTTTTAAAGCATTCCTTAGTTTTTCATGATCTACACAGTCAAAGGCTTTGCTGTAATCTGGCACTTCTCACTCCATACGTGGTAAGAGCCTTTGCTTTACTTGCATGTCTTTGCCGTTGGAGCATAGACTTCGTTGATGTGTGCATCAGCCTCTGGGCTTCCTTTTGGCATTGACCCAGCTGCATCATTAGTCACAGCACTACTCGTACTTGTCCTTTGTTCTTCCCCAGTAGCTCAGTGAGTGCCTTCTGACCTGGGGGTCTCATCTTCCAGCACTTGTATTGCAGGTAACAGGGGGCTAACATTTTGGGAGGGATAGAGGGGATGTGAGCTGCCCTCTGGGCAGTGGAAAGGGCCATGTTCCAGTCAGACAGGATCCATCCTAGGTTTGTAAATTCCAGTTGTGCATAAATACTGGGCTGTTCACCTTAACTGGAGGAATAAGAGAGCAAATTTTTGTTAAAATTGCCTCTTTCTGTATCTCTTTTCTCAACCTGTTACCTAGCAACTACTGCTAAACTACCTCCATACAAGGCCTCGAGTTTGACAGTTAAACTCTAAAATCATCAGAGCTCCCAGAAATATGTTTTCAAAGTACAAATCATAATATATTCACAGGATTTCTCCACAGCATTTATCTCCTTTCCTTTTCATTCCATCAGGATACTTCTGTGGGGTCAAGGCTGAGGGAGAACCATCTGAAGTATCACGGGAAAAAGCTGATCAGAAACTAAGGAGTCAAGATGAAGTAAAGAGACAAGAGAAGAGACAGGCTCACACAGGGGACAAACCTCATAAGTGCTTGGAGTGTGGAAAGAGCTTCAGGTGGAGTAGCACCCTTACGGTGCATCAAAGAACTCACACAGGGGACAAACCTCATAAGTGCTTGGAGTGTGGAAAGAGCTTCAGTCAGAGTAGCCACCTTACTTTGCATCAAAGAACTCACACAGGGGACAAACCTTATAAATGCTTGGAGTGTGGAAAGAGCTTCAGTCAGGGTGGCAACCTTACTTTGCATCGAAGAACTCACACAGGGTACAAACTTCATAAATGCTTGGAGTGTGGAAAGAGCTTTAGTCGGAGTGGCCACCTTATATTGCATCAAAGAACCCACACAGGGGACAAACCTTATCAGTGCTTGGAGTGTGGAAAGAGCTTCAGTCAGAGTGGCACCCGTACTTCACATCAAAGAAGTCACACAGGGGACAAACCTTATAAATGCTTTGAGTGTGGAAAGAGTTTCAGTGACAGTAGCACCCTTGCTTCGCATCAAAGATGTCACACAGGGGACAGACCTTATAAATGCTTTGAGTGTGGAAACAGCTTTAGTCAGAGTGTCCACCTTACTTCGCATCAAAGAATTCACACAGGTGACAAACCTTATAAATGCTTGGAGTGTGGAAAGAGGTTCAGTCGGAGTGGCAACCTTACTTTGCATCACAGAACTCATACAGGGGACAAACCTTATAAATGCTTGGAGTGTGGAAAGACATTCAGTCGGAGTAGCCACCTTACTTCACATCAAAAATGTCACACAGGTGACAAACCTTATAAATGTTTGGAGTGTGGAAAGAGCTTCAGTCGGAGTGGCCACCTTATTTCGCATCACAGAACTCATACAGGGAACAAACCTTATACGTGCTTGGAATGTGGAAAGAGCTTCAGTCGGAGTGACAACCTTACTTTGCATCACAGAACTCATACAGAGGACAAACCTTATAAATGCTTGGAGTGTGGAAAGAGCTTTAAGCAGAGTTCAACACTTTCTGTGCATCAAAGGATCCATACAATGAAGCAGGGCTACCAACAGGATTTTCTGGGCTCTGTACTCTATGCAGATTGGGCCCTCTGCTGCACTCCTCAAAGACACAAATTTGCATAAAATGTGCCTACACTTCATGTCAAATGCAGATTTGTAACTCTCAAATAACATCTGGTATAGCACAATGGGGAGGAGAGCCTGGCTGGGAGTCCAGAGTCTGTGAGTTCAAATCCCTGCTCGTGTCTCCTGGGAGTCAAGGTCGAGCTAAAGATCACTCCACAGTGAGTGGCTCAGGGGTTACGTGCCCTGCCACCTGTGCAGCTGTGGGCAAGCTGCTTAGTCCCAAGGAGCCCAGTTGCCCCCCAGCTGGCAGTTGCGGACAAGGAAGGGGCTGGCTTGTGCAGCTGTGGCAAGCTGAGCAGGCCCTGGCCAGCTGGGGAGGGCTAGCCTCAGAGGGAGGCAATGGTCAACCCCCTCTGAATACTGCTTACCATGAAATCCCTGTTCGTAGGTTTGGAATTGACTTGAAGGCAGTCCATTTCCATTTTAACACTCATAATAAGATATCCAACAGAAAGAATATCAACAGGTGAAGCTTTCCCCATAATTTCCCCATACTATAAAAAGGCAGATATTAATCTGCGTGCCACATTATTATGTAGCCACGAGAGTGGCTGTATACTATAGTCAGCAAAGATTTTTTGCATTCCGCAATGTTAAATTGAAAATACCCCCATGCCATTCTGAGGCTTCCTATAAGCTCATTTCAAAACAAATCCTGACAAAACTCACAGTTCTGAACTCAGAAACGCTTGCTTAACAACCCTGTCAATTTTCATGGTGAAACACAAAACAGTCAGAGAGAATCGAGAGTTCAAAGTCTAAAAAGAGAGAGAGAAAACCGAGAGCCCTTTTGGACGTTTTTCTCCGAAAGTTCTCATAATCTGTTGAAAGTCATTAAAACTCACCCATGTTCACAGAGTACCTGCAATCCTATTACTGACCTTGCCCCATACTCTGACCTTCATCTGCTGCAGTTTAAAAGTTGAAAAAATGCCTGGCTGATTTTTAATTAATAAATTTTGGCTGGAAGCCAATGATAACATGGAGCATGCTCAGTAAGAACCATTGGCAGTGTTCTACAAGCCAGACTCACAGCTGCTGGGCTTGCCTAGTCAGGGGGCCACACCCACACCAGACTTTGATTTCACGTGAGACAGTCATGGCTTCCTCCAGAGAATTCTGGGAAGTTTAGTTTGTGAAGGATGTGAGAGAAGATTCCTGTTCCCCTGCCAGAGACCCAGTGGCCACCCAATCTCTTTCCGTCCTGTTTCTGCCCTCTTCCTTCTCCCCTCCCAGGTCACTTTCACTTCCCAGAGCTGCTTGGGAAGACTGTTTGTTTTTGGAGATAAATAAATAGAAGTCCACCTCCACCTCTGTGTCCTCCACTGAGGGAGCAATATGGGGTGGGGGGGAGAGAAAGAGGGAGAATTGGCTTGGAAGGAGGGCAGCTGGGAGCCCCCCAGTCAGTGGGGTTGTCCCAAGGAAGAAGGAGGGCACCCCAAGGACAAGGTCCCCAGGAGAGGGACGGGGACCTTTGTGATGTTCCTGCAGGTTAAGCATCTAAATATGGTAAGTGTGGGTCTATTAGGTGATGTATGGTAATTGACTGAGAGAGAAAGGGGGAGTACATGGGTGAGAAGCTGAAGTGTGCTGGATGATGATTGGCTGAGTGGCTGGCTGGCTGAAGGTATAAATGGAGGGTTGTGAGTGAGGAGAGAGTTAGAGAGTCGGTTGGAGAGAGGTTGTTGAGTTGGTTGGCAGAGTTCTGAGGGAAGTTTGGATTGGATTTGGCTGATATTTAAAGAGGATATATATGAACAGAAACATAAAGAGTGACCATATATGAAACCATACGCTTGTGAAACATTCCTAAAGTAATCTTGTTATTTCCTGTTGTTAGTAAATAAATACTTCTTTGGTTTACCAAAGGCCTGGTCCTTGGCTGGGGAATATACAGACCAGAAGGGAGGGCAAGGCTGAACAGAAACTGTATCTAATGGTGGCAGCGGTGAAGGGAGATATTGTAACAAGTCAAGTATCCAGAGCAACCCAGAGTTGTATGCTTTATATATAAAGATACAAGGGGGTTGGGAACAGCATAAGCACACAGTCACAAAAGTAACCAGCTCGAGAGAGACTCAGGCAAAGTCTCTAGGAGTATTGGTTACAGGACGTGAGTGGTGGTGCTGCCTAGCAGTGGGATCTAGTGAGATCTGTGCTAGAGCGGAGTGAGAAACCATATAAAGGACGGTCCGGACTGGTGGTGTCCCTGGTGGTGCCTAGTGAAAGGCAGTAGCCACAAGCGGGTGGGAACCTGACAGGGAGAACCAGGGAAGGACGTCACAACCTTCTAAGCCCCCTAAACCGTCTCCTCTTTTACACTCTGCCTTAACAGGGACATGCCAGGGCAAAAAGCCGCAAATCCCCTGAAGGAAGGAAGGAAGGAGGTCTGACGATAAAATAAATGATGAAATTAATTTGCCCTCACTAGTGGGTTGTCTACAGTGTTACTGTTGACTAATATAATAATTAAACCAGAACTTTGAGACGCAGAGAACTTTTTAAAATGTTATGTAAATTTGTGTAGATATTAGCAGAGATCACAACGGTCTGAGCTGTGTGTGTGCCAGTGTGTGCATTTACCTAAGTGGCAGGCTTTTCCCCTGCTTTGAGATCACTGAGACGTAAGACTTAGTAAAATAAGAAAAGCTACCTTATTTGTAGAAATACATAGTAGATAGAAAGGCATACCTACTTCTAACTTAAGGCCATCTTTTGAAACTTCACAATGAAAGAATAAATAGAATGGGAATCCACAGAGCTGGATCTATTTTAAATCTCTCCTAGAGGGCTAGAGTGGCAGACTCCATGACACCCGGTTTGCTACGAGTAACTCTTATTCAGAATTCTTATTCTAAATCATTTTCTTGTTACGTGTTAAGGATTGTCTTCTCCTTCCAGGAGCCTGTGTGGATGTCCTGCTTCCCAGCCCCCCGCATCTCATGGGTCAATTGCATAAACAACAGCATAAATCTCATGCCCCTATCTCATGCCCCCATTCTACACTCTGCCCCTCATCTTCCCACCATCTCCAGATGCAGGAGTGACTCTGCTTGAAACGCTTCGGGTGCATTAGACGCCTTGGCAAGGGACTTGATTCACCAATATTCTAGTCCCCCAGATTTTTTTTTTTTCATTGCACCTGCTCGCTCTTTCTCCTCTTTCGTATGCATTTCTTATTGGAAGTGGGGCAAGAGCAACTCCTGTTTGAGTTCTTCTGTTTGTATTCCAGAAGGAGGATAGAGTGAGGGTCCTCCAGCTGGCTAGGCTGGCCTACCTTTACCCGTGCTGTTCTCTGCCTGACTTCCTCCCCTTGTAATGGATATGCTCAGAGAAGCTGGCCTGCCCCTCCTTCCTTTCTCTTCTTCTTAAAGACAGGAGACCCCTTTGTCTCTGCTCTCCCTCCTGAGCCATGAGGGCGACTCCCAAGCCTGGGCGTTGTACCTCCAACTTAGTTAGTAAGTTAGAACTAGGTATGTCTTTCTATCTACTGTGTATTTTTATAAATAAAGTAGCTTTTCTTATTTTACTGAGTTAAGTCTCAGTGATCTCAATGCAGGGTAAAAGCCTGCTTCTCAGGTAAATACACACACGCAGGCACACAGCATTTCAGACCTCTGTTGAACTCTGCTTCATTTATTTATTTATTGTATGTATAAACTGCCCCATAGCCGAAGCTCTCAGCTTGGAAAAAGTTACTTTTTAAAACTACAACTCCCATCAGCCCCAGGTGGCATGGCCACCGGATTGGGCTGATGGGAGTTGTAGTTCAAAAAAGTAACTTTTCCAAGCTCTAGGTTTACAGTACAGTAGGGCCCCTCTTTAAGGCACTTTGCTAATGTGGCAGTCTTAATTAGATGCAATTAGACTAAAGCCCCACTCATATGGCGCTTGTTCCGCTTTTACAGCGGTTTTGGGGCATCGTGCACCATTCTATTCAAAGGGTTCCGCTTTACAGCGGGGGTCCAGAACGTAACCCACCGTATGAGTGGGGCCCTACTGTAACTAAAAACAAATATACAAATTTAAAACATATATTTTAAAAACAATTTAAAACATAATTAAAAAATTTAAAACAATTTAAAAACACATGCTAAAATGCCTGGGAGAACAGGAAAGTCTTCTTTAAATACAAATTTACACAACAACAAGCCTCCACTCTGTTTGTTGAACTTCCCACCGCACGCGTCTCAGAGCGTGGGGCGAAGGGGGGCTTCGGCCAGTCCCTCATCTTCCCCCTCCGATGGAAGGGGGTTGCTAACTGTCAGTTCAGGCGCAGGAGGTGGAGGAGCATGACTGAGAGGCTTCTGATGGAACAGGCTGAACTCCCACTGGGGCGACTGGAGTTGGGGAGCTGAAGTGTCAAAGGCAGAGCTGGGGCTCCCTCAAAGCTGAACCTGCTACTTGGACCCTCCCTGGCTGGACAGCCATCTGTCGGGACTGCTTTGATTTGGATTCCTGCATTGAGCGGGGGTTGGACTTGATGGCCTTATAGGCCCCTTCCAACTCTACTATTCTATGATTCTATGGGAGATTCATCCCAGTTCAAGTCCACATCCTCTGACTCACCTCTACCTATCCACTGCCGCCTGGGGGGTCTCACAACAGTGATGTGGCTGCAAAAAAGGCAAATTCTATTTTAAGCTGCATGAATAGAAG
The DNA here is from genome assembly GCF_030035675.1 of Rhineura floridana. NCBI lineage: Eukaryota > Metazoa > Chordata > Lepidosauria > Squamata > Rhineuridae > Rhineura > Rhineura floridana. Next base: position 231,716,737 of record NC_084482.1, on the reverse strand, counting down.
CATCATTTCCAAACTGCATGAAGTACAGTTCCCCTCTATTAGGCACTCGTTTGGCCTCATCTTGAGTACTGAATGCACTTCTGCACATCACACGTCCAACAGAGTTTGCTTTATTTTTGGAAAGTGGGTGGGTGAGGAAGAGGCCGACAGAGAGGAGGGGGGGGAGATGCTCTTCTGCCGTTTTTGCCGTTAGTGGCACGAGGGGGCTGAAGAGCAGCATGTGGCTCCCTCGCCCCCTCTCTTCCCCCGTCCCTAGCAGGAGCATTTACAGTTGGAAATAATCGGGTACTGGATGGAGATCTGCACGCAGCGCTGCCCACAGTGGCGCTGGCATCTCCACTGCAAGGTGGTCAGATGCACTGACTTGGCCAGTTTAGGCTGTAATCCAAACCTGATTCACCAAATGTGCAACTGGGAAGAATTATCCCCAGCAGGAAATAGTTCTGTGGAAAACACTGCAGTGGGGCACTGGGGTGGTGGTGTCTGTGCCTGCCCCAGTTCTGTCACTTGACTGTATTTGGGTCGGGTGGCTATCCCAAGGCAAAGCCGGCATAGCCCACAGGAGGCTTTTGCCTCCCCCCATCCCATCTCGGGTGAGATCCATTGCAACTCCCACCCTGCCTGGCTTGGGGTTTCTTGCCTTGCACCCGTGCGCGTTAGTAGGCTTGGTTGCAAGGGGGGAGAGCACACGTCATATATTGTGAACCAATTGCCTCATAGGGGTAGACTGAGAGGTGGAGCTTTGGGAATAACCGAAAAGAATGTGTTTAATGTATGGGTGAAAAAAGAACAGATTTCTTAATATTTTAAACAGCAGACAAACAAGAGAAGTGGGGACTACCCAATCACAAAGTGAATAGGGAAAAAGGGGATTATCCAGGCGAGTTTGGACGGGCCCTAATTAAGGTTTCTGACCAGCCTTCTGGCTTAGCAGGGCACCCCCTGGAGGTTTGCTTTGTGCAAATGTGTCACTCTTTGGCAGGTCTGCTGCAGTTGCAGCCAACGGCTAAAGGCCGAGTCTCTCAGCTGAGAGAGAGAGAGAGATGCCAACTGCAGCTCAGGGGCAGAGCCTCTGCTTGGCTTGAAGGAAGATCAGTCCAATTCAGTCCCCAGCAGTTCCACAAAGGGCGAGAAAGACTCCTTCTCTGAAATCCCAGAGAGACGCTGCCAGTCAGTGCAGACATTACAGTAAAGGCAACATTGAACTAGGCTGATCATAAGGCAACTTCCTTGTAACCCCGGTGAGCTGGTGGCAGCCGTATCAGTCCACAACAGCAGCCAAGACTTGCAGCCCTTGAAAGTACTAAGTTTTAAGTCTCAGTGATCTCAGTGCAGGGTAAAAGCCTGCTTATAAGAGTTCCATCTCACTCACCAAGCACCATGTTCATGCAACTACTGGCCTGGAGTGTCTGCACCTTGTGTTGGGCCAGAGGGACAGGCTGGGAATCCTTTTGGTGTACCGCCCACCTTGCTGCCCAATGGCTTCCCTAACTGAGCTGGCGGAAGTGGTCTCGGAGATATTGCTGAGATCCCCCAGACTATTAGTACTGGGGGATTTCAACATTCATGCCGAGACTACTTTGTCCGGTGCGGCTCAGGACTTCATGGCTTCCATGACAGCCATGGGGCTGCCTCAATATGTTAGTGGTCCAACGCATGTATCGGGGCACACTCTAGACCTTGTTTTTGCTACTGAGCATGGGGAAAGTGATCTGGATGTGGGGAGTCTTACAACACTCCCTTTGTCATGGACAGATCACTGCTTGCTGAAGTTTAGACTTTCAGTAGCCTCTTCCCTCTGCAAGGGTGGGGGACCTATTAAATTGGTCCGCCCCCGGAGACTAATGGATCCTGAAGGTTTTCAAAGGGCTCTGGGGGATTTTCCGGCTGATAGGACTGGCGCTCCTGCTGAAGCCCTGGTCGCTCTGTGGAATACGGAGATGACCCGGGCTGTAAACACGATCGCTCCTGCACGCCCTCTCCTTTGCAGAGCTCATACAGCTCCATGGTATACTCCGGAGCTGAGAGCGATGAAGCAAGATAGGAGGCGGCTTGAGCGGAAATGGAGGCGAACTCCTGACGGATACAATTATGCACTGGTTAGTGTTTCGACTAAGCTGTATGTAGGAGCGGTGAAGGCAGCCAAAAAACATCATTTTGCTGCCACTATTAAATCATCCCTCTGCTGCCAAGCGGAGCTCTTCCGAGTTGTCCGGGAGCTTCTTCATGTAAACCCTCCGGACACGGTGGAATCATCGGAGGCCCACTGTAATCAGTTTGCCGATCACTTCCAGAACAAGATCTCATGCATCCGCCGGGACCTAGACTCTCAAGTTATAGCAGTTGATCCTAGTGAGGTGTCCAGAGCACAGTCTTGTCCTGTTTTGTTGGATGAGTTTCAGTTGGTTCAGTTTGAGGACGTGGACAAGGTGCTTGGACAGGTATGTGCAACCACTTCGGTACTGGATCCTTGCCCCTCTTGGCTAATAAAAACTAGCAGGGATGGAACAGGTAGCTGGGCCAAGGAAGTGATAAATGCCTCTTTATGAGAGGGAGTGGTCCCTGGCTGTCTGAAAGAAGCGGTGGTGAGACCACTTCTGAAAAAGCCTTCCTTGGACCCAGACAATTTTAACAGCTACAGGCCAGTGGCGAATGTTCCATTCCTGGGCAAGGTCTTGGAACGAGTGGTTGCTGGCCAGCTCCAGGTGCTATTGGATGAAACCTATTATCTAGATCCATTTCAATCGGGTTTTAGGCCCGGTTTTGGCACTGAGACATCCTTGGTCGCCCTGTATGATGACCTATGTCGGGAGACAAAGGGAGTGTAACTCTGTTGATACTCCTTGATCTCTCTGCGGCTTTTGATACCATCGACCATGGTATCCTTCTGGAGAGGCTCGGGGAGTTGGGAGTTGGAGGTACTGCTTGGCAGTGGTTCCACTCCTACTTGGCGGGTCGTCTCCAGAAGGTAGTGCTCGGGGAACATTGCTCGACACCGTGGGTTCTCCAGTATGGGGTCCCACAGGGGTCAGTTTTCTCCCCCCTGCTTTTTAATATCTACATGAAGCCGTTAGGTGAGGTCATCAGGAGTTTTGGAGTGCGTTGTCACCAGTATGCTGATGACACGCAGCTCTACTTCTCCTTTTCATCTTCTTCAGGTGAGGCTGTTGATGTACTGAACCGTTGCCTGGCCGCAACAATGGACTGGATGAGAGTTAACAAACTGAAGCTCAATCCAGACAAGACTGAGATGCTGTTGGTGGACGGGTTCTCTGATCGGATGGTGGATATATACCCTGTCCTGGACGGGGTTACACTCCCCCTAAAGAAGCGGGTTCGTAGTCTGGGAGTCTTCCTAGACTCTTCCCTCTACTTGAGGCTCAAGTAGCCTCGGTGGCAAGGAATGCGTTCTACCAACTTCGGTTGGTAGCCCAGCTACGTCCCTATTTGAGTAAAGAGGACCTTACATCAGTGGTACATGCTCTGGTAACCTCACGCTTAGACTACTGCAATGCGCTCTACGTAGGGCTGCCTTTGAAGACACTTTGGAAGCTACAGCTAGTGCAAAACGCGGCAGCCAGACTGCTAACAAGAACTAAGCGGTCTGAGCATATAACACCTGTTCTGGCCCGCTTGCACTGGCTGCCAATATGTTTCCGGGCTAGATTCAAAGTGTTGGTATTAACCTATAAAGCCTTATACGGTGCGGGACCACGTTACCTTACGGAACGCCTCTTCCGATATGAACTGGCCCATACACTACGCTCTGCTACGAAGGCCCTCCTCCGGGTTCCAACTCATAGGGATGCCCGGAGGGTGATGACAAGATCTAGGGCCTTCTCAGTGGTGGCCCCCGAACTATGGAATAGTCTCCCCGAGGAAGTATGCCTGGCGCCAACTCTGCTTTCCTTTCGGCGCCAGGTTAAAACCTTCTTATTCTCCGAAGCATTTTAATCTAAATTGATCAAAATTTAAAGATGTTACTGCACTGATTTGGATTGTATTATGTTGTATTATATTGTGTTATTTATTGTATTTTTATCTTATTGTATTTTATGTTCACCGCCCAGAGAGCTATTGCTAGTTGGGCGGTATATAAATTTAATAAATAAATATAAAATAAATAAATAAATTCTAAGGTAAATACACACACGCCTGCATGCAGGATTTCAGACTGCTGTTGATCTCTGCTTTATTGTTTCAATACAAATTTACACAACAAGAAGCCTCAGCTCTGTCTGTTGAACTTCCCACTGCATGTGTCTCTGAGCGCAGGGTGAAGGGGGGGCTTTGGCCAGTCCCTTGTCTTCCTCCTCCGATGGAAGGGGGTTGCTAACTGTCAGTTCAGGTACAGGGGGTGGAGGAGTGCCTGACTGGGAGGCTTCTGATGGAACAGGCTGAACTCCCTCTGGGGGGTCTGGAGTTGGGGAGCTATAGTGTCAAAGACAGAGCTGGAGGTGTCTCGAAGCTGGACCTGCTGCTTGAACCCTCCCTGGCTGGACAGATATCTGTCGGGAATGCTTTGATTTGGATTCCTGCATTAAGTGGGGATTGGCCTTGATGGCCTTATAGACCCCTTCCAACTCTACTATTCTATGATTCTATAGGAGATTCATCCCAGTCCAAGTCCACATCCTCTGACTCACCCCCACCCATCCACTGCCACCTGGGGGGGCTCACCACAGTGATGCTGCTGCAACAAAGGCAAATGCTATTTTAAGTTGCATTAAAAGAAGCATCATTTCCAAATCGTATGAAGTACAGTTCCCCTCTATTAGGCACTCGTTTGCAGGGGCGTCACTATGGCGGTGTGACAGGTGCGGGTTGCACTGGGTGACACCGCGAGATGGGGTGACACCATGAGCCGCCCCCCCCACCATAGGCACCGCCACTGGGAAGCGGCAGGCGCAGCCAAGGAGGAGAGAGAGAGATCAGGAGCGAGCACGGGGACTGCCCTCTTCCCTCAGCGCCCGCCCTGCCGCCTCACAGGCTGGCTCCTTCGCACTCCCGCATTCTAGATCTGCTCTCAAGTTGAGTGACGAATGTGAGAGCGAGCGGATCCTCCGGTGGAGGAAAAGGTCAATGGAACTCTAATGGTTAATGGGCCAAAGGGGTAGGGTGGTCCTTAGACTTCGGAACACTTCCGGTTCCCAAACGAGAGCAGCAATGTGGAAGGGTGCCGGTCCAAAGAAACGCAAGGAGGGGGGATGAAAGAGGTACACGGCAATGAAACCAGTTCCAGCCTCCGACTGAGGACCGGAAGGCTGCATGTCTTCCACCCCTTTTCTGAGTCTCTGGTTGGTCGTTGCACCTCCCTGTTCCGGCCTGGTCAGTTTCCTTTGCGAAGAAGGGGGGGAAAGTGGGGACGGAGGAGGGGGGAATAAACTCCCAGGCTCCACCCCTTTGAAGAACCTGAGGGCTTCTCCGTGCAATCAACTCCAATCCCATGTCATGCAAAACAGAGCCCAAACTCCATTGCTTCCATTGCCTGGCTTTCTTGCAACCTCCAGATTTTTTATGGGGGGGAGCTGTCCTGGTGCAGAGTAAGCCGCCTTGCATGGGGCGGGAGGGAACAGCGGCTGCACTTTGGGATGCCCAAGAGGGTTGGACTTGATGGCCTTATAGGCCCCTTCCAACTCTACTACTCTATGATTCTATGCCAGCCAACTTGGATGGCTTTTAAAGTGGGTTGCACACGTTTCTAGAGGCTCATTGGCTGCTGACCACGATGGCTCTGTTGCTCCCTCCGCTGTCAGAGGCAGGAAATGTCTCTGAATACCAGTTGCTGGGAATGTCATTTGGGGGTGAGTGTTGCTGTTGCCCTCGAGGCCTGCTTTCACGCTTCCCAGTGGGGCCTCTGGTTGGCCACTGAGGGCACGATGCTGGGCTCTTGGCCTGACCCAGCAGCCGGGCTCCTCTGATGTTAGGAGAGGGGTTGGTCTAGCGCTGGCAACAGACTTTGGGGGGCTGTGAGCCCAGGGCCAGTAATGGCCCCCACGAACACCTGCCTCCACCAAGGCCAAGGCCCGCCCTTTCTCTGCCCCTGCTTTGACATTGAGGCTGCTCACCCCCTTCCACCCCCTGGATACACTTCAGCAGTGGACAGGTGGTGGCTCTTTTGAAGGGGGGGCTCACCATTTGGGGAACGAAACAAAGCTCATTAGAAGAGAACCTCCTTGGATGCAGAAGGGCCAGGTTCGATCGCCGACATTTCTGGGAAAGAGCCCCTGCCTGGAATCTTGGAGAGCTGCTGCCAGTCAGGGCAGACAATACTGAACTAGATGAACCAATGATCCCCAGTCTAAAGCAGCTTACTGCGTTTCAAGGTTTCTGTTGTTATGTGCCTTCAAGTCAATTATGACTTATGGCAACCCTATGAATAAGCAACCTCCAGAAACATCTGTTGTGAACCGCCCTGTTCAGACCTTGTAAGTTCAGGTCTGCGACTTCCTTTATGGAATCAATCCAACTCTTGTTTGTTCTTCCTCTTTTTCTACTCCCTGCTGTTTTTTCCCAGCATTATTCTCTTTTCTAGTGAATCATGTCTTCTCATGATGTGCCCAGAGTATGATAACCTCAGTTTCATCATTTTAGCTTCGAGTGACAATTCTGGTTTGATTTGAAGGCAGTACATTTACATTTTTTATTATCTTTTCTAATGAATCATGTCTTCTCATGATGTCCAAAGTATGATAACCTCAGTTTCATCATTTTAGCTTCTAGTGATAGTTCTGGTTTAATTTGTTCTAACACCCAATTATTTGTCTTTTTCGCAGTTCAGTGTCCTCATTGTCAACTTTAAAGTAGGGAAGGGCTAAGCTGGCGTTGAGGGAGGGGGATTTGCTGCTCCCCCCACCTTGCAATCCTGTGCATGTTTACTCAGAAGTAAATCCCACCCTGTTGAATGGGGCTTACCCACTAGGACTGGCGTCAGTTTTGCTGAGACGGCACCTCGGCATTGCACCTGCACTCTTTGCCCACTCACTTCTCCCTGCCTCCCATCACATCTGTGGTTCCATTGGCCCTCAGAATTAGCCCCAGGCCAGCAGAACAGTGAGTGCTTTTCTACCCTATATCTCAGTGGTAGGCTGAGCATGTTCTTTGCATGCAGAAGGTCCTGGGTTCAATCTTTTGCATGTCCTTGTGAAAGGGAAAAAATGTTCTAGGTTGTTTGTGTGACGATCCCACAGCTGGCTCTGTGTGTGTGCTATTACATTCAGTGATATACGGGAATTACAATTTACGAGTAACATTGGTACAAAAGACATTACTAAGGATTCTGTCTGGTCTGGTACAGGAGGAGTTCCATTGGGGTGACACCATGAGTTACCGCACCGGGTGACACCAACCCTACTGACGCCACTGGCTACAGCCACTTTGCTCCTTAAGGGTTAACAAAGGACCACAGAGTCGAAGGAAAGAGCGCAAAGGAGGGACTTCCCTTTCCTGCTCCGCCTCTTGGCGAGAAATGCAGGCTAGAATTACCGGAGGAGCCCCTCTTCGTGCGCCAGATGTTGGCGAGTGGGGTTGCGTGGGGGAAGCGAGGAGCTTCAGCCACTTTGCTCTTTAAGGGTTAACCAGTGAGGACAGACCGAAAGGGAAGAGCCCAAAGGAGGGACTTCCCCTTCCCGCCCCACCTCTCTGCAAGAAATGCAGGGGGAGCCTCGAAACAAAGGTATGCAATTGGGGGTGGAGTGGAGCATGGGAGGGGGCGAGGACCCCCCTGAAGCGCCCTTCCCCGCAGACCCTCCCGATCGGAGGCTGCAGCTCTGCCCCGTCCCGTCCGCCTCTCCCCTGGGCTGGGCTGGCTGTGGTGGGCCGGATCGAAGCATCCCTCGGAACATCTGCGGTTCTGCTGATGAATTTCGTGGCCTTCAGCTGGAGATGGAGGCGCCCCATAGTCGGAACAGAGCTAAGTAGGCAACAGTGCGCTAAATGGGCCTCCTCTTCATGTGTCCTCGTTTGTCCTTTGGTTCAGCTGTGATGGTTGAATAGTGAGGCTCTTCTTTCAATGCCTTCATTCTGCCAGCCCTCCCCAGTTTCCTGTTCGGTTAGAATTAAGGTTGCCATTTAATTCCGGAAAGCCGAAACGTGGCTGCCCTCCTTGTTTTAGAGTAGCCCGGCAGACAAACTGTTTAGCGAGTGACGTTCTTCCTGAAGAGGGTGCAAATTGGTGGGAGATACTTCCTGCTCCCTCTTCCTACACCAGGTGTCAGAACGTCGCTAATAAATATATTTTGATGGAATCGATTTTCTTTTTATGGCCGCAGCTCCTTGATCCTGAAGTGCATATCGCCCAGGATTCAAATCTTTCTCAGAGTTGGAAAGACTAACCTGATGTTTCACAGGTATTTTTCCTAGAGGTCACGTGACAATCGCTTATGAGCCAAATGGCTTTTTCAGAGCACCCTTTTATCTGCCAGAAGAGGAGTCATTTGCCAAAAGTCTAGGATGACTTTAGAAAGAAGAGATAGAACTGGGAATGCAGAAAGGAAATCAACCGGGAAACCTGATGTCTTGCAAAGATGATGTCCTTTTTTTAATAGACTGAAATAAGTATTTATGCCAGTTATTAAACTGGAAACAAACCTGTCAGTAAAATAAATAGGAAATCAAACTGTCCATGCGTAAAATCTAAATGGAAGTTAGGTTATTAAACCAGAAATATGCATTTAAATAAAAAAAATACAGAAATAAAAAATAAAATAAAATAAATACAGGTTCTAAAATCCTAAATGGGATGTGTGTTATAAAAAATTGCACCCTGGCCGAGGAGTGCCTTTGGTGCCACAACCCCCGCGGTCAGGTTTGTGGGCCACCAAGAGGGTTCATGGGGCCCAGAGCACTCATGATGCTGCCCCTCCAAGGACTTATGCACATATGTATACATAGCTGGGGGGCCCTTGCGAGAGTTACTGCATGCACGAGCAACATGTGCGAATTCTCACCCACAGCTCCTCCTGGCCCTTGGATCAGGCAGGATGAGAGGCGTGCTTCCTTTTTTTATGTTGGGGATGTGGGAAGAGTCATCAGGTTCTGCTTCTGGGATTCAGCTAAGTAGCTTAGTAGACAAGTTCTGGGATTCAGCCTCACTGGTCGTCTACTTCAGTCCTGCTGCTGGCCACTCCTCACTCGCTTAGGATTCCTCCCTCAAGGCCTGGCCTCCCACCACTCCTACGCCTTTCCCTGGGGCAACCAGAGGGGCCAAACTGCCAAGAGGAAGTTCTGGGCCCGGTCCACTGGATGTGGCTCACACCCTCTGCTGCACTCACAGACAATGACACAAACGTACTTGCCCTTCACGTCATGAGCAAATGTGCACCCTCTTTTGCAGATGGAGGGGGAGGAGTTCCCAAAGATCAATCTGAGGTCACACACAAGTAACAAGATGCCTGACAAATACAATATCAAACAGGTGAAGCTTTCCCCATAATTTCAGTTCTGGACCAGAAAAGCTTACTCTGTTTAATATATGCCTGCCACTCAGCTGTTAAAGGCATGAGAGCCCTGCTCTCCTTCAGCGCCAATACAAGTCAACACAAAAAGTCCTTGCACAGAAAAATCTAACAGGTAAAGAAAAGAGGGTTTAGGATGCCATAAGCTGTTCCGTTGAAGCCTTTTTTAAAAAATGTGCAATGCATTTTTATTTTTATTATGGAGAAGGGACAATGGCCAGAAAAGGGCTTCCCACCTCCCCTCGCTCTCCTGTGAAGCAGCAAGGAGCTTCAGCCACTTTAAGGGTTAACCAACGACGGACCAGAAGGGAAGAGCGCAAACGAGGGACTTCCCTTTCCCACCCCGCCTCTCCACAAGAAATGCAGCCTGGAAGCACCGGAGGAGCTCCTCTTGGTGTGCAGTGATGTTGCAGAGCGGGGTTGCACGGAGGGAGCCTCGAAACAGAGGTATGCAGTTGGGGGGAGGGGAGGGTGGAAGAGAGCAATGACCCCCCTTAAGTGCCCCTCCCCACAGACCCTCCAGATTTGGGGATGCAACTCTGCCCCGTCCCGTCTGCCTCCTCCCCTGAATATTTGTGGTTACGATTATGAATTTCATGGCCTTAAGCTTCGAGATGTAGACGCTTCATAGTTAGAACAGAGCTAAGTAGACAATCATGAGAGAAATGGACTGATTCGTTATGAGACAGCTTCTTCTTGTGTCCTCCTTTGTCCTTTGGTTCAGCTGTGATAGTTTAATAGTGAGGCTATTCTTTCAATGTTAAGGTCACTGTTTAATTCAGGAAAACAAACGTGGCCCTGCCCTCCTTGTTTTTGGGTAGCCCGGCAGACAAACTGTTTAGCGAGTGATGTTTTTCCTGAAATGGGTGCAAATCGGTGGGAGCTACTTCCGCTACCTCTTCCTACACCTGGGGTAAGTTCCCTACTAAATCAAAAGGTGTTACCCAGTTTCTCCACACCGAGAACCTTTATGGCACATCCACTTACGCACTTTGAGAGTGAAACTTCTCACCTCCGTAGCAGTCTTGATGCCCCCTCCACATCTACTGTAGTCCCCAATGAGGTGTCCAGTGCATCGTCTGCTGCACCTTCTTGGGAACGGTTTCAGTTGATGCGATGATGTGGCCAGCAATGTCTCCTCTTGACCCTTGGCCTACTGGGCTTATTAAAGCTTGCTGAGGGGGTCTGACCGAGTGGATCCAGGGTGTGCTCAATGCATCATTGCAGGAGGGAGTGGTTCCAGCCTGGACCCATTGGTTTATGACTACTACCAACCGGTTGCAAATACCCCCTTCTTAGGGAAGGTGCTTGAGACGGTTGTGGCCCAGCAATTGCAAGTACTCTTGGATGAAGCAAATTATCTTGACCCATCCCAGTCTGGGTTCAGGCCTGGTTATGGGACTGAATCATCCTTGGTTGCCCTGATGGATAACCTTTACAGGAGAAAACAGGATGTGTGTGACCCTGTTCTTCTTACTTGATCTCTGAGTGGCTTTTGATACCATTGACCATGGTATCCTTCTGGGCCGACTTGGTGAGATTTATTTTATTTATTTATTTATTGTATTTATATACCGCCCCATAGCCAAAGCTCTCTGGGCGGTTTACAGTAACTAAAATCATTAAAAGCAAATATACAAATTTAAAAACACATCTTTAAAACACAATTTAAAATTTTTAAACAATTTAAAAAATCACATGCTAAAACGCCTGGGAGAAGAGGAAAGTCTTGACCTGGCGTCGAAAAGATAACAGTGTTGATGCCAGACGCACCTCATCAGAAAGAGCATTCCATCATTTGGGGGCCACCACTGAGAAGGCCCTCTCCCTTGTTGCCAGATGCCCAGCTTCCTTCGCAGTAGGCACCGGAGGAGGGCCTTCGATGTTGAGCCTAGTGTACGGGTGGGTTCGTGTTTGGAGAGGTGTTCCATCAGGTATTGCGGTCCCAAGCCGTGTAAGGCTTTATAGGTTAAAACCAGCAACTTGAATCGAGCTCAGAAACATACAGGCAGCCAATGCAAGCGGGCCAGAATTGGTTTTATATGTTCAAACCATCTGGTCCCTTTGGCCAATCTGGCTGCTGCATTTTGCACAAGCTGCAGTTTCCAAACTGTCTTCAAAGGCAGCCCCACATAGAGCACATTGCAGTAATCTAACTTGGAGGTTACCAGAGCATGGACAACTGAAGCCAGGTTTTCCCTGTCCAGATAGGGACTTAGTTGGGCTACCAACCAAAGTTGGTAGAAGGCACTCCGTGCTACCGAGGCTACCTGAGCCTCAAGTAACAGAGATGGTCCTAGGAGAAGCCCGAAGCTACGAACCTGCTCCTTCAGGGGGAGTGCAACCCCATCCAGGACAGGTTGGACATCCACCATTCGGTCAGAAGAACCACCCACTAGCAGCATCTCAGTCTTGTCTGGACTGAGCCTCAGTTTATTAGCCCTCATCCAGTCCATTGTCACAGTCAGACACTGGTTCAGCACATTGACAGCCTCACCTGAAGAAGATGAAAAGGAGAAATAGAGCTGCGTGTCATCAGCGTACTGATGGCAACGCACTCCAAAGCTCCGGATGACGGCACCCAACGGTTTCATGTAGATGTTGAACAGCATGGGGGACAGAACTGACCCCTGCAGAACCCCATACTGGAGAGTCCAGGGTGCCGAGCAATGTTCCCCAAGCACCACCTTCTGGAGGCGACCTGCCAAGTAGGAGCCATGCAGTCCCTCCCACTCCCAACTCAGCCAGTCTTCCCAGAAGGATACCATGGTCGATCGTATTGAAAGCCGCTGAGAGATCAAAGAGAATCAACAGAGTCACACTCCCCCGTCTCTCTCCCGACAAAGGTCATCATACAGGGCGACCAAGGCTGTTTCTGTGCCAAAACCAGGCCTGAAACCCGACTGAAATGGATCCAGATAGTCGGTGTCATCCAAGAGTGTCTGGAGCTGGCCTGCAACCACTCGTTCAAGGACCTTGCCCAGGAATGGAACATTTGCCATGAGCCTATAGTTGTTAAGATTTTCTGGGTCCAGGGAAGGTCTCTTCAGGAGTGGTCTCATTACCGCCTCTTTCAGGCAGCCAGGGACCACCCCCTCTCTCAGAGAGGCATTAATCACTTCCCTGGCCCAGCCGGCTGTTCCATCCCTGCTGGCTTTTATTAGCCAAGAAGGGCAAGGATCCAGCACAGAAGTGGTTGCACGAACCTGTCCAAGCACCTTGTCAACGTCCTCAAGCTGCACCAACTGAAACTAATCCAAGAAATTGGGAAAAGGCTGTGCTCTGAATTGTTGTTATGTGTCTCCAAGTCGACTAAGACTTATGACGACCCTATGAATCAGTGACCTCCAAGGGCATCTGTCATGAACCACCCTGTTCAGATGAGTAGACATGAACCAATGATCCTCAGTCTAAAGCAGCTTCCTGCGTTTCAAGGTTTTTGTTGTTATGTGCCTTCAAGTCGATTATGACTTATGGCAACCCTATGAATAAGCAACCTCCAGTAACATCTGTTGTAAACCGCCCTGTTCAGACCTTGTAAGTTCAGGTCTGCGACTTCCTTTATGGAATCGATCCATCTCTTGTTTGTTCTTCCTCTTTTTCTACCCCCTTCTGTTTTTCCCAGAATTACTGTCTTTTCTTGTAAATCATGACTTCTCATGGTGTGTCCAAAGTATGATAACCTCAGTTTCATCATTTTAGCTTCTAATGACAGTTTTGGTTTGATTTGTTCTAACACCCAATTATTTGTCTTTTTCGCAGTCCATGGTATCCACAAAACTCTCCTCCAACACCACATTTCAAATGAGTTGATTTTTCTCTTATCCGCCTTTTTCACTGTCCAACTTTCACATCCATACATAGAGATTGGGAATACCATGGCCTGAACGATCCTGACTTTGGTGTTCAGTGATACATCTTTGCATTTGAGGACCTTTTCTAGTTCTCTCACAGCTGCCCTCCCCAGTCCTAGCCTTCTTCTGATTTCTTGACTATTGTCTTCATTTTGGTTAATGACTGTGCCGAGGTAATGATAATCCTTGACAAGTTCAGTGTCCTCATTGTCAACTGTAAAGTTACATAAATCTTCTGTTGTCATTACTTTAGTCTTCTTGATGTTCAGCTGTAGTCCTGCTTTTGTGCTTTCCTCTTTAACTTTCATCAGCATTCGTTTCAAATCATTACTGGTTTCTGCTAGTAGTATGGTATCGTCTGCATATCTTAAGTTATGGATGTTTCTCCCTCCAATATTCACACCTCCTTCATCTTGGTCCAATCCTGATTTCCGTATGTTCTGCATATAGATTAAACAAATAGGGTGATAAAATACACCCCTGTCACACACCCTGTCCGATGGGGAACAAATTGGTTTCTCCATATTCTGTCCTTATAGTAGCCTCTTGAGCAGAGTATAGGTTGCCCATCAGGACAATCAGATGCTGTGGCACCCCCATTCCTTTTAAAGCATTCCATAGTTTTTCATGATCTACACAGTCAAAGGCTTTGCTGTAATCTATAAAGCACAGGGTGATTTCCTTCTGAAATTCCTTGGACGTCTGGCATTTCTCGCTCCATATATGGCAAGAGCCTTTGTTGCTCTGGATACCCCACTTGATTCACCTGCTATAACACTGGAGGCTAAGTCCTGGTGGATGCTAAAGGTTTTATCCTGGAAGTGCCTAGCAAATTCATTACAGCGGGCCTTAGATGGTTCTACCATGTCCCTGGGGGCAGAGTGTAATAGCCCCCGGAGAATTCTGAAGAGCTCCGCTGGATGGCAGATTGATGGCTTGATAGTGGCAGCAAAATATGTTTTTTTGCTGCCCTCACTGCCCCTAAATACAGCTTACCATAGACACTTACCAGTGTGTAACTGCATGCACCAGGAGCTCGTTTCCATCTGCACTCAAGTCATCTCCTAGACTGTTTTATTGCTCTCAGCTCTGGGGTATACCATGGAGCTGTATGAGCTCTACACAGGAGAAGGCGCTCAGGAACAATCGTGTCAACCGCCCAGGTCATTTCTGTATTCCACAGTTCAACCAGGGTTTCAACAGGAGCGCCAGCCCTATCAGCCGGAAAACTTCCCAGAGCCCTTTGGAAACCATCCGGATTCATTAGTCTCTGGGGGCAGACCACCTTAAGAACATAAGAACATAAGAAGAGCCTGCTGGATCAGGCCAGTGGCCCATCTAGTCCAGCATCCTGTTCTCACAGTGGCCAACCAGGTGCCTGGGGGAAGCCCGCAAGCAGGACCCGAGTGCAAGAACACTCTCCCCTCCTGAGGCTTCCGGCAACTGGTTTTCAGAACCATGCTGCCTCTGACTAGGGTGGCACAGCACAGCCATCACGGCTAGTAGCCATTGATAGCCCTGTCCTCCATGAATTGGTCTAATCTTCTTTTAAAGCCATCCAAGCTGGTGGCCATTACTGCATCTTGTGGGAGCAAATTCCATAGTTTAACTATGCGCTGAGTAAAGAAGTACTTCCTTTTGTCTGTCCTGAACCTTAATAGGTCCCTCACCCTTGCAGAGGGCAAAAGCTGCTGTAAGTCTTAAACTTCAGCAAGCAGTGATCTGTCCATGACAGAGGGACTGATGTAAGGCCCCCAACATTGAGATCAACTCCATGTCCAGTTGCAAAACCCAAATCTAGAGTATGCCCTGCTACATGTGTTGGGCCAATGGCATATTGGGACAGTCCCATGGTTGTCATAGATATCATGAATTCCTGAGCTGCCCCGGATAAGGTGGCCTCGGCATGGATGCTGACATCCCCCAGAACCAACAGAACCAACAGATATGGGTATTGGAGGCACTGTTTTATGGTGGTTCCGATCCTATCCACAGGGTCACTCTCAGAGAAGAGCATTGGGTAACTGTCTGTGGACAGTCTGTGTCAGAATTGCTTAATATGTTCCTTTAATAATGTTTTTAACCCTTTTAAAAAAGATTTTTTAAATATTTCTTTAACGCTGTTTTGTTTTAATGTATTTTAAGATCTGTTTTTATTATGTTTTAAAGTGTTTTTGGTGCTTTGTTTGCCACCCTGGGCTCCTGCTGGGAGAAAGGGCGGGATGAAAACAGAATGAATGAATGAATGAATGAATGAATGAATGAATGAATGAATAAATAAATAAATAAATAAATAAATAAATATTTGTTGGCAAAGTTTTGTCAAAATTTGGACAGATTCAGTCTCAGTAGCTTGTGGCCACTCTACTGGTATGCCGTCTATTCCTGGTGATTGTTTCTTCCAAGTATTTTAAGAGCAGCTTTCACCTGACATTCTAAAATTTCTGGTTCTTCATCATATGGTTCCTCCATGAATGAATCTGTCATCTTGGCATCTCTTTTATAAAGTTCTTCAGTGTATTGCTTCCATCTTTCTTTTATTTCATCTCAGTCAGTCAGTGTGTTCCCCTTTTGATTATTCAACATCCCTACTCTTGGCCTAAATTTCCCTTTAATTTCTTCCTGTACTTCTGCATAAAATCTCTCAGTTTCCTCTTCTTCTGAGTTTGCCATTGGAGCATAGACTTAGATGATAGTTATGTTGATAGGTTTCCCATTAAATCTCATTGATATCACTCACTGAGACTGTGCATTATAGCTCCTAATTGCTTTTGCTACGTCTTCTCACCATTAGAGCAATCCCGTTTCTTCTTAATTTATCATTTCCTGCATAAAATATTTTGTAGCTGCCTGAAAATGTCCTATTCCCATCCATATTAATTCACTCAAACCAAGTATTGTAATATTGATGCGACTCCCCTTCTGCATCTGTGCGCATCAACCTCTGGGCTTCCTTTCGGCTTTCACCCAGCTGCGTCAGTCACAGCGCTACTCGTACTTGTCCATTGTTCTTCCCCAGCAGCTCATCTAGGGGTCTCATCTTCCAGCACTGTCTCGTGTTGCAGGTAACAGGGGACTAACCTTTTTGGGAGGGAGGGAGGGGATGTGAGTTTCCCTCTGGGTATTGGAAAGGGCCATGTTCCTGTCAGACAGGATCCATCCTAGGTTTGTAAATTTCAGCTTTGCATAGGTACTGGGCTGTCCACCTTAAATGCAGGAACAAGAGAGCAGAGTTTTGTTACAATTGTCTCTCTCTGCATCTTACCAAGCACATACTACTCAACAGAGCTCCCAGAAATATGTTTTCAAAGTACAAATCATAATACATTAACAGGATTTCTCCACAGCATTTTATCTCCTTTCCTTTTCATTCCATCAGGACACATCTGGGGGGTCAAGGCTGAGGGAGAACCATCTGAAGTATCACTGGAAAAGGGTGAGCAGGAGGTGCAGGAGCAGAAACTGAGGAGTCAAGATGGAGCAAAGAGACAAGAGGAGAGACAGACTCACACAGGGGACAAATCTTATAAATGCTTCGAGTGTGGAAAGAGCTTCAGGTGGAGCAGCGCCCTTACTTCGCATCAAAGGATTCACACAGGAGAGAAACCTTATAAATGCTTGGAGTGTGGAAAGAGCTTCAGTCACAGTAGCACCCTTACTTCACATCAAAGATGTCACACAGGGGACAAACCTTATAAATGCTTGGAATGTGGAAAGTGCTTTAGTCAGAGTGGCACCCTTAGGATACATGAAAGAACTCACACAGGGGACAAACCGTATCAATGCTTGCAGTGTGGAAAGAGCTTCAATGACAGTAGCACCCTTGTGGTGCATCAAACTACTCACACAGGAGACAAACCTTATAAATGCTTGGAGTGTGGAAAGAGCTTCAGGTGGAGTAGTGGACTTACGGTGCATCAAAGAATTCATACAGGGGACAAACCTTATCAATGCTTGGAGTGTGGAAAGAGCTTCAGTAACAGTAGCCACCTTACTTCGCATCACAAAACTCACACGGGGGACAAACCTTATCAATGCTTGGAGTGTGGAAAGAGCTTCAGAGAGAGTAGCTACCTTACTTGTCATTACAGAACTCACACAGGGGACAAACCTTATAAATGCTTGAAGTGTGGAAAGAGCTTCAGTCGGAGTAGCACCCTTAGTTGGCATCACAAAACGCATGCAGGGGACAAACCTTATGAATGCTTGGAGTGCGGAAAGAGCTTCAGTCAGAGTGGCAACCTTACTATGCATCAAAGAACTCACACAGGGGACAAACCTTATACATGCTTTGAATGTGGAAAGAGCTTCAGGTGGAGTAGCACCCTTACAGTGCATCAAAGAATTCACACAGGGGACAAACCTTATCAATGCTTGGAGTGTGGAAAGAGCTTCAGTAACAGTAGCTACCTTACTTCGCATCACAAAACTCACACAGGGGACAAACCTTATCAGTGCTTGGAGTGTGGAAAGACCTTCAGTCAGAGTGGCACCCTTAGTACACATGAAAGAACTCACACAGGGGAGAAACCTTATCAATGCTTGGAGTGTGGAAAGAGCTTTAGTCAGAGTGGCACCCTTAGTACACATGAAAGAACTCACACGGGGGACAAACCTTATCAATGCTTGAAGTGTGGAAAGACCTTCAGTCGGAGTAGTCACCTTATGGTGCATCAAAGAACTCACACAGGAGACAAACCTTATCAATGCTTTGAGTGTAGAAAGAGCTTCTGTCAGAGTAGCCACCTTACTTTGCATCAAAGAACTCACAGAGGAGACAAACCGTATAAATGCTTTAAGTGTGAAAAAAGCTTCAGTGAGAGATGTGCCCTTACGGTGCATGAAAGAACTCACAAATAAACAAACAAACAAATAAATAAATAAACCTTATCAATGCTTGGAGTGTGCAGAGAGCTTCAGTCAGAGTAGCCACCTTACTTCATATCAAAGATGTCACACAGGGGACAAACCTTATATATGCTTGTAGTGTTGAAAGACCTTTCGTCAGAATGGCTACCTTCAGGCACATCGAAGGATCCGTACAAGGGAAGAGATGTATAAATGCTTTGAATGTGGAAAAAGCTTTAATCGGAGTTCAACTCTTTCTTTGCATCAAAGGATCCATATGGCTACCAACAGGATTTTTATGCGGAGTTTCAGACCCCCGAGAATCTTCTCCTCTTAACTTAACCACAGACTGCTCCACTTCCCTTCACCTGCTATTTTGGAGGCCTGTCAGTTTTTCCTTTGCAGAGACAGAGAGGTTTTGGCTTTTCCAGAGATGGGTGAGCACCCAAGATGGATGCTGAGGCCAAGGCGGCTGTAGAAGCCAAAATGGCCTCTCAGTTGTCCAGTTTTTCCCCATCATATCCTCCCTTCTGGAAGTTTCTACCTGCCACATTCAATATTCAATTAATGACATTTCATGTATTACTTTATCTACTTCCTGTAGATCCTCCCCCTCTGTCATTGCTACCTTCATGTGCATCATTCGAACATCAATTTTTGTGATGGACTTAGCAGTCTTTGTCACATAGTGTCTAATACAACATAACACCAACTGGACTATTACATTAAACTTCCACTTCCCCCGGCACTGCCCTCATTACCTTTCTTCTTCTTCAAGTAGAAGGTGAATCCAGTTGCCACACGATCCCCATCCACATCTTGCTCTTGGCAGAGTCCGATTGTGCGTCTGAAGAAAGAAAATCAAAGAAGAAGCTTTGAGTGAGGAAAGGCAGGCCTGGGATAAGCGCCCAAAGGATGCATCCCCAGAGAGACCTTGGCCCAGGGGTGCCCCCTTTTGAAAGAGTCTGCCTCCACTCCAGGAGATTGGGAAGATGGATCAGGGCTGTCATACCCTACTGCAAGGTGACAGAGCCCTCGAAGCGGGCATGCTCTACCTGGCAGGTGTAGATATCTCCGCGCTTTGGCTGCACCTCCAGCTTCACCTCGATCTGGAATGTCCAGTCCTCATTCCGGGTGACATCTGTGGTCCACACTCTGCTCTCCTCCTTCCCATTCCTGAACACTTGATATCGATCTTTGAGGGGGGCAAGGTGTCCACGGTGCAAATCAGCAAAGTGTTGTGTGATGGTGAATCATCCTCTGTGGGGGTGATCTTCTCCTTGGGCTGGACGGGTAGGGGAAGAGAGAGAGTAGATTTGGGAAGGGGCTTCAGAGACTGAGGGAGGGGTGGACCTGGAGACTTCAAGGGAGGTAAGGAGAGAGATGGTAAGAGTCTCTTTCATCCATCATCCCCAAAAGACACTCAGTGAATCCTAACCTCCTAACATAATAACCAATCTGCTTGTTCTCTGTAGAGTTTTTTTTGGGGGGGGGGGGAGGGAGGAATCATCATGCCCCAGTTTCCCCTGGTGGCCAGGCTAAGAATCAAGCAATATGTGATGCTCAGTTGCCTATAGCTTTTCCTGGAATGTATACGATATATATGAAACACACACGCATGCAGACAAAATACAGCCGTGTGAGGGAGGCTGCAGTTTCAATCACAAGACTGCTGGGGGGGGGGACTTAGGTCTTTCTGTTTGCTGCTGTTTTAAACTTTCTGCTGTGGCCACTTGTTTTATTGTTGTATTGTATCATCTGTTGTTTATTTGTACACTGCTGTGAGAGCCAATGCCAAAGTGTTGTCTTGAAATATTTGTCCCTCTATATAATAGACATATTAAATTGTTGTCATGGTGTAGTGATACACTCAGCCTCTAGGGGGTGCTCTGGCTTCCTCCTCCTCTTCTCCCCACACCCATTGAGCTGTTCTTTGTAGGTGTATTGGCCCCTGGACAGATGCTTAGCCTCTTCATCAGCAGAATAGCTGCCTGTAGGTAGGGGGAGCTTGTATTCCCCCCCAGTCTTAGTTTTCTCTAGTCTAGCTTTCAGTGTGAGATGGGTCAAGGGATGGCCAATGTGATCTCAGAGCCACCTGGTGCCTAATCTGAGGCTGCTGATGAGCATTCCCGTCTGATGCTCTGCCAGGGATGCTGGGAAGGTGCCTTATGAACCAGATAGTGTGGACCTTGGAGCAATCCCTGCCAGGAAACTAGAGGCTACGCTTATCAGCTATTGTTATGATGTAGGACCCTGGAAAGAGCCTCCATCGCTGGAGTGTTATGCTGGGAAAGCAGTGACTTAATCCTTCGTAGTAATTAGTTGTGTCATGCCAGCTTGCCCCTGGCCTGCAACTAAAATGGCTGCAGAGCAAGGAATTGTGGGGTCTTTCTTCTTGATACTCTTTTGATAGCCTAAGATCCTGAAAGGTTAACAACCGGTTTTGCTCACAGGCATGACTTGGCCGTTTTACAGCGCAGCTGAGGATGATGACAAGGCCCAGCTAACACCTTGTGATCAGCAAAGGGGCCTGGTGCCGTCCAGGCCATAAACCTTGGGGAGTTGGAGGAGGAGGCGCCTTGTGTCCTGTGAGAAAGGAGTTTTTTCATCTCATCATAACATCCTTCAGTGGTTAATTGCCTCTGACTGTTGCCAGGGATTTTTGCCATAAGTGTGGGGCAGAAAGCCTAGGTTTTTATTCCACCTTTGGGAGCCATCATGCCTGCTTGATGCTGCTCAGTTGTGGTTGCAACTTATCTTCCTGACCAGAAACTCTCTGAGGGGAGAAGGCTAGTTCTGTAAGTATAGCATAGGCTAGATAGACTTTGTTATTTTTGTTTGTGACTGAACTCTCACATCGTCTGCTGTACCTTGCCCCTTTGGGTGTGGTCTTTAGGGAAATATTTTACTGCTAGACCTTGTGCACCTCTTTTATCTTGTTACCTTTGTATTTGTATTCTTTTACTTTTCTTTTATTTTTAAATAAACTTTAATTTTATTATCAGTGTGTGTTCATTTCACAAGAGAGACCAGTCCTAAATTCAGTCCTTACCATCGACCATAACTACCATGTAAGTTTAAAGTGTTTTACCTAAAGCGTTTAGGAACAAGGAGTGTATTTTGGCTCTTGCTCGTGATGACACACAGCTCTACTTCTCCTTTTCAACTTCTTCAGGTGAGGCTGTCGATGCCCTGAACCGATGCCTGGCCGCGACAATGGACTGGATGAGGGTTAACAAGCTGAAGCTCAATCCAGACAAGACTGAGATGCTGTTGGTGGATGGTTTCTCTGATCGGATGGTGGATATATACCCTGTCCTGGATGGGGTTACACTCCCCCCAAAGGAGCGGGTTCGTAGTCTGGGAGTCCTTTTTGACTCTTCCCTCTCACTTGAGGCTCAAGTAGCCTCGGTGGCAAGGAATGCGTTCTACCAACTTCGGTTGGTAGCCCAGCTACGCCCCTATTTGAGTAAAGAGGACCTTACATCAGTGGTACATGCTCTGGTAACCTCACGCTTAGACTACTGCAATGCGCTCTACGTAGGGCTACTTTTGAAGACTGTTCGGAAGCTACACCTAGTGCAAAATGCGGCAGCCAGACTGCTAACAAGGACCAAGCGGTCCGAGCATATAACACCTGTTCTGGCTTGCTTGCACTGGCTGCCAATAAGCTTCCGGGCTAGATTCAAAGTGTTGGTATTAACCTATAAAGCCTTATATGGCGCAGGGCCACGATACCTGTTGGAACGCCTCTCCCGATATGAACCGGCCCGTACACTACGTTCCACAACGAAGGCCCTCCTCCGGGCCCCTACTCATAGGGATGCCCGGAGGGTGGTGACAAGATCTAGGGCCTTCTCGGTGGTGGCCCCCGAATTGTGGAACAGTCTCCCTGTGGAGGTGTGCTTGGCGCCGACGCTGTTTTCTTTTCGGCGCCAAGTGAAAACCTTTCTTTTCACCGAAGCATTTTAATTTAGTTTAACTTAAATTTATACAGATTGTTGTAATTGATTTTTGATTGTTTTTATGTCTTGTGGTATTGTATTATGATTTTACTGTACTTTGTTTACCGCCCAGAGAGCTATTGCTAGTCGGGCGGTTTATAAGCTTAATAAATAAATAAATAAATAAATTGCCCTGTAGAAGCCTGGGTGGGTGACTGGGCTCTGGGTTCCCCTTCAACACAGAGTGGCTAACCAGTAAGGAGGGTGGTGGCAGTTGACTACCTTACAGGGCTGTTGTGAGCGTGCACAGCCTTGGCAAAGCAGGATATTTGCCAGGATCAGTTGCCCTGGGTTGGGGATTGACTCCTGGGACAAAGGAAGGCATGGGGGAGTACCCCAGCCAGCCTTTACAAGTTCCTCATTACTGTGCTGTAAACATGTATCCTATAAAAGGGTTCCTTGTTGCCCAGTTCGTAGTTCAGGCTGGCAGGGCTTTGTGCAAAGTCATTCAGCTTGTTCCACCTTATTGGGTGCATGTGCGGGTAGAAAGTTATCCAATAAATCTCTCCTTTTAAGCAAACTTGCTGAGTCTGTGTCATATGTCTCTCTGGTACCCCTGACCCTTAAGTGCCCACTGCTGGGGGGCAATACATTTGGCACAGCAAGTAGGGTACTAAGAGAGCCGAGATGTTCAGACACATCAGAGGGAAGGAGGATGCGGGATTGGCTGCAGCATGAGATGTGGGCCCCAGGCACAAAGCAATTAGCAACAGCATGGCCACAAGTAAAGGGAGACTGCGTGCCAGCTAGACTGGTAGCTGCAAGGAGGAGCAGAGTGTAGATTCTGTGACATAAAGCTGAAAATTTGGCGGGTAGGCTCATTTGCGGAACCCGGAAGAAATGCCCAGAGCACACCAAAGTGCGTAGCATTAACACCTCTCCTGACTGTGACCCTGAAACTGAAGATCAGGGAGACGGTGAGAGCGAGGGGAAAGGCGAGGCAGCAGTGCCTGTGGTTCAGGCTTGCCCCCTCGTACAGAAGAGAGAGAGCCAGGAGGAGCAGCCACAAAGGCAACAGGAGTGGCAGGCGCACCGGCAACAGATGGGAGAGATATTTGAGAGCATCTCTGAAGAGGAAAAGGAGACCCCGTGCAAGGAGGCAAGAGCCCCACCTTATCAGCCGCTGCAAGGGGACAGGAGTGGCCCAGGAGCCCAGCTGCAGGGCACCCAGAACAGGCAGCTAAAGGGGATGGACTGCAAGGAGTTGCCGTCAGTAGCGGGGGAAGAGGAAGAAGCTGTGATTTCCAGGAACCTGCCAGAGGAGAGGACAGGAAAACACTGGAAGTTAAGCCCCAGAAGTTGACGGAAGGCAGGCTGGAAAATGAAGAGGAAGCGGCCCTGGAAGAAAGTCGGGAAGCGTCTGGAGACGAGATGGTGCTGATAGATTTCTCTGCTCCACATGGGCCTGCTGTGAAAGAGAAAGTGCAGGAGAAGAAGCTGTTTGCTCTGTGTGTGCCAGCTGGGGAGGAGGAAGGGCAGGAGGAGGAGCTGGAGGCGTACGTGCACTCGTAGCTGCCAGTGCCTGGAGAAATGGCAGTGCAAGAAAAAGTGGAGAAGGGAAAGCCAGAGGCGGGAATGCAAGCCCAAGAGAAGCTTCCAGCACCTGGAGAGGTGGGAGGGATAAAGTTCCCCAGTGACTTTGCCCCTTCGCTGCCCCATAACGGTCTTGTGGGGGGAGGCAGTTCCTATGATGGGGCAGTCGGGGCCGGCTCCAGACATGTCGGGGACCTTGGGCATCAGCTTGCCCTAGGTTCCAGCATGCGTGCATGCATGTGCTCATGCGCGCATGCACGTGCAGCCCCCACCTACCTGTCTCTTGTCTTTCACCATTGCCCTTAATGAAGATGGCGGCCATGGTTTCTTTAAGGGGATGATGCCTCTGCCGCCATCTTTGTTGATGGCACTTGTGCATGCTACGTGTGCACATCACTGCCATCAACTAAGATGGCGGCAGCGACTTCAGTACCTTAGGGAAGCTGCGGCCGCCATCTTCATTAAAGGCAATGCTAAAAAGCCGGCTGACAGGTAGGTGGGGGGCGTGCGGGGATGTATCATGGAAGGGGAGCAGAGGGGCTCCTGTAGCTCTGGGGCCCTCAGGCCAGTGCCTCACCTGGCCGCCCTTTAGAACTAGCCCTGGGGGCAGTCCCTGGGCAAATTCCATCAGTGAGAGGCACCCCGTGCCCTGTGAGTTTAGAGAGCGAGAGACACAGGGAGGGTTATTTGCCTTTGTTTGAGCCCACAATTTATTGTGAGGGAGGACAGAGCCAATTTCTTGCTGTCAACCTGGGAGGGCTAGGCCAGCTAGCCCTGAAGAAGATGCCCCCAGATAAAGACTTGTGGCGGAACTTTCATATAGGGTAGGGAGAAGGCGATGAAGTGGACTGTCCTAAAGACTTTTCCCAAAGCCAAGAGGGAGAAGGAACTGGCTACGTCCTGCTGCACACTGATGAGAAGACACATCTGTTCCTGGAGTCCCGAGATCCTGCAGGCAGCAGCGTGGATCAGCGTGGATCGTAAACTCCCTGAAGCCCCAAGACAAAGGGCCGGGTGGGTGACCACGTGGCTTGGGGCGGGGGTTAGGCATATGGGACTGTGTACTGATTTGCTGCAAGACTTCTGATGACTTCAGTACTGCCTTTTGAAATGCTGGTCACTTCTGATGTTTGCATGCGTGGGGGGATATGAGGTGTTTGATGACTTTTCCCTTTAGGAATCATGCTGATAGGCTTTTGCAATACGGTCATGCATCATGCTGTGTCTGTTCAATTGTGGGGGTGTATACTAGAAATCGGACTCAAGCTGTAACCTGAGCCCAGCCTGGTTGCAGGGGAGCAGGGGGTGGTCAGTTACTGGTTTTGCATTTGGGATCACTGTTATATGTGGCTTCCTACTTGTGTATATTGGTGGTGTAGTATTAGTATGTAATGTGCTACTTTAGAGAACGACTGATACCCCACCGAGGTTGAAGGATGGGACAAAGACACATTGGGCTGCCCCTTGACCATTGGGGGTGGAATGAATTGGCCCGCTTAGCCTCTTCATCAGCAGAATAGCTGCCTGTAGGTGGGGAGGGCTTGTATTCCCCCCCAGACTTAGTTTTCTCTAGTCTAGCTTTCAGTGTGAGATGGGTCAAGGGACGGCCAATGTGAGTTCAGAGCCACCTGGTGCCTAATCTGAGGCTGCTGATGAGCATTCGCGTCTCATGCTCTGCCAGGGATGCTGGGAAGGTGCCTTGTGAACCAGATAGTGTGGACCTTGGAGCAATTTACCTCCCCACCAGGAAACTAGAGGCTGTGCTTATCAGCTATTGTTATGATGTTACGACTAGATCAGCCACACAAGGCCTTCTCTCAGTCCCCCCAACGAAAACAGCTAGGCTGGTGGGGACTAGAGAGAGGGCATTTTCAGTGGCGGCCCCCACTCTCTGGAACTCCCTCCCGTTCGATCTTCGCCAAGCCCCTTCCCTGGATACATTTCGCCGAGCCTTAAAGACCTGGCTCTTTGGACAGGCCTTTGGGATCTCCGGGGTGGGCTAATTTTTCTGTGAGTGTCTTATAATTGTATATTAATTGCCCTACATGATTTTACTGCTGCATTAGTGTTGACTGCATTGTATTTTATTTTGTATTATATTGTATTTTATTGAATTTTAAGGTGTACGTCACCTAGAGTGGCTTCGGCCAGATAGGCGACACAGAAATTAAATTTATTATTATTATTATTATTATTAAGAGCCTCCGTCACTGGAGTGCTATGCTGGGAAAGCAGTGACTTAATCCTTTGTAATAATTAGTTACTGTGCTGTAAACATGTATCCTATAAAAGGGTTCCTTGTTGCCCAGTTCGGGGTTCAGGCTGGCAGGGGTTTGTGCAAAGCCATGCAGCTTGTTCCACCTCATTGGCTGTACGTGCGAGTAGAAAGTTATTTAATAAACCTCTCCTTTTAAGCAAACTTGCTGAGTCTGTCTCATACGCCTCTCTGGTATGCCTGAACCTTGAGTGCCCACTGCTGGGGGGCAATACAGTAGGTGGCAGGAAAGGGCAAGGAAAGAGGCTGCTGTGATCTGGAATGGAATGGGGGTTGGATTCTTTTGTTAACAGACAAGAGGAGCGGCTTCAGAAATGGGGTTGGGAAGATGAAAAGGGGACTTAGTAGTTGCCTGGGATGAAGATCTAAGGGGTTAACATGGGGGAAGTGGGGGGTGGGTGAAACCACCTGGACAGCCTCTTTGCTATGAATGCACAGGATCCAGGGTCCTCACGCTCTCCCCTTTGCCCGGAGGCTATTTAGGTTCCTTACACGTCTGACGTGCCCACCTAAGCTTGCATGTGTACTGACAGCAGTCATCTGAATAGACAGGCTCTTGGCTGGAGATTCCTCCCAAGAATGCTTGGGACTTGGGAGATATCAGGAAAAATACTGGGGAATGGACAGAGGAGTAGTTTTACAACATTCATTTCTTAAAGACTTTATTTATTTATTATTTTATTTATATCCCTCCCTCCCTCCCAGCAGGAGTCCTGGACAGCAAACAAAAACACTAAAAACACTTTAAAACATCATAAAAACAGACATTAAAATACATGAAAACAAAACAACTTTACAAAAATTTATTTGAAAAAAGGTTTGAAGACTGTTTTTTAAAACATATTTTTTTAAAAAAAGGTTTAAAAGCATATTAGAAAGCAATTCCAACACAGAAGCAGACTGGGATAGGTCTCAACTTAAAAGGCTTGTTGAAAGTCTTCAAAAGGTGTCCAAAAAGATATCAGAGATGGTGCCTGTCCATATTTAAGGGGAGGAAATTCCACAGGGTACGTACTGCCCCACTAAAGGTCCATTTCCTATGTTGTACAGAATAGACCTCCTGATAAGATGGTATCTGCAGGAGGCCCTCACCTGCAGAGTGCAGTGATCGACTGGGTATATAAGGGATAAGACAGTCTTTCAGATATCCTGGTCCCAAGCTGTATAGGGCTTTGTACAACAAAACCCACAGCGCCTCTGTCTTGCTAGGATTCAGACTCAGTTTATTAGGCCTCATCCTCTGTTTCTGATGATGAATTTCATAGCCTGAAGCTTTGGAGATGTAGGTACTTCATAGTTAGAACAGAACTAAGTAGACAAGATGGTTGTGTAGCAAAGAATTGTGGGGTTTCCTTTGTTAATGTGGGATCTTAACAGGTTAACATTTGGTTTCTATATTAGAGCTGTGAGTTGGCAGTTTTATTTCCCAGCTGTGGGTAATCAGAGCCCCACCCTTGTTGTTATGTGCCTTCAAGCCGACTACAACTTATGGCGACCCTATGAATCAGTGACCTCCAACAGCATCTGTCATGAACCACCCTGTTCAGATCTTGTAAGTTCAGGTCTGTGGCTTCCTTTATGGAATCAATCCATCTCTTGTTTGGCCTTCCTCTTTTTCTACTCCCTTCTGATTTTCCCAGCATCGTTGTCTTTTCTAGTGAATCATGTCTTCTCATGATGTGTCCAAAGTGTCATGAAAACCTGAATTCAGGATGGTTGTATAGCCAAGAATTGTGGGGTTTCATTTGTTAATGTGGGATCTTAGCAGGTTAACATTTGGTTTATGTATTAGAGCTGTGAGTTGGCAGTTTTATTTCCCATCTGCTGGTAATCAGAGCAGAGCTTGGAAGTAACTCGTTAGAAATAACGAGTTACTTGTAATTCATTACATTTTTAAGTAAAGACTGGGTAACTTCATTACATTTTGCTAGTAACAGAATGACTAGTTATTTCCTTACTTTTTAGCAGTAACAATGTTTCTGATGTTACTTTTGGATGTTACTTAGGAGGGGGGAGCAGGGGGGGCCTTCTGCTTCTGTAATTGGTGGACAAAAGGGATGTGCCTGGCACTGGGCTTCTGGGCTGCATAGCTCTTTCCTTGTGCTCTGTGTTAGGAGGCATGTGTGAGGAAGTGGAGAGCCAGACCGCACCAGAGGGGAAGGATGAAGGAGGGGAAGGAAGCAGCAGAATGGAGGTGAAGAGCTGAGGTGAGTGATGATGGTGTGTGTGTGTGTGCTCCCCCCTCGTGGCTTCCCCCCTTGTGCCTGCCACCTCCAGGGCCAGCTTTTGCAAACGCAGGGCCCAGTTGGGAACCCACGAGCACGGGGCATCTCTCTTCCTCTCCCTTTCTCCTACGTTTTCTTGCTGTTGCTAATACATGGTGATCAAATGATGTACAACAAAATAAATTGTAAAGAGTGACTGCTTGGAGTTGGGAACCAGATGGGATTTTTGTTGTGGTTTTTTTGGAAGGAGCGATCAAACCTTTTAAAAGGAAGGACAATTGATTTTTTTGGGGGGGGAGCTTAAGTGAGCCTTTACTTTGGCAGCTGGTTGTGGAGCAGGTAAGTTTCTGGCCAGCGCAGGTCTTTTTTCCTCAGCACTACCAGCTGCAACTCCCAGGTTAAGGCTCAGCTTATTGATTCGCTGCTGCCCTCAGAGTCCAGCTGACTTTAGCCAGGCAGCTCCAGCTCCATTTCCTTGCAGTGCAGGGACACTTTTCCAACCCACCTGCCTCTTCCTCTTCATGCCCTCCAATCTCCCCCTTGAACTTCCCAGAGTTGCCGGAGTTAAGTGGTGCCGCCTTCCACCCACTGGAAAGGCAACCCATGCAGAATAAACACCAGAACAGAGGCGACTCAGCTTGCCTCTGCCCCTTGGCCCACTGCAACGCAGGATGTGCAACAAGGGACGGAGGTGCCGGGAGCCGCCACCAAGGACCTTCCTCTCTCCCCCCTCTCCTCACGTCCTGCTTCAAGATGAAGCGGCGTCTCGCGGCTCTGCAGACAGTGCCTTGCAAAGGCATGAAAGGCGCAATTTGGGGAAAGGGAGTGGCATCCAAAGAAGGCAGCTCGGTTGGTTTGGCTGAAGCAGGGGCCTGGCCCTGGACTTTAGAAAGGACTGGATGGTTTCTCTCTCTTGCTTTGGCTGGGTCACTCGATTGTCTCTCCAGGACTTTTTGCAGCTTGCAGTAGAAGCCAAAACTTTTTGTTCTCCACTTCCTGCCAGGGAGTAGCACTTGTAAGTGGCATGCGTGCTTCCGTTCCTCTTGAGTTGTAAGAAAGTAGTTGCCTAGTACTACCCCATTTCTCTCCCCAAGCCCACCCACCACTACCCTTTTGGGAGGGAAGCCAGCTTGCTAAAGATGAAAGGCAAAGCACCATGGAGGGGAGCAACAAGAATGAACATGCCAGGCCTGTAAAGCTCCGTGTTTGTTATTGTGTGCCTTCTCCCAAGTTGGGAGGCACAATTCCGCCATGAGCGCGGGGCCCGATTGAGTCCAATCGGTATTTTGCTGGCCCTGGCCGCCTCCCCCCCAGCCGAGGAGAAAAGAACAGAGGCGTGGGGAGGGCAAGGTGAGCGGTATTCAGGGGCGTCAGGCATGCTGTTCCTGCAGGCATGTCACCACCTCGCCCCGCACCATGTGGGCACGAATCTTTTCCCCGTTCAGAGTGCAGCTGGCACCTTTGAGCATCCTTGTCAAGAGAGGAGCCGCGCAGGCTCTGGGCGGCTGCAAAGATCAGAGAATCCAAGACTTTGTTCAAATTTCCCACCTGAATTGCATTGCTCTGCAACTGCCTCTCCCCTGCCAGAGCTTCCACCTCCATTTATTTGCGTTTATGAACTCGTAAGCTCGGGACTGGAGAGCTCTGGATCCCTGTTTCTGCCATCGAAGCTGCTGTCAAGCAGAATCCAGCCCTAACAATGCAGCGTGACTTCCCTGCATCTCTGAAACCCAGGTGCTCCTCCACATGTGGAATTAGCGGCTGTGATTTCAGGGTTGTAGTCATTAGTTTTGCAGCTGTGCCCTCCTCTTCATCCTTTCCCCTCCCTATGTTTTTCTTTCATCCTTAAAAAATGTGTATTTTTCTAATACGGATATGTTTTAATATTGGCAAAGCAAAGTTTGCTTCAAGCATTGCTATGTCTATGCTGAGACTGAATGATCACAAGGTTCTGTCTTTGATAGCTATTTTGTAAAGACAGCTGTTTCTTACCACTCATAACTGTCACTAGAAGCTAAAATGATGAAACGGAGGTTATCATACTTTGGACACATCATGAGAAGACAAGATTCACTAGAAAAGACAATAATGCTGGGAAAAACAGAAGGAAGTAGAAAAAGAGGAAGGCCAAACAAGAGATGGACCGATTCCATAAAGGAAGCCACAGACCTGAGCTTACAAGATCTGAACAGGGCGGTTCATGACAGATGCTCTTAAGGTTACTGATTCTGAGGGTCGCCATAAGTCATAATCGACTTGAAGGCACATAACAACAACAACAACATAACTAGGAGGCTTAACAGGAAGTGCCATCTGTCAGGAATGCTTTGATTTGGATTCCTGCATTGAGCAAGGGGATTGGACTTGATGGCCTTATAGGCCCCTTCCAACTCTACTATTCTATGATTCTATGCTTACTGTTTAAGGGTGCCATTGACCTTGTATGCTGCCCCTGCTTCTCCCCCCCTTCGGTTTATGGCACAAGCTTTGGCCCAAACTGATATTTTTTACTGATGTTACTGTATTCACTGATCAGCATCAAGATAAATGTATTGCCAGTGTCTAAGATAGTTATAATTTCCCTTCTCCTCCCACAAATTCATTTTTACCCACATTTTTAAATAAAATAAAATGCATATAAAGTCTATTTGAGGCATTAATATAAAGAAAGACATTCCTTGCTTCTCAGAGCATGTATCTGATCATTTGCAGGGAAGTCCAGTGTGGTGTAGTGGTTAGAGTGTTGGACTATGACCTGGGAGACCAGGGTTGGAATCCCCACACAACCATGAAGCTTACTGGGTGACCTTGGGTCGGTCACTGCCTCTCAGCCTCAGAGGAAGGCAATGGTAAACCACCTCTATTCATAGGGTTGCCATAAGCCTGGATCGACTTGAAGGCAGTCTGTTCCCATTTAAATGCTCAAGCAGTCACTTTCATGCTCCTAGTCATGGAACTGACTTCCTGACTGTAAACTTGCTCTGTGAGTTGTAAGGCTGTTAAAATCATAGTTAAACCCCTACCTCACTTTGCATCACAGAACTCATACAGGGAACAAACCTTATACATGCTTGTAGTGTTGAAAGACCTTTTGTCAGAATGGCTACCTTCAGGCACATCAAAGGATCTGTACAAGGGAAGAGATGCATAAATGCTTTGAATGTGGAATAAGCTTTAAGCAGAGTTCAACTCTTTTTGTGCATCAAAGGATCCATACGGGGAAGTCACCCAAGATGGATGCTGAGGCCAAGGTGGCTGTAGAAGCCAAAATGGCCTCTTAGTTGTCCAGTTTTCCCCCATCATATCCCTCCTTTGGCAGTTTCTAGCTGCCAAATTCAATATTCAATTAATGACATTTCGTGTATTACTTTATCTCCTTCCTCTACATCCTCCCTCTCTGTCCTTGTTACCTCCCTGTGCATCGTTCAAACATCAGTTTTTGTGATGGGCTTAGTAGTCTTTGTCACAAAGCATCTAATACAACATAACACCAGCTGGACTATTACATATATGCGCACAAGCAAGCATAATTCCATTGTATCCTAGCCATCCCCCTGGATTCGGTAGCCATCACCACCAATCAACATCGCTACTCCAGTCAACATAAGCTACTGCTGCTATTTGCTCAGCAAGATCTATTCTGGAGTTGGCCTGGGATTCAATCTCTCCAGCTGAACAGTTTATGTAGGAACAACATTCGCTCCCAATGCGCAAATAGTCCTGGGCCATCCTGTTTTGGAGAACCATTTTCCTTATTTGGGTTTGGGTTGCTGGTAGGGTCTTTATAGCCTTAGAAGCCACAGGAAGAGCTTCATTGGTCTCTTTTGCAAGAATTTCCACTACAGGTTGAAGTCTCAATACTCCAGAACCTATGGCGGCTGTGCCAGCCAAGGGCAGGAAAGACCACCCTATTACTGAGCCCATTGTTAAGGGCCTGCAGTTTTCTATGTCCCATTGTGCAGAGTGGTGAGCAGGTTTTGATTTCTCTCTTTTTTCTCTCATTGGGGAGGCTCTCTTGTTCCTGATTCTACCAAGTGGGAGTATCTGAGTGTCCCTGACAGCTGGTATAAGCCAGGCCACATAGCAGGAGCCAATCCAATATTTTGGCAATACTTTATAGGCTTTATCTCCACAGTCCCAATCATGTCCTACTAGAGCTTCCCATGGATCTTTGTGGCTATAAAGATCATATCAGCAACCCAAACCCAAATGAGGAAAGCTACCGTAATGGGAAAAGGAGTCCAAGATGGGTGGGAGTTTCTAAAAAAGGAAATTCTAAAAGTGCAATGGCAAGGAATTCCAACAAGGAAAAATGGGGGAAACAGCAGAAGAAGCCAATGTGGCTTCACCAAAAGCTTAGAGATTACCTGGAAACAAAAGAGGACACATACAGAAAGTGGAAAGAAGGCCAGGCCGCAGAGTACAGGCAGCTATCACGGAATTGCCAGGATGGTGGAAGGAAGGCTAAAGCTGAGAATGAGCTGAGGCTAGCGAGGGATGCTGAAAGCAACAAAAAAAAAGCTTTCTTCAGGTACGTCCATAGTAAAAGACAGAGAAAAGAAAAGGTGGTACAGCTACTCAATGAGGATGGCAAAATGACAATAGATGACAAAGAAAAGGCAGAAGTGCTCAATTCCTACTTTGGCTCAGTCTTCTCCCAAAAAAAAGGGTCTGTGACCCTCCCGAGAAACATGAAGTAGAAGGGGCAGGATTGGAGCTTCCGATTGATAAACAAATGGTCAAGGAATACCTAATCACTTTGAACGAGTTCAGATCTCCAGGGCCCGATAAACTGCATCCTAGAGTATTGAAGGGACTGTCATGCCCCTGGGCCCCTCAAGGCACCAGAAGTCATGCTTCAGACCCAATTCCCACCCTTAGGGCAATTGATCTGGAAACCCAGTATCAAATTCCTCCTTGACAAGGCTGTGTAAACTAACACCAACCCTGCAAGGTAGAAAGTAAGCTGCCACCACCCCTGTTACTGGTTCCACTCAGAGCTAGGGGAACTCTGAGCCCAAACAATAGGTAAACCAAGGTCCTAAAAGACAAGAGCCAAATTTACACTCCTTGTCAGGAAACCTCTGGTAAAACCCCACAAATTAGAATTAAGCTTTAACTCCTTTTTCCCTCTTTCGTAGTTGTAGCTGAATGGTCAAGGTGCTGGATTCAGAACCTCCCTTCCCCTCAATGAACACACCAGGTTAAATAGAAGTAGCTTTATTCAAAATATAAGCGCACATTAAAATATAGCAGCAAATAATCCTTTAAGACCATACACCCAACAGGGGTTTAGGTACACGTAAGAGAATTCATTCACACAAGAAAATAACAACCTAGCTAACCTTCTCTACTTACACATGAGGTAGATGGTTGCAGTGGCGTCTCTCCTAAGAGAGATAGGCATCAGTCACAAAGCAATGGAACCCAGCCTAGGTTGCCTCCCATAGGCACCAGTCAGAAGGAACCTTTCAGAACCTTCCTAAGGGAACAAAGGCTATGGGTCTTTAGCCCTATACTTAAGGAAAAGAATCCCAACGGTCCAAGATTAATTAACCAATCAGGAGTTTTCTGATGTAATCCCTTTCCAGATGTTTCTCCACTTTTTTGCGCCTTCTAGGCCCCCCTCCCAACGGTGTTTCAAACTTCACAGGCTAGGATGACCTTGAGTGCCAGGCTGTTGCTAATCAGCACAGATAGCCAGGTGCTTCTGTTTAGGCTTCCCTTAACCGTCTTCAGCTGGAAACCGAAACTTAACTTTTTTATCCTTTCAGAGGCCTGTTTCTCAAACAAGATGACCTTCCAGAGTCCCTTGCACAAAGCCATGATGTTGCCTATAATTTTAATAACTCATGAACATATCCAGGTTCATGACAGGGACTGGCTGATGAACTGTTAGAACCGCTATCTATTATCTTTGCAAAATCATGGAGGACTGCTGAAGTGCCGGATGACTGGAGGAGAGCTAATGTTGTCCCTATCTTCAAAAAGGGCAAGGAGGAACCGGGGAACTACAGACCAGTCAGCCTAACATCAATCCCTGGAAAAACTCTGGAGCAGATTACAAAGCAGTCAATCTGTAAGCACCTGGAAAACAATGCAGTGATTACTAGGGGCCAACGTGGATTTATGAAGAACAAATCCTGCCAAGCTATCTCATTTTTTGATCGGGTAACCTCCCTTGTAGACTGTGGGAATGCTGTGGATGTAATATATCTCGACTTCAAGAAAGCTTTTGACAAAGTGCCCATGATATTCTGATTAGCAAACTAGCTAAATGTGGGCTGGATGGAACAACTATTAGATGGATCCACAGTTGGCTCCAGAATCGTACTCAAAGAGTGCTTATCAATGGTTCCTTCTCAAACTGAGCGGAAGTAACAAATGGGGTACCACAGGGCTCAGTCCTGGGCCCAGTGATCTTCAACATTTTCCGTAATGACTTGGATGAGGAGGTACAGAGCATGCTTATCAAATTTGCAGATGATACAAAATTGGGGGGGCATAGCTAATACCGTGGAAGACAGAAAGAAAATTCAAAGGGACCTTGATAGGCTGGAGCATTGGGCTGAAAACAACAGAATGAAATTCAACAGGGATAAATGCAAAGTTCTACACTTAGGAACAAGAAACCAAATGCAGTGTTTGGTTGCAGAGGAGGGCTGGGATCTGTTCTCCATCGTCCCAGAGTTCAGGAAATGGAATAATGGGCTCAAGTTGCAGGAAGCCAGATTTCAACTGGACATCAGGAAAAACTTCCTGTTAGAACCATACGACAATGAACCAATGACCTAGGGAGGTAGTGGGCTCTCCGACAGTGGAGGCATTCAAGAGGCAGCTGGACAGCCATCTGTCAGGAATGCTTTGATTTGGATTCCTGCGTTGAGCAGGGGGTTGGACTTGATGGCCTTATAGGCCCCTTCCAACTCTACTATTCTATGATTCTATGGCTCTCCAAAAGAGGGTGGCGCTTGACTATTTGCTCGCTGCGGATGGAGGGAATTGCGCCTTCATTGGAAGCGAATGTTGTTCCTACATAAACAGTTCAGCTGGAGAGATTGAATCCCATGCCAACTCCAGAATAGATCATGCCGAGCAAATAGCAAAAGTAGCTTATGTTGACCGGAGTAGCGATTTTGTTTGGTGGGGATGGCTACCGAATCCAGGGGGATGGCTAGAAGGCCTTGTAAAATATCTGCCAAAAGATGTTATAATGGGATTATGCTTGCTGGTGCTCATATATGTAATAGTCCAGTTGGTGTTATGTTGTATTAGTCGCTGTGTGACAAAGACTACTACGTCCATCACAAAAAGCTGATGTTTGAATGATGAACATGAAGGTAACAATGATAGAGGGAGGATCTAGAGCAGCGGTTCCCAACGTGGGTGGTAGCCCCCCCAGGGGGGCATTACAGCCTTTCAGGGGGCATTGGCATGACTACAAACTTTAGGGGGTGTTTGGGTTCATTAGGGGGACGTTGACATTTGGTGGTCTGATGCAACAGTTGAAGCATTTCAGTTTAATTTTATTTAATACACAAATCATTAATTTTGAAACTGTTTTGTCCCCAGTTAGAATGTATTTAATAGTCTCAATTCATGGAAATAACACTATAAATAGTGTGTGCTCTTTAGTAAAGAAATTCTGAATAGCGGCCAGTGTCATATCAAGGAATGGGGATATTAGCCACTCCCCAGCACTAGGTAATGTTCCGATGCTGTCTTGAGGGATGTTGGAACCAATCACGAGAGAGTGTTTGATAAGCTGGGTGTATTGGTGGAGGGCGCATTCTGCCAACGGATGAGTGCCGTGTGCAAACGGGTGTCGCAGACAGTCAGTTATTCGCTGGTTTTCTTCAGGAATGGGACATGCTCGCTACCCGTTGTTTCTGTGATGTTTAAATGAACTTGTTTAACGAAAGAATGCCGGTAAACTGAATGAGTTTGTTGTTAAGTATATTAAGTATAATAGGAAGCATTGGCATATACTTAATCTGAGGGGGGCGTTGGGCACAAACAGATTTTGCAAAGGGGTGTTGGGTTGAAAAAGGTTGGGTAACGTTGATCTAGAGGAAGTAGGTAAAGTAATACATGAAATGTCATTGAATATTGAATTTGGCAGCTAGAAACTGCCAGAGGGGGATATGATGGGGAAAAACTGGACAATTAAGAGGCCACTTTGGCTTATGCAGCCACCTTGACCTCAGCATCGATCTTGGGTGCTCACCCATCTCTGGAAAAGCAAAAACCTCTCTGGGTGCTTTCACACTGCACTTTATTCCGTTATTCTGACCATTTCTTACCTGGTGATTTGCACATTATATTTGACCTTTCACTTGTCACTTTGGGGGGAAGGGCTTCTTCTTCGGTTCCCACCTTCGAGCAAGATGCCTCTTTTGGAGGGTGTGGGGGCAACCCCCAGCTGACTGCCATTCTCCCCTGGCAACCAGAGGGGGCAGTAATGCCCAGTGAGTTACAGGGGGCTCCCACTCCTCCTGGGGAGGGGAGTGACCCTCAAGGTGCCCCCGGCTCTTGGGTTTGCAAGAGGGGGATGTGACAGACCCTCATGGGGTTGTCCCAGTGAGACCCCCACAATGTTCTTTTTCTAAGACACAGCAGAGGAAGGTGGAGGGGGGTGATGTGTGTTGAGGGTCCCCCGGGGTCAGAGAATTGGAAAAGGGTCCGGGGTGGACTTCCCAGGAGGAATCGCTCCACCTGTGCAGCCTTTGAGACGAGCTCCCGTCTCAGAGGAAGCTTTTTCAGTTATAAAACCAGTCAGAAGACTTTTTGACTGGAAAAATTTTCTGCCAGGCAAGGGAGAAACGAAGAGATTATCCACAGAAAGCTTTGTTTTGTTTGTTGGAGTGGAATTCATTGGATTCGCCTATGAAGAAAGGTAACCAACAGCGTCGGATGGAGCCAGGGATTACAAACAGGCTCTAACTGATTAAGCAAGACGTTTTTTTTTCTTCAAAGAAAAACGGAAATTAACAGGCAAGCACCCTCCTGTCTATTATCATTATTTTGTTATCGTTACTGCAAAAGAGATTTGTCAAAGAGTCAGCAACAAAGAAGCCCTGGGTGAGTTATAACTTTCTCTTTTACATACGGAATTAAGGAGGAAGAAAATCGAAATAGCTTATCTTTGTTTTTTATTGCAAAAAGCTGGCATGGAATTGAGCATTTTAAAGATATAAACGGATGAGAGGTATCTAATTTGAAGAGAAGATTTGATTTATCTGATATTTGAGTATTATATGTCTGGGACTATTTTTTCTGGTCTACTTTTTTTTTTTGGCGAATCTGCTTATTCCTTATGCCACTAATCATTTGGACGCTGTGAACTAAATTTGTTTTGGACATATAAGAGATAAGGCAGTTCGTGCTGTCTAGAGGGTGATGTCATCTGGCTTCGGAAGATTAACTCATTTGTGACTGGAAAAAGAAATAAACTGTTCTTTGCTTGAGAATAGTGACTATATTGGAATTGAAGGGGGTTTGTTCTTTTGGTTTTAAGAATGACAATCAAGGAGGTGGCTGAGACCCTGGATGTTCAGGAAGGGGTTCTCTCTCTAAATATGTTTCAGAAAATAATGAATGAGATTAAGCTAACGAAACAAGAGCTGGGACAGAACAGACAAGAGATGAAAATTGGATTTGGCAAAATGAGACAGGAGCTGAAAGAAATTAAGGATTCTATAATTGGACAAGAAAAAGAAGATGAAAGAAAGATCAAAGGGAAGGTTCAAGCCCTGGAGATTGGAATAGATTTATCAAATATGGACCTGGGAAAAGATTTGGATTTTATGGTTGTGATGGATCCTAAAGACAAATATTACTGTTTGGAATTCAACGCTGTCTCTGAAGGAATTGGTGAAGAGATTAGAGATAAAGATATCAACGACTCGAAAAAATTCCTGGATTGGAAGGATTTGATGGAACTTGAAATAGAGAAAGTTTATAGAATAAATTCCAGATATGTGACAATGGAAAAACTCTCAAGAGATCTGTTAGTGCATTCTGTAAAAAAGAGGAACAGAGATACAACTTTACAACAACATTTCAGTAATACATTCAGAATTGATGGCAAGGAAATATCTGTGATGAAAGAAATCCCTATCAGACTCTTATTATATGACTATGGCAGCAAGACCAAGATTATTGGGTGTGCAAAGATGGAAGATGGAATCAGTACTGATAAGGGGAGAATGGGAGAAGAGTTATTGAAATTACTGGACTTAGTAGACCTGAAGAGATGGATTAATTGACATGTCTATTTGGAGAAAAATTGATGGATATATATCTCAAGGATTAGTAACTTCTCTTTGACTTTTTGGGGAAAGAATAAAATGATGTTAATGAGATTTGATACTAATTAAGATAACCACTGGAGGAAGGTGATTGTATAATTTTATTAAGAGACAGGTTTGTTATATATTATAGACTTATAGCTAATCTAAGACAAATCGAAGTCAATAGTTTTTATTGTAATAGTTATTAATTTGTTTTGTTTGTTTTGTTTTTGAAAATTTGAATAAAAATTAATGATAAAAAAAAAGGAAAAGGGTCCGGGGTCACAGTCTTGTGTGTCTGTGGGGCGGGGGTGCTCTTCTCGGGTGTGCAGCAACCCCACGGCTGCCAGAGAGTTGCTCCTTACTTGCTCCAACAGCCCCCGAAGTCGCTTAGCACAGATTGGAACGACTGCCCCGAAACGCCCTTGCTCTTTACGGATCTATTGCTGGCAGCAACATATTTACTCATGTGCAATGAAAGAACCAATACGTCAGAATAAGCCATGATCCCCCCCCTGCAAATCTGGGAGGGGCAGATAGATCAGAGATAAATCTAAATTTTCCCCCTTTCTGTGACAAGTGCCTGAAGTTCTCGGGACTCTCCTGCCTGGCGACCGATGATGCCACCTCAGATCGGAACCCCCTTAGTTCCTGCCCAATCCCCAGGGCAAAGGGGTGGGGCTTGGGCAGCTGTTCTTCTGGGGCTGAGCAGAGTAAGTCCCACTATGGAGTTGGATGTGGGGCAGAGGAGGGGGAGAGAGGATGGGGCCCCTCCTCTGCTGGGCATGGAGGAGCCTCCAGGTGAGCAGAGATCCCACCCCAAACATCAGTGGGGCAGCAGCAAAGGGGGCTTCTGCTGGGGCAGGAAGGGGAGGAGGGGGCCGCATCCTCCCCCAGTCTGAAACAGTAGCTTGGGATTTTTTGGGGTGGGAAGGAGAGTTATTTATTTGCTCATCTACTGCAATTAATTTATATTTATTTATTACATTTGTATGCCGCCCCATAGCCAAACCTCTCTGGGCGGTTTACAACAATTAAAACATTAAAAAATATATATACATATTTAAAAACACAGTTTTTAAAAAGCAATTTAAAAACACATGCTAAAATACCTGGGAGAAGAGGAAAGTCTTAACCTGGTGCTGAAAAGATAACAGTGTTGGCGCCAGGTGCAGAGCATTCTATAATTTGGGGGCCACCACTGAGAAGGCCCTCTACCTTGTTGCCAGACTCCCAGCTTCCCTCGGAGGAGACACTGGGAGGAGGGCCTTGTGTTGGAAGTGGGGCAAGAGCAACTCCTGGTTTGGTCTTTTGCTTGTGTACCAGAAGGGAGATAGAGCTAGGGTCCTCCAGATGGAGAGGCTTGTTTACCTTTACCTGTGATGCTCTGA
Organism: Rhineura floridana; assembly: GCF_030035675.1. Classification (NCBI taxonomy): domain Eukaryota; kingdom Metazoa; phylum Chordata; class Lepidosauria; order Squamata; family Rhineuridae; genus Rhineura; species Rhineura floridana. The sequence continues at coordinate 231,676,860 of NC_084482.1, read as the reverse complement.
CTGACTTCCTTCTGTTGCTAGACTGTGACGTCTTTACGGAAGCTTACCTGCCCCTCCTCCTTCCGCCCTTTCCACTCCTTTGTCCTCCAGCTGACCAGGAGAGACGAGACATCCCTTTGTCTCTCTCTCTCTCCAAGCCATGGGGCTAACTCCCGCACCTGGGCGTTAAGCCTCCAACTTAGCAAGAACTAGGTATGCCTTTCTATGTACTATGTATTTCTATAAATAAGGTAGCTTTTCTTATTTTACTAAGTCTCAAGTCCCAGTGATGCTGTTGCAGGGTAAAAGCCTGCTTTCTTAGGCAAATGCACACACGTGCTGGCACACTCACATTTCAACGACTGCTGTTACTCTGCTGCTATTGTGTTGCTTTAAATTAAATTAAGCACATAGACACACACAGCCAACAACCTGGATGTTGAGCATAGTGTATGGGTGGGTTCATGTCGGGAGAGGCGTTCCATCAGATATGGTGGTCCCAAGCCATGTAAGGCTTTATAGCTTAAAACCAGCACCTTGAATCAAGCTCGGAAACGTACAGGCAGCCAATGCAAGTGGGCCAGAATCAGTTTTATATGTTCGAACCATCTGGTCCCTGTTACCAATTTGTCCGCTGCATTTTGCACAAGCTGCAGTTTCCGAACCATCTTCAAAGGCAGCCCCATGTAGAGTGCATGGCAGTAATCTAACTTGAAGATTACCAGAGCATGGACAGAACTGACCCCTGCGGAACCCCATACTGGAAAATCCAGGGTGCCGAGCAATGTTCCCCAAGCACCACCTTCTGGAGGCGACCCACCAAATAGGAGCAGAACCATAGCCATTCAGTCCCTCCCACTCCCAACTCAGCCAATCTTCCCAGAAGGATACCATGGTCCATGGCCCTTTCCACACTCGAAGCATTGATAAGTTTTGTCCCCTATATGAGTTTTGTGATGCGAAGTAAGGTGGCTACTGTCACTGAAACTCTTTCCACACTCCAAGCACTGATAGGGTTTGTACCATGTGACTTCTTTGATGCATCGTAAGGGCGCTACTCCACCTGAAGCTCTTTCCACACTCCAAGCATTTATAAGGTTTGTTGCCAGTGTGACATCTTTGATGCGAAGTAAGGTTGCTACTCTGACTGAAGCTCTTTCCACACTCCAAGCATTTATAAGGTTTGTCGCCAGTGTGACATCTTTGATGCGAAGTAAGGTGGCCACTCTGACTGAAGCTCTTTCCACATTCGAAGCATTTATAAGGTTTGTCCCTGGTGTGAGTTTTGTGATGCGAAGCAAGCTGGCCACTCTGACAAAAACTCTTTCCACACTCCAAACATTGATAAGGTTTGTCCCCTGTATGAGTTCTGTGATGCAAAGTAAGGGCACATCGCTCACTGAAGCACTTTCCACACTCCAAGCATTTATGAGGTTTGTCCCCTGTGTGAATTCTTTGATGCGAAGTAAGGGCGTTACTCCATCTGAAGCTTTTTCCACACTCGAAGCATTGATAAGGTTTGTCCCCTGTGTGACTTCTTTGATGCACCGTAAGGGCGCTACTCCATCTGAAGCTTTTTCCACACTCGAAGCATTGATAAGGTTTGTCCCCAGTGTGAGTTTTGTGATGCGAAGTAAGATGGCTATTCTGACAGAAGCTCTTTCCACACTCCAAGCACTGATAAGGTTTGTCCCCTGTGTGAGTTCTTTGATGCACCATAAGGTGGCTACTTTGACTGAAGCTTTTTCCACACTCCAAGCATTTATGAGGTTTGTCCCCTCTGTGAGTTATTTGATGTGAAGTAAGCTCGCTACTACGACTGAAGCTCTTGCCACACTCCAAGCATTTATAAGGTTTGTCCCTGGTGTGACATTTTTGATGTGAAGTAAGGTTGCTACTGTGACTGAAGCTTTTTCCACACTTCAAGCATTTATAAGGTTTGTCCCCTGTGTGAGTTCTGTAATGACAAGTAAGGTCCCTACTCTGACAGAAACTTTTGCCACACTCCAAGCATTTATAAGGTTTATCGCCAGTGTGAGTTCTTTGATGAGAAGTAAGTTGGCTACTCTGACTGAAGTTCTTCCCACACTCCAAGCATTTATAAGGTTTGTCGCCAGTGTGACATCTTTGATGCGAAGTAAGTTGGCCACTCTGACTGAAGCTCTTTCCACACTCCAAGCATTTATAAGGTTTGTCCCCTGTGTGAGTTCTGTGATGCGAAGTAAGGTGGCTACTCCGATTGAAGCTCTTTCCACACTCCAAGCATTTATAAGGTTTGTCCCCTGTGTGGGTTCTTTGATGCACCATAAGGGCGCATCTCTCACTGAAGCTTTTTCCACACTCCACGCATTGATAAGGTTTGTCTCCTGTGTGAGTTCTTTGATGCGAAGTAAGGTTGCTACTCCACCTGAAGCTCTTTCCACACTCCAAGCATTTATAAGGTTTATCCCCGGTGTGACATCTTTGATGCGAAGTAAGGGCGTTACTCCATCTGAAGCTCTTTCCACACTCCAAGCATTTATAAGGTTTATCCCCGGTGTGACATCTCTGATGCCTAGTAAGGTGGCTACTCCGACTGAAGCTCTTTCCACACTCCAAGCATGTATGAGGTTTGTCCCCTGTGTGAGTCTCTCTCTCCTCTTGTCTCTTTGCTCCATCTTGTCTCCTCAGTCTCTGCTCCTGCATCTGCTCCTCAGCTTTTTCCAGTGATACTTCAGATGGTTCTCCCTCAGCCTTGACTCCCCAGATGTATCCTGATGGAATGAAAAGGAAAGGAGATAAAATGCTGTGGAGAAATCCTGTGAATATATTATGATTTGTACTTTGAAAACATATTTCTGGGAGCTCTGTTGACATCAGAGTTTACCTGTCAAAGCTTGAGGCCTTGTACGGAGTTAGTTTAGCAGTAGTTGCTTGGTAGCAGGTTGTGAAAAGGGACACACACAGAGAGAATTCTAATGAAAATCTGCTCTCTTGTTCCTCCATTTAAGGTGGACAGCCCAGTACTTATGCACAGCTGGAATGTACAAACCTAGGATGGATCCTGTCTGACAGGAACATGGCCATTTCCACTGCCCAGAAGGCAGTTTGCATCCCCTCCCTCCCAAAATAGTGCTGGAAGATGCTACTGGGGAAGAACAAAGGACAAGTATGAGTAGCGCTGTGAGATCCTGCATTAACATATGAAACCCCACAATTCTTTGCTACACAAAGAATTCAGGTTTCCATGACACTTTGGACACGTAATGAGAAGACATGATTCACTAGAAAAGGCAGTAACAATGTCCCTCAGTCTCGGGCTTCTTTGAACACGTGCCGGGGTAGGAGTAGGCGGGGCCTGCCATTATTGGGCAGGGGACATAATAGTGGTGGGAGGTAGACTGGCCGTACCAGGGGAAGGGATACAAGACATCTTCGTGCCTAGATCCAGGGGGTGGGGGGTGGGGACCAACGCATGTGGCAGGACACACACTTGATCTTGTCTCCTGTTCGGGACAGGAAGAAGGTGATCTGAGGGCGGAGGGGTTCTTAGCGACTCCGTTATCATGGACACATCACCACCTGACAAGGTGTAGACTTTGTGCCCCTGGTAACCTTCACAAGGGTGAAGGCCTGATTAAGATGGTCCGCCCCCAGAGACTCATGGATCCAGATGGTTTCCTGAATGCTCTGGGGGACATTCCCAGCATGGCTGGTGATACTGCCGAAGCCCTGGTCAATCTCTGGAATACGGAGGTGACCCAAGCGGTGGACATTATTGCTCCAAAGCGTCCTCTCCCACCAGGGAAGGCCCATAATACACCTTGGTTTACTCAAACCTTGGGCCTGATGAAGCGGCAGGGACGACAGCTAGAGTGACGATGGAGAAGAACTCCGTCCGCTTCTGATCGAACAAAGGCTAGAGCTGCTTTTTGAGCCTATCATGTGGCTGTGATGGCAGCGAGGAAAGTGCACTTCTCTGCCACCATTGCGTCTGCTCAGTGTCGTCCAGCGATGCTTTTCTGAGTGGTCTGGGGTCTTTGGGGCTCTGGCCCTACATTAGACTCTGAACCCTCAGTCGCTAACTGTGGCATGTTTTCGAGGCACTTTGCAGATAAAATTGCTTGCATTCGGACTGAATTGGACTCCTCATTAACTACAGTTGTGCCAGATGTCCCTGAAGCTTCCTCTGGTCATTTTCCCATGGATACTTTTCAGCTTGCGAAGCCTGAGGATGTGGACAGGATTCTGGGAGAACTGAGGGCCACTACCTGCTCGCTTGACCCTTGCCCATCCTGGGTAATCAAATCTGCCAGATGGGGAGTGGCTGAATGATTAGTATATTTAATTAATGCCTCCTTAAGGGCAGTGGCGTCACTAGGGTTGGTGTCACCCGGTGCGGTAACTCATGGTGTCACCCCCATGGACCTCCTCCCGGACCAGACCATACAGAATCCTTAGTAATGTTTTTTGTACTAATGTTACTCGTAAATCGTAATTCCCTTATATCACTGGATGGAATGGCAAGAGTAGTGACATAAACTAGCAAAATTAAAATTACACCTTTAAATTACAATATTATACGCACAGCTCAAATTCTTGCTCTTGTTACTAATGGGAGTTAATTATCTTGCATATGCCCATAGTAAATTTTCAGATACTTTCAGACCCTCAGCAATGTTCAAGGGGTCTATGTAGAAGAAAAGTTTGGGAACCCCTGGAATAAGACACCTGCTTATGTCCCTATGCTGCTCCCACCCCTCATTTAGGTGCCTGGATGCATGCGTGTGGACACACCTCCTTACAATTATGGAAAGTGATTCTTAATCATAAGTCTCCAGACACAAAGTTACATAGGTATTTATCAGTTGTTTAGTAGAAAATTCAGAGCTGCAGGGTCCCTTCATGATAGTTACAGCCACGTACACCCTTTTTTGCTCCTGGATTAAGAATGAGATCTTTGTTAATGCATTCTCTCACAACAACAAACATCTCTAGGAGCCAATCAGCATGTAAGTGGAGAGCGTTAGCTACTGAGATTGGCTCTGATTGGCTCCAATCTGCAGGAAAGGCAAGGAAGCATATTAGAAGTCTCTTCTCAGTGACTAACACACTCCCTTTTCATGCTGACTGTAGGATGCTTGGAGACATAGGGACCCTACTCTCAAAAAAGCAGAGGGACTAAGACCCCCTGGGTGACTACCCTCCTGGTGCTTATGGACATGACCGTAATATATTTTGTGATGTGCAAGTTCGATATTATTTATTTAGGATTACACTGATGGCATTCCCAAATATGTACTTTCACACAGACTTTGGTCTTCCATAACACAATGTTTGTCCAAGCCTCCACATTTGGGGGGGCACTACTTGCACACCCCTTCCATAAGCACATCAAAGTTGGATACACCCCTGAACCAAGACCCAGACAAAAGGGCACTCAAAACAAAAAGGTCATTACAGTGGCTGAGTAGATCTTGTATAGTGGTTCTACTGACTGGGCAGCCACCGTCCTTCACATTTTACAAAACACTTTTTCCTATACAAAGATTAAATTTCTGTGTATGAAAAAGTAATATATGAAGTGGTCTCAATAGTGAGAAAAGTAAACAAGTGAATGGTGATCCAAATGTTTTTCATTCTCACGTTATGAAGCTAGCTGCCAGATGACGTATCACCTTCGCTACGCATGCAGCGTAGACTGAAAAAACAGCACCCAAGCCACCATTCAATACGTGCACCTCTTCTTTCCAACATGAATCTACAGGTCTCAAAAAGTAATGTGTGACAAAGTCCTCAAACACCTTATAACATGCCTCAAACATGGTCTCTTGTTCTACCAGCAGGCCTTCACACCATCACTTTGCCAAAACATAAGGATAGGTAAATTGCTTTTAGGGAGGTTCACAATTATGATTTCCTATTGTATTAATCTAAAAATATTTAAAATACATAAAAACAGCCAGGGGAAGATATTGGAGAAATATAAAATAAATACAAATTAAAAAGGGGGGGGAGGTGAAGAGACCTTAAATGTGCTACTCACCATCTCTCAGCCTATCCTCCCCTCAGGATGAAAACAATGGACCACCCCCAGGAAGAAGGGCACACTTAAAATGTAGAGGAAAACATCATCTACAACCATCGTGTGAAATCAAATACTTATTGGGACACAGGATGAAGAAATATTTATATCAACATGACTATCAAATATGTCTATGAATTACACAATCTGTAAATATATTTATAGTGCAATCCGATGTTTGGTTACTCAGAAGCAAGTCCCAATGTATTCAATGGGGCTTACTCAAACTGGGAAGTGTGCAGAGAACTACAGCCTCAAGTGATAAGGAACTTGTTCTTTCAACTTGTTCTTTTAAGTTGAGACCTTATCCAAGACTGAGTCTGTGTTGGAATTGCTTTTTAATATGTTTTTAAGCCTTTTCTTTTTTAAAAAATAAGATGCTTTTTTAAAGCTTTTAAAAAATATTTTCAAAGATGTTTTAATATATTTTAAAGTCTGTTTTTATGATGTTTTAAAGTGCTTTTAGTGCTTTTGTTTGCTGCCCTGGGCTCCTACTGGGAGGAAGGGCTGGATATAAATCAAATAAATAAATAAACTTCATTCACCCAACCCAAAATTCAGAATCATGCCTCTTTAGGCTGTTTTCCAACTGTTTATTCTTGCTTTATGGTTATTGGATTTTAAATGGCTTTATTTCTTGTTGTGAGCTGCCTTGGTTTCCAACCCTACCTCACAGGGTCGTTGGAAAGACAACACACACACACTGCAGATGTATAAATACATACAGCCCATATAATAGTTTATTGTCAAACCAGTTGGTCATTGCAGAAAAATCAGTATTCGTTTCCTACAGAATAAAAACTGTAATACCTAAGTAAGCCCTGCCTACTTGCTTTAAAATAGGACTGGAGGGGGGGGGACAGAAAGAGAACACAAACACAATTCTTTTTTACATTCATTCCAAAGTCCCATTGATTTTCAGCACATTCATAACCTTGTCTACTCAAATGTAAATCCTATTGAATACAATGGGATTTACTCTGGAGATATGGGATTAGCAATGCCTTTACCCCCATAAAAGCAAGTATTGGGAAGGTTTTGAAAACACTGCCCAGGATCTGACTCCTACACACAAGAGGGGAAAAAACTGAAATGTATATACTTACCCAATTTATGAGATTTTCAGATAAACCGGGGGGGGGGGGAACCATCATTTTCTGGCCTTGCAATGAGGTTTACTAGACACTGCCACAGGTCAAACAAACACTTCACTGATTGGCTGCAATCTTGAACGGGCGAGGTTAAAGCTACGAAGTGCTATACAGTAGTTTAAAAAAATTTAACGGGGGCAGCTGACGTTTTTATGTATATCTTGAGAACCGGACCACCTAGAAACTTAATTTTTTTTTTAATTAAAGCTGAGAATCACCTTCCTCTGAAGGTGTCACCTGGTGCGGTCCACCCCCCCGCACCCTCCCTAGTGACGCCACTGCTTAAGGGAAGGTTCTATGCCAACATTGTTGAAGAAGGCTGTGATAAGACCTTTGCAAAAAAAGCCTTTGTTAGACCCTGCGGGTCTTAACAACTTCCGCCCAGTCTCTACTCTCCCCTTTCTGCGCAAGGTGATTGAGAGGGTAGTGGCTGCTCAGCTCCAAGTTTTCCTGGATGAATCGGACTATCTAGACCAGCCTTTCCCAACCAGTGTGCCTGCAGATGTTGTTGGACCACAACTCCCACACTGACAAAACCAAGGTACTGTTCGTGGGAGACAAGGGAAGGTTAGGGGATTTGGACCTGGTCCTCAATGGGGTACAATTGCCCCTAAAAGACCAGGTCTGTAGCCTCAGGGTCATTCTTGACTCCCAAGTGTCCATGGAAGCTCAAGTTTCGGCTGTGAGCCGGGCAGCACTGTATCAACTGCATCTGATACGGAGGCTATGCCCCTACCTTCCCAATCATCTGCTCCCATCGCTGGTACATGCCCTGGTCTCCTCTCGCCTAGACTACTGTAATGCGCTCTACGTGGGGCTAACCTTGAAAATGGTCTGGAATTTGCAACTGGTACAGAACGCGGTGGTGCGCCTGATTAAAGGCACAGACATGCTGGCACACACGCATTTCAACATCTGCTGTTACTATGCTGCTGTTGTGTTGCTTTAAACGAAATTAAGCACACACAAATACACACAGTGCAACAGGCACAATGAAGGCACTGAAAGAAGAGCCTCACTATTCAACTCTCACAGCTGAACCAGAGGACAAATGAGGACACATGAAGAACCGGCCCATTCAGCGCGCTGTTGTCTCCTTAGCTCGGTTCCAACTATCAGGCGCCTCCATCTCCAAGCTGAAGGCCCTGAAATTCATCACCAGAACCACAAATGTTCCGAGGGATGCTTCGATCCGGCCCCAACACAGCCAGCTCATCTCAGGGGAGAGGCAGACGGGACAGGGCAGAGCTGCAGCCTCCGATCTGGAGGGTCTGCTGGGAGGGACGCTTCAGGGGCGTCCTCGCCCTCACCCTCCCTCCCCTCTGCCCCAATTGCATACCTTTGTTTCGAGGCTCCCCCTGCATTTCTTGCAGAGAGGCGGGGCAGGAAAGGGAAGTCCCTCCTTTGGGCTCTGTCCTCACTGGTTAACCCTTAGAGAGCAAAGTGGCTGAAGCTGCTCGGCTGCTTCACATGGAGAGCGAGGGGAGAGGGAAGCCCCTTTCTGGCCAGTGACCCTTTTCCACATTAAAAATAAAAATGTCATGCACATTTTTAAAAAAGGTTTTGAGGGCACAGCTTAGGTGAGCCTAAACCCAGTTTCCTTTACCTGTTAGATTTCTCTTTTAATTTCTCCTTGTTTAAATGCATATTTTAAATTGTTCTTTGTGAACCACTTAGAGGCTTTCTGTCGAGTAAGCAGTATATAGATTTTGTTAAATAAATAAATACAGGATGCATTTCAACTGACTTAAATCAGTCCTTGTTCAACAAGTGCTCCATTTTGCAAGTTGGATTTCTGCATGACTACTCAGAAGGAAGAGCCTTGTGGAACTTACTCCTAAGTTAATTATACATAGGATTGCAATTGTAGAATCAAAATGTATTGTTGGGAATTGCTGGCAGTCAGGCAGCTTTTTAAAATCATTGGAATATACAGTAGGGCCCCACTCAAATAGCATGTTAGGTTCCAGACCCCCACCGGAAAGCGAAAACCACTGAAAAGTGGATCAGCTGTAGCGCGAGGGTTTGGAACCTAACCCACTGATTGTACCAGAAGAGGAGAAGATCAGCTGTAGTGAGCTGATCAGCACGTTCAGTTGCAGTGCAGGGAGCTCCAGCCCCCCTCCAGCTGATCGCCCCGCTGGTGCCGTATTAATGGAACGCTGAAAAGCGGGGCACCGAGAAGCAGGGCCCTACTGTAGTGGATTTCTCCTATCCACCCCCTTTGAAACAGAGATCCTTTATTCTGTATTTTCTTTTTTAAATAAACTTTTTGGGCTCGTCGGTGTGTTAAATTCTGGTAATCAATGTAAACAGCTTTGGCAGCCGGCCAATTTTCTCACTAGTCCTTACAGAGCAAAAGGGATTCCATTTCTCATGGAGGCTTTTGGAGGAGTAAACAAATCCCTGTCCTCTGAACGAAGGACCTGCAGCCCCTGCCAAGAGTTTGGTTTCCATTGTGAAATCCGATTAAAAATAATGCAAAGTCCCTTTTTGCTTTTCTGAACCCCAAGGACAGACAGCTAGAGTGATCTGACCCATAACAGTGCCTCGAGTCCACCCTCCTGCCCCACAGGACCATTTCAACCTTCACAACCAAAGGTCTGCTGCTGTAGAGAAACTCCGAGGAGGGAAATATTGTGAGATGTTGGATGAAGAGGAGACGGGAGGGAAAAGCAGCCAGGAGAAACTGTGCCCTGATGGGTCCGTCTGTTCGGATGATATTACACAGGAATGGGGTGGGCGAGGGGGGAGAATCTTCAGCTCCTCAAAGGGCCCACGATACAGCTAAGCATGTGGGCTCCTTATTGGAGGAAGGGCGGGATATAAATTAAATAAGAAATAAATAAATCTACCTGCTGAGGTCTCCTCCTCTTCTTTGGGTTCCTGCATCACCGGATCTTCTCCTCCTTCCCAACAGGAAATGAGGTCTGGTTCTTTTTTAAAAAAGGAAATCAGGCAAGATTAGTTACTTTTGACCACAAAGTATTTGGGCATTCCAAATCAAATCTGAACGCTCAAAACATTTTGAACGAGAGCAAAGGGGTGAAGCCTTGCCAACAGCCTGCAACTCGGGCCATGTGCCTTGAGCACTGTGGAGCCAGTTCTTTGGAGTTCTCTTCCCTTTGAAGTGAAACAAGCCCAGATGTTGGTACGCTTTCCAAGTTCACTGAAAGCTTTTTGTCCCTCCCAAGAATTCTTAATTACTGTTTTTATGATTCTTTGTCGTCGTCGTTATGTGCCTTCAAGTCGATTATGACTTATGGCGACCCTATGAATCAGCAACCTCCAAGAGCATCTGTCATGAACCACCCTGTTCAGATCTTGTAAGTTATATCATCCTTATTAGGTCTTTTATTATGTTTTATATATATATCATTTTTCCGGTGACGTTTGGCTTGTATTGGAAATTGTCAGCTGCTGTGTGGAAGAAGTTCCTCGAAAAGAAAATGGAAATGGACTGCTTTCAACTCGATCCCGACTTATGGCGACCCTATGAATACGGTTTTCAAGTTAAGTGGTATTCAGAGGTGGTTTACCATTGCCTTCCTCGAAAAGTGAGGTATAAAATTTTAAATAAACCGATAAATATGCTGTAGAATGTGTCTTGGGTTTTAAAAGGGTTCATATAAAAACCTGTGCAAAACCTGAGCTGTGTGGCTTTGCCAGATAATATCTGTGCTGAGAAGCTTCTAGCTCCATTTGATGCAGGGCTTAATGAGAAGCAAGACCCACTTTTGTTCAGAGGGGCTCATTTTTACAAGTAATGCTGAATTTGGCTTCAGGCAGGTGCAGCCTCGCAAGATCTCAGCTGCATGACTGTGAGACGGGGACCCTCTTGCAGAGCATGCATGGCCTTGCTTTTACTTTGGGCTTCAAGGAAATAAAATCCAAGCGCTGGAAAAGGATGTATGAAGAAGCCCTCTTCGACTGTCTGCCCCCTTTCTTAAAGGAAGGACCAGCCATCAAGTAGTCTGCAGGATCCACAACCAGAAAAAGGAGTCTGTGGTACAAATAGTCCCTGACAACGCAAGCAAGTAACCCAAACTACACACACCACAGAGAATGGGAAGAATCCGGTGCTGCTGCAACTATTATCTATTCAAATTGTAATAGTCTTTAACTTGGAAATTAAGTGCCAGATATACATGTTTGGGACAGAAGCTTTAGGTTTGAATGTTTGGGGCTCCTGCATTCCAAAATTTACCACTGCGCCTCTTCTTAAGATCAAAGGTCCACAGTCCTGCCCAGAATCCTGGGTGGGATGGGACCATTTCATCCTTCACAACCGAAGGTCTGCGGATGAAGGGAAACTCCGAGGAATGAGATGTTGTGAGATTTTTAGGTGGCAGAGGAATGGAAAGGGAAAAACCATGAGAAGAACTTGTAGCCTAATGGGTCAGTCTGCCCTGGATGAGATTATTCAGGAACAAGAGGGGTGGGTGGGGAATCTTCAGTTCCACAAAGGGCCCCACAACACTACCTGCTGATGTCTCCGCCTCCTCTTCTTTGAGACCCTGGACAAGTGGATCTTCTTCTCCTCTTTCCCAACAGGAAATGAGGCCTAGCTCTTTCAAGGAAACACACAAGTTACTTTCGGTACTAGCTGGGTCTCCTTCAGACTGTCAGGATCTGGAAGCCAAGCCAGATATTTTAATTTGGGGAATCTCTCAGTGGACGGAAGGGGAACTTCCACCTGACAGCCAACCTTCCTCTTTATAGCATGAGATGAGCTTGATCAAACCAAAGGCCTGTCTAGTCCACCATCTCCACAGGGCCTGAATCGATGTGTATGGGAATCCCACAATCAGTCCTAATAATACTAATAAAATTTATATCCTGTCCTTCCTTCCAAAGGGAATCCAGGGGGGCAAAAAAATGATGAAGGACCGAACTCACTTTTAAAACAAAACATCTTTTAAAAAAACAAGGACAGAAGGCTACAGCCATCATGACTTGTAGCCCTTGAGAGCCTTCTCTTCCATGCATCTATCCAGCTTCCTTTTTTGAAGCCATCCGAGATGTCCACCAGGAGAACTCACAGCCTGATGGGCGACTCTCCCCTGGATGACATTACTCAGGAACAGAAAAATGCTTCCATCCCCAGACCAAAAGAGGCTCCACAGCACAGCTAAGCACCAACCTGCTGAGGTCTCCTCCTCTTCTTTGATGACCTGGATAAACAGACTTTCTCCTTCTTCCTTACAGGAAGCGAGGTCTCGTTCTTTCAAGGAAACAGACAAGATGAGTTACTTTTAACCACTACCCGTACACTGCGCTCAACATCTAAGGCCCTCCTCCGAGTACCATCCCGTCGAGAAGCTCGGAGGGTGGTGACTAGAAATAGGGCCTTTTCGGTTGTGGCTCCCGAATTGTGGAATGGTCTCCCCGATGAGGTGTGCCTGGCGCCGACGCTGCTATCTTTTCGGCGCCAGGTGAAAACCTTTTTATATTCCCAGGCATTTTAATGTGTACTATTAATATTTATTGATGTATTTTGCTGCTGCTCTGACTATATTAGCTTACGTCTGTTTGGTTTGATTTTACTGTATTATTGTATTTATATATTTCTTGTAGTTTTATTGTTATGTACACCGCCCAGAGAGTCCCTGGGCTTAGGGCGGTATATAAATTAAACTAAATAAATAAATAAAACATAAAAAGTCAGGGATTCCATATCAAACCATTTCTACAACCTCAAAGCTAAGAAAGGCAAGAGCCCATCTCCTGCTGCTCTTCCCGTAATTCCGGAGGTGGCCCATAAACATCAGGACTGGTGGCCCTTGAGAGCCTTCTCTTCCATGCATTTATTTATTTATTTATTTAGATTTATATCCCGCCCTTCCTCCCAGTAGGAGCCCAGGGTGGCAAGCGAAAACACTAAAAACACTCTCAAACACATCATTAAAAACGGGCTTTACAATATATTAAAACAAAAACATCTTAAAAAGTAATTCCAACAGACACAGACTGGGGATGAAGCCATTTTCCTTAGCCCCTTTTAAAACCATCCCAGATGTCCACCAGGAGAACTCACCGCCTGATGGATGACTCTCCCCTGGATGATATTACTCAGGAACAGAAAAAAGCTTCAATTCCCAGACCAAAAGGGGCCCCACAGCACAGCTAAGCACCGACCTGCTGAGGTCTCCTCCTCTTTGGGAACCTGAATAAGAAGATCCTCTCCATCTTCCAAACAGGAATTCAGCTCCGATTCTTCCAAGGAAACAGACAGGACTAGTTACTTTTGACCACAAGATATTCAGCCATTCCAAGTCAAGCCATTTGTAGCTAAGAGGAGGGATTGTTTGGAACATGTTAACTCCTGCACCCCCTGAAGAGGACAGGGCCGTGTGGTCCCAGCAGGGTCAGCCTAGCACTTGGGAACATGCGCTCACTGGATATTACGCCCAACCTGAACTGCCTGTTGGGGAGGGCATGGTGGAACTCAGCCAACCCAGCTGTTTTCATTTGGACAACATCATCTCGTCACAAAGAGAGTGAAAACCAGCCCTGAGAGCTTCACCCTCCTCCTCCTCCCAAAAGGGAGCCAAGGCTGCACTTCACATTTACACTTCTGGAGGAAACCTTTCTCCATGTAGATTAAGAGTGAAGCCACCGCAAGATATTTGTGTAGCCAGAAATGCTCCCATAAGCTTTTCAGTGTCGTAGCTTGAGAATGTATATGATGCAAATATCAATGCTGGCATCGGGAAGAGACAGAACAGGGCCAGAGTATATGGTTTGGATCTCTGGAAGGGAAATGATGGTGTGTTGCTTATAAATAAATGTTCCCTTCCTAAATGCATATTCTCTGAAAAACGTCCTATTGATTTTGAGGAATCAACTCTGACGCAAGCATGTTTGGGATGGCAGCTTAATTTTAACTTCCAGTTTATGATTCAGTTATAATTTGCATATCGAAAGGGCTCCAGCAATGGGGGTGGTGGGTGGGGGAGTGAGAAATTTGTCAGAGAGAGTGTTTCTCCCCACACCCCTACTCCCCATAATCCATCTCTGGTACCAACCATGCAGATGCTGAATTAGACAAAATAGGCAAAACCACATAAAGTGAAGATCTAAGTCATGGTATGATTCTGAAAAATATATGTAGAAAGGAATGATGGAAAATATAGTCTATGGCTGAGTACAGAATAATGTCCAATTTCTAATGCACCTGCAATTTACCACACAGAGTGTGATGTGAACTGCTAGCTTTGTAGACAAGATGTGCAGACACTCCCAAAGACAACACAGCAATAAAAGGTAGAGGTGTACTAATACAGAAATATAAAATGCAAGGATAAAATGCACAACATATCTCAAATAATTTGCCAAACGTGTTTCGACTTGAAGCAAGTCTTCTTCAGTGGCATCTATATGGAGAGCTTCTCCAGAGAATCTTCCTCAACCGAAACACACAACAATATGCGGAATGCAGCAACAGTCCTGCAGAAACTGCACTAGGGCTGTCTTGGGAACTGGCAAGGACTTCGACTCCAATGCGTGGGGACAGGATCCAGGCAGGCACCAGTCCTGCTCACAGACTAAGCACAGGGGTGCCTAGGCCCCAAAGGCAAACACTGGACAGAGGGAGGGAGAGGGACAGAGGACTCTCCCAAGCTCCAAGGGAGCAGCAATTCCCACTGTGGAGTTTGGACTACAGCTCCCAGAATCCCTAGTGAGAAACTGACTTTCCACTCCATGCATCATTGGTACAAATGGCCTTCAACATCTATCAGTCAAGAAAACGTGTCTCCTTACTGAAAGAGGCTCCAATCTCATAATTCTCCTCCATGGCTTCCCTGTGCAGAGCGCTTTGGCCCGGATCCAGGAGATCCACTCCTCCTCCGTGAAATGCACAGCTGCTGCCTCCTCCTCCTCCTCCTCCTCCTCAAAGTTCACCAGACCCTGGAAGAAGAACATGCCCTCTGCTCAAGAGACGGCCTCTTCCGCACAGACCTTTGCGTCCAGCTTGAAAGGGGAAGGGCAACAGGGTGCGCTTCAATCACTCACAGCACTCAAAGCGCTCCTCCCACGTGTCAAAGTTGGATCCTGAGGGGAGGGTCCAGTAAGGATCTGGCCCACAGACCCAGAAAGGGTTCCCACAGCTGGTTTTGAGACTGGAGGGCTGTGGACGCCATAAGCAGAAAGGGCATTTACCTTGGCCCATTCCACAAATGAGTAAAAGTTTAGAATCAAATGCAGAACTTCTCAACATGGCCATTTAGGTGAAGGACATCTTCCTTGCATGCAAAAAGTCCTGGGTTCAATTCTCAGCAGCATCTCCAGGCAGGGCAAGGAAAGGCTGCCTGCTTGAAACCCAGGACAGCAGCTGCCAGTCAGTGTAGACAATACTGAGCTACGTGGACCAAGTCAATATAAGGCACCTTCCTATGTTTCCACGAAGTTCCTCAAGTAAATGACTTTCTGATCATTTAATTTATAATGAAATAAAACTGGCCTCTTCTGTAAAGTCAGCAGCTGGGGTGCAAAGCGGGAGGCTGACACCACTCTTGCCTACCTTGCAGGGCTGCAGTTTGGATGACTCAGATGAGCTTATTTGCTGGCCACACATGTTTATTCAGACCTTCAGGCCCCAGAGTGGGAAATGTAGGTTGATCTCCCCGCCCCCAACCTTCAGCAGCAGCAACGATGTTGTAAGGTCAGGAAGGCAAGGAGATGATTGTCCTAGTGTGTGTGTGTGTGTGTGTGAGAGAGAGAGAGAGGGAGAGAGAGAGACAGAGAGTATCTACAATGGGGGGGGGAGGTTTGAGAAGATCCCAAGAAGAGGCAAAGTTCGTTGGGGGGAGAGGGTAAGCACTGAGCTGGGGGTTCGACTGGATTGTCTTACAGGCCCCTCCCAACTCTATCATTCTACAAAAAGCGTGTTTCCTCCCAGGAACTACCGCAGTGCAGAAATGGGCTCACAGAAACCCACTGTGGACAGAATGGACAATAAAACAGCCCCCGTTTGGATGTGGGGAAAATATTGCTTACTTATTCGCTTGCTTACTCTTGTTTTTTATCTGCTTTCTTCTCGAAGGCGTTTGGGGGGAGGGGGACACCTGCTCCTGCTCCCCTTTTGTCCTCACACAGCAGCCCAGCGAGGTAGGCCGGCTTTCTCAGCCCCGGCACCCGGGGGTCCCCTCTGCACCAGGGCGTCTCTTCCCACCCCCACTCCTGGGGCAGAGGGCGCTTCAAAGAGGATCTTCGTGCAATGGAAGCGCTGCAGCTGTTCGGCCCCCAATGTTGCCCCTAGGTTGCATGCATGCGACTGCCCCCCATGGATTCCGGGGGAGATGTGTGGGGAGGCTCTCCCCCTCTTTCCACCCCCCCAAAGGCAAACTCCTGACCCTTCCTCACCCCCACTGCTGCACGTCTTCCTTTCTCTTGCGATTGGCCACGATCCAGCCTTCCTCCTCCTCCTCTTAGGAAATTAATCAAGCCTGTTTGCTTCGCTATTGTCTTCCTCCCTCCCTCCTATTTGCATGACCACATCCTGCCTCTCTAGGAAGCAGAGCTCAGTTCCTTTTCCCGCTGGAGGACTGAATGCCAGGCGCGCTCTGGGCAAACTTCTCGCAGGCTCTGCCCCTGGTGCAAATCCAGGGCGCAGGCGCGGAGGTTCCTGCTACGTCAGGCCTCTGGATTTCGCTCCCAGTTCCTTATTTGCCTGAAAGTTCAAAACGCTGAAAACGGAGAAAATTGACAGCTTCAGCAACTTCAGGCCAAAGTTAGGATGTCTCTGAAGGCCAAAATATATGTTGGAGTAGCCTGTATGATATATTGCTGTGATCGGGGGACTCTCCCCGTCAGGAATAACAATACATTTATGCAATCAACATCCTCCAGAGTCTGATAGTATCATAAACACGTAATGATGTCATGAATTCATATAAAATAAGTAACTGCGGGTGCCCACCCCAAAATCTGTTCTGGGCCAGGACAAATCATACACCCCAGGAAAGGGGAGGATGTCCTCTACGAGATGCCAGTGCACCCCGCCTGGCCCAGAGCTTCTGCTGGGCGCAGGGCATGGATAAAGGCATCGATGTAAAAAAGAAATAGACAAAAAGGGACAGAAAAAATAAGTAACTGTGGGTGCCCACCCCAAAATCTGCTCTGGGCCAGGACAAATCATACACCCCAGGAATTCTATGAGATGCCAGTCTTTCCCAGCTAAAATAATGAAGAGCTAATAGGGGAATATATGTAATTTGCGGTGACCAGTCCAAAATCTGCTGTGGGCTATTTATTTTGTTGATTAATTCAATTTCTATGCTGCCTTTTGGCTAAAAGGCCCTCAAGGCGGCTCACTCACATAAAAACCACACAAATCCAAAATGCACATCAAAAAAGAATACAGTACACAGAAATTTAAATAACAAAATATTAACATTGTGTTGTTGTTGTTTTAAAACAAGATTCTTTACAGGCCTGAAGATAATCTGTCCTTCGAAAGCAGCTTGAAGCTCGGCCGGGATGGGCAGCTTCACCAGGTACAGCGTCTCCTGGTCGCTCAATAAGCTGGTGTGGCGGCGGCAATGCTTTTTGAACGTGCACAGAAGCACTCTCATCGCGAGTAGTACATCCTTCATCATCCTCCACTTCAGGTTCAGAGACTTCATTTTCAGGAGTTCCTGCAATTGCCTGGTTCAGCTCTGATTTGAATCTAACCCTAACCCTAATCTTCACGGGAGGGCACTTCCTTCGGCTCCTGCTTCCTCCGTATTTCTTTTTCTCTTCCAGATTTTACTCGGTAGTGGAGCACCCAAGTTTTAGCTAAAGTATCTACCTGATCCTAAGTCACTACTTACCTCCAGGATAGTGGTCCTTGTGTCGTTCCCACCTTTTGCTCCCCCTGTCAGGTTCCCACCTGCTTGTGGCTACCGCCTTTCACTAGGCACCACCTCAGGACACCACCAGTCAGGATCGTCATTTTCATTTTTTCTCACTCCGCTCTAGCACAGGTCTCACAAGATCCCACTGCTAGGCAGCACCACCAGCCACTCCCTGTAAACAATACTGCTGGAGACTTCCCCTTGTCTCCCTATGGCTTCAGGGGCGTCACTAGGGTGGTGCCGCGGGTGCGGGCCGCACCGGGTGACACCACGGGTGCGGGCCGCACCGGGTGACACCACGGGTGCGGGCCGCACCGGGTGACACCACGAGACGGGGGTGACACCACAAGCCGCCCCCCCCACCATAGGCACCGCCGCTGGGAAGCGGCAGGCGCAGCCAAGGAGGAGAGAGAGAGAGAGATCAGGAGAGAGCGCAGCGACTGCCCTCTTCCCTCAGCACCCGCCCTGCCACCTCACAGGCTGGGTCCTTGGCACTCCCTCGAGCTAGATTTGCTCTCAAGTTGAGTGACAAATGTGAGAGCGAGCGGATCCTCCGGTGGAGGAAAAGGTCCATGGAACTCTAATGGGCCAAAGGGGTAGGGTGGTCCTTAGACTCCGGAACACTTCCTGTTCCCAAACGAGAGCAGCAATGCGGAAGGGTGCCGGTCCAAAGAAACGCAAAGAGGGGGGATGAAAGAGGTATGACGGCAATGAAACTGTAACATAAGACAATTGGAAGTTTTCCTGTACGTATAGAAATGCTGACAATACATGTAGAATGACGACAATGACCTTTGATAAGTTGGCAATATTAAGGGAATCAGCAGGAAAGTATCAAACAAATGAACAAGCTAGCAGCTTCATTTCTTATCTGCAGTACAGAGCATGACTAACCCCCACCTTTGGAATGCATGTGAAACTGCCTGGAAACAAGAAACTATATCTGTGTTACTGTAACTTTTAGATCTCACAGCCTGACAGGAGTCTACTGTGAGCTCTCGACTTGCAAGTGACAATAAACTAGGCCTTGGTTGCTATTCTGAGTCTCCGTTGTTTGATATTGGGCCTCAACCAGCGGGAACGAGCCTCAATTCTAGTGTAACAAAACCAGTTCCAGCCTCCGAATGAGGACCGGAAGGCTGCATGTCTTCCACCCCTTTTCTGAGTCTCTGGTTGGTCGTTGCACCTCCCTGTTCCGGCCTGGTCAGTTTCCTTTGCAAAGAAGGTGGGGAAAGCGGGACGGAGGAGGGGGGAATAAACTCCCAGGCTCCACCCCTTTGAAGAACCTGAGGGCTTCTCCGTGCAATCAACTCCAATCCCCATGTCATGCAAAACAGAGCCCAAACTCCATTGCTTCCATTGCCTGGCTTTCTTGCAACCTCCAGATTTTTTATGGGAGGGATCTGTCCTGGTGCAGAGTAAGCCGCCTTGCATGGGGCAGGAGGGAACAGCGGCTGCACTTTGGGATGCCCAAGAGGGTTGGACTTGATGGCCTTATAGGCCCCTTCCAACTCTACTACTCTATGATTCTATGCCAGCCAACTTGGATGGCTTTCAAAGTGGGTTGCACACGTTTCTAGAGGCTCATTGGCTGCTGACCACGATGGCTCTGTTGCTCCCTCCGCTGTCAGAGGCAGGAAATGTCTCTGAATACCAGTTGCTGGGAATGTCATTTGGGGGTGAGTGTTGCTGTTGCCCTCGAGGCCTGCTTTCACGCTTCCCAGTGGGGCCTCTGGTTGGCCACTGAGGGCACGATGCTGGGCTCTTGGCCTGACCCAGCAGCCAGGCTCCTCTGATGGTATGAGAGGGGTTGGTCTAGGGCTGGCACCAGACTTTTGGGGGGCTGTGAGCCCAGGGCCAGTAATGGCCCCCACGAACACCTGCCTCCACCAAGGCCAAGGCCCGCCCTTTCTCTGCCCCTGCTTTGACATCGAAGCTGCTCACCCCCTTCCACCCCCTGGATACACTTCAGCAGTGGACAGGTGGTGGCTCTTTTGAATGGGGGCTCACCATTTGGGGAATACCCCCACACAAAGGACAGAAGAAACATTACTAACATGCCTGCAATGGCTATTGTAACATCTCTGTGCTGTCGGCAAAAGCCATGTCAGAGGGGCTGCACACCCGAGTTTAGTCTGTTTCTCCCTCTGGCCATGTCACTGCCCCCCCTAAAGAGGCCAACTGTTTGGCCACTGGATTCCACATCCCATGCGGTGGCCACCCTGGGAGCCGATTCCCCAAATCGGCTTCCACAGGATTCTTCTTCCCCTTAAATCTCTACATTGATTCATTTGGTAATCCGGTCGACTACGCCAATTGTATTAGCCCCAGCTGTGGGCTGCTTCAAACTGTAAGGATCGGTACCATGGCATCAAGGAGGCAGATCCAAAGGTTTACTCACAAGGAGAAGTTTATGGAGTAATTTAGCGAGCACACAGGCATACCCAATAAATGGAACAGGCTGCAAGTTCCCCCCATGGGCACCTGCAGTCTGTATGCTGAACTGGGCTACAACAGGCTTGCCTACCCAGTGGAACAGACCCAAGGTCTCTCGCAGAGAGGCGTTAAGGTCTGCACCCTGAGCTCATGGCACAGGCACCTTTTAGAGGAGAAAGTTTGGCCAGGCATACACAGTGACGGAATGCATCATGAGCTATATCTAACATCAAATCAGCACATCTTGACAGGGGACATCATTAATCAGACTAGGCATCAAAGCTGCCCTGTGCCTAACAGACAATGGCTACTCTTCCCATGGCACGTGCCCTGCCGTTAATCAGCACGTGCAGCCCATCCTTGGCACATGTAGCTCATTAGAGCTAACTGGACCAGTGCCAAGGCTACTGTCCTTGGAGACGCGTCAAACCGTCCTTTTACTCCCTGCCGGCCTCCTAGATAACGCAGCTGAGTGGAGGTTGTGTATTTCTAGCCACCGTTACTTGACCCAATCTCTAATGAGCGCAGCCCCTCGCAGGTGCTTTCTGTTTGAGAAAAATAACCTATTAAGCTTTTCCTTAACATAAGACTAGCCATACATATGCATTGCATGGATTACATAAAAGCCCCATGGATTACACCAGCACCTTCAACTGGGCCCAGACTCAAACGCAAGAATTTGGGGGTCTCTGGAAGGGCTTTTCTCTTACTCCCCCACGTGGGATCTCTGCTCACCTAGAGGCTCCTCCATGCCCAGCACCTGCGAAGGGGAGACCAGCACCGCCACCCCAAGGAGGACCCCCAAGTCCAATGCGGAAGACTCCCCCAACCTCTCTCCCCCTCCTCCTCAACCCTGCAGCAGACTCCAGATAGGGACTTGCTCCTCACAGCCCCGGGAGAAACTCCTGCCCAAGCCCCCCCCTCCCATGGGGGTCCAATGGGGCTCTAATGCGAGGCAGCGCCTTCGGTGGCCAGGCAAGGGAGTCCGGCAAATGTCCCTTTCAGGCACTTGTTAAGTGAAGGGGCAAAACTGAGATTTTTCTGTGATTCTCTGCTCTTCCTAGGTTTGCAGGGGGGGGCTTCTTGTTAGGATAGGCTTGATGGCCTTTACCTGTGATGCTCTGACTGACTTCCTTCCGTCGTTGATACTGATACAGACAACCAACAACCAGCAACAGAAAAGTAGACCTGAAAACTGGGAAAAGCCAACTGTGCCGTCAGCTAGAGATCTTTCCTTTAGAACTGTGGCTCCTGCGTGCAACCTGACCGACTGTGAACTGTTGTGAGGGAATGCAAGGGAAATGAATGGCCTGCCAGTCAATCCCCACTCAGGGCTACGCCATGAAGAGGGTTTTCATGGCAAGCAGTATTCAGAGGGGGCTTCCCATCGCCTCCCTCTGAGGCTGACAGGCAGTGACTGGCCCAAGGTCACCCAGTGGGGTTCATGGCTGGGGGGGATTCGAACCCTGGTCTCCCAGGTAGGAGATTTTTCTTGGCTGGGATTCTGGAATGGGGAGGAAGGCAGACACAGCGTCACGAGGAGGACCAGTAGCCCTTGCCTCCAAAGTGGTGAGATGAGGGAGGGTGGGGGGGGAGAGACCAGATCTCAGAGTGGGTGGGGCAACTGGAAATAGCAAATGCTCTTTACTTGGATCAGGATTTGTGTTACCTGTAGGAAAAATTCATATGGTCTCTCTCTCTCTCTCTCACACACACACACACAGAGCGAGTGCTCCTTCCTCCACAGCCAGGACAAGACACAAACGGATTATAGATGCAGACCTCTCTTCAGTCATTTTCCCCACAATATCTCCATACTCTGCATCCACTCCCATTTTTTTTAAGCGGGGCGAGAGCAACTCCTGTTTTGTTCTTTTGCTTATGCTCCAGAAGGGCGATAGAGTTGGGGTCCTCCAGATGGAGAGGCTGGATTACCGTTACCTGAGATGCTCTGACTGACTTCCTTCCATCGCTAGGCTGTTACGTCTTTAGGGAAGCTTACCTGCCCCTCCTCCTTCTGCCCTTTCCTCTCTTCCCTCCTTCAATTGTCTGAGAGAGAGGAGACACCTTTGTCTCTGCTCGCTCTCTCCTGAGCCAGAGGGCATCTCCCACGTGTGTAGTGCCAAGGTTGCCAGGGATTTCATCTCATCGGCACATGATGGATCAGCATGTCACAGAACACATCAGAATGTCACTAATTATACAGCCACAAGAGTGGTTGTATACTATAGCCAACGTGGATTTTTCACATTCCCCAATTTTAAATTGAAAATAACCCCCATGCCTTTCTGATGCTCCCCATAAGCTCATTTCCAAACAAAACCTTAAAAAACCTTTAGTCCCAAATTCAGAAATGCTTGCTTAACAACCCTGTAACTTTTCATGGCGATACACAAAACAGTCAGAGAGAATCGAGAGTTCAAAGTCTAAAAAGAGATTAAAAAAAAAACACCCAGAGCCCTTTTGGACTTCTTTTCTCTGAGAGTTTTTGTAATCGTTTGAAATTCATTAAAAATCAGCCATGTTCACAGAGTACCTGTAATCCTGATACTGACCTTGCCCCACACTCTGACCTTCATCTGCTGCAGTTTAAAAATTAAAAAAATGCCTAGATGATTTTTAATTAATTTAAGAAATTTTGGCTTGTACCCAATCATAACGTCGGACATGCTCAGTAAGAATCAACTGTCAACGTTCTAAAAGCCAGACTCACAGCTGCTGACCTTGGCTAATCTGGGGGCCACACCCACACCAGATTTTGCTTTCACTTGAGACAGTCCTGGCTTCCCCCAGAGAATCCTGGGAAGTGTAGTTTGTGAAGGGGGCTGAGAGGAGACCCCTATTCTGAGAGAGCTCCAGTGGCCAGACTGGTTTAACAGTCAGCTGCTCTGATTTTAGATCTGTGAGGGGAACAGGGCGTCTCCTAGCAACTCTCAGCACCCTTCACTAACTACACTTCCCAGGATTCTTTCGGAGAAGCCATGACTGTCCAAAGTGAAATAAAGGCCTGGTGTGGATGTGGCCAGGGACAGCTTTGGTTTAAATTTGGGTGGGAGGCTACATGTGCCTGCTGTAGAATAAAAAGGTGGGGGAAACTGGAAAAAAATAATAATGATCACAATGTTTTCATTTTGGAAAGGAAAGGGGCTTCCCTTCTGCCCAGAGCCCCCCCACCCAATCTCCTCCTCCCCTCCCCCACCTCCTCCCCATGGTCAGTTTTACCTATCTTAAGCATCATTGCACAGGAGTAAATACCATTGAACTCAAAAAACATGCATATGATCAAACCTCCCCTCCCCTTTCCTTTGCCCCCTCCCTCCAATCACCTCCTTCCACTGCCCTACAAATTTGTCAAAATGCAAACACAATTTGGGTTGGTCTTTCACAGTCCAGTCCACTTCCTGTGTAGCTTGGAAGAATTTGGTAGCATGTGCCTCTGAGCATATGGTGAGTGGTGGCAACACCTGCAACCAGCCCAAATAATAGAAAGAAGGTATGTCCTGTGCTGATCTTGTTTTAGCAGGGAGGAAGCAACATTATTAAGACAGTTGATGTAGTTCAGATGGTCACTTTAAATATGTCTGATTTACTTTGCAATTTTAGTGAAGTTTTCTATAGGAAATCATTTTCTTTTGCTTCTATTTCTATGAATATGTGAAGTACAGCAACACTTTGCCAAATTTACACTAAGGAAACTCCAAACATAATTGTGGAATAATGGCACTGACTTCTGCAGAATAGTCTCCAGCGGACCTCAGAAGTGTCTCAATTTGCACAAAATAAAACAGTGGGAGGTGAAATATATCCTAGCAAAATTCTGAGTGTGCTCTATGTTTTAAATTGATCGTGAACACCTTGCCTTAAATAAAGTGGTTTAAACATAGCAGGCTGAAAACATGCATCCTCTTTTTTCCAACATCTAGAGTCATTGATGAAATAGCAACATATTGTGCTTGTGTTGGGTCCACATCAGTTGTTTCGGAGGAGTCTTAGTACGGAGGAACATGGGTGATGCCACCCCAATTTCAGTGATCACGGGTAGAGGGAAATATAGCCATGGGGATGTGGTGAATTACGGCAAAAGACAAGGGCATGGCTATCTGCACCTTGTTCCTTGCTGCCACTCCTCTCATGAATGGGTTCCGCGTTGCTCATCTGCTGTGCCCACTGGCCTGTTACACAATAAGACTACTGTCATCCATGATTTGATTGTGGATGAAGGTGCCAATTTGGTGTGCATTACTGAGACCTGGGTGGGTGAGCTGGGAGGAGTTGATCTGACCCAGGTTTGCCCACCTGGATACTCGGTGCAACACCAGCACAGGCTGCAGGGACAGGGGGGAGGAGTTGCTGTGGTCTCCAGAACTTCCATCTCTGTCACCAGGAAACCACTCTGTCTTGGAGCTGGCTGTGAGGGCCTGCACCTAGTGTTGGGCTGAGGAGACAGTAAACTAGGGTTGCTGCTGGTGTACCATCCACCCTGCTGCCCGGCAGTTTCTCTGACTGAGCTGGTGGAGGTCATCTCAGCTGTGGTGTTGGAGCAGCCCAGAACGATAGTCCTGGGTGATTTCAATGTCCATGCTGAGGCTGCCTCTAGTGTTCCAGCTCGGGACTTCATGGCCTCCATGACAACCATGGGTTGTCTCAAGTTGTTACTGGCCTGACACATAGGGCAGGACACACCCTCTACTTATTTTTTGCTCCAGATGGAGGATGGGGTGGTCTGGAGATCGGGGGTGGATGTCACCCCATTGTCATGGTCAGATCACTTCCTGGTGAAGTTTAGACTTATGGCTCCGATCCTTCCCTGTAGGGGTGGTGGATAGATTAAGATGGTCTGCCCCTGGAGTCTAATGGAAGCCACTGGATTCCTGAATGCCCTGGGGAAGTTCCCAGTAGATAGAGCAGGTGATCCTATTGAAGCCCTTGTCACACTGTGGAACAGTGAGGTGCATCGGGCCCTTGACACGGTTGCCCCCGAGCACCCACTCCAGCATTGTGGAGCCCGGTCTGCACCTTGGTACACCAGTGAGCTAGACAATGGCTAGAGCACAAGTGGTGAAAGACTTGCTGTGAGGCCGATCAGGCATGAATAAAACATAACCGTGCCTACTGTGTGGCGGTGCGGGCAGCAAAGAAGGCCCACTTCTTTGCCTCCATCGCATCGTCAAGCAGCCGTCCGGTGGAGCTTTTCTGTATTGTCAGGAGTCTGTTGATATCAACTCCAGGAAATGGAATTTTAGACCCTTCGGAGGTCCACGGTGAATTGTTTGCAAGGCAATTTGAAGGTAACGCTTCTCACCTCTGTAGCAGTGTTGATGTCCCATCTACATCTACTGTAGTCCCCAATGAGTGTCCAGTGCAACATCTGCTGCAACTTCTTGGGAACGGTTTCAGTTGATGCGACCTGATGACATAGACAAGGTGCTTGTGATGATGCGGCCAGCAACGAGTCCTCTTGACCCTTGCCCTTCTTGGCTCATTAAAGCTTGCCGAGGGGTTGGACCGAGTGGATCCAGGGTGTGGTCAACGCATTATTGCGGGAGGGAGTGGTTCTGGACACCTTGAAAGAGGCAGTGATCCGACCACTCCTGAAAAAGCCCACCCTGGACCCATTGTTTCATGACTACTACCAACCGGTTGCAAATACCCCCTTCTTAGGGAAGGTGATTGAGAGGGTTGTGGTATAGCAACTGCAAGTACTCTTGGATGAAACAGATTATCTTGACCCATCCCAGTCTGGGTTCAGGCCTGGTTATGGGACTGAATCGGCCTTGGTCGCTCTGATGGATTACCTGTACAGGGAGAAGGACAGGGGGAGTGCGACCCTGTTATTCTTACTTGATCTCTCAGCGGCTTTTGATACCATTGACCATGGTATCCTTCTGGGCCGACTTGGTGAGATGGGTATTGGTGGAATTGTTTTAGAGTGGTTCCGATCCTATCTCCAAGGTCGCTCTCAGAGAATAGCGTTGGGTGACTGTCTTTTGGCCCCCTGGCAGCTGTGCTGTGGGGTTTCGCAGGGTACCATCTTGTCCCCCATGCTGTTTGACATCTATATGAAGCCTTTGGGAGAGGTCATCAGGAGATTTGGCGTGAGGCGTTAGCAGTATGCTGATGATACCCAGCTCTATTTCTCTGTAACAACTGGATTGGGAGAGGCCGTGCAAGCCCTGGACCGCTGCCTGGACTCGGTGGTGGGCTGGATGAGGGCCAATAAACTGAATCCTAGTAAGACGGAGGCACTGTGGGTTGGTGGTTCCTGACTTTTGATAATTGGTCAGTTGCCTGCTTTGGATGGAGTCGTACTCCCTCTGAAAGAGCAGGTCCATAGTCTGGGGGTGCTCCTGGATCCATTTTTGTCACTAGAGGACCAGGTGACCTCTCTGGCTAGGAGTGCCTTTTACCAGCTTTGGCTTGTGAGACACCTGCTGCCGTTTCTGGAGCGGGATAGCCTGACCACTGTTGTCCACACACTGGTGACCTCTAGGCTAGATTACTGTAATGTGCTCTATGTGGGGCTGCCCTTGAGGTTGGTCCGGAAGCTGCAGCTGGTGCAAAATGTGGCCGTGTGATTGCTCACTGGAGCAGGGCATCGCCAACATGTCACCCCGCTGCTGAAAGAACTGCACTGGCTGCCCATTTGCTATGGGGCCAAGTTCAAGGTTCTAGTTTTGCTGTACAAAGCCCTATGCAGCTTGGGACCAGGATACCTGAAAGACCATCTTACCCCTGATATACCCAGTCGATCACTGCCCTCTGCAGGTGAAGGTCTCCTGCAGATGATGATGATGATGATGATGATGATAATAATAATAATAAACTTTATTTCTACCCCGCCCTTTTTCCAATAGGACTCAGAGCGGCTTACAACTAAAAACAACACCATTAAAACATACAGAGTATATTATTAAAAAAGAATTAAACTATGAGAAAAATTAAAACCATAAAATATAGGTTAAAAACAGTGGACAATTTAAAATAATAAAATCATATAATGTAATCACCAAACCTATGACACTTAATTCTGGTCGTTCTCTATCCCAAATGCCCGTTGAAATAAAACAGTCTTTACTGGTCACCGGAAAGACAGCAAGGAAGGAGCTGATCGCACCTCACTCGGAAGGGAGTTCCACAGCCTAGGAGCGGCCACCGAAAAGGCCCTATCTCGTGTCTGCGTCATATGTGCTTGCGAAGGTGTGGGGAACACAAGAAGGGCCTCACCTGAAGATCTCAAATCCCGGACAGGTTCATGTAGGGAGATACGATCTGTCAAATAGTCTGGACCTGAGCCGTATAGGGCTTTGTAGGTCAAAACCAGCACTTTGAATTGTGACTGGAAACAAATTGGCAGCCAGTGGAGCTGTTGTAACAGGGGAGTTGTATGGTCCCTGTAACCAGCCTCGGTTAACACTCTGGCTGCAGCTCTTTGTACCAATTTAAGTTTCCGAACAGTCTTCAAAGGCAGCCCCACGTAGAGCGCATTAAAGTATTCTAAGTGGGATGTAACCAAGGCATGCATCACCCTAGTCAGATCAGGTAGCTCCCGGAACGGGCGCAGCTGGCGCACCAGTTTTAATTGGGCAAATGCGCTCCTGGATACAGCAGTAATCTGGGCCTCCAAATTCAAAGCTGAGTCCAGGAGTACACCCAAACTGCAAACCTGAGACTTCAGGGGGAGTGTGACCCCATCCAGCACCGGTTGAATCCCTATTCCCTGATCTGCCCTCCGACTGACCAGGAGTACCTCTGTTTTGTCAGGATTTAATCTCAACTTGTTTGCCCTCATCCAGTCCATCACTGATGCCAGACACTGGTTTAGGATCTGTACGGCTTCCTTGGCTTCAGGTGGAAGAGAGAAATAGAGTTGAGTGTCATCAGCATACTGATGGCACCGAACCCCAAAACCCCGGACAACCTCTCCCAGCGGTTTCATGTAGATGTTAAATAACATGGAGGACAAAATGGAACCCTGCGGGCAGCCCATAGGTCAATGGCCAAGGGGTCGAGCAGGAGTCCCCCAGTACCACCTTCTGGGTTCGGTCCTCCAGGAAGGATTGGAGCCACGGTAACACAGTGCCCCCAAGTCCCATCTCGGCAAGGCAGCCCAGAAGGATACCATGATCAATCGTATCGAAAGCCGCTGAGAGGTCCAGAAGAACCAGTAGAGACACACTTCCCCTGTCCAGTTCTCTGCGTAGGTCATCCACCAAGGCGACCAAAGCTGTCTCTGTCCCATAGCCAGGCCTGAAACCAGATTGAAATGGATCCAGATAATCCGTATCATCCAGGAATCTCTGGAGTTGGGCGACCACCACACGCTCTATTATCTTGCTTAAAAATGGAATATTGGAGACTGGCCGGTAGTTGCCTAGTAAAGAGGGATCCAGGGGGGGCTTTTTCAGCAGTGGTCTTATAACTGCCTCCTTTAAGCATGATGGAATTCTGCCTTGTTGTAGAGAGGCATTAACTACTCCCCTGACCCAATCGACCAGTCCCCCTCTGGTACTTCTAATGAGCCAGGAAGGGCAAGGGTCCAGTACACACATGGTGGCACGCGCCGCTCCAAGGATCTTGTCCACATCCTCAGGCAAAACAAGTTGAAAAGAATCCATTTTAATTGGACAAACAGGCGCCAAAGTTACATCCTCAGAGACTGTATCCATTTTAGCATCCAAGTCACAGCGAATCTGAGCGACTTTGTCCGCAAAGTGCCGTGCAAATTCTTGACAGCGGTCTGCTGAGTGGTCAGAAGTACCCTCACGGGGGCTGGAACTTAAAAGCCCCCTAACCACTCGAAACAGTTCCGCTGGACGGCTCCCAGCAGATGCAATGGAGGCCGAGGTGGTTCGTTCTGCACAATATAGGAAACGGACGTTTAGTGTAGCGGCACCTGCCCTGTGGGATTCCCTCCGCTTAAATATTAGACAGGCGCCATCTCTGCTATCTTTTTGATGATGCCTTTTGAAGACTTTCCTCTTTCAACAAGCCTTTCAGGTTGAGACCTATCCCAGTCTGCGTCTGTGTTAGAATTGCTTAATATGTTTTTTAAATAATGCTTTTAACCCTTTTTTAAAGTTGTTTTTTTAAAAAAATGTTTTTAATGCTGTTTTGTTTTAATGTATTTTAAGGTCTGTTTTTATGATGTTTTAAAGTGTTTTTAGCACTTTGTTTGCTGCCCTGGACTTCTGCTGGGAGAAAGGGTGGGATATACATTAAAGTGTAGTTAGTGAAGGGTGCTGAGAGTTGCAAGGAGAAGCCCTTTTCCCATCACAGACCTTCAATCCGAGTGGCTGACTGTTAAACCACTCCGGCCACTGGACCTCTGTCAGTGGAATAGTAGTCTCCTCTCAGCACCCTTCACAAACTGCAGTTCCCAGGATTCTCTGGGGGAAGCCATGACTGTCTCACGTGAAATCGAAGTCTGGTGTGAGTGTGGCCCCCTGATTAGGCAAGTCAAGCAGCTGTAAGTCTGGCTTTTAGAAACTGACAATTGGTTCTTACTGAGCATGCCTGACATAATTGGGTTCAAGCCAACATTTCTTAAATTAATTAAAAAATCAGCCAGGAATTTTTTTAACTTTTAAACTGCAGAAGATGAACGTCTGAGTATGGGGCAAGGTCAGTAACAGGTACTCTGTGAATATTGTTGATTTTTAATGAATTTCAACAGATTATGAGAACTCTGACGGAAAGAAGTCCAAAAGGGCTCTGTGGTTTCTCTCTCTCTTTTTTACACTTTGAACTCTCTGTTCTTTCTGACTGTTTTGTGTATCACCATGAAAATTTAGACGGTTGTTAAGCAAGCCTTTCTGAGTTCAGGACTATAAGTCTTGTAAGGTTTTGTTTTGAAATGAGCTTATGGGAAGCATCAGAATGGCATGGGTTGGTATTCTTGTGGCTGTATAATATTGAACAGTTATAAAATAAATGAAACTTAGGAGCTCCCAAGTCAGCTGTTGACTTGAGCTACTAGCAGAAACAACAGAGAAAAGCACCACGCAGTGGACAGAAAAGAGAGGCAGGCTCTGGTGCTTGGTACGTTTATTGAGGCTCAACGCGTTTCGGAGTAATCCTTCCTCAGGAGCTACAAACATTAAAGCAAACTAAAATCAATAACATGGAGACAACATCGTGGTCTGAGACATAAAAATATTTGGCAAAACACTTTTAAAGACCACATTCCATATAACATACTTCACATATGTAGCAAAAAATTGTCATAACATTAAAACTTTCATCTCTTGCATCTGTACAGCAGCTCAAACAAAGCGAATGCTATTGGAAGCCGGCTGCAACATGAACGTCTCTCGCCCTCCCCAAATACAAGAAAGATAAGACCCTGTACTGACCACTGGAGATCTGTTTCCTTTTCTCTGCCTGCGCAGTTCAAATTCTTTATCCAGCTCCACACAACACGATGTTGTCTGCATGTTATTGATTTTAGTTTGCTTTAATGTTTGTAGCTCCTGAGGAAGGATTACTCTGAAACGCGTTGAGCCTCAATAAATTTACCAAGCACCAGAGCCTGCCTCTCTTTTCTGTCCTGTGACTTGAGCTACTAATCCAAAGGATCATGGGCCATCCAGTTCTATCTTCTGCAAAGACAAACAAATCCAAAAACCACACAGAAGTCGTATTATGTTAGATGATTAAAAAAATTGTCTGATAACAATGTGGAAAGTAAACTGAGTAGTCCAGGCTCCCCTAGCAGCCCAGAGCCTGATCAAGCATGCCCATCCCGCCTCCCCCTGCAAAAGATGCTTCCCGCAGACTCCACTCAACTCTCCACAGAGTATTCATCAATGGTGAATGAAGGGAACAATCCTAGAACATGAGAGCCCTTTCCTCAGAAGTCAACCCCATGGTAAGGGTGGTGATGCCCTTAATATCCAGTATGACACATTCAGGAAGGAAACCACCTTTGCAAACCATGCAAGGTCCTGAAGCAAATGGAGGTTTCCAGATTGGACTCATATCACACATGACAAAGCAAGAACATTTGGGCCAATCTGAGTCAATTGGGGGGGGAGAAGAGAATGCATATGAAACTGAAAATGGAAATGGACCGCCTTCAAGTCGATCCCGACTTATGGCTACCCTATGAATAGGGTGTTCATGGTAAGCGGTATTCAGAGGGGGTTTACAACTGCCTCCCTCTAGGGCTAGTCCTCCCCAGCTGGCCAGGGCCTGCTCAGCTTGCCACAGCTGCACAAGCCAGCCCCTTCCTTGTCTGTAACTGCCAGCTGGGGGGCAGCTGGGCTCCTTGGGACTTTGCCACTTGCCCACGGCTGCACAGGTGGCAGAGCACGTAACCCCTGAGCCACTCCCTGTGGGGGTGATCTTTAGCTGGAGACACCCAGGAGACATGAATGGGGATTTGAACTCACAGACTCTGGACTCCCAGCCAGGCTGTCCTCCCCACTGTGATAACTGAGGTGGGGGGTAAATGGGTGCCAGCGAGGTACATGTCAAGTATCCATATCATGCCAGAAGTGCGGCTATCCAGGGATTGTTCCATCTGGTGCTGTTCAACATCCTCTTGACATTTTGAATGAAGGGTGGCATAAAATTGTTTTAAATAAGTAACCAACCAAAGGTGGGAAGATGTTATAGGTGTGACAGAAAGTAACATTTATTAAATAGAGGATAAAAGCCTAATTTACAATAATTTATACAGACTGAAGGATTTTTATACAAACGGACTACCTTTATCATGTGATGAATGGAAAACTAAATTTAAGGAGATGGACGTGTTATGGATTTGTTGGTATCAACTTAGTACTTTTATAAGGAAACATCATATTCTAATGCAAGGTACTAGACAATTAAGAGAAGGGGAGAAACTAATGTTAAGTATGGAGGGAATGGAAAAGGGGGTGATTTCAAAATTATATAGATTTTTGGTAAATAAGGATATGGGTTCCAACTCAATTTTAAAACCAGTATGGGAATCAGACCTGAAACGCCAGATTGAAGAAGACGACTGGAATGATATGTGGACAAAATTCCCATATAGAGCTATTTCGACTTCCTATAGAGAAAGTCCTAAAAGTAATACAAAAATGGTATTTAACCCCCCTGAATTTAGCACAGATCTCTAAAAATAGCACACGAAAGTATTGTAGAGGATGCGAAGTACAAGGCTCATATTACACATGTGGTGGGAATGTCATAAACTCAAGGGTTTTGGCAGAGCTTGGAAGTAACTAGTTACAAGTAACGAATTACTTGTAATTCATTACTTTTTGAGTAACGAGTGGGCAATTCCTTTACATTTTGATTGTAATAGAACTAGGAGTAATTTTACTACTTTTGTGGAGTAATTGTAACGTTTCCAGAATTACTTTTGGACATTACTTGGGGGGGAGCAGTGGAAGTCTTCTGCTCTTCTGATTTGTGGATGAAAATCCTGTGCCTCAAACTGAGCTTCTCTGCAGTGTCGCTCTTTCCTCATGCTCTGTGGATGGGCAGGAGGTGACGAGGGAGGAGGCAGAGAGTGAGACGGGGTGGAATGGAGAAAACAATTATTTTAAAAAATGGATAATGGTGGTGAAGAATGAAGTGGAGGGGAAAAGGATCCGGAGGTCAAGAATGGATAAAGGAGGAGAAGGAGGCAGCAGCAGAATAGAGATAAATAACTGTGGAGGTGAAAGATGATGTGTGTGTGTGTGTGTGTGTGTGTGAGAGAGAGAGAGAGAGAGAGAGAGAGAGAGAGAGAGAGAGGTGTTTGCACTTGGCACACAGAGTGGCCTCCACCACCCACTCTGGCTACTGTGCTGCATTTGCAGTATTTTAATTTTTTTGCATCTCAGGGGAAAATGTTTGCTTGAGTGAGTTGGTGGCAGGGCAGGGTCTGGGAGGTGGTTAAGTGAGAGATATTATGCTGGCTGGCTGAGTGGGGGGGGTTGCACTTGGTTTGGCATGCAAAGATCTGAGTAGTGGCCTCAGCCTCCCTCCCCACCACCCTTACCAGCGGAGAGACCACCATTGCTATCTTATGAATAAAAATGATTATTCTATTACCTCTGTATGTGTTTGTTTATTTTTAATGTTGTTTTAGGCTACTTAGATGTGCATCAGCCAAGGCCAGCACCTTGTAGGTGTTTTTTTTAAGTAACTGAAATGTAATTGTAGTGATTACTTTGGAAGAAAAGTAAAGTAACCCGTTACTTTCAGAGCAATTGTAATTGTAACGGTAATTACTACTTCTTGGGGCCATGTAACTGTAACTGTAATTTATTACTTTTTAAAAGTAATCTTCCAAGCTCTGGGATTTGGGCAGGAGGTGCAGGGAGAAATACAGAAATTGACAAAACAACAGTGTTACTTCAGGCCTGAATTAGCTTTATTGAACATTTTTATGGAACAAAACACAAATCTACAATATAAAAGACTTACAGGATTTATGCTGGCGGCAGCCAGATTGACGATTGCCAAATAATGGAAAACTCTGGATGGTTTAACACTGCAAAACTGGCAAAAGAAACGACGGGAAATTGCTCTGTTAGAGAAGTTAACACAGAAAACAAGAATGGCGGAGGGAAAAAAGAAAAGTAAGGACTTTTTTGAAGCGGATTGGTGGCCCTTTATCTTGGCTGCTACATCGGACACTAGTTTGGGACCAGTGCCTTACCCTTTCGGATAGTTGTGGATATCATAAGAATGGAAGTTTCTCAGAGAAGAAAACTACAAAATAAAACCTTGAGAGTCAATAGTCATTAGGGGAAAGGGAGGGAAGGGGGGTGATAGGGGTTGGGGAAAGAGAGTTAATAGTTTTTTTGTACTATGTTCTAACTAAATATATGTTCATGCAAAATGGAAATAAAATATTTTTTTTAGAAAAAGAAACATTTATACAGATAAAGAAGTTGTATAGAAATGGGCACATTTAGCACACACACACCGCTTTCTTCCCCAGTACTGACAAACATGGCACTCTTTTGAGCCTAAACCTTTAGGGAAGAAAACAGTTTAAAGACTGAGGGAGCTTGAAAAATATTTTTATTGGTACAACTCAGAAGAAATCATGTTAAGGCGTGAAATCTGCTGCTAGATTGAAGTAGATCTCGGACAGAGGGTGGTTAGTGGTTGCCATAAAATAGCCGGATATTTACAGAGCTATTAACAAATTACCACTGTGGGGGGGGGGGAGTCTTGTCTCTGGAAATTGGGCTCAGCCTCAGGGTCTGGGGGGAGGAATGGGGAGTCCTCCCCCCACAATCATCTAGGAAGTGGGAGCTTCAGACTTGCAGCATTTTTCCAGGAATGGATATTTCTTCTTAATTTATCATTTCCTGCATAAAATATTTTGTAGTTGCCTGATTGAAAATGTCCCATTCCCGTCCATTTTAATTCACTCACGCCAAGTATTGAAATGTTGATGCGTTCCATTTCTTGCTTGACAATTTGTAACTTTCCCTGGTTCATGCTTCTCACATTCCATGTTCCTATTGTGTGTGTCATACAACTCTGGACTCTCCTCTTGCATCTGTGCGCATCACCCTCTGGGCTTCCTTTCGGCTTTGACCCAGCTGCGTCATTAGTCACAGCGCTACTCGTACTTGTCCTTTGTTCTTCCCCAGTAGCTCACAGAGTGCCATCTGTCCTGGGGGTCTCATCTTCCAGCACTGTCTCGTGTTGCAGGTAACAGGGGGTTAACCTTTTTGGGAGGGAGGGAGGGGATGCGAGCAGCCCTCTGGGCAGTGGAAAGAGCCATGTTCCTGTCAGACAAGATCCATCCTAGGTTTGTAAATTCTTGCTGTGCATATGTAACGGGCTGTCCACCTTAAATGGAGGAACAACAGAACAGATTTTTGTTAAAATTGTCTCTCTCTGTGTCTCTTTCCACAACCTGTTACCAAGCACCTACTGCTAGAATTTGCTGCCGGACCAAGTACAAGGTTCTAGTTTTGGTGTACAAAGCCCTACGCAGCTCGGGACCAGGATACCTGAAAGACCTTCTTACCCCTTATATACCCAGTCGGTCACTGCACTCTCCAGGTGAGGGCCTCCTGCAGATAGCGTCTTATTGGGAAGTCCGCTCTGCACAATACAGAGTGTAGCAGCACCTTGTTGTTATGTGCCTCCAAGTCGACGACGACTTTTGGCGACCCCATGAATCAGTGACCTCCAAGAGCATCTGTCATGAACCGCCCTGTTCAGATCTTGTAAGTTCAGGTCTGTGGCTTCCTTTATAGAATCAATCCATCTCTTGTTTGGCCTTCCTCTTTTTCTACTCCCCTCTGTTTTTCCCACCATTATTGTCTTTTCTAGTGAATCCTGTCTTCTCATGATGTGTCCAAAGTAGGATAACCTCAGTTTCATCATTTAAGCTTCTAGTGACAGTTCTGGTTTAATTTGTTCTAACGCCCAATTATTTGTCTTTTTTGCAGTCCATGGTATCCGCAAAACTCTGCTCCAACACCACATTTCAGATGAGTTGATTTTTTTCTTATCCGCTTTTTTCACTGTCCAACTTTCACATCCATGCATAGAGATTGGAAATACCATGGTCTGAATGATCCTGATTTCGGTGTTCATTGATACATCTTTGCATTTGAGGACCTTTTCTAGTTCTCTCACTGCTGCCCTCCCCAGTCCTAGCCTTCTTCTGATTTCTTGACTATTGTCTTCATTTTGGTTAATGACTGTGCCGAGGTAATGATAATCCTTGACAAGTTCAATGTCCTCATTGTCAACTTTAAAGTTACATAAATCTTCTGTTGTCATTACTTCAGTCTTTTTGACGTTCAGCTGCAGTCTTGCTTTTGTGCTTTCCTCTTTAACTTTCATCAGCATTCGTTTCAAATCATTACTGGTTTCTGCTAGTAGTATGGTATCGTCTGCATATCTTAAATTATTGATATTTCTCCCTCCAATTTTCACACCTCCTTCTTCTTGGTCCAATCCTGCTTTCAGTATGATATGTTCTGCGTATAGATTAAATAAATAGGGTGATAAAATGCACCCCTGTCTTACACCCTTTCCAATGGGGAACAAATCGGTTTCTCCATATTCTGTCCTTACAGTAGCCTCTTATGCAGAGTATAGGTTGCCCATCAGGACAATCAGATGCTGTGGCACCCCCATTTCTTTTAAAGCATTCCATAGTTTTTCATGATCTACACAGTCATAAGAACATAAGAAGAGCCTGCTGGATCAGGCCAGTGTCCCATCTAGTCCAGCATCCTGTTCTCACAGTGGCCAACCAGGTGCCTGGGGGGAGCCCACAAGCAGGACCCGAGTGCAAGAACACTCTCCCCTCCTGAGGCTTCCGGCAACTGGTTTTCAGAAGCATGCTGCCTCTGACTAGGGTGGCAGAGCACAGCCATCACAGCTAGTAGCCATTGATAGCCCTGTCCTCCATGAATTTGTCTAATCTTCTTTTAAAGCCATCCAAGCTGGTGGCCATTACTGCATCTTGTGGGAGCAAATTCCATAGTTTAACTATGCGCTGAGTAAAGAAGTACTTCCTTTTGTCTGTCCTGAATCTTCCAACATTCAGCTTCTTTGAATGTCCACGAGTTCTAGTATTATGAGAGAGGGAGAAGAACTTTTCTCTATCCACTTTCTCAATGCCATGCATAATTTTATACACTTCTATCATGTCTCCTCTGACCCGCCTTTTCTCTAAACTAAAAAGCCCCAAATGCTGCAACCTTTCCTCGTAAGGGAGTCGCTCCATCCCCTTGATCATTCTGGTTGCCCTCTTCTGAACCTTTTCCAACTCTAGAATATCCTTTTTGAGATGAGGCGACCAGAACTGTACACAGTATTCCAAATGCAGCCGCACCATAGATTTATACAACGGCATTATGATATCGGCTGTTTTATTTTCAATACCTTTCCTAATTATCGCTAGCATGGAATTTGACTTTTTCACAGCTGCCGCACACTGGGTCGACATTTTCATCATACTGTCCACTACAACCCGAGGTCTCTCTCCTGGTCGGTCACCGCCAGTTCAGACCCCATGAGCGTATATGTGAAATTCAGATTTTTTGCTCCAATATGCATAATTTTACACTTGTTTATATTGAATTGCATTTGCCATTTTTCTGCCCATTCAATCAGTTTAGAGAGGTCTTTTTGGAGCTCTTCGCAATCCCTTTTTGTTTTAACAACCCTGAACAATTTAGTGTCATCAGCAAACTTGGCCACTTCACTGCTCACTCCTAATTCTAGGTCATTAATGAACAAGTTGAAAAGTACAGGTCCCAATACCGCTCCTTGAGGGACTCCACTTTCTACAGCCCTCCATTGGGAGAACTGTCCGTTTATTCCTACTCTCTGCTTTCTGCTTCTTAACCAATTTCTTATCCACAAGAGGACCTCTCCTCTTATTCCATGACTGCTAAGCTTCCTCAGAAGCCTTTGGTGAGGTACCTTGTCAAACGCTTTTTGAAAGTCTAAGTACACTATGTCCACTGGATCACCTCTATCTATACGCTTGTTGACACTCTCAAAGAATTCTAATAGGTTACTGAGACAGGACTTTCCCTTGCAGAAGCCATGCTGGCTCTGCTTCAGCAAGGCGTGTTCTTCTATGTGCTTAGTTAATCTAGCTTTAATAATACTTTCTACCAGTTTTCCAGGGACAGAAGTTAAGCTAACTGGCCTGTAATTTCCGGGATCCCCTCTGGATCCCTTTTTGAAGATTGGTGTTACATTTGCCACTT
This sequence comes from Rhineura floridana, assembly GCF_030035675.1. Classification (NCBI taxonomy): domain Eukaryota; kingdom Metazoa; phylum Chordata; class Lepidosauria; order Squamata; family Rhineuridae; genus Rhineura; species Rhineura floridana. Next base: position 231,638,708 of record NC_084482.1, on the reverse strand, counting down.
TCCAGTCCTCAGGCACGGAGGAGGACCCAAGGGACAAGTTACATATTTTAGTTAGCAGATCAGCAATTTCACATTTGAGTTCTTTGAGAACTCTCGGGTGGATGCCATCCGGGCCCGGTGATTTGTCAGTTTTTATATTGTCCATTAAGCTTAGAACTTCCTCTCTCGTTACCACTATTTGTCTCAGTTCCTCAGAATCCCTTCCTGCAAATGTTAGTTCAGGTTCAGGGATCTGCCCTATATCTTCCACTGTGAAGACAGATGCAAAGAATTCATTTAGCTTCTCTGCAATCTCCTTATCGTTCTTTAGGACACCTTTTAGTACACCTTTGTGTACACCTCTTTAGTACACCTTTGACTCCCTTCTCATCCAAGGGTCCAATTGTCTCCCTAGATGGTCTCCTGCTTTGAACGTATTTCCTTCTCTCTTTAACTATTTGAAGAGTTTCTTCAGTCATCCATTGGGGTCTTTCTCTCTTTTTAACTAGGTATTGTCTTTTTGCATTCTTCTGATAACGTCTCTGACTTCATTCCATAGTTCTTCTGGTTCTCTGTCAACTAAGTTTAAAGCCTCAAAGCTGTTCCTGATTTGATCTTTATATGCTTCTGGGATGTTATTTAAATTGTAGTTTGGCGTTATGATTGCTTTGTTGGTCTTCTTTAGCTTTACTCTGATTTTCGACATGACCAGTTCATGATCTGTACCGCAGTCTGCTCCTGGTCTTGTTTTTGCAGAAAGTATGGAACTTCTTCACCTTCTGCTACCAATTATATAATCAATTTGATTCCTATATTGACCATTTGGTGATGTCCACATGTATAGTCGTCTTTTCGGTTGTTCAAAAAATGTGTTCGCAAGAAACAAGTCATTGGCTTCACTGAATTCAATAAGTCTTTCTCCTGCTTCGTTTCTGTCTCCTAGGCCCCATTTCCCCACAATTCCTAATTCTTCTTTGTTCCCTACTTTTGCATTCCAATCCCCCATGATTATCAGCACATCTTGTTTTGGTCCCTCCCTTTGAATATTTGAATATTTGTTCCCTCCCTTTGAATATTAGACAGGTGCCATCTCTGCTATCTTTTCAGTGCCTTTTGAAGACTTTCCTCTTCCAACAACCCTTTAAAGTTGAGACCTATCCCAGTCTGTGTCAGAATTGCTTAATATGTTTTTAAATAATATTTTAACCCTTTAAACAAGTTTTTAAAAATGTTTTTAATGCTGTTTTATTTTAATGTATTTTAAGATCTGTTTTTATGATGTTTCAAAGTGTTTTTAGTACTGTGTTTGCCGCCCTGGGCTCATGCTGGGAGGAAGGGTGGGATCCAAATTAAATAAATAAATAATGAATAATAAACTAACTCCGTACAAGGCCTCGAGCTTTGACAGTTAACCTCTGATATCAACAGAGCTCCCAGAAATACGTTTCAAAGTAGAAATCCTAATACATTCACAGGTTTTCTCCACAGCATTTTATCTCCTTTCCTTTTCATTCCATCAGGATACATCTGGGGAGTCAAGGCTGAGGGAGAACCATCTGAAGTATCACTGGAAAAAGCTGAGGAGCAGATGCAGGAGCAGAAATTGAGGAGTCAAGATGGAGCAAAGAGACAAGAGGAGAGACAGACTCACACAGGGGACAAACCTCATAAGTGCTTGGAGTGTGGAAAGAGCTTCAGGTGGAGAAGTTACAGGATTCCAGCAAGAAGCGTTGGGACGTGCAACCTTCTGTGTGGGGAGTCATTGAGGGCAAAGGCAGAGACAGCCCAGGCAAGGGTGAACATAAGAACATAAGAAGAGCCTGCTGGATCAGGCCAGTGGCCCATCTAGTCGAGCATCCTGTTCTCACAGTGGCCAACCAGGTGCCTGGGGGAAGCCTGCAAGCAGGACCCGAGTGCAAGAACACTCTCCCCTCCTGAGGCTTCCGGCAACTGGTTTTCAGAAGCATGCTGCCTCTGACTAGGGTGGCAGAGCACAGCCATCATGGCTAGTAGCCATTGATAGCCCTGTCCTCCATGAATTGGTCTAATCTTCTTTTAAAGCCGTCCAAGCTGGTGGCCATTACTGCATCTTGTGGGAGCAAATTCCATAGTTTAACTATGCACTGAGTAAAGAAGTACTTCCTTTTGTCTGTCCTGAATCTTCCAACATTCAGCTTCTTTGAATGTCCACGAGTTCTAGTATTATGAGAGAGGGAGAAGAACTTTTCTCTATCCACTTTCTCAATGCCATGCATAATTTTATACACTTCTATCATGTCTCCTCTGACCTGCCTTTTCTCTAAACTAAAAAGCCCCAAATGCTGCAACCTTTCCTCGTAAGGGAGTCGCTCCATCATTCATTCCTACATGCACCAGAAAGGGCTTAGAGCGTCTTTGGGCTGCCATTCAATGCTGGCCCTTGTCTTTAACAGGGATGCACATTTTGCCACTTGCTGCCCCAACACGGCAGACGGCATCTGCTCCTCTCTTCCTGCCACCACTGGCCTGCTAGTCCCCTCCTCCACAGTCACTGCTGCTTCCAGGGCTTGGAAGGAACGCTAAGCAGCTATCCTGTCCACCAGTCCTTTTAAGGTGAAGGGCGTGCCGCAAAGGGAATCCATCCCACTCCTAAGCAAGGAGAAGGAGCAGAGCTGGGCTTTGGTGGCTTTGGACTCTCTCTTTCTCTGGGCCGGAAGTAGAGCGTAGGCAGCTCCTACAACAGGGTGCACCAACAGGGTGCATGCGGGACACCTTGCAAATTCCAGGCAAAGAGTGAAAAGGGACCCCAGAAGGGAATGAGCTGGAAATATGGGGGGGTATTCATTACTATAAGTCCTGTCCTCTGTGATCCGAGGAGGATTTTTGGAGGGAAAAGCCTGAGGGTCCCTCCTGCCCCAAGAGCTCGAGGCCGGTGACTGTGTTTACTTCACGGATTCTGATCCCTTCAGCTCCATGCAGCCAGGCTGTCATCTGTCAGGAACGGAAACCTGCTGGGACTTCCAGTGGGCTGCTGGGTGCCTTCATCTTCTGCTTGGTGGGCTCCTGTAGCATTAGCGGCTGACTTGCACCCATGGGTGCCAACAGGATGTCCTGGTCTCAGTACAATGTATGCGGAGTGCCCCCCTCCACATCCCCCCATTAGCAAGAGCTGCAGCGTATATATTAACAGCCTAGCCTAGCTCAATAAAAAGGATCTGTGGAGAGACCTTAACGGTCTTTAAATCTGATCCAGCAGGGTTCCTCTTATGTCCTTTTGAGCTTTTTCAAATATAATTTATGTTGCAGCAGTACTTTTGAATGATCTGATTGCCAGGGGTGGGGTTTTTATGAATATGTGGGATGTGACTGCTGATATAAAAGGGCTCTGGACTGTCTGCTTTCTGCCCTTAAGAAAGACACCAAAACCTGCCTGTAACATAAACCAGAGTTTTTGGACCAGAGTTTGGTTGTTTGCATTCCATGGCACTCTCTAGGGAGATCGCCTTCACCACAAAAAAAGATGTACCCCTGCTTTGAGTAGTTGGCTGCATGAGGGCTAATAAGCTGAATGCTGGGGAGTTGAAGGCCCCCTGGGCCTACAGGATGGGACTGGCACCACTAAATGCCCAACTTCTAAAGGAGGCCAGTTGGGCCTCTAACATGGAGGATAACTAATAGTGCTCCTCCGGAGGATCTCAGCGATGAAGCTGGGAATGAAGGGCTCAGGCAGTCCATACATTATGCTGGATCCAAGCTGTTCAGGGCTTTGTATATCAACAGCGGAACCTTGAACCTGGTCCAGTGAAATCAAAGTACAGATTTCCTTAATCTTTTTCAGCAATGCTTAGTTCCTTAAAAGAATATCAGTTTGCTGGCACCACGAAGACTGTTTTCATGGCTTTATTTTATATAAAAACTATTTTACAGCAGGTGAGGGGAATCTCAGCAGCCGTCCAACACATTCTGCCTGGCCCTCAGGAATCTTCGCAGGCCATGCCCCTCACAGGACCAGCTCTAAACCCTCCTCGAGTGTTTTCGTGTCCTTGAACTATGATGACAGCTATTACTTAACTTGACTGGAAAGTACAGAAACTCTTGATTTTTGCATAGCTGGAATGGAGCCAAAGGTACAAAGAGAAGTCACGGCCATTGCTCCACCCGAGTATGCATCTGGCCATGCCCACATCTGGCATGTAGTCCCTGGAACATTTGCCCACAAGGGAATGTCATCCTTGGGCTGAACAATCTTCCCCAGGCCAGTATCAGCACAGATGAAGGATGGGGTATAAAACTTTTTAATATTAAAAGAGCAATGAAATAAACCACAGCTGAGTTACACCCACAGTTGTGAGGTGTGTGAAGAGATGGTGATGATGATGAGGCCTCCTCAGCTGTTGCCATGGGCTGTGGACTGCCTGTGATGCCACAAAAGCACATGGCTGCTGACTGGATATAAGGGTGGACCAAGTGGAAAGCCAGTGGACTGAGGGAAAAGCCTTGCCTGGTCTTCTTTCACTTGCAGGAGGCAAGCTGGCAAATGGATGGCTGCCAGATGCCATCATGGATTGATAATGAGGCAAGTTTACTTGCTGAGCGGGATCACGGCTTGAAGGTGGCTGATATGCAGAATCTGAAGCTGGCTGATGTCTAGCGATGGACCTAGCAGAAGCTGGCAGATGGTGGGTGGAATTTATTTATTTATTATACTTGTATACCGCCCCATAGCCGAAGCTCTCTGAGCGGTTTATGTGATGTTCCTATATTAATGTATATATGGTAAGTGTTGGTGGTTTAGAAGATACATGGTAAGTGGAGTGAAAGAGGAGGGGGAGTGAATGGGCAGTAGAATGCGAGATGATTGGCTGAGTGTTTAAAGTGGCTGAATGTATAAAAGGAAGAATGTCAGGTAAATCTGGGTGGACGTGGGTGGACGTTGGTGGACTTGAGAGGGTTGTTTTGGTGGGTTTTGAGAGGAGAGGGTGGAGTTTGGATTAATACTAAGACCAGTACCTCAGGAATAGATGTAGCCATATGCTTAAGTGCCTTTTAAAGAAATCTTGTTATCTCTGTTATATAATAAAATACTTATTTGGTTTACCAAAGGCCTGATCCTTGGCTGGGGTTTCACAGACCAGAAGGGAGGGTAAGGTAATGACCAAGGCTGAAGGGAAACAAATGGTGGCAGCGGTGAAGAGAATAACACCACAAGCAGTCTGAGTAAATCAAAGGGATTGGGACAGCTTTAGCACTCAGTCACAGAGGTAACCAGATAGAGAGACTCAGGCAGAGTCTCTGGGACTACTGGTTATAGGACGTGACTGGTGGTGCTGCCTAGCAGGGGGATCTGTTGAGATCTGTGCTAGAGCGGGGAGAGAAACCATATAAAAGGACAGTCTGGACTGGTGGAGTCCCTGGTGGTGCCTAGAGACAGGCAGTAACCACGAGCAGGTAGAAACCTGACAGGGAGAGCCAGGGAAGGGCGTCACAGTTTACAACTAAAAACATTAAAAAGCCGGTGGATTTCGCATTTGGAAGCTGGCGGATGCTGCAAGGCTGAGGCTGGCTGATGTTTGCGGAGGAAGCTGGTTGAAATTCACCTTCGGAAGCCAGTTGCAGAAGCCGGTGGATAGTCTTGAATAGATGAAACCGGTGGAAATTGGCAGGCGGACGCCGGTGGAGGTGCCTGGGTGAGGCTGTTGGATATCATTTATTTATTTATTTATTTATTTATTTATTTATATACCGCCCCATAGCCGAAGCTGTCTGGGTGGTTCTCTGTTGATAGTGGCCATCCCCCTCATTATCTCTGTGTGTTTTTTCCTTCCAGGGATGTCTCTGAAGCTGGTGAGGTTTGGAGAGACCACCCATGAAATCAATGAAGAGGACTGTTTAAAGAAGCGAGCTTTGATTTCTAAGTAAATGTTTTTCTAAATACATCTGTTGTTCTGTCCATTGTATCTTTTCTTCAAAAACAGATAATGGAAGATCAAATCTCTGGCACGAGGGGAGAGGAGGTGGCAGGTGGGAAGGGGGTGGCAGGACAGGCAGTGGTGGCATGCACACACATCATCATCACTCACATCAGCTCTTCACCTCCATTCTGCTTCCGTGGCCTGGCTCTCCACTTCCTCCCTCATGCCTCCGAACACAGAGCACAAGGGAAGAGCAACACTGTGCAGAAGCCCAGTGTGAGACACATGTCTTTTGTCCACCAATCACAGGAGCAGACTTCCCTTCCCCCCCCCCAAGTAACATCCAAATGTAATGTTGGAAACATTACAGTTACAGCTGAAAAGTAATGAAATTACCACTCATTCTGTTACAAGCAAAATGTAATGAAGTTACTTACTCATTATGCAAAAAAGTAGTGAATTACCATCCAGATGAAGGCGGGGGGAAGGGAGGCTGCCAAGTGAGTGGGGAAGAGGTGGGGGGGGAAGGAAGCTGCTGCTGCTGGTGGTGGTTGGGTTTCTTACAAAATGGGGGGGGAAACTCCCATCGAAGGCTAAACTCACTAGAGTAGGGCCCAGCTTCTCGGCGCCCCACTTTCCGGTGTTCTGTTAATTCTGCGCTGGTGGGGCGATTAGCTGGAGGGGCCTGGAACTCCCTGCACTCCAGCTGATCTCGCCGGAGGAGGGGAAGATCCGCTGTAGCGTGCTACAAGTGATCTTTGTTTGATATTATAAAAATACACATAGAAATAGGAACTAATTTGGTTGGTCCTATTTCTTAGCAGAGTTGTAAAAATACAAGCAGCAGAATGAGAATGTCAACCAGCCCACCTTCCCTGGGTTTAAATAACAACAGGCACAATCCTTTAGGTAAAAGAAAAGAATGTTTACTCACAACCTCTTCACATGTTCAGAAGAAGATAGGCTCTAGCTTAGAAGAAAGAGAAATAGTCTCAGTCCATCTTAGTCTTTAGTATTGATGCACTCAGCCGGGAGCATCTTGCCCTGCGGCCTCTCTCAATGGTAGGAAGGTCAGCAATAGAGAATATGCAAGAAATCCCCCAGGACAAAGGAGGAGGAAGTCAGGTAAGTAACCCCACCCATTAGGAAGTTACATCATGGTGAAACAGGTACATGGGATGTTCCCCAAATATCCCTTCAAGGGAACATGCAACATTTGCCTATTCCAACAATCTTCCCCTTCTCCAATGCGATCAGCTCAAGCGGGGAGTCTGATCGTGCCAGAAGAGGAGAAGATCGGCTACAGCTTGCTACAGCCGATCTTCCCCTCCTCCGGACCCTTGCGCACTCCAGCTGGTCGCTCCGGAGGAGGGGAATATCCGCTGTAGCAAGCTGTAGCCGATCTTCTCCTCTTCTGGTGGGATCAGTCCCACTGGAGCCGATCACGCCCGAGGAGGGGAAAATCTGATCTTCTCCTCCTCTGGTGTGGTCAGCGGGTTAGGTTCCAGACCCCCACGCTACACCTGATCTGCTTTTTGGCAGTTTTCATTTTGTGGCGGGGGTCTGGAACCTAACCTGCCATATGAGTGGGGCCCTGCTGTACGCAGGTTTTCAGAGCGGGGATGGGCGCAAATGAATTTAGCTTGCCGAGTGGCTGGTGTTTGCTTTTATGGTTCTCCATCCCACCCACATGCTTTTAAATTAAATCAGCTCCAGATAAAAGGGGCAGGGGGAAAGAAATTCCTTCTGCAGCTTGGCGCCTGCCCAGATTGCCACCTAATGAACCAAGCAGGCGCCGGGTAGCAGGTCTGTCTAATCCAGGTAAAACCCCCAACGCTGGGTCTTTTTGTAAATAAACCGAAATAACTAATTATGCCAGTTATTAAACTGGAAACAAACCTGTCAGTAAATAAATAGGAAATCAAACTGTCCATGTGTAAAATCTAAATGGGCGTTACATTATTAGACCAGAAATATGTATTAAATAAAAAAATACAGAAACTGTTCTAAAAACCTAAATGGGATGTGTGCTATTGATTATAAAGTATGCAAGGGCAGCCCTAGAAAAAACAACACCCTGACCGAGGAGTGCTTTCGGTGCCACAACCCCCGTGGTCAGGTTTGCAGGGCCACCCAGAGGGTTTATGGGGCCCAGAGCATGCATGATGTTGAGGACTCTGGTGCTGCCCCTCCAAGGACTTATGCACATGGGTACAAAGCTGGGGCCCCCAGACGAGAATTCTTGCATTCACAGGCTACACGTGAGAATTCTCACCCGCAGCTCCACCTTGCCCTGGGATCAGGCAGAATGAGAGCTGTGCTTCATTTTCTTCCTTACTTTGGGGATGAGGGAGCCCGGATCAGGTTCTGCTTCTGGGATTCAGCTAAGTAGCTAAGGAGACAAGTTCTGGGCTTCAGCCTCACAGGTCTTCTCGTTCTGCCTGCTGCTGGCCTCCTCCAATCCTCACTCGCTCAGGATTCCTCCCTCAAGCCTGGCCTCCCACCACTCCTATGCCTTTCCCTGGGGTAACCAGGAGTGCCAAAGTGCCAAGAGGATTTCCTGGGCCCAGTCCACTGGATGTGGGTCACAGCCTCTGCTGCACTCACAGACGATGACACAAATATCCATCCCCTTCATGAGCAAAGGTGCACCCTCTTTTGCAGATGGAGGGGGGGAGTGTCCAAAGCTAAATCGGGGGTCACACACAAGTAACAAGATGCCTGACAAATACAATATCAAATATCAGCGCCAATACAAGTCAGCAAAAAAGTCCCTGCACAGAGAAATCCAACAGGTAAAGGAAACAGGGTTTAGGCTAACTTAAGCTGTTCCTTCGGAGCCTTTTTTAAAACTGTGCATGGCATTCTTATGTTTAATACGGGGAAGGGCCACAGGCCAGAAAGGGGCTTCCCGCCTCCCCTCCGTCTCCGTGGGAAGCAGCCGAGCAGCTCCAGCCACTTTAAGGGTTAAGAAAGGACGCCGGAGCGGAAGGAAAGGGCGCAAAGGAGGGACGTCCCTCTCCTGCCCCGCCTCTCTGCCAGAACTGCGGGCTGGGAGCGCCGGAGGAGCCCCTCTTCGGGCGATGTTGGCCGGCAGGGTTGCGTGGGGGGCGCCTCCCAAGAAAGGTAGGCAATGGGGGCGCAGGGCGGGAGAGGGCGAGGACCCCCTGAAGCGCCCCTCCCCGCAGACCCTCCCGATCGGAGCCCGCAGCTCTGCCCGTCCCGTCTGCTGCCCCCTGAGCTGGGCTGGCTGTGTGGGGCCGGATCGGAGCATCCCGCGGTGGTTCTGCTGATGAATTTCGTGGCCTTCAGCTTGGAGATGGGGCGCCCCATAGTAGGAACAGAGCTAAGGAGACGACAGTGCGCTAAATGGGCCGCTTCTGCATGTGTCCTCGTTTGCCCTTTGGTTCAGCTGTGAGAGTTGAATAGTGAGGCTCTTCTTCCAATACTGCCATTCTGCCAGCCCTCCCCAGTTTCCTATCCTGTTAGCATTAAAGTCGCCGTTTAATTCCGGAAAGCAGAAACGTGGCCCTGCCCTCCTTGTTTTAGGGTAGCCTGGCAGACAAACTGTTTAGCGAGTGACGTTTTTCCTGAAATGGGTGCAAATTGGGAGCGACTTCCCGCCCTCTTCCCACACCAGGTGTAAGTTCCCTACTAAATCAGAGGGCGTTCTCCAGCTTCTCCACACCACACACCTTTGTGGCACATCCACTGTGTACATGGCAAGTATGTGGCTTCCTCCCAAGAGTCCTGGGACTTCTTATACAGCCCAAGAGTGGCTGTATACTATAGCCAGTGGGGATTTTTCACATTCCGCAATGTTAAATGGAAAATAGCTCCCCGTGCCATTCTGATGCTTCCCATAAGCTCATTTCAAAACAAAACCTTACAAGACTTATAGTCCTGGACTCAGAGAGGCTTGCTTAACAACCCTGTCAATTTTCATGGCGATACACAAAACAGTCAGAGAGAACAGACAGTTCAAAGTGAAAAAACAGAGAGAAAAACCTCAGAGCCCTTTTGGACTTTTTTCTGCCAGAGTTCTCATAATCTGTTGAAAGTCATTACAAATCAGCCATGTTCACAGAGTACCTGTAATCCTAATACTGACCTTGCCCCACACTCTGACCTTCATCTGCTGCAGTTTAAAAGTTGAAAAATCCCTGGCTGATTTTTAATTAATTTAATAAATTTTGGCTGGAAGCCAATGAAAGCGTTGGGCATGCTCAGTAAGAACCAACTAGTGTTCTAAAAACCTCACAGCTGCTGGGCCTGGCTAATCAGGGGGCCCCACCCACACCAGACTTGATTTCAGGAGACAGTCCTGGCTTCCCTCAGAGAATCCTGGGAAGTGTAGTTTGTGAAGGGTGCTGAGAGGAGACTCCTATTCCCCTGACAGAGCTGCAGTGGCCATATAGTTTAACAGTCAGCCGCTCTGATTGAAGGTCTGTGAGGGGATCAGGGCGTCTCCTTTCAGCTCTCAGCACCCTTCACTAACTACACTTCCCAGGATTCTTTGAGAGCAGCCATGACTGTCCAAAGTGGAATAAAGGCCTGGTGTGGATGTGGCCAGGGACAGCTTTGGTTTAAATTTGGGTGGGAGTCTATATGTGCCTGCTGTAGAATAAAAAGGTGGGGGAAACGCTGAAAAGCAATGCTAATGTTCACAATGTTTTCCTTTTGGAAAGGAAAGGGGCTTCCCCTCTACCCAGTGCCCACCCATCCAATCTCCTTCCCCTCCCCTCCCTGCCCCTCTCCCAGTCAGTGTTGGACTACGACCTGGGAGACCAGGGTTCGAATCCCCACACAGCCATGAAGCTCACTGGGTGACCTTGGGCCAGTCACAGCCTCTCAGCCTCAGAGGAAGGCAATGGTGAAACCCCCTCTGAATACTACTTACCATGAAAACCCTATTCATAGGGTCAACATAAGTGGGGATTGACTTGAAGGCAGTCCATTTCCATTTTCAAACATGATTGCACAGAAATTAAACCCATTGAACTCAAAACGTATGCAAATGATCAAACCCACCCTCCCTTCTCCTCCTTCCTATCCCCTCCCTCTTGCCCATTCCCTCCCCCTCCCTTTCCTCCTCCCCATGGTCAGTTTTACCTATCTTTAGCATGATTGCATGGAAGTAAATACCACTGAACTCTATAACCATGCAAATGATCAAACCTGCCTTCCCCTTCCATTGCCACCTCCAATATGGTCCGTCCCCCTTCCCCTCTTCCTCCCCCATGGTCAGTTATTCCTATCCTAACCATGATTGCATAGGAGTAAATCCCATTGAACTCAATACACATGCAAATGATCAGACCTGCTTTTTTCCCTCCTTCCCCTCTTCCTCCTCCCCTGCCCACTCAGAGGCACATGTTACCAAATTCTTCCAAGCTACACAGCAAGTGGATTGGACTGTGAAAGACCAACCCAAATTGTGCTTGCATTTGGACCAATTTGTAGGGCAGTCCAATATCTCAGAGAGGAGTTCAGGTCTCCTGCTCCCCTGGTGCATTCACTAGAGCTGCCCAATTTCCCTGCTTTTTAAAGTTTGGTAGAAATAGCAGTGGGCTATAGGTACATTCTTAAAACGCAAGGTTTTTTGCCTATTAGTGATTTCTGTATGAAGCCACTGGGAGTTTTCATTGAGGGATTTGGAGCAAAATGTCATCACTTTATGGAGGACCTGCAGCTCTATGTCTCCATTACATCTGGACTGGAAGTGACTGTGGCACATCTGGACCAGCGCCTGGGTGCAATGGTGCCTGGATGAGAGCCAATAACTTTTAGACCTTGGCAAGAAGGAGGCCTTTGAGTGTTGATATGAAGGAACTATTTTGCTGCTGTAAGTGTGCACCTCTTTTATTCTTTCAATAAGTTATTTCTATTTACCAGTGTGCGTTCATTCAGGAGAGGGTTGGCTTTGAACCGGTACCTTGGTCACTGACCACAACTAACCATGTGTGTGTCCTGCCACATGCATTGGTCCAGATGATATTAGAGACAGCAACTCCGGACTCTCCTTTCGCATCTGTGCACATCAGTCTCTGGGCTTCCATTCGGCTCTGACCCAGCTGCGTCATTAGTCACAGCACTACTTGTACTTGTCCTTTGTTCTTCCCCAGTAGTTCACTGAGTGCCATCTGTCCTGGGGGGTCTCATCTTCCAGCACTGTCTTGTGTTGCAGGTAACAGGGGGTTAATCTTTTTGGGAGGGAGGGAGGGGATGCGAGCTGCCCTCTGGGCAGTGGAAAGGGCCATGTTCCTGTCAGACAGGATCCATCCTAGGTTTGTAAATTCCAGCTGTTAATAAGTACTGGGCTGTCCACCTTAAATGGAGGAACAACTGAGCAGATCTTTGTTATAATTGTTTCTCTGTGACTCTTTTCACAACCTGTTACCAAGCACCTACTGCTAAACTAACTCTGTACAAGGCCTCGAGCTTTGACAGTTAACCTCTGATATCAACAGAGCTCCCAGAAATATGTTTTCAAAGTACAAATCATAATACATTCACAGGATTTCTCCACAGCATTTTATCTCCTTTCCTTTTCATTCCATCAGGATACATCTGCGGAGTCAAGGCTGAGGGAGAACCATCTGAAGTATCACTGGAAAAAGCTGAGGAGCAGATGCAGGAGCAGAGACTGAGGAGTCAAGATGGAGCAAAGAGACAAGAGGAGCGACAGAGGCACACAGGGGAAAAACCTTATCAATGCTTGGAGTGTGGAAAGAGCTTCAGTCGGAGTAGCCACCTTACTTCGCATCAAAGAACTCACACAGGGGACAAACCTTATCAATGCTTGGAGTGTGGAAAGAGCTTCAGTCGGAGTAGTGCCCTTACTTTGCATCACAGAACTCACAGAGGAGACAAACCTTATAAATGCTTGGAGTGTGGAAAAGGCTTCAGTCGGAGTAGCCACCTTACTTCGCATCAAAGAACTCACACAGGGGACAAACCTTATACATGCTTGGAGTGCGGGAAGAGCTTCAGTAAGAGTAGCCACCTTACTTTGCATCAAAGAACTCACACAGGGGACAAACCTTATACATGCTTCGAGTGCGGGAAGAGCTTCAGTCAGAGTAGCCACCTTACTTCGCATGAAAGAACTCACTCAGGAGACAAACCTTATAAATGCTTGGAGTGTGGAAAGAGCTTCAGTCGGGGTAGCACCTTTACTTCGCATCAAAGAACTCACTCAGGGTACAAAACTTATACATGCGTCGAATATGGAAAGAGCTTTAGTCAGAGTGGCCACCTTACTTTGCCTCAAAGAACTCACTCAGGAGACAAACCTCATAAATGCTTGGAATGTGGAAAGAGCTTCAGTCGGAGTAGTGCCCTTACTTTGCATCAAAGAACTCACTCAGGAGACAAACCTTATAAATGCTTGGAGTGTGGAAAGAGCTTCAGTCAGAGTAGCACCCTTACTTCGCATCAAAGAACTCACTCAGGGGACAAACCTTATAAATGCTTGGAGTGTGGAAAGAGCTTCAGTCAGAGTAGCACCCTGACTGTGCATCAAAGAACTCACACAGGAGACAAACCTTATAAATGCTTGGAGTGTGGAAAGAAGTTCATTACGAGTAGCCACCTCACTTTGCATCAAAGAACTCACACAGGGGACAAACCTTATACATGCTTTGAGTGCGGGAAGAGCTTCAGTCGGAGTAGCAACCTTTCTTCGCATCAAAGAACTCACACAGGGGACAAACCTTATCAATGCTTGGAGTGTGGAAAGAGCTTCAGTCAGGGTAGCTACCTTTCTTTGCATCACAAAACTCATACAGGCGACAAACCTTATAAATGCTTGTAGTGTTGGAAGACCTTTCATCAGAATGGCTACCTTCAGGCACATCAAAGGATCTGTACAAGGGAAGAGATTTATCAATGCTTTGAAAAGTTTGTTGTTGTTATGTGACTTCAAGTTGATTAAGACTTATGGCGACCCTATGAATCAGTGACCTCCAAGAGCATCTGTGATGAACCTCCCTGTTCAGATCTTGTAAGTTCAGGTCTGTGGCTTCCTTGATGGAGTCAATCCATCTCTGTTTGGCCTTCCTCTTTTTCTACTCCCTTCTGTTTTTCCCAGCATTATTGTTTTTTTCTAGTGAATCGAGTTCCAAGGGCCAGATAGAAAGGTCTGGAGGGCCACATTTGCCCCGCCCTCAGGGCCAGATGTTCCGCATCCCTGGGTTGAAGGCTAACATCCAGTCCTCACAGCATGACTATGTTCTCTGTTGTTTCAAGAGGCAGCTCAGGCCCTGCCCGGGGGATTGAAAGTACACTATTTCTAGAAGAGATGTACAAATAAGTATAAAGCAGGCAGGTATAACTGTCAATCAACCAAAAAAGGGACATCCCCTCATTTCCTCCCCGCCCTCAAGAAAGGTAATGAAAGGCAAGCAAGGGATGGTGCTTGAGGGAAGGGTGCAGTGTAGCAGAATATTGTCGTACCATCCTTCTGGAAAGTCTGCATCCTCTGAGCATGGAAAGATGGTCTCCCACAGAGAGAATGATGGGATGCCCATAGAGCAGCCAAGTCTAACTGATGAGGGCTCCAGGCGGGGGGGGGAGGAGAGAGAGAGAGAGAGATCACTATGGGGAGGGGGAATTAATCCCAGCCAGGGTTTGGGTCCATCACCTTGGATATGGGGCCAATTGGAAATACCAAGGCAGTTGGGGGGACACTGCACCATCCCTGCCATGATTGACTCTTCCCTGCTGCTCCCTCAGGTGAAATCCCACCCATGCAGCACAGCACGAAGCAAGCTCCTGTGTCGTTCTTTCATGAAGTTACTTCTATTTCCCAGTGTACGTTCATTCAGGAGAGGCTTGGCTCTGAACCGGCACCTTGGCCACTGACCACGACAACTGTGTGAATTGGGGATTTTGCCTAAAGGCTCCAGGGCAAGGAGTGTCTGTCTGGCTCTTGCTGTCTGTCATCCTTGGCAAGTTTTCTGGGCTCTGAGCTTCCCCTTGGCTCAGGATGGTTAACCAGTCTAAGGGGTGGTGGCACTCTACCTTATACTGCCATTACAAATTGTTTATATATTGTTTTAAATTTTAAAATTGTGTTTTAAATTGTTTTTTAAAATATGTGTTTTAAATTGTATATTTGTTTTAATGTTTTTGATTGCTGTAAACCGCCCAGAGAGCTTCGGCTATGGGGTGGTATACAAGTGCAATCAATCAATCAATCAATCAATAATTGCAAAAGGGCAGTCCTTTCTTGGGGCTATGTAATGCCAAGGTTGCCAGGGATTTCATCTCATCTCCTGCACTCAATGGATCAGCATGTCATGGAACACATAAGTACTAAGAACATAAGAAGAGCCTGCTGGATCAGGCCAGTGGCCCATCTGGTCCTGCATCCTGTTCTCACAGTGGCCAACCAGGTGCCTGGGGGAAGCCCGCAAGCAGGACCCGAGGGCAAGAACACTCTCCCCTCCTGAGGCTTCCAGAAACTGGTTTTCAAAAGCATGCTGCCTCTGACTAGGGTGGCACAGCACAGCCATCATAGCTAGTAGCCATTGAGAGCCCTGTCCTCCATGAATTTGTCTAATCTTCTTTTAAAGCCATCCAAGCTGGTGGCCATTACTGCGTCTTGTGGGAGCAAATTCCATCTTCCAACATTCAGCTTCTTTGAATGTCCACGAGTTCTAGTATTATGAGAGAGGGAGAAGAACTTTTCTCTATCCACTTTCTCAATGCCATGCATAATTTTATACACTTCTATCATGTCTCCTCTGACCCGCCTTTTCTCTAAACTAAAAAGCCCCAAATGCTGCAACCTTTCCTCGTAAGGGAGTCGCTCCATCCCCTTGATCATTCTGGTTGCCCTCTTCTGAACCTTTTCCAACTATAATATCCTTTTTGAGATGAGGCGACCAGAACTGTACACAGTATTCCAAATGCGGCCACACCATAGATTTATACAACGGCATTATGATATCGGCTGTTTCATTTTCAATAACTTTCCTAATTATCGCTAGCATGGAATTTGCCTTTTTCACAGCTGCCGCACACTGGGTCGACATTTTCATCGTGCTGTCCACTACAACCCCGAGGTCTCTCTCCTGGTCGGTCACCGCCAGTTCAGACCCCATGAGCGTATATGTGAAATTCAGATTTTTTGCTCCAATATGCATAATTTTACACTTGTTTATATTGAATTGCATTTGCCATTTTTCCACCCATTCACTCAGTTTGGAGAGGTCTTTTTAGAGCTCTTCGCAATCCCTTTTTGTTTTAACAACCCTGAACAATTTAGTGTCGTCAGCAAACTTGGCCACTTCACTGCCTGCTCTTAATTCTAGGTCATTAATGAACAAGTTGAAAAGTACAGGTCCCAATACTGATCCTTGAGGGACTCCACTTTCTACAGCCCTCCATTGGGAGAACTGTCCGTTGATTCCTACTCTCTGCTTTCTGCTTCTTAACCAATTCCTTATCCACAAGAGGACCTCTCCTCTTATTCCATGACTCCTAAGCTTCCTCAGAAGTCTTTGGTGAGGTACCTCGTCAAAAGCTTTTTGAAAGTCTAAGTACACTATGTCCACGGGATCACCTCTATCTATATGCTTGTTGACACTCTCAAAGAATTCTAATAGGTTACTGAGACAGGACTTTCCCTTGCAGAAGCCATGCTGGCTCTGCTTCAGCAAGGCTTGTTCTTCTATGTGCTTAGTTAATCTAGCTTTAATCATACTTTCTACCAGTTTTCCAGGGACAGAAGTTAAGCTAACTGGCCTGTAATTTCCGGGATCCCCTCTGGATCCCTTTTTGAAGATTGGCGTTACATTTGCCACTTTCCAGTCCTCAGGCACGGAGGAGGTCCTGAGGGACAAGTTACATATTTTAGTTAGCAGATCAGCAATTTGACATTTGAGTTCTTTGAGAACTCTCGGGTGGATGCCATCCGGGCCTGGTGATTTGTCAGTTTTTATATTGTCCATTAAGCCTAGAACCTCCTCTCTCATTACCACTATTTGTCTCAGTTCCTCAGAATCCCTTCCTGCAAATGTTAGTTCAGGTTCAGGGATCTGCCCTATATCTTCCACTGTGAAGACAGATGCAAAGAATTCATTTAGCTTCTCTGCAATCTCCTTATCGTTCTTTAGTACACCTTTGACTCCCTTATCATCCAAGGGTCCAATCGCCTCCCTAGATGGTCTCCTGCTTTGAATGTATTTATAGAATTTTTTGTTGTTGGTTTTTATGTTCTTAGCAATGTGCTCCTCAAATTCTTATTTAGCATCCCTTATTGTCTTCTTGCATTTCTTTTGCCAGAGTTTGTGTTCTTTTTTATTTTCTTCATTCAGACAAGACTTCCATTTTCTGAAGGAAGACTTTTTGCCTCTAAGAGCTTCCTTGACTTTGCTCGTTAACCATGCTGGCATCTTCTTGGCCCTGGCGGTACCTTTTCTGATCTGCGGTATGCACTCCAGTTGAGCTTCTAATATAGTGTTTTTAAACAACTTCCAAGCATTTTCGAGTGATGTGACCCTCTGGACTTTGTTTTTCAGCTTTCTTTTTACCAATCCCCTCATGTTTGTGAAGTTTCCTCTTTTGAAGTCAAAAGTGACCGTGTTGGATTTTCTTGGAAATTGGCCAGTTACATGTATGTTTAATTTAATAGCACTGTGGTCACTGCTCCCAATCGGTTGAACAACACTTACATCGCGCACCAGGTCCCGGTCCCCACTGAGGATTAAGTCCAGGGTTGCCGTCCCTCTGGTCGGTTCCATGACCAACTGGTCTAGGGCATAGTCATTTAGAATATCTAGAAATTTTGCTTCTTTGTCATGACTGGAACGCATATGCGGCCAGTCTGTGTCTGGGTAGTTGAAGTCACCCATTACTACCACCTTTCCTAGTTTGGATGCTTCCTCAATTTCATATCTCATCTCCAGGTCTCCCTGAGCATTTTGATCAGGGGGACGATAGATCGTTCCCAATATTAAATCCCTCCTGGGGCATGGTATCATCACCCACAACGATTCTGTGGAGGAGTCTGCCTCTTTTGGGGTTTTGAGCTTGCTGGATTCAATGCCTTCTTTCACGTATAGAGCGACTCCGCCACCAATACGTCCTTCCCTGTCCTTCCGATATAGTTTATATCCAGGGATAACCGTATCCCACTGGTTTTCTCCATTCCACCAGGTCTCCGTTATGCTCACTATATCAATGCTCTCCTCTAAGACCAAGCACTCCAGTTCTCCCATCTTGGTTCGGAGGCTCCTAGCATTAGCGTACAGGCACTTGTAAGCAGTGTCTCTCTTTAAGTGTCTTTGGCACTTGTGGTTTGGCCTGTGGTAATTTTGCCCTTCTGAATTTATATCCTGTGCCCCTGCTCTCACAATGCCTACTTCTAGGCCTACCCCTTCTAAAATTTCATTATTTCTTTGGTTTTTATCCCAGGGGGGAGGTTTATTCCGAACCGGACCTTCCTCACCTCCTCTCGGGTTTCCCCCCTGTCAGTTTAAAAGCTGCTCTGCCACCTTTTTAATTTTAAGTGCCAGCAGTCTGGTTCCATTCTGGTTCAAGTGGAGCCCGTCTCTTTTGTACAGGCCCGGTTTGTGCCAAAATGTTCCCCAGTGCCTAACAAATCCAAACCCTTCCACCCGACACCATCCTCTCATCCACACATTGAGACTGCAAAGCTGGGCCTGTCTGGCTGGTCCTGCGCGTGGAACTGGTAGCATTTCAGAGAAAGCCACCTTGGAGGTCCTGGCTTTCAGCATCCTACCTAGCAACCTAAATTTTGCTTCCATGACCTCACGGCTGCATTTCCCCATGTCGTTGGTGCCAACGTGCACTGCAACCACTAACTCCTCCCCAGCACTGTCTACCAAACTATCTAAACGACGGGCGATATCTGCAACCTTCGCACCAGGCAGGCAAAACACCTTGCGGTCTACACGCCCATCACACACCCCACTGTCTGTGTTCCTAATGATTGAATCACCCACTACAAGGATCCCTCCACCCCCTGGAGATATATCCTCGGCACGAGAGGATAGCTGCTCATCCCCCAAGGAATGGGTCCCTTCTAAGGGATCGTTTCCCTCTTCCTCGGCTGGATGCTGTCCTTCCCCGAGACCATCGTTCTCCATGATAGCAGGAGAGCTATCATCGTTGGAGTGGGACACAGCTATAACGTCCCTGAAGGCCTCCTCCACACACCTCTCTGCCTCTCTCAGCTTTTCCAGGTCCGCCACCTTGGCCTCAAGGAAATGAAGTCGTTCCCGGAGAGCCAGGAGCTCATTGCACCGAGAGCACACCCACGACTTCTGTCCAACAGGCAGATAGTTGTACATGCTGCAGGCGGTGCAAAACACTGGAAAGCCCCCACACCACTGCTGGCTTCTTATGTGCATAGTTTTGTTTAAGGTTTATTACGTCAATAGGTTGGAGACTGTGGTTTAGTTGAGGTCAGGGAACAGACGGGCAGAGTGGGGGGCCCTGGCCTCCTCGCCCTGCTGCCGAACTCGCTCTGCTGCTTAACTCGCCTTGACGCTTCGTCAGCTGGGGCTCCCTCTAGCTCGTGGAGCAGGCTCCCTCGCTAGGGTGCTCTGACTTTATATGTGTGGCTGGTCCCTCCCAGCTACTGCTGCCAGCCAATGATGTGTTACTTGAGGCTGATGGCTCACCTATCAGCTGGGGCTTAACTCCTTAGGATTATTTCAGGCTTCCTTCCTTAGAGAGGGGTGGGGCTGTTTAAGGGCTTTTGTTGGTTGTTCTCCCACCTAGAACAGCCTGACCTTTTTTTAACCTAGGGAAACAGGGCTTTCGGTTGTGTTTAAGGACAGCTAAAGCTGCACTTTTTAGCAAGGACTGAGCTGACTCTCTCCCTGTATGTATCGGTGGAGTTTCCTTTTCCCCCTTCTCTCTGACTGGAATTTAGCCTTGTTTACAGTGTCCCCGAAGCTTTCCTGCTAGGGTGGTGTTGAAAACTAGCTTTCTATAGGCTTCCTTCTCCTAGGATCTGTCTCCTAAGATATAGGTTCTTTCAGGATTTGGCTCCTAGCTCAGGGTGACCTTGGGCTGCCCTTATTACTTATTGCTCTGAGCTGTTTTAATTCAATTAAAGAATGAAATAAATGGGAGCTATTTACCCTCTTCTCACTCTACTGCTTAACTCACCTTGACACTTCGTCAACTGGGGCTCCCTCTAGCTCATGGAACATCCCTAATAAATATTATATTTTGATGGAATTGATTTTTTTAGTGGCTGCAGCTCCTTCACCCTTAGCGTGTATCGCCCAGGATTCAAATCTTTCTCAGAGTTGGAATGACTCACCTGATGTTTCACAGGTATGCTTTGCTAGAGGTCACATGACAATAGCTTATGAGCCAAACGGTTTTTTCAGAGCACCCTTTTATCTTCCAGAAGAGGAATCATTTGCCAAAAGTCTAGGATGACTTTAGAAAGAAGAGATAGAACTGGGAATGCAGAAAGGAAATCAGCCAGGAAACCTGATGTCTTGCAAAGATGATGATAATTACTTCACCACACCTGACTTAAGTTGACTGTGTTTGTTCTGAATTAGAGTAGAGGTAACAGGTTGAATTCCTCATTTAACCCATTAGGAATCATAGTACCTAATTCCAGAATCGAATATAGTTCTCTACGTAATAAATTGTCTATGTTTTTTCCAAAAACCTTTTCCAAAACCCAAAACTTGTATTCTGTTATAGAATGAGGACACTGATTATGATGTTCTACAAGAGGCGCCCTTCTGTTATTCCTTAAATTACTCAAATGTTCCCCTGTCCTTATTTTCACCATTCTTGAGGTTTGTCCTATGTACAGTTTTTTACATCCACATTGTATAATGTAGATGACCCTATCTGTATTACAAGTGGAAAAGTGCCTCAAATGATATTTCTTCTGACGGGCAGGATTGACAAAAACTGTCATTCTGCTGGTGTTTTTACAAAAAATGCAGTGGCCACAGGGATGATGACCCAGGGGAGAAGTTGTACCTGGGAGTAAGCTCTGTCTATGTTGAGTGACGTCTTTTAAATCACTATGTAGTAGAATGTCCTTAAGATTCTTTGTTCTTTTATAAGAGATCCTTGGAGGTTCCTGACAGCCTTTAAGATGTTCCACTATATGCCAGTGTTTTCTTATACTATTCTCTAACTTATTAGTGATATGATCAAGTGATATGATAAGGAATAACAGAAGAGGGGCGCCTCTTGTAGAACATCATAATCAGTGTCCTCATTCTATAACAGAATACAAGTTTTGGGTTTTGGAAAAAACATAGACAATTTATTACGTAGAGAACTATATTGGATTCTGCAATTAGGTACTATGATTCCTAATGGGTTAAATGAGGAATTCAACCTGTTACCTCTACTCTAATTCAGAACAAACACAGTCAACTTAAGTCAGGTGTGGTGAAGTAATTATCAAGCAGGTTCAACTCATTGCATGTTGCAGAGTTCTATATTTCTTTGAATTTGGTTTCAGTTTGCTTCACATGACAACAGCGATAAGGAAGATACCAGAAAAAGTTTGTCTTAATATTTTACTGAAGAATTTAATTTTGTAAGTATATTTTGAAAATATTGAAGCAATATTGACTGCAGTATTATTTTTGTAATTTTTTTAGAATTAGAGATGTATTGAAGTTGTTAAGAGTTTTGCAACTATATTCTGAGATTAATGAAAGCTACATTTCTGTAACTGTGTTCTTCCAGAAATGCAAAAATGTGTATGTTTGAGTTGTTAGTATGTATTTAAGTTGTTAGAGTATTGTAACTATATTCTAAGATTAATGAAAGCAACATTTGGCTGCAATATTTCTGTAACTGTGTTCTTCCAGAAATGCAAAAATGTGTATGTTTAAGTTGTTAGTATGTATTTAAGTTGTTAGAGTATTGTAACTATATTCTAAGATTAATGAAAGCAACATTTGGCTGCAATATTTCTGTAACTGTGTTCTTCCAGAAATGAATATGTGTGTTTAAGTTATTAGTAAGTTTTTTAAAAAGTATTCAACATTTTGTATTTTAGCCCCTGATGAAGGCTTGACTGCACAAGCTGAAACGCGTTGGGCTTTAGCATATTTTACACGGAATTTTTTACATACAAGAAATCAATGGTGCCTCTGTGCACAGAATAAAGCTACATCTTTTCAGCATTCTGGTCTTTGACCTCCTATTTGTGCCACAACCACCACGGTCAGGTTTGCAGGGCCACCCAGAGGGTTTATGGGGCCCAGAGCACGCATGATGTTGAGGACTCTGGTGCTGCCCCTCCAAGGACTTATGCACATGGGTACAAAGCTGGGGCCCCCAGACGAGAATTCTTGCATTCACAGGCTACACGTGAGAATTCTCACCCGCAGCTCCACCTTGCCCTGGGATCAGGCAGAATGAGAGCTGTGCTTCATTTTCTTCCTTACTTTGGGGATGAGGGAGCCCGGATCAGGTTCTGCTTCTGGGATTCAGCTAAGTAGCTAAGTAGACAAGTTCTGGGCTTCAGCCTCACAGGTCTTCTCGTTCTGCCTGCTGCTGGCCTCCTCCAATCCTCACTCGCTCAGGATTCCTCCCTCAAGCCTGGCCTCCCACCACTCCTATGCCTTTCCCTGGGGTAACCAGGAGTGCCAAAGTGCCAAGAGGATTTCCTGGGCCCAGTCCACTGGATGTGGGTCACAGCCTCTGCTGCACTCACAGACGATGACACAAATATCCATCCCCTTCATGAGCAAAGGTGCACCCTCTTTTGCAGATGGAGGGGGGGAGTGTCCAAAGCTAAATCGGGGGTCACACACAAGTAACAAGATGCCTGACAAATACAATATCAAATATCAGCGCCAATACAAGTCAGCAGAAAAGTCCCTGCACAGAGAAATCCAACAGGTAAAGGAAACAGGGTTTAGGCTAACTTAAGCTGTTCCTTCGGAGCCTTTTTTAAAACTGTGCATGGCATTCTTATGTTTAATACGGGGAAGGGCCACAGGCCAGAAAGGGGCTTCCCGCCTCCCCTCCGTCTCCGTGGGAAGCAGCCGAGCAGCTCCAGCCACTTTAAGGGTTAAGAAAGGACGCCGGAGCGGAAGGAAAGGGCGCAAAGGAGGGACGTCCCTCTCCTGCCCCGCCTCTCTGCCAGAACTGCGGGCTGGGAGCGCCGGAGGAGCCCCTCTTCGGGCGATGTTGGCCGGCAGGGTTGCGTGGGGGGCGCCTCCCAAGAAAGGTAGGCAATGGGGGCGCAGGGCGGGAGAGGGCGAGGACCCCCTGAAGCGCCCCTCCCCGCAGAGCCTCCCGATCGGAGCCCGCAGCTCTGCCCGTCCCGTCTGCTGCCCCCTGAGCTGGGCTGGCTGTGTGGGGCCGGATCGGAGCATCCCGCGGTGGTTCTGCTGATGAATTTCGTGGCCTTCAGCTTGGAGATGGGGCGCCCCATAGTAGGAACAGAGCTAAGGAGACGACAGTGCGCTAAATGGGCCGCTTCTGCATGTGTCCTCGTTTGCCCTTTGGTTCAGCTGTGAGAGTTGAATAGTGAGGCTCTTCTTCCAATACTGCCCTTCTGCCAGCGCTCCCCAGTTTCCTATCCTGTTAGCATTAAAGTCGCCGTTTAATTCCGGAAAGCAGAAACGTGGCCCTGCCCTCCTTGTTTTAGGGTAGCCCGGCAGACAAACTGTTTAGCGAGTGACGTTTTTCCTGAAACTGGTGCAAATTGGGAGCGACTTCCCTCCCTCTTCCCACACCAGGTGTAAGTTCCCTACTAAATCAGAGGGCGTTCTCCAGCTTCTCCACACCACACACCTTTGTGGCACATCCACTGTGTACATGGCAAGTATGTGGCTTCCTCCCAAGAGTCCTGGGACTTCTTATACAGCCACAACAGTGGCTGTATACTATAGCCAGTGGGGATTTTTCACATTCCGCAATGTTAAATGGAAAATAGCTCCCCGTGCCATTCTGATGCTTCCCATAAGCTCATTTCAAAACAAAACCTTACAAGACTTATAGTCCTGGACTCAGAGAGGCTTGCTTAACAACCCTGTCAATTTTCATGGCGATACACAAAACAGTCAGAGAGAACAGACAGTTCAAAGTGAAAAAACAGAGAGAAAAACCTCAGAGCCCTTTTGGACTTTTTTCTGCCAGAGTTCTCATAATCTGTTGAAAGTCATTACAAATCAGCCATGTTCACAGAGTACCTGTAATCCTAATACTGACCTTGCCCCACACTCTGACCTTCATCTGCTGCAGTTTAAAAGTTGAAAAATCCCTGGCTGATTTTTAATTAATTTAATAAATTTTGGCTGGAAGCCAATGAAAGCGTTGGGCATGCTCAGTAAGAACCAACTAGTGTTCTAAAAACCTCACAGCTGCTGGGCCTGGCTAATCAGGGGGCCCCACCCACACCAGACTTGATTTCAGGAGACAGTCCTGGCTTCCCTCAGAGAATCCTGGGAAGTGTAGTTTGTGAAGGGTGCTGAGAGGAGACTCCTATTCCCCTGACAGAGCTGCAGTGGCCATATAGTTTAACAGTCAGCCGCTCTGATTGAAGGTCTGTGAGGGGATCAGGGCGTCTCCTTTCAGCTCTCAGCACCCTTCACTAACTACACTTCCCAGGATTCTTTGAGAGCAGCCATGACTGTCCAAAGTGGAATAAAGGCCTGGTGTGGATGTGGCCAGGGACAGCTTTGGTTTAAATTTGGGTGGGAGGCTACATGTGCCTGCTGTAGAATAAAAAGGTGGGGGAAACGCTGAAAAGCAATGATACTGTTCATAATGTTTTCCTTTTGGAAAGGAAAGGGGCTTCCCCTCTACCCAGTGCCCACCCATCCAATCTCCTTCCCCTCTCCTCCCTGCCCCTCTCCCAGTCAGTGTTGGACTACGACCTGGGAGACCAGGGTTCGAATCCCCACACAGCCATGAAGCTCACTGGGCGACCTTGGGCCTGTCACAGCCTCTCAGCCTCAGAGGAAGGCAATGGTGAAACCCCCTCTGAATACTACTTACCATGAAAACCCTATTCATAGGGTCAACATAAGTGGGGATTGACTTGAAGGCAGTCCATTTCCATTTTCAAACATGATTGCACAGAAATTAAACCCATTGAACTCAAAACGTATGCAAATGATCAAACCCACCCTCCCTTCTCATCCTTCCTATCCCCTCCCTCTTGCCCCTTCCCTCCCCCTCCCCCTCCCTTTCCTCCTCCCCATGGTCAGTTTTACCTATCTTTAGCATGATTGCATGGAAGTAAATACCACTGAACTCTATAAGCATGCAAATGATCAAACCTGCCTTCCCCTTCCATTGCCACCTCCAATATGGTCCGTCCCCCTTCCCCTCTTCCTCCCCCATGGTCAGTTATTCGTATCCTAACCATGATTGCATAGGAGTAAATCCCATTGAACTCAATACACATGCAAATGATCAGACCTGCTTTTTTCCCTCCTTCCCCTCTTCCTCCTCCCCTGCCCACTCAGAGGCACATGTTACCAAATTCTTCCAAGCTACACAGCAAGTGGATTGGACTGTGAAAGACCAACCCAAATTGTGCTTGCATTTTGACCAATTTGTAGGGCAGTCCAATATCTCAGAGAGGAGTTCAGGTCTCCTGCTCCCCTGGTACATTCACTAGAGCTGCCCAATTTCCCTGCTTTTTAAAGTTTGGTAGAAATAGCAGTGGGCTATAGGTACATTCTTAAAACGCAAGGTTTTTTGCCTATTAGTGATTTCTGTATGAAGCCACTGGGAGTTTTCATTGAGGGATTTGGAGCAAAATGTCATCGCTTTATGGAGGACCTGGAGCTCTATGTCTCCATTACATCTGGATTGGAAGTGACTGTGGCACATCTGGACCAGCGCCTGGGTGCAATGGTGCCTGGATGAGAGCCAATAACTTTTAGACCTTGGCAAGAAGGAGGCCTTTGAGTGAGTGGTCCCTGTGTCTGGGAGATCGCTCAGCTACCTGCTCTGGACTGTGTTTCACTCCCTCTGAAAGCACAGATCCATAGCCCTGGACCCATCATGGCTGGGAGTCCCTTTTACCAGTTCCAGTTGGTGAGACCGCTACGGCTATTCCTGGACCAAGATAGCTTGGCCACTGTGGAGCTAGCACTGGTAATGTCAAGACATTATTGAGAAGGGGCAGCTGGAAGACGGTGATGCTGCTGGAAGGTTAGAGCAATTCATTTTATGGAGTTAAGTATTTGTTCCGGCGCATCTCTTTGTGGGACCCTGTGGCCGTGAAAGGAGGATTGCTCTGCCTTCGGCTGTCCTGTCCTGGGGGGGGGGGTTTCTGGGGGCTTTTTATTTGGGCAACATTTGGGGATTACTTGCAAGCCGCCTTGGAAGGATTTATATCCTGAATGGTGAGATCTAAATTAATTGTAGCTAATGAGCAAAGAAACAAATAACTCTCCTTCCCACCCACCAAAAAACCCCTGTGGGAGGACACTGCCCCCCTTCTAGCCCCAGCAGAACCCCCTTTGCTGCTGCCCCACTGATGTTGGGGGGTCTCTGGAAGGACCTCCCTCTTCCTACCCCCTAACATGGGATCTCTGCTCGCCTGGAGGCTCCTCCACGTCCAGCACATCCAGAGGGCAGACTAGCACCGCCCCCCAAGGAGGACCCCCAAGTCCATTGCGCAGGAGCCCCCATACTTTCTGCTTCTCCTCCTCCACCCCCAGCTGTCTCCGGAGTGGGACTTACTCCTCTCAGCCCCAGAAGAAACTCCTGCCCAAGCCCCTCCCCTCCCATGGGGCTCCAATGGGGCTCCGAACGGAACTTGTTAAGTGAAGGGGCAAAATTGAGATTTTTCTGTCATTCTTCGCTCTTCCTAGATTTGCGGGAGGGGGGAGGGGAGCTTCTTGTTAGGATAGGCTTCATTCCCTTTACCTGTGATGCTCTGACTGACTTCCTTCCGTCATTGATACCAATACATACAACCACCACCAGCCATCAACAGAAAAGTAGACCCGAAAACTGGGAAAAGCCAACTGTGCCGTCAGCTAGAGATCTTTCCTTTAGAACTGTGGCTTCTCTGTGCAACCTGACTGACTGTTAACTGTTGTGAGGGAATGAAAGGGAAATGAATGGCCTGAAAGCCAATCCCGACAAATATATAAATTTAAAAATACATTTTTTAAAAAAAATTAAAAACACATGCTAAAATGCATGGGAGAAGAGGAAAGCCTTGACCTGGTGCCGAAAAGATAAGTGTTGGCACCAGGCACACCTAGTCAGGGAGATCATTCCATAATTTGGGGGTCACCACTGAGAAGGGCCTCTCCCTTGTTGCCACCCTCCCAGCTTCCCTCGGAGTAGGCACTTGGAGGAGGACCTTTGATGTTGAGCATAGTGTACAGGTGGCTTCATGTTGGGAGAGGCGTTCCATCAGGTATTGTGGTCCAAAGCCAGGTAAGTCTTTATAGAATCATAGAATCATAGAGTTGGAAGGGGCCTTGTAGGCCATCGAGTCCAACCCCCTGCTCACAGCAGGAAATCCACAGCTAGAGCATCTCCCGCAGATAGCTGTCCAGCCTCTGCTTGAAGACATCCAGCGAAGGGGATCCCACCACCTCCCTAGGCAGTCGGTTCCATTGCCGAACTGCCCTTACTGTCAAGAAGTTCCTTCTAATGTCCAATCTGAATCTACGCTCCTGCAACTTAAAACCATTAGACCTAGTCCTACCCTCTGGGGCAGCAGTGAACAAATCTGTACCCTCCTCTATGTGACAGCCCTTCAGGTACTTAAAGAGTGCAATCATGTCACCCCTCAGCCTTCTCTTCACCAGACTGAACATGCCAAGTTCCTTCAACCTTTCCTCATAAGACTTGTTCTCCATACCGGCTATCATCCTCATTGCCCTCTTCTGAACCCTCTCCAACTTGTCTATATGTTTCTTAAAATGAGGCGCCCAGAACTGAACACAGTATTCCAGATGAGGCCTGACTAATGCAGAATATAGTGGGACTATTACTTCCCTCGACCTGGAAACTATAGCTCTGTTTATGCATCCCAAAACCGCGTTTGCCTTTTTTGCCGCAGCATCACACTGCTGGGTCATGTTCAACTTGCGATCCACTACAATTCCAAGGTCCTTCTCACACGCACTACTGCTAAGCCGGGTATTTCCCATCCTGTACCCGTGCATTTTGTTTTTGTGGTCTAAATGCAGAATCCTGCATTTGTCTTTATTGAATGTCATTTTATTAATTTCAGCCCAATTTTCTAGTCTATCCAGGTCCCTTTGGATTTTATTCCTGTCTTCCATTGTGTTAGCTATCCCTCCCAATTTCGTATCATCCGCAAACTTCATAAGGCTTCCCTCCACCCCATCATCTAAGTCATTGATAAAAACGTTGAAGAGTATCGGCCCCAGGACAGAACCCTGTGGCACTCCACTCGAGACCTCCTTCCAGCCCGAAGCAGAGCCACCGACGACCACTCTTTGAGTACGGTTTTCCAACCAGTTGTGAATCCACCTGACAGTATTTCCATGTAGTCCGCATTTGACCACTTTGCTAATCAAAAGGTCGTGGGGGACTTTGTCAAACGCTTTGCTGAAATCTAGATAGATGACATCTACAGCATTTCCACCATCTACTAAGCTAGTGACCCCATCAAAAAAAGAGATAAGATTAGTTTGACAGGATTTTTTCTTGACAAACCCATGCTGGCTCCTACTAATCACAGCATTGTCATCTAGATAGTTGCCAATGGACTCTTTTATTATCCGTTCTAATATCTTTCCCAGTATTGAAGTCAGACTGACCGGCCTGTAATTCCCCGGATCTTCTTTTTTACCCTTTTTAAAGAGCGGGACGACGTTTGCCCGTCTCCAATCTTCCGGCACCTCTCCCGTTCTCCAGGATTTCTCAAAGATGATGGCAAGAGGTTCCGAGAGTACATCCGCTAGTTCCTTCAATACTCTGGGATGCAG
Source organism: Rhineura floridana (assembly GCF_030035675.1). Classification (NCBI taxonomy): domain Eukaryota; kingdom Metazoa; phylum Chordata; class Lepidosauria; order Squamata; family Rhineuridae; genus Rhineura; species Rhineura floridana. The sequence continues at coordinate 231,609,919 of NC_084482.1, read as the reverse complement.
TTCATCAGGCCCTGGAGATTTGAACTCATTTAGGTTAACTAGATACTTCCTGACTATCTCATCAATCTTGAACTGCAGTCCCGACCCCTTACTGAGATTGCTACCGATGCAAGGTGGGTAATCAGAGGCCCACCCTAACACCCCCTTATCTGTAGAAGCCGGGCTCCATCAAGGTCATAAAGCCCTTGAAGTTTTAGGGAGGATGTTCCATTGGGCCATTGATTGATGGGCCCCTTTTCCATGAAGAAATTTCCTGATTGGTTAATTGGATCCGGGCTGTTGCTGGGCAGCTTGCCATAAGTATGGGGCTCCAACCGTGGCTTTCGTTCCTCTCCTGGGTCCCATCCTGCCTACTTGATGCTGCCTGCTGAGCTTCCATTTTGCATCAACTCTCCTGCCTGTTCCTCCCTCTGAGGAGAGGGGTGTGTGCAACTGTCTACCTGTGTGTAAGGACAGACTAGGCTAGATGGCTTTCTTGATTTTCTGTTGGGTGCTGATATTAAGGAACTATTCTGCTGCTGTAGCTGTGCACCTCTTTTATTCTTTACTAAAGTTAATTTCTATTTTCCAGTGTGTGTTCATTGGTTGTCTCTGAACCCTGTACCTTGGCCAGTGACCACAACTACAGTGTAAATTGGGTATTTTGCCTAAAGGCTTCAGAGCAAGGAGTGTCTGTTTGGCTATTGCTTCCCGTAATCCTTGGCACGTTTTCTGCACTCTGAGTTTCCCTGTTGTTCAGGGTGGTTAACCAGTGTAAAGGATGGTGGTCGTCTATTACCCTGCAGGGCTGTTTTGAGCGGGCACAGCCTTGGCAGAGAAGGATATTTTGCCAGAGTCAATTGGCCTGGTTGGGGAATTGGCTTCTGGGATGGTGGAGGGTGTCCTGGGAGAGCCCCCCTCCCTCACGCAAAAAGTGTGATAACCTCTGTTTCAGCATTTTAGCTTCTAATGATAGTTCTGGTTTAATTTGTTCTGACACCCAATTATTGGTCTTTTTCACAGTTCATGGTACCCGCAAAACTCCTCCAATGCCACATTTCAAATGAGTTGATTTTTCTTTTCACTGTCCAACTTTCACATTCATACACAGAGATTGGAAATACCATGGTCTGAATGATCCTGATTTTAGTGTTCAGTGATACATCTTTGCACTTGAGGACCTTTTCTAGTTCTCTCACAGCTGCCCTCCCCAGTCTTAGCCTTCTTCTGATTTCTTGACTGTTGTCTCCCTTTTGGTTAATGACTGTGCCGAGGTATTGATAATTCTTGACAAGTTCAGTGTCCTCATTGTCAACTGTAAAGTTACATAAATCTTCTGTTGTCATTACTTTAGTCTTCTTGATGTTCAGCTGTAGTCCTGCTTTTGTGCTTTCCTCTTTAACTTTCATCAGCATTCGTTTCAAATCATTACTGGTTTCTGCTAGTAGTATGGTATCCTCTGCATATCTTAAGTTATTGATATTTCTCCCTCCAATTTTCACACCTCCTCCTTCTTGGTCCAATCCTGCTTTCCGTATGATATGTTCTGCGTATAGATTAAATAAATAGGGTGATAAAATACACCCCTGTCTTACACCTTTTCCGATGGGGAACAAATCGGTTTCTCCATATTCTGTCCTTACAGTAGCCTCTTGTGCAGAGTACAGGCTGCGCATTAGGACAATCAGATGCTGTGGCACCCTCATTGCTTTTAAAGCATTCCATAGTTTTTCATGATCTACACAGTCAAAGGCTTTGCTGTAATCTATAAAGCACAGGGTGATTTTCTTCTGAAATTCCTTGGTCCATTCCATTATCCAACGTATGTTTGTGATATGATCTCTGGTGCCTCTTCCCTTTCTAAATCCAGCTTGAACATCTGGCACTTCTCGCTCCATATATGGTAAGAGGCTTTACTTTATTTGCATGGCATATTAAGGCAATAGTTTTACAATTATTGCATTCCCTGGGATCCCCTTTCTTTGGAGTTGGGATGTATCTTGAACGCTTCCAGTCTGAGGGCCATTGTTTTCTTTTCAATATTTGTTGACAAAGTTCTGTCAAAATTTGGAGAGATTCAATCTCAGTAGCTTGTAGCAACTCTATTGGTATGCCATCTGTTCCTGGTGATTGTTTCTTCCAAGTATTTTAAGAGCAGCTTTCACTTCACATTCTAAAATTGCTGGTTTTTCATCATACGGTTCCTCCATGAATGAATCTGTCATCCTGACATCTTTAATTTCCCATTAATTTCTTCCTGTACTTCTGCATAAAATCTCTCAATTTCCTCTTCTTCTGTGTTCGCCATTGGAGCATAGACTGAGAGGATGGTTATGTTGATAAGTTTCCCATTAAATCTCATTGATCTCGCTCCCTCCGACCTTGCATTATACTTCCTAATTGCTTCTCACTATAGAGCAACCCCGTTTCTTCTTAATTTCTAGTTTCCTGCATAAAATATTGTGTAGTTGCCCGAAAATGGCCCATTCGCATCCATTTTAATTCACTCACGCCAACTATTGTAATGTTGATGCATTCTATTTCTTGCTTGACAATTTCTAACTTTCCCTGGTTCATGCTTCTGATATTCCATGTTCCTATTGTGTGCGTCGTGCAGCTCTGGACTCTCCTTTCGCATCTGTGCACATCAGTCTCTGGGCTTCCATTCGGCTTTGACCCAGCTGCGTCATTAGTCACAGCGCTACTCGTTCTTGTCCTTTGTTCTTCCCCAGTAGCTCACAGAGTGCCATCTGTCCTGGGGGTCTCATCTTCCAGCACTGTCTTGTGTTGCAGGTAACAGGGGGTTAATCTTTTGGGGAGGGAGGGAGGGGATGCGAGCTGCCCTCTGGGCAGTGGAAAGGGCCATGTTCCTGTCAGACAGGATCCATCCTAGGTTTCTAAATTCCAGCTGTTAATAAGTACTGGGCTGTCCACCTTAAATGGAGGAACAACTGAGCAGATCTTTGTTATAATTGTTTCTCTGTGACTCTTTTCACAACCTGTTACCAAGCACCTACTGCTAAACTAACTCTGTACAAGGCCTCGAGCTTTGACAGTTAACCTCTGATATCAACAGAGCTCCCAGAAATATGTTTTCAAAGTACAAATCATAATACATTCACAGGATTTCTCCACAGCATTTTATCTCCTTTCCTTTTCATTCCATCAGGATACATCTGGGGAGTCAAGGCTGAGGGAGAACCATCTGAAGTATCACTGGAAAAAGCTGAGGAGCAGATGCAGGAGCAGAGACTGAGGAGTCAAGATGGAGCAAAGAGACAAGAGGAGCGACAGAGGCACACAGGGGAAAAACCTTATCAATGCTTGGAGTGTGGAAAGAGCTTCAGTCGGAGTAGCCACCTTACTTCGCATCAAAGAACTCACACAGGGGACAAACCTTATCAATGCTTGGAGTGTGGAAAGAGCTTCAGTCAGCGTAGCAACCTCACTTCGCATCACAGAACTCACACAGGGGACAAACCTTATCAATGCTTGGAGTGTGGAAAGAGCTTCAGTCGGAGTAGTGCCCTTACTTTGCATCACAGAACTCACAGAGGAGACAAACCTTATAAATGCTTGGAGTGTGGAAAAGGCTTCAGTCGGAGTAGCCACCTTACTTCGCATCAAAGAACTCACACAGGGGACAAACCTTATACATGCTTGGAGTGCGGGAAGAGCTTCAGTAAGAGTAGCCACCTTACTTTGCATCAAAGAACTCACACAGGGGACAAACCTTATACATGCTTCGAGTGCGGGAAGAGCTTCAGTCAGAGTAGCCACCTTACTTCGCATGAAAGAACTCACTCAGGAGACAAACCTTATAAATGCTTGGAGTGTGGAAAGAGCTTCAGTCGGGGTAGCACCTTTACTTCGCATCAAAGAACTCACTCAGGGTACAAAACTTATACATGCGTCGAGTATGGAAAGAGCTTTAGTCAGAGTGGCCACCTTACTTTGCCTCAAAGAACTCACTCAGGAGACAAACCTCATAAATGCTTGGAATGTGGAAAGAGCTTCAGTCGGAGTAGTGCCCTTACTTTGCATCAAAGAACTCACTCAGGAGACAAACCTTATAAATGCTTGGAGTGTGGAAAGAGCTTCAGTCAGAGTAGCACCCTTACTTCGCATCAAAGAACTCACTCAGGGGACAAACCTTATAAATGCTTGGAGTGTGGAAAGAGCTTCAGTCAGAGTAGCACCCTGACTGTGCATCAAAGAACTCACACAGGAGACAAACCTTATAAATGCTTGGAGTGTGGAAAGAAGTTCATTACGAGTAGCCACCTCACTTTGCATCAAAGAACTCACACAGGGGACAAACCTTATACATGCTTTGAGTGCGGGAAGAGCTTCAGTCGGAGTAGCAACCTTTCTTCGCATCAAAGAACTCACACAGGGGACAAACCTTATCAATGCTTGGCGTGTGGAAAGAGCTTCAGTCAGGGTAGCTACCTTTCTTTGCATCACAAAACTCATACAGGCGACAAACCTTATAAATGCTTGTAGTGTTGGAAGACCTTTCATCAGAATGGCTACCTTCAGGCACATCAAAGGATCTGTACAAGGGAAGAGATTTATCAATGCTTTGAAAAGTTTGTTGTTGTTATGTGACTTCAAGTTGATTAAGACTTATGGCGACCCTATGAATCAGTGACCTCCAAGAGCATCTGTGATGAACCTCCCTGTTCAGATCTTGTAAGTTCAGGTCTGTGGCTTCCTTGATGGAGTCAATCCATCTCTGTTTGGCCTTCCTCTTTTTCTACTCCCTTCTGTTTTTCCCAGCATTATTGTTTTTTTCTAGTGAATCGAGTTCCAAGGGCCAGATAGAAAGGTCTGGAGGGCCACATTTGCCCCGCCCTCAGGGCCAGATGTTCCGCATCCCTGGGTTGAAGGCTAACATCCAGTCCTCACAGCATGACTATGTTCTCTGTTGTTTCAAGAGGCAGCTCAGGCCCTGCCCGGGGGATTGAAAGTACACTATTTCTAGAAGAGATGTACAAATAAGTATAAAGCAGGCAGGTATAACTGTCAATCAACCAAAAAAGGGACATCCCCTCATTTCCTCCCCGCCCTCAAGAAAGGTAATGAAAGGCAAGCAAGGGATGGTGCTTGAGGGAAGGGTGCAGTGTAGCAGAATATTGTCGTACTATCCTTCTGGAAAGTCTGCATCCTCTGAGCATGGAAAGATGGTCTCCCAGAGGGAGAATGATGGGATGCCCATAGAGCAGCCAAATCTAACTGATGAGGGCTGCAGGCGGGGGGGGGGGAGAGAGAGAGAGAGAGAGAGATCACTATGGGGAGGGGGAATTAATCCCAGCCAGGGTTTGGGTCCATCACCTTGGATATGGGGCCAATTGGAAATACCAAGGCAGTTGGGGGGACACTGCACCATCCCTGCCATGATTGACTCTTCCCTGCTGCTCCCTCAGGTGAAATCCCACCCATGCAGCACAGCACGAAGCAAGCTCCTCTGTCGTTCTTTCATGAAGTTACTTCTATTTCCCAGTGTGCGTTCATTCAGGAGAGGCTTGGCTCTGAACCGGCACCTTGGCCACTGACCACGACTACTGTGTGAATTGGGGATTTTGCCTAAAGGCTCCAGGGCAAGGAGTGTCTGTCTGGCTCTTGCTGTCTGTCATCCTTGGCAAGTTTTCTGGGCTCTGAGCTTCCCCTTGGCTCAGGATGGTTAACCAGTCTAAGGGGTGGTGGCACTCTACCTTATACTGCCATTACAAATTGTTTATATATTGTTTTAAATTTTAAAATTGTGTTTTAAATTGTTTTTTAAAATATGTGTTTTAAATTGTATATTTGTTTTAATGTTTTTGATTGCTGTAAACCGCCCAGAGAGCTTCGGCTATGGGGTGGTATACAAGTGCAATCAATCAATCAATCAATCAATAATTGCAAAAGGGCAGTCCTTTCTTGGGGCTATGTAATGCCAAGGTTGCCAGGGATTTCATCTCATCTCCTGCACTCAATGGATCAGCATGTCATGGAACACATAAGAACTAAGAACATAAGAAGAGCCTGCTGGATCAGGCCAGTGGCCCATCTGGTCCTGCATCCTGTTCTCACAGTGGCCAACCAGGTGCCTGGGGGAAGCCCGCAAGCAGGACCCGAGGGCAAGAACACTCTCCCCTCCTGAGGCTTCCAGAAACTGGTTTTCAAAAGCATGCTGCCTCTGACTAGGGTGGCACAGCACAGCCATCATAGCTAGTAGCCATTGAGAGCCCTGTCCTCCATGAATTTGTCTAATCTTCTTTTAAAGCCATCCAAGCTGGTGGCCATTACTGCGTCTTGTGGGAGCAAATTCCATCTTCCAACATTCAGCTTCTTTGAATGTCCACGAGTTCTAGTATTATGAGAGAGGGAGAAGAACTTTTCTCTATCCACTTTCTCAATGCCATGCATAATTTTATACACTTCTATCATGTCTCCTCTGACCCGCCTTTTCTCTAAACTAAAAAGCCCCAAATGCTGCAACCTTTCCTCGTAAGGGAGTCGCTCCATCCCCTTGATCATTCTGGTTGCCCTCTTCTGAACCTTTTCCAACTATAATACCCTTTTTGAGATGAGGCGACCAGAACTGTACACAGTATTCCAAATGCGGCCACACCATAGATTTATACAACGGCATTATGATATCGGCTGTTTCATTTTCAATAACTTTCCTAATTATCGCTAGCATGGAATTTGCCTTTTTCACAGCTGCCGCACACTGGGTCGACATTTTCATCGTGCTGTCCACTACAACCCCGAGGTCTCTCTCCTGGTCGGTCACCGCCAGTTCAGACCCCATGAGCGTATATGTGAAATTAAGATTTTTTGCTCCAATATGCATAATTTTACACTTGTTTATATTGAATTGCATTTGCCATTTTTCCACCCATTCACTCAGTTTGGAGAGGTCTTTTTGGAGCTCTTCGCAATCCCTTTTTGTTTTAACAACCCTGAACAATTTAGTGTCGTCAGCAAACTTGGCCACTTCACTGCCTGCTCTTAATTCTAGGTCATTAATGAACAAGTTGAAAAGTACAGGTCCCAATACTGATCCTTGAGGGACTCCACTTTCTACAGCCCTCCATTGGGAGAACTGTCCGTTTATTCCTACTCTCTGCTTTCTGCTTCTTAACCAATTCCTTATCCACAAGAGGACCTCTCCTCTTATTCCATGACTCCTAAGCTTCCTCAGAAGTCTTTGGTGAGGTACCTCGTCAAAAGCTTTTTGAAAGTCTAAGTACACTATGTCCACGGGATCACCTCTATCTATATGCTTGTTGACACTCTCAAAGAATTCTAATAGGTTACTGAGACAGGACTTTCCCTTGCAGAAGCCATGCTGGCTCTGCTTCAGCAAGGCTTGTTCTTCTATGTGCTTAGTTAATCTAGCTTTAATCATACTTTCTACCAGTTTTCCAGGGACAGAAGTTAAGCTAACTGGCCTGTAATTTCCGGGATCCCCTCTGGATCCCTTTTTGAAGATTGGCGTTACATTTGCCACTTTCCAGTCCTCAGGCACGGAGGAGGTCCCGAGGGACAAGTTACATATTTTAGTTAGCAGATCAGCAATTTGACATTTGAGTTCTTTGAGAACTCTCGGGTGGATGCCATCCGGGCCTGGTGATTTGTCAGTTTTTATATTGTCCATTAAGCCTAGAACTTCCTCTCTCATTACCACTATTTGTCTCAGTTCCTCAGAATCCCTTCCTGCAAATGTTAGTTCAGGTTCAGGGATCTGCCCTATATCTTCCACTGTGAAGACAGATGCAAAGAATTAATTTAGCTTCTCTGCAATCTCCTTATCGTTCTTTAGTACACCTTTGACTCCCTTATCATCCAAGGGTCCAATCGCCTCCCTAGATGGTCTCCTGCTTTGAATGTATTTATAGAATTTTTTGTTGTTGGTTTTTATGTTCTTAGCAATGTGCTCCTCAAATTCTTTTTTAGCATCCCTTATTGTCTTCTTGCATTTCTTTTGCCAGAGTTTGTGTTCTTTTTTATTTTCTTCATTCAGACAAGACTTCCATTTTCTGAAGGAAGACTTTTTGCCTCTAAGAGCTTCCTTGACTTTGCTCGTTAACCATGCTGGCATCTTCTTGGCCCTGGCGGTACCTTTTCTGATCTGCGGTATGCACTCCAGTTGAGCTTCTAATATAGTGTTTTTAAATAACTTCCAAGCATTTTCGAGTGATGTGACCCTCTGGACTTTGTTTTTCAGCTTTCTTTTTACCAATCCCCTCATGTTTGTGAAGTTTCCTCTTTTGAAGTCAAAAGTGACCGTGTTGGATTTTCTTGGAAATTGGCCAGTTACATGTATGTTTAATTTAATAGCACTGTGGTCACTGCTCCCAATCGGTTGAACAACACTTACATCTCGCACCAGGTCCCGGTCCCCACTGAGGATTAAGTCCAGGGTTGCCGTCCCTCTGGTCGGTTCCATGACCAACTGGTCTAGGGCATAGTCATTTAGAATATCTAGAAATTTTGCTTCTTTGTCATGACTGGAACGCATATGCGGCCAGTCTGTGTCTGGGTAGTTGAAGTCACCCATTACTACCACCTTTCCTAGTTTGGATGCTTCCTCAATTTCATATCTCATCTCCAGGTCTCCCTGAGCATTTTGATCAGGGGGACGATAGATCGTTCCCAATATTAAATCCCTCCTGGGGCATGGTATCATCACCCACAACGATTCTGTGGAGGAGTCTGCCTCTTTTGGGGTTTTGAGCTTGCTGGATTCAATGCCTTCTTTCACGTATAGAGCGACCGCCACCAATACGTCCTTCCCTGTCCTTCCGATATAGTTTATATCCACGGATAACCGTATCCCACTGGTTTTCTCCATTCCACCAGGTCTCCGTTATGCTCACTATATCAATGCTCTCCTCTAAGACCAAGCACTCCAGTTCTCTCATCTTGGTTCGCAGGCTCCTAGCATTAGCGTACAGGCACTTGTAAGTAGTGTCTCTCTTTAAGTGTCTTTGGCACTTGTGGTTTGGCCTGTGGTAATTTTGCCCTTCTGAATTTATATCCTGTGCCCCTGCTCTCACAATGCCTACTTCTAGGCCTAAAATTTCATTATTTCTTTGGTTTTTATCCCAGGGGGGAGGTTTATTCCGAACCGGACCTTCCTCACCTCCTCTCGGGTTTCCCCCCTGTCAGTTTAAAAGCTGCTCTGCCACCTTTTTAATTTTAAGTGCCAGCAGTCTGGTTCCATTCTGGTTCAAGTGGAGCCCGTCTCTTTTGTACAGGCCCGGTTTGTGCCAAAATGTTCCCCAGTGCCTAACAAATCCAAACCCTTCCACCCGACACCATCGTCTCATCCATGCATTGAGACTGCAAAGCTGGGCCTGTCTATCTGGTCCTGCGCATGGAACCGGTAGCATTTCAGAGAAGCCACCTTGGAGGTCCTGGCTTTCAGCATCCTACCTAGCAACCTAAATTTTGTTTCCAGGACCTCACGGCTGCATTTCCCCATGTCGTTGGTGCCAACGTGCACTGCAACCACTAACTCCTCCCCAGCACTGTCTACCAAACTATCTAAACGACGGGCGATATCTGCAACCTTCGCACCAGGCAGGCAAAACACCTTGCGGTCTACACGCCCATCACACACCCCACTGTCTATGTTCCTAATGATCGAATCACCCACTACAAGGATCCCTCCACCCCCTGGAGATATATCCTCGGCACGAGAGGATAGCTGCTCATCCCCCAAGGAATGGGTCCCTTCTAAGGGATCATTTCCCTCTTCCTCGGCTGGATGCTGTCCTTCCCCGAGACCATCGTTCTCCATGATAGCAGGAGAGCTATCATCGTTGGAGTGGGACACAGCTATAACGTCCCTGAAGGCCTCCTCCACACACCTCTCTGCCTCTCTCAGCTTTTCCAGGTCCGCCACCTTGGCCTCAAGGAAATGAAGTCGTTCCCGGAGAGCCAGGAGCTCATTGCACCGAGAGCACACCCACGACTTCTGTCCAACAGGCAGATAGTTGTACATGCTGCAGGCGGTGCAAAACACTGGAAAGCCCCCACACCCCTGCTGGCTTCTTATGTGCATAGTTTTGTTTAAGGTTTATTACGTCAATAGGTTGGAGACTGTGGTTTAGTTGAGGTCAGGGAACAGACGGGCAGAGTGGGGGGCCCTGGCCTCCTCGCCCTGCTGCTGAACTCGCTCTGCTGCTTAACTCGCCTTGACGCTTCGTCAGCTGGGGCTCCCTCTAGCTCGTGGAGCAGGCTCCCTCGCTAGGGTGCTCTGACTTTATATGTGTGGCTGGTCCCTCCCAGCTACTGCTGCCAGCCAATGATGTGTTACTTGAGGCTGATGGCTCACCTATCAGCTGGGGCTTAACTCCTTAGGATTATTTCAGGCTTCCTTCCTTAGAGAGGGGTGGGGCTGTTTAAGGGCTTTTGTTGGTTGTTCTCCCACCTAGAACAGCCTGACCTTTTTTTAACCTAGGGAAACAGGGCTTTCGGTTGTGTTTAAGGACAGCTAAAGCTGCCCTTTTTAGCAAGGACTGAGCTGACTCTCTCCCTGTATGTATCGGTGGAGTTTCCTTTTCCCCCTTCTCTCTGACTGGAATTTAGCCTTGTTTACAGTGTCCCCGAAGCTTTCCTGCTAGGGTGGTGTTGAAAACTAGCTTTCTATAGGCTTCCTTCTCCTAGGATCTGTCTCCTAAGATATAGGTTCTTTCAGGATTTGGCTCCTAGCTCAGGGTGACCTTGGGCTGCCCTTATTACTTATTGCTCTGAGCTGTTTTAATTCAATTAAAGAATGAAATAAATGGGAGCTATTTACCCTCTTCTCACTCTACTGCTTAACTCACCTTGACACTTCGTCAACTGGGGCTCCCTCTAGCTCATGGAACATCCCTAATAAATATTATATTTTGATGGAATTGATTTTTTTAGTGGCTGCAGCTCCTTCACCCTTAGCGTGTATCGCCCAGGATTCAAATCTTTCTCAGAGTTGGAATGACTCACCTGATGTTTCACAGGTATGCTTTGCTAGAGGTCACATGACAATAGCTTATGAGCCAAACGGTTTTTTCAGAGCACCCTTTTATCTTCCAGAAGAGGAATCATTTGCCAAAAGTCTAGGATGACTTTAGAAAGAAGAGATAGAACTGGGAATGCAGAAAGGAAATCAGCCAGGAAACCTGATGTCTTGCAAAGATGATGATAATTACTTCACCACACCTGACTTAAGTTGACTGTGTTTGTTCTGAATTAGAGTAGAGGTAACAGGTTGAATTCCTCATTTAACCCATTAGGAATCATAGTACCTAATTCCAGAATCGAATATAGTTCTCTACGTAATAAATTGTCTATGTTTTTTCCAAAAACCTTTTCCAAAACCCAAAACTTGTATTCTGTTATAGAATGAGGACACTGATTATGATGTTCTACAAGAGGCGCCCTTCTGTTATTCCTTAAATTACTCAAATGTTCCCCTGTCCTTATTTTCACCATTCTTGAGGTTTGTCCTATGTACAGTTTTTTACATCCACATTGTATAATGTAGATGACCCTATCTGTATTACAAGTGGAAAAGTGCCTCAAATGATATTTCTTCTGACGGGCAGGATTGACAAAAACTGTCATTCTGCTGGTGTTTTTACAAAAAATGCAGTGGCCACAGGGATGATGACCCAGGGGAGAAGTTGTACCTGGGAGTAAGCTCTGTCTATGTTGAGTGACGTCTTTTAAATCACTATGTAGTAGAATGTCCTTAAGATTCTTTGTTCTTTTATAAGAGATCCTTGGAGGTTCCTGACAGCCTTTAAGATGTTCCACTATATGCCAGTGTTTTCTTATACTATTCTCTAACTTATTAGTGATATGATCAAGTGATATGATAAGGAATAACAGAAGAGGGGCGCCTCTTGTAGAACATCATAATCAGTGTCCTCATTCTATAACAGAATACAAGTTTTGGGTTTTGGAAAAAACATAGACAATTTATTACGTAGAGAACTATATTGGATTCTGCAATTAGGTACTATGATTCCTGATGGGTTAAATGAGGAATTCAACCTGTTACCTCTACTCTAATTCAGAACAAACACAGTCAACTTAAGTCAGGTGTGGTGAAGTAATTATCAAGCAGGTTCAACTCATTGCATGTTGCAGAGTTCTATATTTCTTTGAATTTGGTTTCAGTTTGCTTCACATGACAACAGCGATAAGGAAGATACCAGAAAAAGTTTGTCTTAATATTTTACTGAAGAATTTAATTTTGTAAGTATATTTTGAAAATATTGAAGCAATATTGACTGCAGTATTATTTTTGTAATTTTTTTAGAATTAGAGATGTATTGAAGTTGTTAAGAGTTTTGCAACTATATTCTGAGATTAATGAAAGCTACATTTCTGTAACTGTGTTCTTCCAGAAATGCAAAAATGTGTATGTTTAAGTTGTTAGTATGTATTTAAGTTGTTAGAGTATTGTAACTATATTCTAAGATTAATGAAAGCAACATTTGGCTGCAATATTTCTGTAACTGTGTTCTTCCAGAAATGCAAAAATGTGTATGTTGAAGTTGTTAGTATGTATTTAAGTTGTTAGAGTATTGTAACTATATTCTAAGATTAATGAAAGCAACATTTGGCTGCAATATTTCTGTAACTGTGTTCTTCCAGAAATGAATATGTGTGTTTAAGTTATTAGTAAGTTTTTAAAAAAGTATTCAACATTTTGTATTTTAGCCCCTGATGAAGGCTTGACTGCACAAGCTGAAACGCGTTGGGCTTTAGCATATTTTACACGGAATTTTTTACATACAAGAAATCAATGGTGCCTCTGTGCACAGAATAAAGCTACATCTTTTCAGCATTCTGGTCTTTGACCTCCTATTTGTGCCACAACCACCACGGTCAGGTTTGCAGGGCCACCCAGAGGGTTTATGGGGCCCAGAGCACGCATGATGTTGAGGACTCTGGTGCTGCCCCTCCAAGGACTTATGCACATGGGTACAAAGCTGGGGCCCCCAGACGAGAATTCTTGCATTCACAGGCTACACGTGAGAATTCTCACCCGCAGCTCCACCTTGCCCTGGGATCAGGCAGAATGAGAGCTGTGCTTCATTTTCTTCCTTACTTTGGGGATGAGGGAGCCCGGATCAGGTTCTGCTTCTGGGATTCAGCTAAGTAGCTAAGGAGACAAGTTCTGGGCTTCAGCCTCACAGGTCTTCTCGTTCTGCCTGCTGCTGGCCTCCTCCAATCCTCACTCGCTCAGGATTCCTCCCTCAAGCCTGGCCTCCCACCACTCCTATGCCTTTCCCTGGGGTAACCAGGAGTGCCAAAGTGCCAAGAGGATTTCCTGGGCCCAGTCCACTGGATGTGGGTCACAGCCTCTGCTGCACTCACAGACGATGACACAAATATCCATCCCCTTCACGTCCTGAGCAAAGGTGCACCATCTTTTGCAGATGGAGGGGGGGAGTGTCCAAAGCTAAATCGGGGGTCACACACAAGTAACAAGATGCCTGACAAATACAATATCAAATATCAGCGCCAATACAAGTCAGCAGAAAAGTCCCTGCACAGAGAAATCCAACAGGTAAAGGAAACAGGGTTTAGGCTAACTTAAGCTGTTCCTTCGGAGCCTTTTTTAAAACTGTGCATGGCATTCTTATGTTTAATACGGGGAAGGGCCACAGGCCAGAAAGGGGCTTCCCGCCTCCCCTCCGTCTCCGTGGGAAGCAGCCGAGCAGCTCCAGCCACTTTAAGGGTTAAGAAAGGACGCCGGAGCGGAAGGAAAGGGCGCAAAGGAGGGACGTCCCTCTCCTGCCCCGCCTCTCTGCCAGAACTGCGGGCTGGGAGCGCCGGAGGAGCCCCTCTTCGGGCGATGTTGGCCGGCAGGGTTGCGTGGGGGGCGCCTCCCAAGAAAGGTAGGCAATGGGGGCGCAGGGCGGGAGAGGGCGAGGACCCCCTGAAGCGCCCCTCCCCGCAGAGCCTCCCGATCGGAGCCCGCAGCTCTGCCCGTCCCGTCTGCTGCCCCCTGAGCTGGGCTGGCTGTGTGGGGCCGGATCGGAGCATCCCGCGGTGGTTCTGCTGATGAATTTCGTGGCCTTCAGCTTGGAGATGGGGCGCCCCATAGTAGGAACAGAGCTAAGGAGACGACAGTGCGCTAAATGGGCCGCTTCTGCATGTGTCCTCGTTTGCCCTTTGGTTCAGCTGTGAGAGTTGAATAGTGAGGCTCTTCTTCCAATACTGCCCTTCTGCCAGCGCTCCCCAGTTTCCTATCCTGTTAGCATTAAAGTCGCCGTTTAATTCCGGAAAGCAGAAACGTGGCCCTGCCCTCCTTGTTTTAGGGTAGCCCGGCAGACAAACTGTTTAGCGAGTGACGTTTTTCCTGAAACGGGTGCAAATTGGGAGCGACTTCCCGCCCTCTTCCCACACCAGGTGTAAGTTCCCTACTAAATCAGAGGGCGTTCTCCAGCTTCTCCACACCACACACCTTTGTGGCACATCCACTGTGTACATGGCAAGTATGTGGCTTCCTCCCAAGAGTCCTGGGACTTCTTATACAGCCCAAGAGTGGCTGTATACTATAGCCAGTGGGGATTTTTCACATTCCGCAATGTTAAATGGAAAATAGCTCCCCGTGCCATTCTGATGGTTCCCATAAGCTCATTTCAAAACAAAACCTTACAAGACTTATAGTCCTGGACTCAGAGAGGCTTGCTTAACAACCCTGTCAATTTTCATGGCGATACACAAAACAGTCAGAGAGAACAGACAGTTCAAAGTGAAAAAACAGAGAGAAAAACCTCAGAGCCCTTTTGGACTTTTTTCTGCCAGAGTTCTCATAATCTGTTGAAAGTCATTACAAATCAGCCATGTTCACAGAGTACCTGTAATCCTAATACTGACCTTGCCCCACACTCTGACCTTCATCTGCTGCAGTTTAAAAGTTGAAAAATCCCTGGCTGATTTTTAATTAATTTAATAAATTTTGGCTGGAAGCCAATGAAAGCGTTGGGCATGCTCAGTAAGAACCAACTAGTGTTCTAAAAACCTCACAGCTGCTGGGCCTGGCTAATCAGGGGGCCCCACCCACACCAGACTTGATTTCAGGAGACAGTCCTGGCTTCCCTCAGAGAATCCTGGGAAGTGTAGTTTGTGAAGGGTGCTGAGAGGAGACTCCTATTCCCCTGACAGAGCTGCAGTGGCCATATAGTTTAACAGTCAGCCGCTCTGATTGAAGGTCTGTGAGGGGATCAGGGCGTCTCCTTTCAGCTCTCAGCACCCTTCACTAACTACACTTCCCAGGATTCTTTGAGAGCAGCCATGACTGTCCAAAGTGGAATAAAGGCCTGGCGTGGATGTGGCCAGGGAAAGCTTTGGTTTAAATTTGGGTGGGAGGCTACATGTGCCTGCTGTAGAATAAAAAGGTGGGGGAAACGCTGAAAAGCAATGATACTGTTCATAATGTTTTCCTTTTGGAAAGGAAAGGGGCTTCCCCTCTACCCAGTGCCCACCCATCCAATCTCCTTCCCCTCTCCTCCCTGCCCCTCTCCCAGTCAGTGTTGGACTACGACCTGGGAGACCAGGGTTCGAATCCCCACACAGCCATGAAGCTCACTGGGCGACCTTGGGCCAGTCACAGCCTCTCAGCCTCAGAGGAAGGCAATGGTGAAACCCCCTCTGAATACTACTTACCATGAAAACCCTATTCATAGGGTCAACATAAGTGGGGATTGACTTGAAGGCAGTCCATTTCCATTTTCAAACATGATTGCACAGAAATTAAACCCATTGAACTCAAAACGTATGCAAATGATCAAACCCACCCTCCCTTCTCCTCCTTCCTATCCCCTCCCTCTTGCCCTCTTGCTAAAAATAAAATAAGTCCATTTGTCACGAAAGACATAAGTGCCTACCATGGCTAGGAGTGCTAATATCCAGCTGAGGCTACCCAGACAGTTGTCCATGCTCTGGTGACTTCCCATCTGGACCATGTATATGCAGCTGCCCTTGAAGATGATCTGGTGGCTTCAGCTGGTGCAGAACGTGGCTGCTAGGCTGCTAAGTGTGGCAGCCTGATGGGACCAAGTGTCACTGGTTCTGAAAGTGCTGCACTGGCTGCCAGTGACCGACCAGGCCCAATTCAAGTTGTTAGTGCTAGCATTATCATTTTTATTTTTTGTAAATTGCTTAGAGGTCTTTACATTCAAGCCGTATACAAATTTTGTTAAATAAAATAAGCAAATATAGAGAGGAGGTGTGTGCAAGTTGGGCGTGGAAACAAGCCCGTTGCACAAAGCTAAAATGTATATTCACTGCTCCGCCCACTTTTGCCTCTGGCCCTGTCCAGTCCTGGTACGTGGCCCTCGAAAGCCTTGGGCCGAAACAGGGGCCCCACTCCTGGCCTGAGAAAGCCACGTTCTGGAACAGGCGATGATCACCAGCCAGGCTGCTGAGACTCCTTCCCATTCCTCTCCGTTCCCCCTCCCGACACCTTCTCCCGCTGGACCTTTGTAACGGCTCGCCTTGGGGGATGCCAGTACCTCCGCCCTGGCTGGCTGTTGTGGCCATGCACATGAGCACGGAAGGTGTCCGACTGGCCCTGTGTTCCATCCCCCTTCTGGCTAGTTACCAGGATAGATCTGTGTCAAGCTGTGGGGAGGGAATAGGTGGTATTTTAATTAGTTTTCTATGTAATTCAAGGTGTGTTTAACAGTGCAAAAAGAAATGGAGATAACCTTCAGAAGAGAGCACTCTGCACATCCTCAGACGTACTCAAGACATAAACTGTTTTTTTAAAAAGCTGCTTCATAGCTGAACGGAAAGGGCACTTTGCTGCACAGCCCAGAAGCAATTTGTCCTTTGGAGCTTTTCTTCAAAACAAAAACAAAGCTTGGTTTTACTCAAGGGTATGGCTCTCTGCACGTGTTCAGAGGCACTCAGCCTGGGGTGCCAGAATTTAGGGGAGAAACTGGAAACACTCCTTGTTCATTCTTTATTTTTTTAAAATTTATTTGTTTAAATATTTATGGCCACCTTTCTGTTGGAAAGAGAAGTACCTAAGGAGGTTTACAAACCAAGAGAATGCAAATCTCAAAACAGGAATGAATCATTAACTAAAACCAGCCATTGAGGTTAGTCAGTTTTACCTTGTGCCAAAATGCCGTCGGGGAAAGGGGTGGATGAACCTCCTGGGGCAGGGAATCCCAAAGTCTGGGAGACACAGCGAAGAAGGCTCTGCCTCAGGCACTGCCAAGCACGCACCTGATGGCACCCGATGGTGGCTTGTGTGGCTGGAGATGGTCCCTCAAGGATCCTGTCCATGCCTTCTCTCATGCCCCCCCAAGACCTCAGCCCCAAACCTAGATGTGTGGAGAGCTGGTCATGGCAAGGGCGAGACATGCATTCTGCACATCCTCAGGAAATATCTATTACTGCCCATGTCTCAAGGGCATTTAAAACAGGTTCCGGTGAGTTTTCTAGTGTAATATGTACTTTCTTGCTCATGAACGTTGTTTCTGGTATCTTTAAACAGGACCTTATATTCCTGCAGGTTTATTGATGTTTGGTTTCTAATTTCAAATTTTTTATGCTCTCTTTGTGTGCCCTTTCTATGTTTCTAATAAAAACTTATTTTTAAAAATCACGATCTGATACTGGGACCACTCCTGCTCAATCCAGACACATACCCCTTTTACTAATTCATCTAGGGCACAAACTATCAGAATATTCTTCTGGGCAAGCCTCATTTGGATGTCCAGCCCCACCCACCCACCAACAGACAGACAGACAGACAGAGAGAGAGCGGAAGGATGGACGGACGAAACTGGAGGGGAATTAAATCGCTACGAGGGGCTAGGAAAGACTAGGGTGGGCTGTCCAAGGGCCTTCCCAAAGAAGCAAACTTGAACACTCACAGGGAACTGCTGGGAAAAGTGTGTGTGTGTGAGAGAGAGTGTGTGGCTGCATACACACCACACACTGCAAATACATGTCCCCCTACCCCATCAAGAATCCTGGGGACTGGTTTAGCCCTCACAGATCTACAGTTCCCAACACCATTAACAAACTACAACTCCCAGCTTTGGGGAAGGCATGTGCTTTCAATGCATGGTGTGCACCCAGCCTAGGTGTGTGTGTATGGAAGCAGCATTGAGTGGCCTTGTGCCAGCCATCGTTTCTCAACCAATGCTTCTATTATAATTATTTATTAGATTTGGTTTACTGTTTACTACCAAAAAAATGGTCTTACAGCAACTTACAGTTTCTAAAAAGCATCCAATATAAAATTTTAAAAACATCAAAGGTAAAACAAGATTTTTAACTAAAAGTGCTCATCCCATAATAACATAAAAAAGACACATCTTATCCAGCCCAGTAAAAGATGAACACCAAATTAGGAGCAAAATTCCTGGGTAAATAAAATAAAGTCTTCACCTGGTGCCTAAAGGTTGATAGTGATGGCACCAGGCACACCTCTGGCAAAAGCATTCCACAGGAGTAAAGGGTGTAAGGAGACCTTCATCTATGCTGATTCTTTTGAGCTGAACAGGAGATAAATCTAATAAAAATTCTTCCTTCAGTGGTGTGGCCCTGTCCTTCTGGCTCGCTGTCTGCCTGGTTGCTGCCATGAACTCCCTGGTCTTCCTCTGTGCTCAGAAGGTCGTCTCTGACCTCACTATCCTGCAGGATGCCCTGACCTTCCTCCCAAAGGATCTCTACCCTGTCTTGTTCAAGGCGGCCTTCATGGACAAGAGGAACCTGTGCTTGCAACAGTTAGTGCAGACCTGGCCCTTTCCAGTCCTCAGTTTTCAGAAGCTGTTGCGAAAATGTCAGCATTGCGAACGTGCCCTGATCCGGGAGAAACCCAACAAGTTTTGCATCCAGATGGTTATTTCGGGAGTGGTGACATACCTGATTAAAATGCTGGAGGATCGACACCGCAATAAGAGGTACCTGACAGTTCATGTGCCCACAGGTTTTCTCCTAAAGGGGTTGGGGTGAGGATGTGCATTGAGGGAGGGGGATGGTTCTAATGGCTGTTCTTTTCTGGCCTCCCTGGCAGCAAAGGGCAGTGTCTGCAGGTGCTAGACATGACTGGCCTCCAGGATGAAGGGCAGGGCCCCGAAAGCATGAGCCTCTGGTCCAGGACGGTCACATTGGCGAAGGCTTGCCTGGATCTCTCCAAGCAGCAGAGCAAGACCATGAAACGGGCATCCAAGAGGAGGAAAGGCCCCTACAACAACTCCGTGGCCCTTTCCCCCTCGCAGCCTGTGTCCATGGAAGTTTGGGTGGATCTTTTTGTGAACAGCACCTCCTACGGAGTCTTGAAGGATGCTTTGCAGATCAACAGCAGCAACGCTCTGCGGCTGAGGTGCCGGGACTTCCGGGCAGAGGAGCTCTCCATCGCCAGTACCGTGGGGATCCTGGAGTTTCTGGACCCGGTGGGGGTCCGGCAGGTGGATCTGAGGTTCAACACCCTCGGTCTCTCCGGCTTGAATATTGTCCTCCCACACCTGGCCAAGTTCACCACTCTGGCGAGCCTGAAACTGCCCTATAGCAACATTGACGTGAGACACCGCATGGTGGGCATGGAGGGGAGCCTGCAGTACTTTGCTACGCAGCTCAGTCGTCTAACCTGCCTCAAGGAGCTGAACCTGGGCTCCTCCCGCCTTTCCGGCAAGCTGAGACTGTTACTAAGGTAAGCTGTACAAAAAAGGGGTGTGTGTGTGTGAATGAGAGAGAGGGAGAAGAAAGTTGTGCAAAACCGTCACTTGTGCTCGTGTAGTTTTTTAAGAACCCACAGTAGAGATTGAACTTCTGAACATACAATAGGCAAACCATGCTTGAGAGCTACTTAAGAACACAGGGAGGTGCCTTAGGCTGAGTCATAGAATCACAGAATAGTAGAGTTGGAAGGGGCCTCTGAGGCCATCAAGTCCAACCCCCTTGGTCGGACCCTTGCTCCATCTAGCTCAGTATTGTCTGCATGTGCATGCAAAGCAGGTGTCCCACCGCTGAGCACTGGAGTTTCCATCTGCTTAGTGCTCTTAGTATCTTCATGGTGCCGCAGCCTCTTCAGGTGAAGCATCGGTTGTCCTTGGAGCAAAACTGCTTTGATATAACAACGGAAAATGATGAAAAAGAGAGAGGACACAAATATACTTGTAGATGGCTCAGCTTGCACTCGGGGGGTGTTTGGTATTGTATGTCGGCCCATTTAAAAATGGGGCTTGATTTGATTTCCATGCCCCAAAAGTTTGCAACTTGTGTAATTAGTAGTAGACATATAGTTCCCTAATCAGATGCTCGGCAGTGGTTGAGAAAAGACACTTCTATATATATATAAATGTAAGCCCTCACGCCGTCATGTTGTCGCAGTCGGGGTGGTGTGAGCTACATGGAGGCTGCAGCAGTGGCTGCAGCCTGGGCCTTGGCAGCTGCAGCCTCTACAGGGTGCTGGGTAATAGGCTGGGTCTTACAGCAGGCCGGCCGGCAGATTGGCTGTTCTCACAGTGGCCAAATGGATGCCCATGGGAAACCCGCAACCGGGACCTGAGCACAGCAGTTACCAGCAGCTGGTATTCAGAAACACACTGCCTCCGACCGTGGATGTCAAGAATGCATTCAGGATTTTAGCCAGCTTTATCTTATTCCAGGATACTCCGTTCCGTCCTTACTCTGGTTTCCATTGTCTCCAATTACCTCCGTTGGAACCAATGACCCATAGTGGTAGTGGGCTCTCCGACATTGGAGGCCTTCAAGAGGCAGCTGGACAGCCACCTGTTGGGAATGCTTTGGTTTGGATTCCTGCATTGAGCAGGGGGTTGGACTTGATGGCCTTATAGGCCCCTTCCAACTCTACTATTCTATGATTCCCCCTGCTCCCCAACACTCATCCGGCATTCCAAAGCCACGGAACATGCTTGATCCTCACTGGGCTGTTTTGAGAGTTCTCTCCTTTGTGTTTTTTTCCAAATATGTTTTGTGCTTCTGCAAACCTTGGGGTAAACCAAACTGTCTGATACCTGCCCCTTATGCATCAGTGGTGTTCTTTTGACTTCACGTATAGAACTCCCTACCATTCTATCTCCCATTGAGATAAAAACTGTTGCCCACCCACTGATGACTTTAAGGCATCGCCTGAAGACGCAGCTGTTCAGCCTTTGTGGGAGGTCTGTGAATGAACCGGAGCTGCTGTTGCTGGAATGTCTTTCTATATATTGGTCATCCTGCTGAATGTTTAACTGTATTTGATGAGCTGATGTCTTGTGTTTTATGTTTTTATTATGTAAATCACTCTGAGGTTTTGTATAAAGAGGATCCACACTTAGCGAATGAGTTCAGTATTAGGATATAGGATGGAACTGGCTGAAGGAGGGTTTTTTTCTCCCCAAACGTGGCGGCGGGGGGAGCCACTCTGAGCTCAGGGCTGGAGTTCATTTTACAAATTACTCACTCGTAAGTAAATGAGACTTCAAATGAGTAAGAGTAATTAGGAGCTGCATTAGCAGATGAGGATATAGAGGATGTACTAAGGGTTGGTGACTGTCCCCCTTCCTTGTTCCCACAGCAAATTGCAAAGCCCTTTAGAGAGCCTGGAGCTAGCCTTCTGTTACCTCTTGCCCAACGACCTGGCCTACCTTTCCCAGAGCCTCCACACCCCTGCCCTGAAGAAGTTGGACCTGAGTGGGAACAACCTCTCTGACTGCCTTCTCCAGCCTTTCCGAGGCCTGCTCATGCAGGCTGCCCCTACTCTGCTCCACCTGGACATCATGAAGTGCTGCCTGATGGACACCCACCTGAGCGTCCTCCTCCCTGCCCTCTGCCACTGTTCCCGGCTGCGCTACCTGGGCATGTTTGGCAACCCCATCTCGGCCAAAGGGCTGAAGAACCTCCTCCATAAGACGGTGGCTCTCTTGGACTTGCAGCTTGTCATCTACCCCTACCCAGTGGACTGCTATGGGGAGGACTTGCCGTGGCCCCCCACCTCCGCCAACCTTCACAATGGCTCTGTGGACGAGGAGAAGTTCTCTCGGGTCAGCAACGAACTCCAGCAGATGCTGCTGAATGCAAACCGGGCAGATGTCACCTGGACCACCAACCTCTGCCGCCACAGGAGCCTGGACTTTTTTAGTTTATAGCCCTGCTGGTGTCTCTTGCCAACAGACAGCAGATGGGCCCTCCCCTCTCTCCTGCCGCCACTTACCTGCCAACGCTCCCTGCCTCTCACCATCCTGCAGTGGGCGTGTCCTGGCCGCCATGTCTGTCCTGGTACTTCTAAAACCAAAAAGATGCACCTGGGATACCCAAGTGCAGCAGCTGTTGGAGGAGCTGCCTGCGCTCTACTTCCGGCCCAGAGAAAGAGAGAGTCCAGAGCCACCAAAGCCCAGCTCTGCTCTTTCTCCTTGCTTAGGAGTGGGATGGAGTTCCCTTTGCGGCAGGCCCTTCACCTTAAAAGGACTGGTGGACAGGATAGCTGCTTAGCGTTCCTTCCAAGCCCTGGAAGCAGCAGTGACTGTGGAGGAGGGGACTGGCAGGCCAGTGGTGGCAGGAAGAGAGGAGCAGATGCCGTCTGCCGTGTTGGGGCAGCAAGTGGCAAAATGTGCATCCCTGTTAAAGACAAGGGCCAGCATTGAATGGCAGCCCAAAGACGCTCTGAGCCCTTTCTGGTGCATGTAGGAATGAATACCTGGGGTTAGGGGTAGGGTTTTGTTTTGTTTGGGGTGGGGTGGGGTTTTTTTACATCTATTTTGTAACATCTTAGCTAAAACTTTGCAAAGTGGATATCGCTGTCTTTCCTTCTGTGTGCTGCTGTGAGTGCCTGAGATGGAGGCCAGTTGGGTGCTTGTAAAAGGATTTGGCCCCTTTCGTAAATAGACTTGATGGCCAGAGGCAGTCTGTCGATCTAGCATCTGGAGGAAGATCTAATCCTAGTAAGGACAGAAGGAAGGGGAGATGAGATTATATACAGAGAACTTTGGGCTGAAATAAAAGATGATTCATCTGAGAGTGATTGAGGTGCCTGGTGTCTGCTTATGAAGAGGGTTCTACTCAGACAAGCAAGGAGAGAAAGAGAGGAGTTCCAGTCTGTAGCATCATGACAATTGCAGGAAGAAGGAGCTGTTGAAGCTGGGGGAATTCTACCTTGCAGGGGCAGGTTTTGTTGAATGGCTCTTGCATCACCCTGGCAGCCTTTGCAAACCTGGTGCCCTCCAGATGTTTTGGATTACATCCCCTATCAGCCCCAGCCAGCACAGCTGCACATATTCTACACACTTAAGTACATGCCCTGGTCTCCTCTCACCTAGACTACTGTAATGCGCTCTATGTGGGGCTACCCTTGAAAACAGTCTGGAAGCTGCAACTGGTACAGAATGTGGTGGCGCGCCTGATTAAAGGCAGCCACTGGCGAGATCACATCACTCCAGTGCTGAAGGAGTTGCACTGACCAGTTGCTTACCAGGCCCAATTCAAGGTGTTGGTTTTGGCCTTTAAATCCCTACATGGTTTCGGCCCAGTCAATCTGAAGGAGCGCCTCCAGCATCATCAACAATGCCGCCCAACAAGATCAGCCTCAAAAGACCTTCTCTCCATCCCACCAGTTAAAACAGCCAAACTGGTGAGGACTCGGGAGAGGGCTTTTTCATTTGTGGCCCCCACCCTATGGAATTTCCTTCCAAATGATCTCCCTCATGCCCCCTCTATAATGAGGTCCCGCCAGGCCTTGAAGACCTGGCTCTTCAGGCAGGCATTTAGGGTGGGTTAGGTTTCATTGTTCTAGTCTGAGATATTAAATGTTTAAATGTATGTGGATGTTTTATTTTGTACGTTGCCCAGAGTGGCTGGATTACCAGCCAGATGGGTGACTCATAAATCCAATAAATAATAATTAATAATAATAATAATAATAATAATAGTCAGTCTAGGTGTGCCTGTGAGGGGCATATATTTATAAATCATTTATTGCATTTATTAGTTGCTTATTTTCACAAAAATTGACCCAAAGTGACTTAGAAACAGAGACAAGACATTAAAACCAAGTGTTAAACCCACAATAAAATTACATTTTAAAAACACATCATAGATATATGGGAGATCTAACATAACCCACCCCACTAAAGCTTTTTTTTTAAGAAATGTTTTTAAAGATGTTTTGTTTTTATGATGTTTTAAAGTTTTTAGTGCTTTTGTTTATAAATAAATAATAAAAGATGAAGAAAAGGAAGCCCAAATATACTTAATGATTCTCCAAACTAAGGTCTGAAAACATCTTTGCCTGGTGCCTACAATTAGATAATGAAGTTTGCCAAGTGTGCTGCCCTGGGAAGAACATTCCACAAATGGGGAGCCACCACTGAAAAGGCCACTTCTCATGTCACCACCTTCTGCACTTCTCTTGCAGGGGGCTCATGGAGGAAGGCCTCAGATGATGAACACTCTCTCCCTCCCTCCCTCTCTCTCGTCTGTGAGAGAAATTGAGATGAGATTGAGATTAGAGGAATAATGCATACATTGCCATTTTTCAGAAATCAAGTTATAAAGTTATATTGTCCCCGCAGGGTGATTTTTCTCTCCCTCCCCGCCATCCCACGTTCAGTGGTTCTTGCTGTCAGAGTGTTGGGTAAATCAAAACCTTACTTGAACGCAGCACCTCCGAGAAAATGAACTGATTTCAGGGCAACCCCCACCCGTCTTTGGAGCAGTATGAAAAAGAGAGAAATCTAAGCAAACTGGGGGTGTGAAGTGGCAGGCTTACTCATTTACACTTAGAAGTCTTGCCTGGCTGCTGGATCAGGCCCAAGGAGGCCCATTGGATCCAGCACCCTGTTCTTGCTGTGGCAGACCAGATGCCTCTTTGTGGAATCCTGCAAGCAGGACCTGGGTGCAATAGTCACTCTCCCCACTTGCAATTCCCAGCAACTGGAGTTTCACAGCATACTGCCTCCAGCAGCAGAGGTAAATGGCTAGTAGCCATTGATAGCCTTAGCCTTCATGTACTGTCTAATCCTCCTTTAAAGCCACCCAAATTGGTGGCCGTCACTGTGTCTTGTGGGAGCAAGTTCCACAGGTTAACTATGCGCTATGTGAAGATGTCATTTCTTTTGTCTCTCCTGAACCTTCCAACATTCAGCTCTATTGATATACATTGGTATACTGCCTGGCCAGCCGTGTTTGCCGGATGGGGTACATCAGGGGTGGGGAAACTCAGGCCAATCTCCCTCTCTCTCTGTCTCTGGTCCTTGGGCTTCTCCCAGGGCACACCCCTAACCATCCCTCCTTCAAGCCTTCCACACATCCTTTTGCCTGGCTGGGATACATATCCCTGGACTGTGATAATGCCTCTGGCTTGCCTGGGTGGAGAGACGGGTGTACACGTAGAAACCTCGGGCTCTGTGGCTGTGATGTGATGTGACCCACAAGGGTAAGACCCCATCCATCGCTCCACTTTGTGCCTCTGGCTCCACGCAGCACATTGACACGTGGCTCTCAAAAGATTGTCCACGAGGGAATGTGCCCTCAGGCGAAAAAGGTTTCCCACCCTACTTTACATAAACAATAAAATACAGTTCGCAATAATGTGAAAACCTAGTTCTTTAAGTGTATTTGTTTATTGTGAGAGTGCTATCCCACCCTTCCTTCCAGAAGGGGCTCAGAGCAGCAAAGAATAAAACACTCAAAACATCTAAAAAAAAAAGTTCTTAAAAGCAATTCCAACACAGACTGCAGACTGGGATGAGGTCTCTCCTTAAAAGGCTTGCTGGAAGAGGAAGATCTTCAGCAGATGCAAAAAGGACAACAGAGACGGTGCCTAATATTTAAGGGGAGGAATTCCAAGGGGAGGTGCCACAACACTAAAGGTCCACTTCCTATGTTGTATGGAATGGACCTCCTGATGAGATGGTATCTGCAGGAGGCCCCCACCTTCTCACCTTCAACTGGGTATATAAGGGGTAAGACGGTCTTTCAGGTATCCTGGTCCCAAGCTGTAGAGGGCTTTATATACCAAAGCCAGCACCTTGAACTTAGCCCAGTACACTCCACGTCCAGCATTTCTTCAACATCTGACAATGGAAGGTCAGGCAGTGAGGTAAACACTGGTATGGGAACGTCTTCACTGTGTGGCACAGGTCGCCTTGCTGAGTCCAAATCAGGATACTCCCACTTATGTTTCTTGTAGCGATTGAAGCCTTTCACATTCACAACACAAAAATAACAGTCATCGTAATGGTTTTGCGGCTCTCTCCATACCATAGGCACACCAAAGTATCAATATGATATTATATGCAATGGATAAACTTGCAAAACAATGTTCAAGAGTAAAAAGACAGACCAAACCCTGCTGCATATGTCAGCAGCTACAGGTCGTATTGGGGTACAATTGTCATTTGAGGGGTATCCATTATCTCAAAAACTAGAGCCAATTCGGCAAAACTAATGTCATTTTTGGATTTAGCACCCCCAAAATACCCTAAAGTCAGTCAAACATCCTTGGCAACTAAAAATATATATATATATTTTGTTGGGCTGTGTTATCAATACCTTGGCACAGTCCTTAACCAAAATGGAGACAACAGTCAAGAAATCAGAAGAAGGCTAAGACTGGGGAGGGCAGCTGTGAGAGAACTAGAAAAGGTCCCCAAATGCAAAGACGTATCACTGAACACCAAAGTCAGGATCATTCAGACCATGGTATTCCCGATCTCTGTGTGTGGATGTGAAAGTTGGACAGTGAAAAAAGTGCATAATAAAAACCAAGAAAAAAAATATAAATTGACTTAAATGACTTACAGCGTTCACTTCACTGTATATTACTAAAAGATGTTCATTTACCCTCCGCAGGTACTTTAATAGTTGGAGGGCACCTTCCCTATTTGTGTGTGTGTTTACATATACAAGTAATATTAAGTCGCCTCTCCCTGCTAGGTCACATCAAAGGCTGCATGCAGGGCAGAAACCATTGAAATGCTGTTTGCAAAAAGCGCTTTGGCAACAGGGCGTAGTAGGAACCTCCGCGCCTGCGCCCTGGATTTGCACAAGGGGCAGAGCCTGCAAGACGTTGGCCCAGAGCGCGCCTGGCATTCAGTCCTCCAGCGGGAAAAGGAACTGAGCTCTGCTTCCTAGAGAGGCAGGATGTTGTCATGCAAATGGGAGGGAGGGAGACAATAGGAAGCAAAGAGGCTTGATTAAGTTCCGAGGAGGAGGAGGAGGAGGAAGAAGAGGCTGAATCGTGGCGAGGACGCAAGAGCGAGAGAGAGGTGCAGCAGTGGGGGTGGGGAGAGGGTCAGGAATTTGCCTTTGGGGGGTGGAAAAGGGGGAGATCCTCCCCCCCACATCTCCCCCCAGGAATTCATGGGGTTTTCTCCACCTACAAACGGGGCCTGTTTTATTGTCCATTCTGTCGACAGTGTGTTTCTGCGAGCCCATTTCTGCACTCCGATAGTTCCTGGGAGGAAACACGCTTTATGTAGAATCATAGAGTTGGAAGGGACCGGTAAGACCATCCAGTCGAACCCCCAGCTCAGTGCTTACCCTCTCCCCCAAATGCACTTTGCCTCTTCTTGGGATCTCCTCAAACCTCCCCCCAATGCAGATACTCTCTCTCTCTCTTTCTCTTTCTCTTTCTCTCTCTCTCTCTCTCACTCACACATACACACACACACACACACACACACACACACACACACACATTAGGACAATCATCTCCTTGCCTTCCTGACCTTACAACATCGTTGCTGCTGCTGAAGGTTGGGGAGGGGGAGATCAACCTACATTTCCCACTCTGGGGCCCTTGGAGGAAGGTCTGAATAAACATGTGTGGCCAGCAAATAAGCTCATCTCAGTCGTCCAAACTGCAGCCCTGCAAGGTAGGCAAGAGTGGTGTCAGCCTCCCGCTTTGCACCCCAGCTGCTGACTTTACAGAAGAGGCCAGTTTTATTTCATTATAAATTAAATGATTAGAAAGTCATTTACTTGAGGAACTTCGTGGAAACATAGGAAGATGCCTTATATTGACTTGGTCCACCTAGCTCAGTATTGTCTGCACTGACTGGCAGCTGCTGTCCTGGGTTTCAAGCAGGGAGCCTTTCCCAGCCCTGCCTGGAGATGCTGCTGAGAATTGAACCCGGGACTTTTTGCATGCAAGGCAGATGCCCTTCACCTAAATGGCTGTGTTGAGAAGTTCTGGATTTGATCCTAATGTTTTGCTCTTTTGGGGAATGGGCCAAGGTAAATGCCCTTTCTGCTTACGGCGTCCACAGCCCTCCAGTCTCAAAACCAGCTGTGGGAACCCTTTCTGGGTCTGTGGGCCAGATCCTTACCCGACCCTCGCCTCAGGATCCAACTTTGACACGTGGGAGGAGTGCTTTGAGTGCTGTGAGTGATTGAAGCACACCCTGTTGCCCTTCCCCTTTCAAGCTGGATGCAATGGTCTGTGCGGAAGAGGCCATCTCTTGAGCAGAGGGCATGTTCTTTTTTCAGGGTCTGGTGACCTTTGAGGAGGAGGAGGAGGAGGCAGCAGCTGTGCATTTCACGGAGGAGGAGTGGATCTCCTGGATCCGGGCCAAAGCGCTCCGCACAGGGAAGCCATGGAGGAGAATTATGAGATTGGAGCCTCTTTCAGTAAGGAGACACGTTTTCTTAACTGATAGATGTTGAAGGCCATTTGCGCCAATGATGGATGGAGTGGAAAGTCAGTTTCTCACTAGGGATTCTGGGAGCTGTAGTCCAAACTCCACAGTGGGAATTGCTGCTCCCTTGGAGCTTGGGAGAGTCCTCTCTCCCTCCCTCTGCTCAGTGTTTGCCTTTGGGGCCTAGGAAGAGGCAGAGGTTGCAGCTTGCAGAATCAAGGTGGGCACCCCTGTGCTTGCACCAGTCTGTGAGCAGGACTGGTGCCCACCTGGATCCTGTCCCCACACATTGGAGTCGAAGTCCTTGCCAGCCCTCAAGACAGCCCTAGTGCAGTTTCTGCAAGAATGTTGCCACATTCCACATATTGTTGTGCATTTTATCCTTGCATTTTATATTTCTGTATTAGCACACCTCTGCCTTTTATTGCTGTGTTGTCTTTGGGAGTGTATGTACATCTTGTCTACAGAGCTAGCAGTTCACATCACACTCTGTGTGGTAAATTGCAGGTGCATTAGAAATTGGACATTATTGTGTACTCAGCCATAGAATATATTTTCCATCATTCCTTTCTACATATATTTTTCAGAATCATACCATGACTTAGACCTTCACTTTATGTGCTTTTGCCTATTTTGTCTAATTCAGCATCTGCATGGTTGGTACCAGAGATGGATTATGGGGAGTAGGGGTGGGGGGAGAAACACTCTCTCTGACAAATTTCTCACTCCCCCACCCACCACCCCCATTGCTGGAGCCCTTTCGATATGCAAATTATAACTGAATCATAAACTGGAAGTTAAAATTAAGCTCCAATCCCAAACAAGCTCGCGTCAAAGTTGACTCCATCAAAATCAGTAGGACGTTTTTCAGAGAAAATGCATTTAGGAAGGGAGCATTTATTTATAAGCAACACACCATCATTTCCCTTTCAGAGATCCAAACCATATACTCTGGCCCTTTTCTGTCTCTTCCCGACGCCAGCATTGATATTTGCATATACATTCTCAAGCTGCGGCACTGAAGAGCATTTCTGGCTACACGAATATCTTGCGGTAGCTTCACTCTTAATCTCCATGGAGAAAGGTTTCCTCAGAAGTGTAAATGTGAAGCGCAGCCCTGCTCCTTTTTGGGAGGAGGAGGAGGCTGAAGCTCTCAGGGCTGGTCTTCACTCTCTTTGTGATGAGATTATGTTGTCCAAATGAAAACAGCTGGGTTGGCTGAGTTCCACCGTGCCCTCCCCACCAGACAGTTCAGGTTGGGTGTCATATCCAGTGAGCGCATGTTCCCAAGTGCCAGGCTGACCCTGCTGGGACCACACGGCCCTGTCCTCTTCAGGGGGTGCAGGAGTTAACATGTTCCAAACAATCCCTCCTCTTAGCTACACATGGCTTGACTTGGAACGGCTGAATATCTTGTGGTCAAAAATAACTAGTCCTGTCTGTTTCCTTGGAAGAATCGGAGCTGAATTCCTGTTTGGAAGATGGAGAGGATCTTCTTATTCAGGTTCCCAAAGAGGAGGAAACCTCAGCAGGTCGGTGCTTAGCTGTGCTGTGGGGCCCCTTTTGGTCTGGGAATTGAAGCTTTTTTCTGTTCCTGAGTAATATCATCCAGGGGAGAGTCACCCATCAGGTGGTGAGTTCTCCTGGTTGACATCTCGGATGGCTTTAAAAGGGGCTAAGAAAAATGGCTTCATCCCCAGTCTGTGTCTGTTGGAATTACTTTTTAAGATGTTTTTGTTTTAATATATTTAAAACCGTGTTTTTAATGATGTGTTTGAGAGTGTTTTTAGTGTTTTCGCTTGCCACCCTGGGCTCCTACTGGGAGGAAGGGCGGGATATAAATCTAAATGAATAAATAAATGCATGGAAGAGACGGCTCTCAAGGGCCACCAGTCCTGATGTTTATGGGCCACCTCCGGAATCGGGGACAGCAGCAGAAGATGTGCTTTCTCTCTGGCTTGAGGGCCTCCCATGTGTGTCTAGTTGGCGCCTGTGGGCCAGGCTGGCTCCAGGCTTTTTTTGGGGGGGGGTCTTGGGGACAGGGTATCAATAAGGCCCTTATTCCCTCCCTTTCCTCCTCAGACCACACCCCTCCTCCCCCTTGGCCCCAGCCCTTTAATATAAAATAATATGACAACCCCCTAAAAAGAGGAGGGGAACCTTTGGTCCTCCAGATGTTGGTGAACTGCAAATTCCATCAGCTCCTGCAAGGATGGCCAATGATTAGGGGTGATGGGAGTTCAGCAACATCTGTTGGGCCACAGGATCCCCACACCTGGTATAATATAATCTGCAAATGCAAACGCACTTACCTAGGAGGGTGTCCCATTGGACTGGGTGGGGCTTACTTCTGAATGGGTGTGACTTTTATTGGGGTAATTTACATCCACAGTGGCAAGGCATCTGATCCTTTTACCTCGATTCTAAATGGGGTTCTTCCTATCACGCTCCCAGAATTAAAACTCAAAATGCTTCCTCCTCTTAGATTCGACGTTGTAGAAATTGTTTGATATGGAATCCCTGACTTTTTATGTTGTGGTTAAAAGTAACTCCTCTTGTCTGTTTCCTTGAAAGAACGAGACCTCGCTTCCTGTAAGGAAGAAGGAGAAAGTCTGTTTATCCAGGTCCCCAAAGAAGAGGAGGAGGAGACCTCAGCAGGTTGGTGCTTAGCTGTGCTGTGGAGCCTCTTTTGGTCTGGGGATGGAAGCATTTTTCCATTCTTGAGTAATGTCATTGAGGGGAGAGTCGCCCATCAGGCTGTGAGTTCTCCTGGTGGACATCTCGGATGGCTTGAAAAAGGAAGCTGGATAGATGCGTGGA
Source organism: Rhineura floridana (assembly GCF_030035675.1). NCBI lineage: Eukaryota > Metazoa > Chordata > Lepidosauria > Squamata > Rhineuridae > Rhineura > Rhineura floridana. The sequence goes on along the minus strand of NC_084482.1, from coordinate 231,578,516 downwards.
AGAGAAGGCTCTCAAGGGCTATAAGTCATGATGGCTGTAGCATTCTGTCCTTGTTTTAAAAGATGTTTTGTTTTAAAAGTGATTTCGGTCCTTCATCATTTTTTTGCCCCCCTGGATTCCCTTTGGAAGGAAGGACAGGATATAACTTTTATTACTATTATTAGGACTGATTGTGGGATCCCCATACACATCGATTCAGGCCCTGTGGAGATGCTGGACTAGATAGGCCTTTGGTTTGATCAAGCTCATCTCATGCTATAAAGAGGAAGGTTGGCCATCAGGTTGAAGTTCCCCTTCCGTCCACTGAGAGATTCCCCAAATTAAAATATCTGGCTTGGCTTCCAGATCCTGACAGTCTGAAGGAGACCCAGCTAGTACCGAAAGTAACTTGTGTGTTTCCTTGAAAGAGCTAGGCTTCATTTCCTGTTGGGAAAGAGGAGGAGAAGAAGATCCACTTGTCCAGGGTCTCAAAGAAGAGGAGGCGGAGACATCAGCAGGTAGTGTTGTGGGGCCCTTTGTGGAACTGAAGATTCCCCCCCCACCCCTCTTGTTCCTGAATAATCTCATCCAGGGCAGACTGACCCATTAGGCCAGAAATTCTTCTCATGGTTTTTCCCTCTCCATTCCTCTGCACCTAAAAATCTCACAACATCTCGTTCCTCGGAGTTTCTCTTCATCCGCAGACCTTGGGGTGCGAAGGAAGAAATGGTCCCATTCCACCCAGGATGCTGGGCAGGACTGTGGACCATTGATCTTAAGAAGAGGCGCAGTGGTAAATTTTGGAACGCAGGAGCCCCAAACATTCAAACCTAAAGCTTCTGTCCCAAACATGAGTATCTGGCACTTAATTTCCAAGTTAAAGACTATTACAATTTGAATAGATAATAGTTGCAGCAGCACCGGATTCTTCCCATTCTCTGTGGTGTGTGTAGTTTGGGTTACTCGCTTTCGTTGTCCGGGACTATTTGTACCACAGACTCCTTTTTCTGGTTGTGGATCCTGCAGACTACTTGATGGCTGGTCCTTCCTTTAAGAAAGGGGGCAGACAGTCGAAGAGGGCTTCTTCATACATCCTTTTCCAGCGCTTGGATTTTATTTCCTTGAAGCCCAAAGTAAAAGCGAGGCCTTGCATGCTCTGCAAGAGGGTCCCCGTCTCACAGTCATGCAGCTGAGGTCTTGCAAGGCTGCAACTACCTTAAGCCAGATTCAGAATTACTTGTAAAAATGAGCCCCTCTGAACAAAAGTGGGTCTTGCTTCTCATTAAGCCCTGCATCAAATGGAGGTAGAAGCTTCTCAGCACAGATATTATCTGGCAAAGCCACACAGCTCAGGTTTTGCACAGGTTTTTATATGAACCCTTTTTAAACCCAAGACACATTCTACAGCATATTTATTGGTTTATTTAAAATTTTATACCTCACTTTTTGAGGAAGGCAATGGTAGACCACCTCTGAATACCTCTTAACATGAAAACCCTATTCATAAGGTTGCCATAAGTCGGGATCGACTTGAAGGCAGTCCATTTCCATTTTCTTTTTGAGGAACTTCTTCCACACAGCAGCTGACAATTTCCAATACAAGCCAAACGTCACCAGAAAAATGATATATATATAAAACATAATAAAAGACCTAATAAGGATGATATAACTTACAAGATCTGAACAGGGTGGTTCATGACAGATGCTCTTGGAGGTTGCTGATTCATAGGGTCGCCATAAGTCATAATCGACTTGAAGGCACATAACAACGACGACAAAGAATCATAAAAACAGTAATTAAGAATTCTTGGGAGGGACAAAAAGCTTTCAGTGAACTTGGAAAGCGTAACAATGTCTGGGCTTGTTTCACTTCAAAGGGAAGAGAACTCCAAAGAACTGGCTCCACAGTGCTCAAGGCACATGGCCCGAGTTGCGTGCTGTTGGCAAGGCTTCACCCCTTTGCTCTCGTTCAAAATGTTTTGAGCGTTCAGATTTGATTTGGAATGCCCAAATACTTTGTGGTCAAAAGTAACTAATCTTGCCTGATTTCCTTTTTTTTTTTTAAAGAACCAGACCTCATTTCCTGTTGGGAAGAAGGAGAAGATCCAATGATGCAGGAACCCAAAGAAGAGGAGGAGACCTCAGCAGGTAGAATTACTTATTTATTATTTAATTTATGTCCCGTCCTTCCTCCCAGCAGGATCCCACATGCTTAGCTGTGTCGTGGGGCCACCTACCCCCACAGAATGTGGGGCAGGACTGTGGACTTGAGGCACTGTTATAGGTCACATCACTCTAGCTGTCTGTCGTTGGGGTTCAGAAAAGCAAAAGGGGACTTTGCTTTATTTTTAATCGGATTTCAAGATGGAAACCAAACTCTTGGCAGGGGCTGCAGGATGGGGATTTCTTTACTCCTCGAAAAGCCTCCGTGAGAAATGGAATCCCTTTTGCTCTGTAAGGACTAGTGAGAAAATTGGCCGGCTGCCAAAGCTGTTTACATGAATTGCCAGAATTTAACACACCCACGAGCCCAAAAAGTTTATTTAAAAAAGAAGATACAGAATAAAGGATCTCTGTTTCAAAGGGGGTGGATAGGAGAAATCCACTACAGTAGGGCCCTGCTTCTCGGTGCCCCGCTTTTCAGCATTCCGTTTAATATGGCACCAGCGGAGTGATCAGCTGGAGCTCTCCGCAGTCCAGCTGATCATGCTGGAGGAGTGGAAGATCAAATGTAGCGTGCTACAGCCGATCTTCTCCTCTTCTGGTGCAATCAGCAGGTTAGGTTCCAAACCCTCGTGCTACAGCTGATTCACGTTTTGGCAGTTCGGCCCTACTGTATATTCCAATGATTTTAAAAAGCTGCCTGCCAGCAATTCCCAACAATACATTTTGATTCTACAATTGCAATCCTATGTATAATTAACTTAGGAGTAAGTTCCACAAGGTTCTTCCTTCTGAGAAGTCATGCAGAAATCCAACTTGCAAAATGGAGCCCTTGTTGAACAAGGACTGTTTTAAGTCAGTTGAAATGCATCCTGTATTTATTTATTTAACAAAATCTATGTACTGCTTACTCGACAGGAAGCCTCTAAGTGGTTCACAAAGAACAATTTAAAATACGCATTAAAAAAAGAGAAATTAAAAGAGAAATCTAACAGGTAAAGGAAACAGGGTTTAGGCTCACCTAAGCTGTTCCCTCAAAACCTTTTTTTAAAATGTGCATGACATTTTTATTTTTAATGTGGAGAAGGGTCACTGGCCAGAAAAGGGCTTCCCCCCTCCCCTCGCTCTCCCTCTGAAGCAGCCGAGGAGCTTCAGCCACTTTGCTCTTTAACGGTTAACAAACAGCAAGAAAGGAAAGAGCACAAACAGGGGACTTCCCTTTCCTGCCCCACCTCTCTACAACAAATGCAAGCTGGAAGCGAGGATCCCTCTTCGTGCGCAGCGATGTTGGTGAGGGGGGTTGCGTGGGGGGCATCCTCGAAACAAAGGTATACAATTTGGGGGGCAGAGGGGAGGGTGGAAGAGGGTGATGACCCCCCTGAAGTGCCCCCTCCCCGCAGACCCTCCAGATTAGAGGATGCAGCTCTGCCCTGTCCCGTCTGCCTCTCCCCTGAGCTGGGCTGGCTGTGTTGGGGCCGGATCAAAGCATCCCTCGGAACATCTGCGGTTCTGCTGATGAATTTCGTGGCCTTCAGCTTGGAGATGGAGGCGCCCCATAGTTGGAACAGAGCTAAGGAGACACCAGTGCGCTAAATGGGCCGCTTCTTCATGTGTCCTCATTTGTCCTTTGGTTCAGCTGTGATAGTTGAATAGTCAGGCTCTTCTTTCAATGCCTTAATTCTGCCAGCCCTCCCCAGTTTCTATTCTGTTAGAATTAAGGTCGCCATTTAATTAATTCAGGAAAGCAGAAACGTGGCCCTGCCCTCCTTGTTTTAGGGTAGCCCGTTGACAAACTGTTTAGCGAGTGACGTTTTTCCTGAAACTGGTGCAAATTGGTGGGATCTACTTCCCGCTCCCTCTTCCTACACCAGGTGTAAGTTCCCTACTAAATCAGAGGGTGTTATCCAGTTCCTCCACACCAGGCTTCTTTATGGCACATCCACACTGTACATGGAAAGCATGTGGCTTCCTCCCAAGAGTCCTGGGAGTTGTAGTTTATGAAGGGTGCTGGGAATGTAGCGCAGTGAGGAAAAACTATTCTCCAGGATTCGTTGGGGGAAGCCATGTGCTTTACATTTGTGTTCAATGTGCTTTAAAGGTCTGGTGTGATTATACACTTCTATCATGTCTCCTATAAGCTTTTTCTCTGCAGCAAAAATCCCCAAATGTTGCCACCCTTGAGTAGTTTGATTGCCCATTTCTCTGCCTCTTCCACCTCTAGAACGCTATTTTTGAGGTGAGGCAACCAGAACTGAAGACAGCATCCAAGTAGGATCACATCTTAGAAGTGTATAATGGCATTATGATATTGGCAGTTTTATTTTCAATCTGTGTCTTAATGATCCCTCACATGGAATCCACCAATTTCATAGCTATAACATCAGTATCTTAACTGAGGCATCCGCTATGACCTCAAGGTCTCTCTCCTGTCAGTCACCACCGGCTCAGTTAGGATTTTTCACTTCTGTGCATCACTTTACACTTGCTTTCATTTAATTGCATTTGCTCTTCAATACCCCAGCCTGCTTGGAGAGTTCCTTTAGGAGTTCCTCACCATCCCTCTTTATTTTATTTTATTTTATTTTAATATTTGATATCAACAGTAAAGTTGGTTACCTCGCTTCTCACCCCAAATCCATGCCATTTAGAAACAAGTTTAAAAGCACAGGTCCTAATCCTGATGATTGGCGGGGAGGGGCACTTCTTACATCCCTCCATTGGGAGAACTGTTCATTTATTCCTGCTTTCTCCTTCCTGATCTTTAAACACTTGCTGATGCATGAGAGCATATTTCCTCATATCCCATAATTGCTGTGTTGCACTCCATGTTTGGTAATTTTTTAATAATATTTTCCACTACTTTTCACAAGCTGAAAAGTATCCATGGAAAAATGACCAGAGGAAGCTTCGGGGACATCTGGCACAACTGTAGTTAATGAGGAGTCCAAGTCAGTCCGAATGCAAGCAATTTTATCTGCAAAGTGCCTCGAGAACATGTCACAGTGAGCGACTGAGGGCTCCCAGTCTAATGTAGGGCCAGAGCCCCAAAGACCCCGGACCACCTGGAAAAGCATCACCGGACGACACTGAGCAGACGCAATGGTGGCAGAGAAGTGCACTTTCCTCGCTGCCATCACAGCCACATGATAGGCTCAAAAAGGAGCTCTAGCCTTTGTTCGATCAGAAGCGGACGGAGTTCTTCTCCATCGTCGCTCAAGCTGTTGTCCCTGCTGCTTCATGAGGCCCAAGGTTTGAGTAAACCAAGGTGTATTATGGGCCTTCCCTGGTGGGAGAGGACCCTTTGGAGCAATAATGTCCACCGCTTGGGTCACCTCCGTATTCCAGAGATTGAGCAGGGCTTCAGCATTGTTGCCAACCATGCTGGGAACATCCCCCAGAGCATTTCGGAAACCATCTGGATCCATGAGTCTCTTAATCGGGCCTTCACCCCTGCAAAGTCTAAACCTTGTCAGGTGGTGATCTGTCCGTGACAACGGAGTCACTAAGAACCCCTCCACCCTCAGATCACCTTCTTCCTGTCCCTAACAGAACACAAGACCAAGTGTGTGTCCTTCCATGTGCATTAGTCCAGATGATATTAGAGACAGCCCCATGGTTTTCTTGGCAGCCATGAAGTCCTGAGCTGGACTTATGAGTCTAACCTCAGCATATATGTTGAAGTCACCCAGGATCATCAACCTGGGAAACCACAACACCAACACCGAGACCAGCTCCACCAGCTCAGGGAGGGAGACTGTTGGGCAGCGGGGTGGACAGTACACCACCAGAATCCCACCCTGTCTCCCTGACCCAACACCAGGCACACACATTCACAGCTGGAAATGTTAGGGACAGGGTACCTGACTGGGGAGATAGATTCCCTGCAGACAATTGCGACCCCACCTCCCCGTCCCCTGGATCTAGAAACCTAGTGGGCAGAGCTGGGAGAGACCTCCTCCACTTTGGTCATTTAGCCAGGTTTCGGTAATACAAGCAAGGTCAATGCATTTCTCCAGGATTCTGAATGAAAGTGGTTTTCTGAGTCACTGACCTTGCATTCATCAGCAGGACAGTAAGATCCAGGGAGTTCCCAGCATAGCCACCAGTGTCCGGAGGGTTGGAAGGGAGAACGGAAGGGATGCAAGGACGAAGATGTCTTACATCCCTTCCGCTGGAACGGCCAGTCTCCTCCCACCGCTATTACGTCCCCTGCCCAATAGTACCTCAATGGCAGGCCTCTGAGTACTCCTACCCCGGCACATGTTAAAAGAAGCCTGACACTGGGGGGGGGAGCCTTGGCTAGAGGTGGCTCTTATGAGGGGGAGCTCTCTTCCCCACCCTCTGGCAGTTGTCTTCTCCCTTGTGAGCCCCAACTGGCTTCAGCTGTCCCAAGGCCTTGCAGGGAGTTGCAGTTGACACCTGAGGAAGCCTGCAGATGGAGTTGTGCAGGAGGCCACAGCAGCAAAGTGTAGGTTCTGCTGGGTTTCTCTCACCTTCTCTCAACTTACGGCGACCCTTTGAATCAGTGACCTCCAAGAGCATCTGTCATGAACCACCCTGTTCAGATCTTGCAAGTTCAGGTCTGCGGCTTCCTTTATGGAATTAATCCATCTCTTGTTTGGCCTTCCTCTTGTGTTTTCGACAGAGCTTGGAAAAGTTACTTTTTTGAACTACAACTCCCATCAGCCCCAGCCAGCATGGCCACTGGATTGGGCTGATGGGAGTTGTAGTTCCAAAAAGTAACTTTTCCAAGCTCTGCTTTTGGAGTGAGTCATGTCTTCTCATGATGTGTCCAAAGTGTCATGGAAAGCTGAATTCAAGATGGCTGTGTAGCAAAGAATTGTGGGGTTTCATTTGTTAGTGTGGGATTTTAACAGGTTAACATTTGGCTTCTGTATTAGAGCGATGAGTTGGCAGTTTTATTTCCCAGCTGTGGATACTCAGAGGCCCACCCTAACACCTTATCCGTAGTTTAGGTCTCTGGCTTCCTTGATGGAATCAATCGATCTCTTGTTTGGTCTTCCTCTTTTTCTACTCCCTTCTGTTTTTCCCAGCATTATTATCTTTTCTAGTGAATCATGTCTTCTCATGATGTGTCCGAAGTATGATAACCTCAGTTTCATCATTTTAGCTTCTAGTGGTAGTTCTGGTTTAATTCGTTCTAACACCCAATTACTTGTCTTTTGTGCAGTCCGTGGTTACATAAAGTGGTTATTTCTTATTTTAACTTGGTTCTAAAAGTTCCTGTTATGTGGATTTTTATAGTTTTATGACTTATGCCTGGAATTGGACCTGATTTTTGGAAGTGTCTGTTTTTCCTCATGCTTTTATTCACTTTTATGCCCAGTTAGATCACTTTTTAGGAACCTTTTATTCCTATGGTATTTTAATAGTTTTTTCCTTGTTTTAGAAAAGATTTTTGAATTTTATCTTTTTAGAACACGTAGGTTAGAAGTAACATATCACACTTGGGGATTTACATTTAATAATTTGCTAGAGAAAGTTTTGTTAGTCTGCTTACTGACCATCTTCACTTGGAGCAGTGATGAAATAAGAGGTGTTGAACCTCTAATGTCATCTTTCAAAAAAGGGGAACGTCATGAGAACCTGAATTCAAGATGGTTGTGTGGGAAAGAATTGTGGGGTTTCATTTGTTAATGTGGGATCTTAACAGGGTAACATTTGGCTTCTGTCTTAGAGCTCTGAGTTGCCAGTTTTATTTCCCAGCTGTGGGTAATCAGAGGCCCACCCTAACACCCCCTTATCTGTAGAAGCCGGGCTCCGTCAAGGTCATAAAGCCCTTGAAGTTTTAGGGAGGATGTTCCATTTGGCCAGGTGATTGATGGGCCCATTTTTCATGAAGAAATTTCCAGATTGGTTAATTGGATCTGGCTTGTTGCTGGGGAGTTTGCCATAAGTATGGGGCTCAAACCTTAGCTTGCGTTCCTCTTTGTTGAGACCCAGGGGATGCAGGGGGGCCTGGATTGAGAGTTGGGGGAGCCTCAGAACCCCATTCTAGAGCAGAGGGACTCTGGAGGGGAGTTCACACCCCCAGCTCCGCAGATGGGAGAGATGACAGATGTGGAGGATGCTCCTGAAGATCTAGGGGAAGGAGACATGCCTGACCGCTCTCTGATTCCCATGGGAATGTCGCCGCCTCACATGGAGACCCCTCCCTTACTGAGCATCCCAGGAGAGCCATTGGAGCAAGACCTCACACCCGCAGCAACTCCACCCCCCTAGGGGTGCTTGGTGGGCCCTTCAAACATCTCCCCACAATAACGCCTCCTTCCCCTTCATTGAAGTTGGCACCTGAGGAGTCTAGACTGTTCGATGATCAGACGTCTGCACGCCCTCTATCACCCTGTGTGCGCCACCAAGGAAAGAGACTTGGCCAGAAGGAAGCGCTGCGCAGGAGTCAGAGGTTGTGAGCAAAACCCTTCCCAATTTAAACCCACACCCTCAGGTAGTGGGTGCTGAATCAACTTCCCATACACGCTGCAGAGTAAGCCTGAGTAGTTAGGGATTACAGTGAGTTAGTTAGCAAAATCTATGAGACACCTTCCCTTTGATGTGACTTTAATAAAACAAGAATTAATTCCAGTTTCACCTCCATTTCACGATTCCTACTCTGGGCAGGACACTCTTCTGGGTCCCATCCTGCCTACTTGATGCTGCCTGCTGAGCTTCCATTTTGCATCAACTCTCCTGCCTGTTCCTCCCTCTGAGGAGAGGGGTGTGTGCAACTGTCTACCTGTGTGTAAGTACAGACTAGGCTAGATGGCTTTCTTGATTTTCTGTTGGGTGCTGATATTAAGGAACTATTCTGCTGCTGTAGCTGTGCACCTCTTTTATTCTTTCATAAAGTTACTTCTTTTTACCAGTGTGTGTTCATGCAGGAGAGGGTTGGCTCTGAGCCAGTACCTTGGCCGCTGACCACGTCTACTGTGTGAATTGGGTATTTTGGCTAAAGGCTTCAGAGCAAGGACTGTCTGTTTGGCTCTTGCTGCTTGTAATTATTGGCAAGTTTTCTGGGCTCAAAGTTTCCCTTTGGCTGAGGGTGGTTAACCAGTATAATGGGTGGTGGCAGTCTCCTACCCTGCAGGGCTGTTGTGAGCGGGCACAATCTTGGCAAAGAAAGATATTTTGTCAGAGTCAATTGCCATGGGTGGAGAATTGGCTTCTGGGACGGTGGAGGGTGTCTGGGAGAGTCCTCCTCCCTCACACAACAAGTATGATAATCTCAGTTTCAGCATTTTAGCTTCTACTGATAGTTCTGGTAAAATTTCTTCTAACACCCAATTGTTTGTCTTATTCGCCGTCCATGATACCCACAAAGCTCTACTCCAACACCACATTTCAAATGAGTGGATTTTTCTATTCATTGTCCAACTTTCGCATCCATACATAGAGATAAGGACCACCATGGTCTGAAAGATTTTGACTTTGGTGTTCAGTGATGCATCTTTGCATTTGAGGATCTTTTCTCATAGCTACCCTCAGCCCAAGACTTCTTCTGATTTCTTGACTATTGTCTCCAGTTTGGTTAATGACTGTGTCAAGGTATTGATAATTCTTGACAAGTTCAGTGTCCTTGCTGCCAACTTTAAAGTTATGTAACTCTTCTGTTGTCATTACTTTAGCATTGTAGTATGGTATCGTCTGCATATCTTAAATTTTTGATATTTCTCCCTCCAGTTTTCTCATGTCCTTCATGTTGGTCCAATGCCGCTTTCTGTATATGTTCTGCATATAGATTAAACAAACAGGGTGATAAAATACACACCTGTCTGACACCCTTTCCAACTGGGAACCAATCGGTTTCTCCATATTCTGTCCTTACACTAGCCTCTTGTGCAGAGTATAGGTTGCGCATCAGGACAATCAGATGCTGTGGCACCCCCATTTCTTTTAAAGCATTCCATAGTTTTTCATGATCTACACAGTCAAAGGCTTTGCTGTAATCTGGCACTTCTCACTCCATACGTGGTAAGAGCCTTTGCTTTACTTGCACGTGTTTGCCATTGGAGCATAGACTTGGTTGATGGTTATGTTGATAGGTTTCCCAATAAATCTCATTGATATCACTCACTCAGACTTTGCATAATAGCTCCTAGTTGCTTTTGCTACATCATTTCTCACTATTAAAGCAACCCCTTTTCTTCTTAATTTCTCATTTCCTGCATAAAATATTTTGTAGTTGCCTGATTGGAAATGTCCCCTTCCTGTCCATTTTGACTCACGCCACGTTTTGTAATGTTGATGCGTTCTATTTCATGCTTGACAATTTCTAACATTCCCTGGTTCATGCTTCTCACATTCCATGTTCCTATTGTGTGCATCATACAGCTCTGGACTCTCCTTTTGCATCTGTGCACATCAGCCTCTGGGCTTCCTTTAGGCTTTTGACCCAGCTGAGCCATTAGTCACAGAGCTATTCATACTTGTCCTTCGTTCTTCCCCACTAGCTCACAGAGTGCCATCTCACCTGGGGGTCTCATCTTCCAGCACTGTCCCGTGTTGCAGGTAACAGGGGTTAACCTTTTTGGGAGGCAGGGAGGGTATGCGAGATGCCCTCTGGCAGTGGAAACGGCCATGTTCCTTTCAGGCAGGATCCACCCTAGGCTTGTAAATTCCATCTGTGCATAAGTACTGGGCTGTCCACCTTAAATGGAGCAACATGAGAGCAGATTTTTGTTAAAATTATCTCTCTCTGCGTCTGTTTTCACAACCTGCTACCAAGCAACTACTGCTAAACTAACTCCGTACAAGGCCTTCAGCTTTGACAGTTAAACTCTGATACCAACAGAGCTCCCAGAAATATGTTTTCAAAGTACAAATCATAATATATTCACAGGATTTCTCCACAGCATTTTATCTCCTTTCCTTTTCATTCCATCAGGATACATCTGGGGGGTCAAGGCTGAGGGAGAACCATCTGAAGTATCACTGGAAAAAGCTGAGGAGCAGATGCAGGAGCAGAAACTGAGGAGTCAAGATGGAGCAAAGAGACAACAGGAGAGACAGACTCACACAGGGGACAAACCTTATCAATGCTTGGAATGTGGAAAGAGCTTCAGGTGGAGTAGCCACCTTACTAGGCATCAGAGATGTCACACAGGAGACAAACCTTATCAATGCTTGGAGTGTGGAAAGAGCTTCAGTCAGAGTACCCACCTTACTTTGCATCACAAAACTCATACAGGGGACAAACCTCATAAATGCTTGGAGTGTGGAAGAAGTTTCAGGTGGAGAAACGAACTTATGGTGCATCAAAGAACTCACACAGGGGACAAACCTTATAAATGCTTGGAGTGTGGAAAGAGCTTCAGGTGCAATAGCCACCTTACTAGGCATCAGAGATGTCACACAGGGAACCAACCTTATAAATGCTTGGAGTGTGGAAAGAGCTTCAGTGACAGTAGCACCCTTACTTCACATCAAAGAACTCACACAAGGGATAAACCTTATCAATGCTTGGAATGTGGAAAGGGCTTCTGTCAGAGTGGCCACCTTACTTTGCATCAAAGAACTCATACAGGGGACAAACCATATCAATGCTTGGAGTGTGGAAAGAGCTTCAGTCAGAGTGGCACTCTAAGTATACATGAAAGAACTCATACAGGGGATAAACCGTATCAATGCTTGGAGTGTGGAAAGAGCTTTAGTGACAGTAGCACCCTTATTGTGCATCAAACAATTCACACAGGAGACAAACTTTATACATGCTTGGTGTGTGGAAAGAGCTTCAGGTGGAGAAGCGCCTTTATTGAACATCGAAGAACTCACACAGGGGACAAATCTTATATATGCTTGGAGTGTGGAAAGAGCTTCAGTCAGAGTAGCCACCTTACTTCGCATCAAAGATTTCACACAGGAGACAAACCTTATAAATGCTTTGAGTGTGGAAAGAGCTTCAGTCAGAGTAGCCACCTTACTTCACATCAAAGATTTCACACAGGAGACAAACCTTATAAATGCTTCGAGTGTGGAAAGAGCTTCAGTCAGAGTAGCACCCTTACTTCACATCAAAGAACTCACACAGGGGATAAACCTTATAAATGCTTGCAGTGTGGAAAGAGCTTCAGTTCGAGTAGCCACCTTACTTCACATCAAAGAACTCACACAGGGGACAAACCTTATAAATGCTTTGAGTGTGGAAAGAGCTTCAGTCGGAGTAGCACCCTTACTTCACATCGAAGAACTCACACAGGGGACAAACCTTATACATGCTTGCAGTGTGGAAAGAGCTTCTGTTGGAGTAGCAACCTTACTTTGCATCAAAGAACTCACACAGGGGTCAAACCTTATAAATGCTTGGAGTGTGGAAAGAGCTTCAGTCAGAGTGGCACCCTTACTTCACATCAAAGATTTCACACAGGAGACAAACCTTACAAATGTTTGGAGTGTGGAAAGAGCTTCAGTCACTATAGCACCCTTAGTAAACATGAAAGAATTCACACAGGGGTCAAACCTTATAAATGCTTGGAGTGTGGAAAGAGCTTCAGTCAGAGTAGCACCCTTACTTTGCATCAAAGAACTCACACAGGGGACAAACCTTATAAATGATTCGAGTGTGGAAAAGCTTCAGGTGGAGTATTGCCTTTACTCAACATCAAAGAACTCACATGGGACAAAGCTTATAAATACTTGGAGTGTGGAAAGAGCTTCAGTGACAGTAGCACCTTTACTTCTCATCACAAAACTCATACAGGGGACAAACCTTATAAATGGTTTGAGTGTGGGAAGACATTCAGTCGGAGTACCACCCTTACTTTACATGAAAGACATCACACCGGGGACGGACCTTATCAATGCTTGGAGTTTGGAACAAGCTTCAGTCAGTGAGGCCACCTTACTTCGCATCACAGAACTCACACAGGGGACAAACCTTATATATACTTCAAGTGTGGAAAAAGCTTCAGTGAAAGATGCGCCCTTACGGTGCATGAAAGAATTCACACAGGGGACAAATCTTATAAATGTTTCAAAAACTGAAGGACTATGTTAGGATTGTGTCCAACAAATTTGACAGCCACAGATCATAAGATCTGATAATGGAGGGGAACATGTGTCTATGGCTATGCAAGGCTTTCTCCATGAGGAAGGCATAGAGCACCAGACTACAGTTGTCTTCAACCCAGAGCAGAATGGGGTTGTGGAGAGAATGAACAGGACTCTTGGACAAATGGTTCGTTCCTTGTTGGATGATGCGCAGTTACCAAATGAGTACTGGGGAGAAGCTGCGGCTATTGCTATTTACCTGCAGAACCACCATTTAAACTGTGACATGGTAGGATACCAAGTATGTCTCACCTTTGTGTATTTGGGTGCAAGGCCTTTGTGCACATCCCAAAACAAAAGAGATCCAAACTTGACAACACTGCCAAGGAAGTAATACTCATTGGGTATTCTCCAACGCAGAAGGGATACAGAGTCATAGATCCCAAAACTGGCAAAGTTGAAGGATGCAGAGCTGTCCATTTTGATGAAAAAAGTGCACACACCGACCAGAAGAGGCGCCACACCAAACAGATGACAGCAAAATGGAAGAAGCTGAGCCAGAAGAGGCAACAGGGCCAGAAGGAGCAGCCAAAGCGCCAGCACCCAGACACTCTGAACTCACCAACAGAGGTGTACTATCAGAGAGACTTGCTTACCCCATAAGAGATGAACTTCCAGAGCCAGAGACAATAGATGGACTTACTTACTGATTTATGTTGATGATCTGCTGTTGGCTTATCAAGATCCAATGGACAAGCAACAGGTAGTAAATCATCTCAACAAGGAGTTTGAAGTGAAGTGCCTGGGTGATGTCACTCACTACCTTGGAATGCAAATTGAAAGAGAGGGTGATGGATCCTTCTTGCTGAATCAAAAACAAAAGATCCAAAACCTTCTCGAGAGTCTAGGACTGAAGGATGCACATCCAGCACCTACTCCAATGGAAGTAGGGTACCGGAAACAGACCAGAACAAACAATCATGGGAAGACCAAGAGAGCTATAGACAAGCTATTGGAAAAAGTCTGTATATCAGCACTGTTTGCAGGCCAGATGTGGCGGGAGCAGTGGGATACTTGTGCAGGAAAACCAGCTCGCCAACCAGAAAGGCCTGGGAATCAATAAAGAGAGTGGTGAGATGTCTAAAGGGCACTGCAGCAATGAAACTAAAGTTGACAGCTACCCGAGATCCCAGGCTAGAGGGATATGAAGATGCTGATTGGGCTGAAGACACTACAGATCGAGACTGTAGCACTCTCTCCCACAGAAGCAGAGTATGTGTCAGCTTCTGAAGCAAGCAGACAGCTGATGTGGCTGCTTGAACTGTTCAAAGATTTAGGCATCTCTATACCTGGGCCTGTTGTGATGCATGAGGACAACCAAGGATGCATCAGACTCATGCAGTCAGAAGGGGTGAGTTCACAGACCAAGCACGTAGACGTGAAGCACCATTTCATTAGAGATACCTACCGCAGAGGACTACTCAATATGGAGCATTGTCCAGCAGAAGACATGACTGCAGATGCTCTCACGAAGGCGCTGGGCAAAGTCAGACATTGCAAGCTGCGAGACAAGATGAACCTCGTGGGGTGAACCAAACGCTCGTTGAGAAGGGGTGTTGGAAGTGGGGCCAGAGCAACTCCTGGTCTGTTCTTTTGTTTGTGCTCCGGAAGGGAGGTAGAGCGAGGGTCCTCCAGATGGATAGGCTTGTTTACCTTTTAACTGTGATGTTCTGACTAACTTCCTTCTGGTACTAGACTGTGACGCCTTTAGGAAAGCTTACCTGCCCCTCCTCCTTCCGCCCTTTCCACTCCTTTGTCTTCCGACTGTCTGGGAGAGAGGAGACATCCCTTTGTCTCTCTCCAAGCATGGGGCTGACTCCCACACCTGGGCATTATGCCTCCAACTTAGTTGGTTAGTTAGAACTAGGTATGCCTTTTCTATCTACTATGTATTTCTCTAAATAAAGTAGCTTTTCTTATTTTACTAACTCTCCAGTCTCAGTGATGCTGATGCAGGGTAAAAGCCTGCTTTCTTAGGCAAACACACGCATGCGCTGGCACACTCGCATTTCAACATCTGCTGTTACTCTCTGCTTGCTGTGGTGCTGCTTTTAAATGAAATTAAGCAGCACAACTACACACAGCGCAACATGCCAGTCAGTGCGGACAGTATTGGGCTGGATTGACCAATGGTCTGACTCAGCATACGGCTGTGTTCCACTTTGCCACCCTTTGTGAGCCGCCTTGGGTGCCTTTTTTGGCACAGAAACAAGCAACAGCAGTGGTCTTATGTTTTATTTATTTATTTATTATTAAATTTGTTAGTCGCCCATCTGTCTGGTTGTCCAGCCACTCTGGGCGATGCACAAGATAAAACAGTACATATGTTCTCTGTGCAGCAGAGCTCTGGGTTCCAAATGGAGCCTCTTCATCTGGGATTCCCCCCCCCCGATTTGAATATTGGGAGGTGGTTGATATCACTAGTTATAAGGAGGAGTTTTTTATAAGTCTGAGAGGCCCAGGCTGGATGTTTGTTTAAGGTGTGGGGGGGCTTCCCTCACATGGGATTCTTCGTCAGTGCAATTTCTTCCTGCTCAAATGTGCGTTAAGGATGATGGAATCCCCTCCATGGGTGACCCATGGACCAGTTCAGCACCACCCACAAAGGAGCAAACAAAAAAGTCTGGGTAAAATGCTCTTTTAAAGAAAGGGTTCCCAGTTCCCCAAAGCAGATGACAATGTTAGGTCCAAACCCAACACGCAAGCCGTCACTGCCTTCTCAGCTCACGTACACCCGGGAAGGTGCGCAATTATCCACTACCAGAGGCTAAGAATTATACAACACAACACAAGATTACCTTTGCAAAGGGGACCCAATACCTTCAAGCAAGATGCCTTCAGGAATGGGAACCCCGTTTATTGAAAAGACAAAGATTATATAGCTTCTTTAAGATAACAAGTAAGGGGGGTTACACGTCATAGAATTGCATAAAATATTGCCAGTCATAGTAACATCTAAGCAACAGAATTGGGGTGCTTGAGATAAGAATGAGCCGGGACATTCAGCTCCTTGCTAGACAAAGTAACATTATAGATATGGAAAGAGGGGTACTTAGAATAACAAAGTAAGGCATATCTTGGTTCCTGGGAGAGGGGCTCACACAGATATGTGACCTTGAGATAAGCGCTCCAGACTTTAACAAAACAAAGGCAGATAGTGTGGGAGAAGGAACAGACTCCAACAAGATCATTAAACTAGAAAGACATCCATTTTACATTTTACAGAGAGATACCTGTCAAGGCCTGCAAGCACATAATTCAAAGAAGGAATGTCTTTGTAATACAGGATGGCAACAGTATATGGGCCATTACAGCAACTATGCATAAAATATATGATCGGAAAGGCATAATCCAGTTTGAATAGGCTTTTATTATCAGAGCCCTTGGAAAGTTAAAAGCAGGTCATAAGGAAATAAACCGATATTACATTTATATCAAACACCTTTTATTTCCAAATACAACAACAACATTCCAAAGTGCGAGAAGGAAGATGTGAGGCGTATATTTCTAGTCTGGGGACAATTTAGCCCCCTAAATGTTCCAAAGTGCAATGCCATCTCCCTCCGGGACACTGGGCCCTCTCTCTCGAAGTGGGGCCCTCAGAGGGTCTGCCAGGGAGAGGGGGAGAGTCTCCGGGCAGGTCCAATACCCCACCACTGCCCCATCGCCTTTCTTATTCTTCACGCAGAGGAAGAGTCCGGGCGCCACAAAGACCAGCCCCACAATCCCCGTCCACATCTTGCTCTGGGCAGAGTCCGACTGCGCCTCTGAAGAAAGAAAAGGAAGACAATAACACAGGAAAGGCCTAGAGGGAGAAGAGGCAGGCCTGGGACCAGACCCTCGGAGGCTGGGGTCCCAGGATGCTCCCCCTCTTCAGCAGGCGATTGGGGAGACGGATCAGGGCTGGGAAGGTGTGGGAGGAACCCAAATCTCATACCCCACTGCACGGTGATGGGGCTCTCAAAGCTGGCGTGCTCCACCTGGCAGGCATAGACGTCTCTACACTTTGGCTGTGTCTCCAGCATCACCTCGATCTGAAAGGTCCAGTCCCCGTTCCGGGTGGGGCCTGTGGTCCACACTCTCCTCCTTCCTGTTTCTGAACCACTTGACCTCAATCTTTGTGGGGTAAAAGCCAGCCATGGTGCAAATCAGCAAAGCATTGTGCGATGGGGAGTCATACTCTGTGGGGGTGATCACCACCTTGGGCTGGACTGAAAGGGGGACAGAGAAGATCGTGGAGGGGGTCAGAAGGGGAGAGAGGGAGAGGAGTGAAGGGAAAGTCTTCCAATGAAGGAGGGAGAGAGAGACCCCGAAAACTCCTGCCGAATCCCCACCACCACAACAACCAGTTCCTTTTCTGAACCCCCCCATCTTTCTCAAAGGGACCCCTCACCATTTCTCCCTCATGGCCCCAGTAAGGGCCTGACTGTATATGAAGCTCAGCCACACTTGGAGATGAATAAAAATTACTCTAAAACATTTTAAAATCCTGTTAGTTATGTCGGTGGTTTTGCTGTTGGGGCAGGACATTTGGAAGTGGGAGCAGGCTTTAGATTGTTACTGGGCAATTAGGAAACATACTGAATCCTTACTATTTTACCTGTTGTGGAATTAAAATTCTATGAGCCTCAGAACTTTGGTCTGAACCTTGCAGAGACAAAGGGAATGATGTGTAAGATGACGGGGAAATGTTGCAGAGTGCATGTACAGAGTGTGTTACAGAATGTTCCCAGAAAACTGTTGATGTTTGACTTTCTGGAAAACCACAAAGTAGATAGCACATGAGCATACCTCAGGCATTTCATTAGCAAATATTTATTTATTTATTATTTGATTTATATCCCACCCTTCCTTCCAACAAGAGCCCAGGGCGGCAAACAAAAGCACTAAAAACACTTCAAACATCATAAAAACAGACTTTAAAATACATTAAAACAAAACATCTTTAAAAACATTTTTTAAAAGCTTTCAAGACTTTTTTAAAAACAGGTTAAAAACATTGGTTTTCACACCTTTGGAAAACTTTTGTTCCTCAAATCTGCATCTGTCTGGCTGTGGGCCAGAAGCTTGTTTACCAGCTTGTTTGCTTAGGAAAGAGGATGCGCTGTCCTTTTCCTTCGCTGCCTCCTGAGACAAATGTTCTCTCACTTCTGAGATAATCTCGTTGAAAGTTTTGTTTGTTGTTGCAGTATAAGTACAAAAGTTTCCATTGTTTTGGGTAGAGAATCTAGAAACAAAGCAATTTGAACAGGTCCATCCAAAACTGTGCCTGCTTCCTGTATCCCTTGCATTAACACCATGAATTTAGTAAGATGTCCCTCAGACAAATCATCCCTCATTTGTAAGTTAACGAGGCTTCTTAACATTGCTTTAAATGTGCTTGGCCTCTCGGCTGATTATTAGATTCCAGCGTAGACCACATCTCTCTGGCATTCTTACAGTTCATGATCAACGAGATTTGGGAGTTAGTTCAGCATTTAGTAATAAGGTCTTGTACCTTTTTGTTTTTCTCCTTTCAAACTCTTTGTTCTTCCCGAGGAGAAGCATCTCCTGGTGGTTCCAATCCTGTGATCACATCCAACAGCTTTTGTTGTCTTAGGTGATTTCTGATTCAGAATGACCACCGCTTCCACTCTCCAGGGGCGAGTCTGTCGAGACTGAGCCACTCTGCCATGGTAGCCATCCTTAAGTAACTCTTTTCACTGACTAAAAACTCTGAAGGTCTCTACTAGCTCCCTTGATTCGAAACACAGAAGAAGCTCATTAATTGCTCAAATCTTCATTTGCATGGCTGGGCCCATAACCTCTCGGAGAGTGTCATTGATGCGCTGCAGAATGGATATTATTGAGCAAGCTTACGTGTGTGTGTTTGAATCCTTGCTAAGATTCTACCTTCCCTGCAAATTAGTCAGAGACTTTTAAGCTTTAAAATAAGAAATAACCACTTTATTCTGGAAATACATGTTTGATAGGAAAGAGTCCTTGCATCTAGCTAACTGCCTATGCTGGAGCAGCGAGCACTGGTCCCAGTACTCACCCTCATGCTGTTTGAGAGGAGAGACAAAGCAAAGATGTCTGCTCCCCTCTCGAGAAAGAAGAAGAACTGGGAAGGCGGGAAGGAACTGGGATCAGCATCCTTTGCATATCAGTCTGGCAGGAAGGAAGAGACAGCAGGAGATCAAAGGACAGATATAGCCTAGCAAGCAAGAGGTCTCCCCCTAGCTACCCTTTTAACCCCATGCAGCCTCAACCCACCAAGCTGGAGTTGAACCTCGTACATTTCAACATATACAGAGGTCGGTTTTGCTCCCTGTATTTTTTTTGAAGCTGTCGTGCAGTGAAGATCATGTCCACTGTCCCCCTGGAAGGGCGGAAACCATTTTGGGATTCAGGGAGGATGTCTTCTGAGATAGGTAGGAGGCAATTTGCAAGGATCCTAGCAAGGAATTTACCTGCAGTAGCTAGAAGAGAGATGCCTTGGTAGTTCCCATAATCTGTTCTATCATCCTTCTTGAAAAGAGTGATAATTATGGCATCCCTAGTCTTCCAGGATCTCCTTCCTCATCCAGATTTGTTTTGATGAGCTTATGAAGTTGTTGTGTAAATTCAGGCACTAAGAACTCAGCCTTACTTTGGGCATGTGGTTGGATGTTTCCACCGGGTAGGTGCCACAACAGAAAAGGCCCTGCCCCCATTTGTCTCCAGATGGACATCTGGTTATATGGACAAAAGGACACCTTCGGGCAACCAGGTCCCAACTTGTTTAGGACTTTCTGGGCCACCAAGAGAACTTGGCCCTCAGGGCTGGTAACGGATTGACAGCATGTGGTGTGGCTCTTGGAGCTATGGTGTGACATGTCTGCAGCTGGTGGCTCCAGCCAGCAGGCAAAGTGTGGCCTTTTGCACAAGCCACGGCTGCTGGACCAAACGTGAGGTGCAGACCAACAAAGAGAGGACCAGGACCTCTGCACTGGCTACCAATTAGTTTCCGGGCTCATTTCAAAGAGCTGGTTTTGACCTAAAGCCAGCGTGTGTGTTTGCCTTAGAAGCTGGCTTTTACCCTGCATTGAGATCACTGAGGCTAGAGACTTAGTAAGATAAGAAAAGCGTATCTATAGAAATACATAGTAGATAGAAAGGCATCCCTAGTGCTAACTAACTAGCTAAGTTAGAGGCATAACTCCCAGGTGTCAGAGTTAGCCCCATGCTTGGAGAGAGAGAGACAAAGGGATGTAAAGGGCGGAAGGAGGAGGGGCAGGTAAGCTTCCCTAAAGACATCACAGTCTAGCGACGGAAGTCAGTCAGAGCATCCCAGGTAAAGGTAATCAAGCCTATCCATCTGGAGGACCCCAACTCTATCTCCCCTCAGGAGCACAAGCAAAAGAACAAACCAGGAGTTGCTCTTGCCCCCCTTCCAACAGGAAGTGCCCTGAAGCCTGGCAGGGATTGTCCTCCTTCCTCACCCCCTAATTGATGTGTTCCTCTCTCTCTCTCTCTCTCTCTCTCTCTCTCTCTCTCTCTCTGCCTCCAGCACTCATCAGTTAGACTTCGCTGCTCCCTCGAGATCAGGCCCTGTGGGGAGGGTCAAATGCTCAGTGATGAACAGTCATTCCGCTCTGACTTGCAGGGCTGGTTTCAGATGGTGGCATTGAGGGGAGGCTTCTGTTTGACCCCAAGGCGTTTCAGTGGTGGTGTCACTCTGGCCTCCATCTGGGCCCCTTGCTTTCCAGCACCCATTACGAAGCGGCTGCAGGGAGGTCCCCAGGGGATCTGACGCTCAGTCCCAGCGGTATGCTGAATTCGCCCAGCTCTGCTTCCCCTTGTCCCTGGGGTCAGGGGAGGCCACGTGGGGAGCCCGGAAAGAAAGTCCTTCTTCATACAGCCCATAGTTAGACTAGGGCGTTTGCTCCCATGTGAGGCAGTGACGGCCAACAACTTGGGTGGCTTTAAACGGGGTCTGGGCAACTTCACAGAGGATAAAGGCTGCCCATGGCTACAAGTCACAACGTTGGCCTGGTCCAGCAGCCGGGCGCTTCTGATGTTCTTTGGCTCCTTCTTACTTTCTCTGTGACAAAGCTCAGCTTTGCAGGTTTCCACGTGCTCAGTGGACCTCTAGGACAAGGACGGTAATGCCTGAGTCTCCACACCTGGCAGCAAAGCAGCTCCTTCTCAGGGCTCTGGACTGCAGTGGCACAGGATGGCGCTTGAAAATCCAGAAGCTGGTTCTGCTGGGTTTCTCTCACCTTCTCTCAACTTATGGCGACCCTATCAATCGGTGACCTCCAAGAGCATCTGTCATAAACCCCCCTGGTCAGATCTGGTAAAGTCAGGTCTGTGGCTTCCTTTATAGAATCAATCCATCTCTCATTTGGCCTTCATCTTTTTCTACTCCCTTCTGTTTTTCCCAGCATTATTGTCTTTTCTAGTGAATCCTGTCTTCTCATGATGTGTCCAAAGTATGATAACCTCAGTTTCATCATTTTAGCTTCTAATGACATTTCTGGTTTAATTTGATCTAACACCCAATTATTTGTCTTTTTTGCAGTCCATGGTTAAATAAAGTAGTTATTTCTTATTTTCAAAGCTGAAAGTCTCTGTCTGACTAATTTGCGAATTGCTCTGCCCTTCTCTGTCCTGTCCTGGGGGAGGTTCCTGGTTTTTTTAATAGGGTAACATTGGGGATTACTTGAAAGCCGCTTTGGAAGGATTTATATCCTGAACACAAAGATATAAATTAATTGCTATAAATGAGCAAACAAATAACTCTCCTTCCCACCCCAGAAAAGCCTGAGCTACTATTTCTGACTGGGGGTAGGATGCTGCTCCCATTTTTCCCCTTCTCACCCCAGCAGAATCCCCCTTTGCTGCTGCCCCACTGATGTTTGGGGGGATCTCTGCTCACCTGGAGGCTGCTCTATGCCCTTGCACCTCTGGAGGGGAGACCAGCACCGCCACGATCCCCAGGAGGACCCCCACGTCCACTGTGGAAGAGCTCCCCATCCTATCTCCCCCTCCCTCTCCTCTGCCCCACAGCCGACTGTGGAGTGGGACTTACACCGCTCAGCCCCGGGAGAACATCTGCCCAAACTCTGCCTCTTCACCCTGGGGATTGGGCAGGAACCAATGGGGCTCCAATCTGAGGTGGAGTCATCGGTTGCCACGTAGGAGTGTCCCAAGAATGTCTTGCTCAGGCACTTGTGGAGTAAAGGGGCAAAATCGAGATTTCTCTCTGATCTCTCTGCCGTTCCCAGATCTGCGGGGGGGGGGGTCATGTCTTGTTCTGATGCATTTCTCCTTTTATTTCGTGTTGATAATTATGTTACCACCCTGAACACCTGATGCAATAAAAGATCTGTAAAGAGTAAGAGTATTTGGGGGGGGTTGTTCCACTCCATGCTAAGTGACTTGGGGGGCTGTTGGAGCAAGTAAGGAGCAACTCTCTGGCAGCTGTGGGGTTGCTGCACACCAGAGAAGAGCACCCCCACCCCACAGACACACAAGACTGCGACCCAGGACCCTTTTCCAATTCTCCGACCCCGGGGGACCCTCAACACACATCGTCCCTCCACCTTCCTCTGCTGTGTCTTAGAAAAAGAACATTGTGGGGGTCGTATCGAGACCTGGGGCACCTTCAGGAACAGCCCCCTCCCCAAGAAGGAGTCAGATCCCCCCACTGTGTCACTGGGCTTTACTGCCCCCCTCCTCCTCCAGTTGCCAGAGGAGAATCACAGTCAGCTGGGGGGGCCCTGCGCCCTCCAAAAGAGGCATCTTGTTTGAAGTTGGGAACCGAAGGAGGAGCTCCCCCCCCCGGGAAAATAACAGCAAGTGAACCGCCTCCCAGCTCCTGCTGCCCAATGCACGGAGCTGGTGACTGGGGAGACCCCCCAGAGTGGAATCCCCTTCCCTGATGGAGCTGCCCTTGGATAAGAGGCCAGACCCAATGGGCACCCTTTCCCCTGCAGCCCACCCCCTCATATATCTCTCCCCATTAAATCCCCCCATCCTCCAGATTTCTCTCCATCTCCTGGTGAGGCTCCCGCCCAGGGAGTTTCACCCAACAACAGGCTGGTCATCGCCAGGGTGCTTCCTCATTTGCTGAGGTTCCAAGGGGGCTCCTCCGCTCCACCAAGGCCACTCCCGGGCACCACTGCCCTGCAGCTACTTTGGAGGCAGGCAGGCAGGCAGAGGATGCAGCCAAAATCCCTTCCAATGTGCTGAACCAGTGCCTGGCTGCAACAATGGACTTGATGAGGGCTAATAAACTGAGGCTCAATCCAGACAAGACTGAGATGCTGCTAGTGGGTGGTTCTTCTCTCCGATGACATGTCTATATCAATGGCTGCTCGCAGGGTCATAATAATAAACAAACCCCACAAAATGGAGATTTCAGGATGAGGCCCTCCTGGTTGTGCCACAGTCTGCGGCAGTTCATCTGGTGACAAACAGGGCAGGGCCTTTTCTGTGGTGGTGCCTACCATGACAATACACATGCACAGAAATAAGGCAGGGGCCAACTCTGCTGAGTTTTCAGTACCTCTCATGGCACTAGAACTCATGGACACGGAAAGATGCTGGATGTTGGGAGATTCAGGAGAGAGAAAAGAAACTTCTTCACATAGCATATAGTTAAATTGACTTTTAGGGAAGAAAACTGTTTCAAGACAACAGAGGGTGGTTGTAAAAAACTTTATTGGTACAACTCAGAAGAAACCATGTCAAGGCTGTGAATTTGCTGCTAGATTGAGGTGGGTCAGGGGTAGCCCACAGTCAGAGGGCTGTTTGTTGTTGTGGTAAAATAGCTGGATATTTATAGAGCAATTCACAAATAACAACGGACAGTCAGCAAAGAAGGGGGGACGAGGTCTGTCCCCGGAAACTCGGCTCATCCACAGTGTCTGGGGAGATGGCTGTGGATTCCTGCCCCCCACCCAGCCCCACAATAATGCAGAAAGTGGGAGCTGCAGACTTGTAGCATTTGGCCAGGAATAGGTGGCCAAAAAAAGAAAGAAAAAGATTTTGAATCTGATGAAGAGGGAGGTCTTCCAAAGCAGCTACTTTACTCCCAACTTAAGGATGGAAAACAAAATATCGGTGGACAGCAAAAGAGGTTTAATGATGTTCTTAAGGCGAATCTAATTAACAAATTGCCTGCCGTGAGCAGATAGTCAGCAGAGAAGGGGGGAGATGAAGTCTGTCCCTGGAAACTGGGCTCATCCTCAGTGTCTGGGGAGACGTCTGTGGGTTCCTGCCCCCCACCCCAGCACCCAACCCCACAATAATGCAGAAGGTGGGAGCTGCAGACTTGCAGCATTTGGCCAAAAAATAGGAATAGGTGGCCAAAAAAAGAAAGGAAATATTTTGAGTCTGATACAGAGGGAGGTGGTAAGACCCACCCCTTCTGAGCCACCCCCCCCAGCAGCCAACCTGGGACCGAAACAGATGTGGAAGGAGAGTGTCCAAGAGGTTTATAAAGGCAAAGGGCCTTTAGTATATCTGGCTAGTTATCATTTGGATTACGAGGAAGAACATGGGGCTAAGGCTGTGGGCCCATGAGTCGCTTTAAAAACAGCCACAATGATGTTTCTGCCTGCGTATTGAGGAGACTCTGCCCTCGGCTGGACACAGCTTCCCTCCCCACTGCTGCCTTCAGAACTTTCAGGACATCCCACAGCAAAGCAGCCAATCACCGTCTCTGCCTGAGCCTGCAGCAAAGGTTTTCCATTGGCCGCACCTGGAACAGAAAGGGGTTGGTCTACCAATCAGTTGTGAAATCTCCCTGAAGCTGAATTTTAAAAGAAATTAAGCATCATATGCCCCCATTTTGAGAAAAGAGAGGTAGACACACTGGAACTGGCACACAGTAAGTGTGTCTCTACCCAAATTTGCAACAAAGAAAAGTAGAATGTTTATTTTGTCCCGAAGGAAGGGGCTTCCAGGATGGTGCTTGTTGAGAGTAAGTAAAGGTTCATGAAGAGCCCTTCCGGATTACCGAGACATCCTCTGGAGGTGGGAGCTGAGTCTGATTTTGTTCATTTGGGGCTGGTGTTCACTTTGGGTGATGGTGTGAGTATCTGGGTATGTGACACATCTTTGCCGTTACGTCCAATGCAGTTGTGGTTGCTGTTATGGCCAATTTATTTATTTATTTATTGCATTTATATACCTCCCCATAGCCAATGCTCCCTGGGTGGTTTACCACAATTAAAAACATTAAAATGGCAGATGGTTGGGAAGGTAGAGGCACAGCCTCCGTATCAGATGGAGTTGATACAGCGCCGCCCGGCTCACAGCCGAGACTTGAGCCTCCATGGACAGCTGGGAGTCAAGAATGACCCCCAGGCTGCGGACCTGGTCTTTCAGGGGCAATCGTACCCCATTGAGCACCAGGTCCACATCCCCCAACCTTCCCTTGTCTCCCACTAACAGTACCTCAGTTTTGTCAGAGTTCAGCTTCAGCTTATTCCTTCCCATCCAGCCACTCACCGACTCCAAATGCACTTGCAACTGCTTTGCCACCACCCGCTCAACCACCTTGCCCAGGAATGGCAGATTTGAGACTGGGCGAAAGTTGTTCAGATCTTGGGGATCCAAGGAGGGCTTCTTTAGAATTGGTTTTATTACTGCCTCCTTGAGGGCTGATGGCATAACTCCCTCTTCCAGGGACATATTTACCACTGCCTCGATCCCCTCGCCCAGTCTATCCTTGCAGCTCATAATGAGCCATGATGTTCAAGGGTCGAGTAAGCAAGTGGTTGGCTTTAAGGTTGAAAGCACCTTGTCCACTTCATCAGAAGGAAGAAGCTGGAACTGATCCCACACCACCAGAGCACCACTGGCCACCTCCGGCTCGCTCACTGTGTCCACAACGCATGGAATAACACTCTGAATATGATCAATTTTATCTGTAAAGTGCTTTGCAAACTCATCACAGGAGATCTTAACATGTTCCATTGGTTCCGGGGCAACTCTGGACCACTTGGAAGAGCCTCCTGGGACAGCACTCTGTGGACGCAGTACAGGCAGCATAAAAATCCTTTCTTGCTGCCCTTATCGCCACATGGTAGGCTGCTGCAGCCGCTCTAACCCATGTCTGATCGTCATCAGAGCAAGATTTCTGCCACCGGCGCTCTAGCCGTCTCACCTGCTGCCTCAGAGTTTGCAGCCGTGGAGTATAACATGGTGCCGTCTGAGCTCTATTCAGGGGGAGAGGGCGTTTCAGAGCCACCCGGTCTAATGCTCTGGTGATTGCAGCATTCCACCCCTCTACCAGAGTCCCAAATGAGTGGCCATGCACATGCCCCAGAGAATCCCCAAGAGCATTCAGGAACCCATCTGGATCCATCAGAAGTCTGGGGAGGACCATCCATGGGGGTGGAGGGTTTGTGACACCAAGAAGTCCACCCTCACCAAGTAGTGATCTGACCATGACAAGGGGGTGATGGATGTACCCCCAATTTCCAGATCACTCCCCGCCTCTCCCGAGACAAACACAAGGTCAAGTGCATGACCAGCTACATGGGTGGGCCCTGTTGGAATCAGGTGCAGCTCCCAGGAAGCCATGGCTTCCATGAAGTCCCGAGGCGCCCCTGTGAGGATGACCTCCGAATGTACATTGAAGTCTCCCAATACCAACAAGTTTGGGGACTGTGCATGCACATCCGAGACCACCTCCAGCACCTCAGCCAGGGAGTCTTGTGCAGCGGGGTGGACAGTATGACAGCAGAATCCCTAGACTGCCCTTTGGGCCCAACCTCCAGCACATGCAGTCAACAACCTTGGTCTCACAGAGAGGAGCAGATAAAGAGTGGTGAGCATCCAATTCGATATGTAGAAAAAAGGGGGTCAAAGACCAGAACGCTGAAGTATTTTATAGAAAACAGGTTTTATTGCGAGATTTTTTTCAAAGAAGCCCAAACTGGTTTTATTGCAGAATATTTTTCAAAGAAGCCCAACGCGTTTCAGCCTGTAATCAGGTTTCCGTAATACATGCCAGGTCTGCACCCTCATCCAATATCGTATCATGGATGAGGGATGTTTTTTGGGCAACAGACCTGGCATTGCACAGCAGCAGTCGAAGGCCAGAGTATGGAGTCAAGCATCCCCCAGCTATCTTTCGGCTCTGGACAGGCCCGGAAAAGGGGACAGATATTACGCATCTCTCCTTAGTTCCTCTTACCTGACGTGGCCTGCCCTTAGCACTCCTCCAGCATCTGCCTATATTGGCCTCCCCCTCCCCCATCACTCCCCTCTGATTGACACATGCCCCTGACACTGGCTTCCACAACTCAGGCAGGCCACCCACCCTTAAAACCACCAGAAAACTACCCAAAAAACCCACCCCCCACCAATTAATTTAAAATCTGGGGCCTGGTCCTGCAAGATGTGACACCTTCCAAGCAGAAGTCCAACAGGGAGGGTGGCGGTGGTAGCCGAGCGGCGGCAGGAGCAGCAAGCAAGCAGGCAGGCTGGCAGACGGCAGCAGCAACGGCTCTCCTTCCCAGGACGGCGATGGTCTCCTTCCTCCTGCAGGCCCTGGGCCCTTGCACTCCACTTAGTTTGCTGGGCCCCACAACCCTTGTTGCGCTGTGTGCTTAATTTGCTTAAAGCAGCACAACGGCAGCAGAGAGTAACAGCAGATGTTGAAATGCGAGTGTGCCAGCTTTTAGCCTGCATCAGGATCACTGAGACTTGAGACTTAGTAAAATAAGAAACAAAATAAAAGCTACTTTATTTATAGAAATACATAGTAGATAGAAAGGCATCCCTAGTTCTAACTAACTAGCTAAGGTGGAAGAGAGCAGAGACAAAGGTGTCTCCTTTTTCTCGGACAGTCGGAGAAGAAAGTGGGCTGGGTTAGGCTTTATTATGATTGGTTGAGATTTTACTGTTTTAATGTTTCTGTATGCTTTTATTCTGTACGTCACCAAGTGACTGGACAACCAGCCAGATGGGCGACTAATAAATTAAATAAATAAGTGGGAAGGCAGAAGGAGGAGGGGCAGGTAAGCTTCATTAAAGACGTAACATCCTAGTCGCCGGAAGGAAGTCAGTCAGAGCAACACAGGTAAACAAGCCTCTCCATCTGGAGGACCCAAACTCTACCTCCCTTCTGGAACACAGACAAAAGAACAAAACAGGAGTTTTATAAAGTCATATAAAGACATATAAAGTCAGAGCACCCTAGCGAGGGAGCCTGCTCCACGAGCTAGAGGGAGCCCCAGCTGACAAAGCGTCAAGGCGAGTTAAGCAGCAGAGCGAAAAGAGGGTAAGTAGCTCCCATTTATTCCATTATTTAATTGAAGTAAAACAGCTCAGAGCAATAAGTAATAAGGGCAGCCCAAGGTCACCCTGAGCTAGGAGCCAAATCCTGAAAGAACCTATATCTTAGGAGACAGATCCTAGGAGAAGGAAGCCTATAGAAAGCTAGTTTTCAACACCACCCTAGCAGGAAAGCTTCAGGGGACACCGTAAATAAGGCTAAATTCCAGTCGGAGAGAAGGGGAAAAAGGAAACTCCACTGATACATACAGGGAGAGAGTCAGCTCAGTCCTTGCTAAAAAGGGCAGCTTCAGCCTTCCTGAAACACAACCACAAGCTCTGTTTCCCTAGGTTAAAGAAAGGTCAGGCTGTTCTAGGTGGGAAAACAACAAACACAAAAGACTTGCCTGGAAGACGCAGCCCCTTGCTGAGATTAAAAGCAGCCAAAAGCTTAAACAGCCCCGCCCCTCGCTCAGGAAGGAAGCCTGAGAGAATGCTAAAGAGTTAAGCCCTAGCTGATAGCCATCAGCCTCAAGTAACACATCATTGGCTGGCAGCAGTAGCTGGGAGGAACCAGCCACACATATAAAGTCAGAGCACCCTAGCGAGGGAGCCTGCTCCACGAGCTAGAGGGAGCCCCAGCTGACGAAGCGTCAAGGCGAGTTAAGCAGGAGAGCGAGTTCGGCAGCAGGGGGAGGAGGCCAGGGCCCCCCACTCTGCCCGTCTGTTCCCTGATCTCAACTAAACTGCAGTCTCCAACCCATTGACGTAATAAACCTTAAACAAAACTATGCAGGTAAGAAGCCAGCAGGGGTGTGGGGGCTTTCCAGTGTTTTGCACCGCCTGCAGCATGTACGACTATCTGCCTGTTGGACAGAAGTCGTGGGTATGCTCTCAGTGCAATGAGCTCCTGGCTCTCCGGGAACGACTTCATTTCCTTGAGGCCAAGGTGGCGGACCTGGAAAAGCTGAGAGAGGCAGAGAGGTGTGTGGAGGAGGCCTTCAGGGACGTTATAGCTGTGTCCCACTCCAACGATGATAGCTCTCCTGCTATCATGGAGAACGATGGTCTCGGGGAAGGAGAGCATCCAGCTGAGGAAGAGGGAAACGATCCCTTAGAAGGGACCCATTCCTTGGGGGATGAGCAGCTATCCTCTCGTGCTGAGGATATATCTCCAGGGGGTGGAGGGATCCTTGTAGTGGGTGATTCGATCATTAGGAACATAGACAGTGGGGTATGTGATGGGCGTGTAGACCGCAAGGTGTTTTGCCTGCCTGGTGCGAAGGTTGCGGATATCGCCCGTCGTTTACATAGTTTGGTAGACAGTGCTGGGGAGGAGTCAGTGGTCGTGGTGCACGTTGGCACCAACGACATGGGGAAATGCAGCCGTGAGGTCCTGGAAGCAAAATTTAGGTTGCTAGGTAGGATGCTGAAAGCCAGGACCTCCAAGGTGGCTTTCTCTGAAATGCTACCGGTTCCACGCGCAGGACCAGCCAGACAGGCCCAGCTTCGCAGTCTCAATGCGTGGATGAGACGATGGTGTCGGGTGGAAGGGTTTGGATTTGTTAGGCACTGGGGAACATTTTGGGACAAGCCGGGCCTGTACAAAAGGGACGGGCTCCACTTGAACCAGAATGGAACCAGACTGCTGGCACTTAAAATTAAAAAGGTAGCAGAGCAGCTTTTAAACTGACTGAGGGGGGAAACCCGACAGGAGCTGAGAAAGGTCCGGTTCAGAATAAACCTCCCCCCGGGATAAAAACCAAAGAAATGATGAAATTTTAAAAGGGGTAGGCCTAGAAGTAGGCATTGTGAGAGCAGGGGCACAGGATATAAATTCAGAAGAGCAAAATTACCACAGGCCTAACCACAAGTGCCAAAGACACTTGAAGAGAGACACTGCTTACAAGTGCCTGTACGCTAATGCTAGGAGCCTCCGAACCAAGATGGGAGAACTGGAGTCCTTGGTCTTAGAGAAGAGCATGGATATAGTGAGCATAACGGAGACCTGGTGGAATGGAGAAAACCAGTGGGATACGGTTATCCCTGGATATAAACTATATCGGAAGGACAGGGAAGGACGTATTGGTGGCGGAGTCGCTCTATACGTGAAAGAAGGCATTGAATCCAGCAAGCTCAAAACCCCAAAAGAGGCAGACTCCTCCACAGAATCATTGTGGGTGGTGATACCGTGCCCCAGGAGGGACTTAATACTGGGAACGATCTATCGTCCCCCTGATCAAAATGCTCAGGGAGACCTGGAGATGAGATATGAAATTGAGGAAGCATCCAAACTAGGAAATGTGGTAGTAATGGGTGACTTCAACTACCCGGACATAGACTGGCCGCATATGTGTTCCAGTCATGACAAAGAAGCAAAGTTTCTAGATATTCTAAATGACTATGCCCTAGACCAGTTGGTCATGGAACCGACCAGAGGGACGGCAACCCTGGACTTAATCCTCAGTGGGGACCGGGACCTGGTGCGAGATGTAAGTGTTGTTGAACCGATTGGGAGCAGTGACCACAGTGCTATTAAATTAAACATACATGTAACTGGCCAATTGCCAAGAAAATCCAACACGGTCACATTTGACTTCAAAAGAGGAAACTTCACAAAAATGAGGGGATTGGTAAAAAGAAAGCTGAAAAACAAAGTCCAGAGGGTCACATCACTCGAAAATGCTTGGAAGTTGTTTAAAAACACTATATTAGAAGCTCAACTGGAGTGCATACCGCAGATCAGACTTCAGGAAAGCTGATTTTAATAAACTCAGAACAATTGTCACTGCCGTGCCATGGCAAGCCACCCTTATGAGAAAAGGAGTCCAAGATGTGTGGGAGTTTCTAAAACGGAAATTTTAAAAGCACAATGGCAAGGAATTCCAACAAGGAAAAATGGGGGAAACAGCAGAAGAAGCCAATGTGGCTTCACCAAAAGCTTAGAGATTACCTGGAAACAAAAGAGGACACATACAGAAAGTGGAAAGAAGGCCAGGCCGCAGAGTACAGGCAGCTATCACGGAATTGCCAGGATGGTGGAAGGAAGGCTAAAGCTGAGAATGAGCTGAGGCTAGCGAGGGATGCTGAAAGCAACAAAAAGGCTTTCTTCAGGTACGTCCATAGTAAAAGACAGAGAAAAGAAATGGTGGCACAGCTACTCAATGAGGATGGCAAAATGGTAACAGATGACAAAGAAATGGCAGAAGTGCTCAATTCCTACTTTGGCTCAGTCTTCTCCCCCAAAAAAGGGTCTGTGACCCTCCCGGGAAACATGAAGTAGAAGGGGCAGGATTGGAGCTTGAGATTGATAGACAAATGGTCAAGGAATACCTAATCACTTTGAACAAGTTCAAATCAGCAGGGCCAGATAAACTGCAAAATGTAATGTTGTTGTTGTAATGTGCCTTCAAGTCAATAAACTGCATGCTAGAGTATTGAAGGAACTGGCTGAAGAACTCTCAATACCGCTCTCTATTATCTTTGCGAAATCATGGAGGACCGGTGAAGTGCCGGATGACTGGAGAAGAGCTAATGTTGTCCCTATCTTCAAAAACAGCAAGAAGGAGGAACCGGAGAACTACAGACCAGTCAGCCTAACATGCGAAGTAAGATGGCTACTCCAACTGAACCTTTTTCCACAGTTGAAGCATTTATAAGGTTTGTCTCTTATATGACTTTTGAGATGCGAACTAAGTTGGCTACTGTCACTGAAGCTCTTTCCACACTGCAAGCATTTGCAACGTTTGTCCCGTGTGAGTTTTGTGGTGCAAACTAAGGGTGCTACTCTGACTGAAGCTCTTTCCACACTCCAAGCATTGATAAGGTTTGTCTCCTGAGTGAGTTCTTTGATGTGAAGTAAGTTGGCCACTCTGACTAAAGCTCTTTCCACACTCCAAGCATTTATAAGGTTTGTCTCCTGTGTGAGTTCTTTCATGTTTACTAAGGTTGCTACTCCCACTGAAGGTCTTTCCACACTCGCAACATTTATAAGGTTTGTCCCCTGTATGAGTTTTGTGATGCAAGATAAGGGTGCTACTCTGACTGAAGCTCTTTCCACACTCAAAGCATGTATAAGGTTTGTCTCCTGTGTGAGTTGTTTGATGCAAAGTAAGGGTGCCACTCTGACTAAAGCTCTTTCCACACTTGACGCATGTATAAGGTTTGTCCCCTGTATGAGTTCTTTGATGCGAAGTAAGGTGGCTACTCTGACTGAAGCTCTTTCCACACTGCAAGCATTGATAAGGTTTGTCCCCTGTGTGAGTTCTTTGATGCGAAGTAAGGGTGCTACTCCGACTGAAGCTCTTTCCACACTCGAAGCATTGATAAGGTTTGTCTCCTGAGTGAGTTCTTTGATGTGAAGTAAGTTGGCCACTCTGACTAAAGCTCTTTCCACACTCCAAGCATTTATAAGGTTTGTCTCCTGTGTGAGTTCTTTCATGTTTACTAAGGTTGCTACTCCCACTGAAGGTCTTTCCACACTCGCAACATTTATAAGGTTTGTCCCCTGTATGAGTTTTGTGATGCAAGATAAGGGTGCTACTCTGACTGAAGCTCTTTCCACACTCAAAGCATGTATAAGGTTTGTCTCCTGTGTGAGTTCTTTGATGCGAAGTAAGGTGGCTACTCCGACTGAAGCTCTTTCCACACTCGAAGCATTGATAAGGTTTGTCCCCTATGTGACTTCTTTGATGAACCGTAAGGGCACTACTCCACCTGAAGCACTTTCCACACTCCAAGCATATATGAGGTTTGTCCCCTGTGTGCGTCTGTCGCTCTTCTTGTCTCTTTGCTCCATCTTGACTCCTCAGTTTCTGCTCCTGCATCTGCTCCTCAGCTTTTTCCAGTGATACTTCAGATGGTTCTCCCTCAGCCTTGACTCCCCAGATGTATCCTGATGGAATGAAAAGGAAAGGAGATAAAATGCTGTGGAGAAATCCTGTGAATGTATTATGATTTGTCCTTTGAAAACATATTTCTGGGAGCTCTGTTGATATCAGAGGTTAACTGTCAAAGCTTGAGGCCTTGTACGGAGTTAGTTTAGCAGGTTGTGAAAAGAGACACACACAGAGAGAATTCTAATGAAAATCTGCTCTCTTGTTCCTCCATTTAAGCTGGACAGCCCAGTACTTATGCACAGCTGGAATTTATAAACCTAGGATGGATCCTGTCTTACAGGTACATGGCCCTTTCCACTGCCCAGAGTGCAGGTCGCATCCCCTCCCTCCCTCCCTCCTTCCCAAAATGTTAACCCCTGCAACATGAGACAGTGCTGGAAGATGAGACCCCCAGTACGGATGGCTACTGGGGAAGAACAAAGGATAAGTACGAGTAGCGCTGTGTCTATTGACGCAGCTGGGTCAAAGTCAAAAGGAAGCCCAGTTGCTGATGTATACAGATGCGAAACGAGGGTGCGGAGTTGTACGACGCACACAATAGGAACATGGAATGTGCGAAGCATGAACCAGGAAAAATTAGAAATTGTCAAGGAAGAAATGGAACGTATCAATATTACAATACTTGGCGTGAATGAATTAAAAAGTATGGGAATGGGCCATTTTCAGGCAACTACAAAATATTTTATGCAGGAAATGAGAAATTAAGAAGAAATGGGGTTGCTCTAACAGTGAGAAGTGACGTAACAAAAGATATTAGGAGTCATAATGCCAAGTCTAAGTGGGTGATATCAATGAGATTTAATGGGGAACCTATCAATATAACCATCATCTAAGGCTATGCTCCAATGGAAAAGACAGAACAAGAGGAAATTAAGAGATTTTATGCAGAAGTACAGGAAGAAATTAAAGGGAAATTTAGACCAAGAGTAGGAATGTTGAATAATCAACAAGGGAACACACGGACTGACTGAGATGAAATAAAAGGAAGATGGAAGCAATACACTGAAGAACTCTATAAAAGAGATGACAGGATGACAGATTCATTCACGGAGGAACCATATGATGAAGAACCAGAAATTTTAGAATGTGAGGTGAAAGCTGCTCTTAAAATAATTCTAAGAAACAAATCACCAGGAACAGATGGCACACCAACAGAGTTGCTACAAGCTACTGAGACTGAATCAGCCCAAAGTTTGAGAAAAATTTGTCAACAAATATGGAAAAGAAAACAATGGCCCACAGACTGGAAGTGTTCAATGTACATCCCAATTCCAAAGAAAGGGGATCCCAGGGAATGCAGCGATTATTGAACGATTACCTTAATATCCCATGCAAGTAAAGTAATGCTCAAGATTCTACAACAAAGGCTCTTACCATATATGGAGTGAGAAATGCTAGACGTCCAAGCTGGATTTAGAAAGGGAAGAGGCACCAGAGATCATATCGCAAGCATACGTTGGATAATGGAACAGAGCAAGGAATTTCAGAAGGAAATCACCCTGTGCTTTATAGATTACAGCAAAGCCTTTGACTGTGTAGATCATGAAAAACTATGGAATGCTTTAAAAGAAATGGGGGTGCCACAGCATCTGATTGTCCTGATGCGCAACCTATACTCTGGACAAGAGACTATTGTAAGGACAGAATATGGAGAATCCAATTAGTTCCCCATCAGAAAGGGTGTGAGACAGGGGCGTATTTTATCACCCTATTTATTTAATCTATACGCAGAACATATCATACGGAAAGCAGGATTGGACCAAGAAGGAGGAGGTGTGAAAATTGGAGGGAGAAATACCAATAACTTAAGATTTGCAGACGATACCATACTACGAGCAGAAACCAGTAATGATTTGAAACGAATGCTGATGAAAGTTAAAGAGGAAAGTGCAAAAGCAGGACTGCAGCTGAACGTCAAGAAGACTAAAGTAATGACAACGGAAGGTTTATGTAACTTTACAGTTAACAATGTGGGCATTGAACTTGTCAAGAATTATCAATACCTCGGCACAGTCCTTAACCAAGATGGAGACAATAGTCAAGAAATCAGAAGAAGGCTAGGACTGGGGAGGGCAGCTATGAGAGAACTAGAAAAGGTCCTCAAGTGCAAAGATGTATCACTGAACACTAAAGTCAGGATCATTCAGACCACGGTATTCCCGGTCTCTGTATATGGATGTGAAAGTTGGACAGTGAAAAGAAAAATCAACTCATTTGAAATGTGGTGTTGGAGTAGAGCTTTTCGGGTATCATGGACCGTGAAAAAGACAAATAATTAGGTGTCAGAAGAAGTTAAACCAGAACTATCATTAGAAGCTAAAATGCTGAAACTGAGGTTATCATACTTTTTGTTTGAGGGAGGGGGGCTCTTCCGGGACACCCTCCACCATCCCAGAAGCCAATTCCTCACGTAGGACAATTGGCTCTGGCAAAATAGCCTTCTCTTCCAAGGCTGTGCCCGCTCACAACAGCCCTGCAGGGTACAAGACTGTTAACCACCCTGAGCCAAGGGGAAACTCTGAGCCCAGAAAACTTGCCAAGGATTACATGCATACGGAGTTTAGTCCCAACAGAAAGCAAGAAAGCCATCTGTCCTAGTCTGTACTTACACGCAGGTAGACAGTTGCACACACCCCTCTCCTCAGAGGGAGGAACAGGCAGGAGAGTTGATGCAAAATGGAAGCTCAGCAGGCAGCATCAAGTAGGCAGGATGGGACCCAGGAGAGGAACGAAAGCCACGGTTTGAGCCCCATACTTATGGCAAGCTGCCCAGCAACAGCCCGGATCCAATTAACCAATCAGGAAATTTCTTCATGGAAAAGGGGCCCATCAATCAATGGCCCAATGGAACATCCTCCCTAAAACTTCAAGGGCTTTACGACCTTGATGGAGCCCGGCTTCTACGGATAAGGGGGTGTTAGGGTGGGCCTCTGAGTATCCACAGCTGGGAAATAAAACTGCCTACTCAGAGCTCTAATACAGAAATGAAACGTTAACCTGTTAAGATCCCACATTAACAAATGAAACCCCACAATTATTTGCTACACAACCATCTTGAATTCAGGTTTTCATGACACTTTGGACACATCATGAGAAGACATGACTCACTCCAAAAGACAAGAGGAAGGCCAAACAAGAGATGGCTTCATTCCATAAAGGAAGCCACAGACCTGAACTTGCAAGATCTGAACAGGGTGGTTCATGACAGATGCTCTTGGAGGTCGCTGATTCAAAGGGTCGCCGTAAGTTGAGAGAAGGTGAGAGAAACCCAGCAGAACCTACACCTTGCTGCTGTGGCCTCCTGCACAACTCCATCTGCAGGCTTCCTCAGGTGTCAACTGCAACTCCCTGAAAGGCCTTGGGACAGCTGAAGCCAGTTGGGGGTCACAAGGGAGAGGGTGGGAAAGAGAGCTCCCCCTCATAAGACCCACCTCTAGCCAAGGATCCCCCCACTTCAGTGTCAGGTTTCTTTTAACATGTGCCGGGCTAGGAGTAGTCAGAGGCCTGCCATTGAGGTAATATTGGGCAGGGTATCAAAGGTGCTGTGGACTTTGAAGAAGCACAAATACAGGGCGAATGGGAGTAGTCAGGGGCCTGCCATTATTGGGCAGGGGACATAATTGCAGTGGGAGGCAGACTGGCCGTCCCAGGGGAAGGGATATAAGACACCTTTGTGCTTGCATCCCTTCCGGTCCCCCTTCCAACCCTCCGGACGCTGGTAGCTATGCTGGGAACTCCCTGGATCTTACTGTCCTGCTGAAGAATGCAAGGTCAGTGACTAAGGAAACCACTTTCATGCAGGACTTAATCCTGGATGAATGTGCTGACCTTGCCTGTATTACCGAAACCTGGCTAAATGACCAAGGCGGAGTAGGTTTCTCTGCACACCAGGTTTTGTGGCACTCCAGCAGCCTAGATCCAGGGGACGGGGAGGTGGGGTCGCAATTGTCTGCAGGGAATCTATCTCCTCTGCCAGGTACCCTGTCCCTAACACCTCCAGCTGTGAGTGTGTGTGCCTGGCATTGGGTCAGGGAGACAGAGTGGGGATTCTGTTGGAGTACCGGCCACCCCACTGCCCAAAAGTCTCCCTCCCTGAGCTGGTGGAGCTGGTCTTGGCATTGGTGTTGCAGTTCCCAAGAAGAAAACCATTGCCTTCCTCATTAATACTCCCAGGCAAGGCGTGGACATCATCTGCCCTCCACTAGCAATCTAAAGAGAGATGTGGCAAGCCGGATCTTTTCCTTTGTCATTGTTATGTGCCTCCAAGTCGACTGCGACTTATGGCAACCCTTAGAATCAGCGACCTTCCTTTAGTGTTCACAAATCATCTCAGGTCCAGATGGCATCTATCTGAGAGGTCTTAAAACAACCCAAATGTGACATTGCTGATCTTCTAACAAAAATAGGTACCTTCGACAAAGACTTGCTACCATATGGACTGGCAAATGTATTACAATTTGAAAGCCAAAAGGACACAGAAGGTATCCGGGGCATCACTGGCTTATTAGCTGTTCCGGTAAAAGTAGTGGAAAATATTATTAAAGACAGAATTTCCAAACATGGAGTGGAACACAGCAATCATGGAATAAGGGGAAATATGCTCTCATGCATCAGCAAGTGTTTAAAGATCAGGAAGGAGAAAGGAGGAATAAATGAACAGTTCTCCCAATGGAGGGATGTAAGAAGTGCCCCCCCCGCCAATCATCAGGATTAGGACCTGTGCTTTTAAACTTGTGTGTAAAGGGCATGGATTTGGGGTGAGAAGCGAGGTAATCAACTTTACTGTTGATATCAAGTTCAGGGTGATTAAAATAAAAAGGATTGTGAGGAACTCCTAAAGGAACTCTCCAAGCAGGCTGGGGTATTGAAGAGCAAATGCAATTAAATGTAAGCAAGCGTAAAGTGATGCACAGAAGTGAAAAATCCGAACTGAACCGGTGGTGACTGACAGGAGAGACCCTGAGCAGGGCTAGCGCTGGCGTGTTCGGCACCTCCCTGCAAATTATAAATCGGTGCCCTTTTATAGTTGTTTTGTTATTTTTCAATTCAAATGTCATAAAAAATGTAACAAGGCAAATAAGGACAAATAAGAAAATCATTAAGGAGTAGGAAAATCTCCAGTCCAACAATTCCATCATGCATATTAAATTGGGAGGGATGAATCAGTGACCTCCAAGAGCATCTGACATGAACCACCCTGCTCAGATCTTGTAAGTTCAGGTCTGTGGCTTCCTTTATGGGATGAATCCATCTCTTGTTTGGCCTTCCTCTTTTTCTACTCCCTTCTGTTTTTCCCAGCATTATTATCTTTTCTAATGAATCATGTCTTCTCATTATGTGTCCAAAGTATGATAACCTCAGTTTCATCATTTTAGCTTCTAGTGACAGTTGTGGTTTAATTTGTTCTAACACCAAATTATTTGTCTTTTTTGCAGTCCATGGTATCTGCAAAGCTCTTCTCCAACAACACATTTCAAATGAGTTGATTTTTCTCTTATCAGCTTTTTTCACTGTCCAACTTTCACATCCATACATAGAGATTGGAAATATCATGGTCTAAATCAGCGTTACCCAACCTTTTTTTGTCCCAATGCCCCTTTGCAAAATCTTTTTGGGCCCAATGCCCCCCTCAGATTTTGTGCTTTCCTCTAACTTTGATCAGCATTGGTTTCAAATCATTACTGCACTACATTCCCAGCACCCTTCATAAACTATAACTCCCAGGACTCTGGAGGAAGCCATGTGCTTGGTGTGGAGAAACTGGATAACATCCTCTGATTTAGTAGGGAACTTACACCTGGTGTAGGAAGAGGGAGGGAAGTAGCTCCCACCAATCTGCATCTGTTTCACTTGCTAAACAGTTTGTCTGCCAGGCTACCCTAAGACAAGGAGGGCAGGGCCACGTTTCGGCTTTATTAAATTAAATGGCGACCTTAATTGTAACAGGATAGGAAACTGGGGAGGGCTGGCAGAATGGCAGTATTGAAAGAAGAGCCTCTCTATTCAACTATCGCAGCTGAACCAAAGGACAAACGAGGACACATGCAGAAGCGGCCCATTTAGCGCATTGGTGTCTACTTAGCTCTGTTCCAACTATGGGGCGCCTCCATCTCCAAGCTGAAGGCCACGAAATTCATCATCAGAACCCAGAGCTTGGAAAAGTTACTTTTTTGAACTACAACTCCCATCAGGCTGATGGGAGTTGCGGTTCAAAAAAGTAACTTTTCCAAGCTCGTTCAGAACTGCAGATGTTCTGAGGGATGCTTCGATCCGGATTCCGGCCCCACCACAGCCAGCCCAGCTCAGGGGGCAGCGGACGAGCCGGGGCAGAGCTGCAGCCTCCGATCTGGAGGGTCTGCGGGGAGGGGGCGCTTAAGGGGAGGGGGCGCTTAAGGGGGGGTCCACCCTCCCTCTCCCCTCCACCCGCATTGCCT
This sequence comes from Rhineura floridana, assembly GCF_030035675.1. NCBI lineage: Eukaryota > Metazoa > Chordata > Lepidosauria > Squamata > Rhineuridae > Rhineura > Rhineura floridana. The sequence goes on along the minus strand of NC_084482.1, from coordinate 231,538,720 downwards.
ACCTTTGTCTCGAGGCTCCCCCCGCGCAGCCCCGCTCGCCATCATCGCTGCGCGCAAAGAGGGGCTCCTCCGGCGCTTCCACCTGCTTTTCTCGCCGAGAGGCGGGGCAGGAAAGGGACGTCCCTCCCTCCTTTGCGCTCTTTCCTTCCGCTCCGTTGTCCTTTGTTAACCCTGAAAGTGGCTGGAGCTCCTCGGCTGCTTCCCACGGAGAGGGAGGGGAGGCGCTCCGTCCTCGCTTGCGCTGCGCTCTCCCGGAGCTGCCAGCCGAGAGAGGCTTCTTCACGGGCGGGACTGGGGAGCAATCCGGCTCTGCTCCGGAACCCGAGCCCTGCGCGGTCGGCCAGAGGCTGGCTCTGGGCACGTGGACCTTGGAGAGTCCGCCAGAGGAGCCGCTTCCTTCTTCTGCACATCTGCCCGGCCGGCCCCCCGCTCGCCTACCGGCCCCATCGCCTCTCACGCACCGCGTGGTCAATCGTTGTCCTGGCCTTCCCCCCCCCAGGCCGGCTTTCCCGTTCCCCTCCCCGTCTTCTTGCCCCACGGCAGAGATGGGGATGTAGGGAGGAGGGGCGGGTGACGCAGCTTTCTCCCCTGCCCAAAATATCCCCGCCCTCCCTTCGGAGAAGTCCTTTCTTATTTTGGAGGTGTGGAGATAGCGGGACAGGCGCTGGATCATCTCTTGAAGCGGTTGGTTTTATATGGGGCGGGGGAAAGTATACAAGTAGCCTAAATTGAGGCTACTGCTGCTGCTTCTCCTTACAGCGCGATTCCATATTTATTTATTTAGGCATTAAGTTCCTCCCAGAAGGAGCCCAGGGCGGCAAACAAAACCCTAAAAAGGCTCTACCACATCTTAAAAACAGACTTCAAAAACACATTAAAACAAAACATCCTTTTTTAAGAAAGAGAAAAGCTCTAAAAACATCTTAAACGGCCATTCCAACACAGAGACAGACTGGCATAAAGTCTCTATTTAAAAGGCTTGTTGAAATAGGAAGGTCTTCAGTTGGTGGCAAAAAGATAACAAGAGATGGCGCCTGTCTGATATGCAGTCGGGTTGAGTTCTATGGGAGGAGTGTGTAGGATAAAGTAGGGTAGCCTGAGAGACACACAGAGTGACTGAGGGACTAACCGACCCAAGGTCACCAAGCCAAGCTGAGTGCCCGAGTTTGAAACCATGGATACTTAATACTGTGCATCCAGGCGAAGATGAATCTGTCACTCTGAATATGGACATCTCTGCCTCCATATTTGTGGCTCCCTCTGTTTCCGATGCTCAGAGGTGAGCGCGGCACCATCCTCACGCAACAGGGAGATATTCGTAGGCTCAGGGAAACCCCAAAGTTTGGAGAAGTACAAAAATATTTTGGGGGTGGGTGATTTAAAGAGGTTCCCACCTACCCACCCACCAGCCCAAGGAGGACTGTGGGTGCTCAGTGGCTGCAGAACAGGGTTGGGGCAGGGAAAAGGGGACAGAATGGAGCATCCGGAAGAGAAGCACTTCACACTGCAACATTTTGTTGCCAGCTCCCCGGCTTTCATTTTCACAGTCGGTATAAACATTTCCCAAGGGAGTTCACCAGATCATAGAAACAGCAAAGGTGCATCACACTAATTAGCTCCTCAGAACCAAAGGCCCTAGAAAGTTCTCTCTGGTGTTCTTAAAAATAGTTCATTTTTAGTGTATTTTTAAAATTCCAAACCGCCTGGTGTGCATCTGTAGAAAGGTGGTCTATGAGTCAAGGGATTGTTAGGAGGGAGCTTAGCTGGACAGGGAGCTCTGCTGGAGTGTGGTGTGCCGAAGGTGAGGACAAAAGCAAGGGGCGAGAAGAGAGGGGTACCTGTCTCGTCCTATTTAAGAGTGGGATAGCTAAAGGATGTGGACTGCAGGATGCACAGAGACGGTGTGGGGTAGTGGTTAGAGTGGTGGGCCAGGACCCCTACATTCTTCTCCACTTGGGGAATAAAACTAGATGTTCCTGGAAGCAACATTGATTTTAATACACATGAGCTCAGACTGCTTAATAAAACAACATCTCACTCTTCTGAAGTGCATTTCCATGTGCGATGACTGAACAACAACAATGTAAGTTGGTGGCAGAAGAATTTGGAAAGGGGTTCAGGAAAAGACAGATGAAGTCAATCTTTTCCTGTAACATCTAATTTTTTTAACAGCCCTATGATTGCCAGTTTATGATTTTAATTTGATGAAGGACTATTTACATTCTGTTTAACAGCTCTTGTTGCAACAATTCCACAGGTTTTAGATTCATCTCCCCTCCCCATTTATTTCATTTTCCCACATGTAATTAATTACTTGGACATTTTTCCAGATTCTGTCATCCAGTGGTGAAGAACTTGCCAATTGCCTGTTGTTGTTTTATTCCTCTCTGTGAAAATGTTTCAGAAAATGATGATTAAGACTAGCTTGCTAAATCTCTTGACTGACATATATTGTAAATCAGAAGAGCATTTCAGGTATGGCTTTCCAGAGACGAGGAGTAGTTTGAGAAACACTAGAATGCAGAACTAATCCTCAACCTTAGCCAGGATTGACAACTAACTAAAAAAGCTACCTGGCCTGCTCTTATTTGCAACTGTTGAGAAACAATGGAAATATCTCAATATGTTTAGCCTGAAGAAGAGACTGATAAAGGGAGATGTGACAGTTGTCTTCAAGGGCTGTGATGTAGAAGATGAAGCATGTTTGTCACTCAAGAGGACAGGAGTAGAGGCAATGGGTGGAAATTGCAAGGAAACTGACTGCATCTAAACCTTGGGACTGCTATGGGGAACCTCCCATCATCCCTGGCCATGGGTTGTGCTTGCTGAGGCTAATTTTTCATTTCATTTCATTAATGACCTAGAATTAGGAGTGAGCAGTGAGGTGGCCAAGTTTGCTGACGACACTAAATTGTTCAGGGTTGTTAAAACAAAAAGGGATTGCGAAGAGCTCCAAAAAGACCTCTCCAAACTGAGTGAATGGGCAGAAAAATGGCAAATGCAATTCAATATAAACAAGTGTAAAATTATGCATATTGGAGCAAAAAATCTGAATTTCACATATATGCTCATGGGGTCTGAACTGGCGGTGACCGACCAGGAGAGAGACCTCAGGGTTGTAGTGGACAGCACGATGAAAATGTCGACCCAGTGTACGGCAGCTGTGAAAAAGGCAAATTCCATGCTAGCGATAATTAGGAAAGGTATTGAAAATAAAACAGCCGATATCATAATGCCATTGTATAAATCTATGGTGCGGCCGCATTTGGAATACTGTGTACAGTTCTGGTCGCCTCATCTCAAAAAGGATATTATAGAGTTGGAAAAGGTTCAGAAGAGGGCAACCAGAATGATCAAGGGGATGGAGCGACTCCCTTACGAGGAAAGGTTGCAGCATTTGGGGCTTTTTAGTTTAGAGAAAAGGCGGGTCAGAGGAGACATGATAGAAGTGTATAAAATTATGCATGGCATTGAGAAAGTGGATAGAGAAAAGTTCTTCTCCCTCTCTCATAATACTAGAACTCGTGGACATTCAAAGAAGCTGAATGTTGGAAGATTCAGGACAGACAAAAGGAAGTACTTCTTTACTCAGCGCATAGTTAAACTATGGAATTTGCTCCCACAAGATGAAGTAATGGCCACCAGCTTGGATGGCTTTAAAAGAAGATTAGACAAATTCATGGAGGACAGGGCTATCAATGGCTACTAGCCATGATGGCTGTGCTCTGCCACCCTAGTCAGAGGCAGCATGCTTCTGAAAACCAGTTGCTGGAAGCCTCAGGAGGGGAGAGTGTTCTTGCACTCGGGTCCTGCTTGCGGGCTTTCCCCAGGCACCTGGTTGGCCACTGTGAGAACAGGATGCTGGACTAGATGGGCCACTGGCCTGATGCAGCAGGCTCTTCTTATGTTCTTAACATCCGGAGAACCACAGACCTCCCCTGTCCTGTTGCAGGGAACAGCCTGTATTTCCAAAACGGATGAAAGTGTATGTCAGAAATGGTTTACTTCTAGCACGTGAGTTGTGACTTTTGTTTACGAAATGGATGTTTTTGGAACTGTCCCCTTTCCAAGGTGTAAATTTCATAGAATCATAGGATGGTAGAGAGTTGGGAGGACCTTATAAGGCCATCGAGTCCAACCCCCTGCTCAATGCAGGGATCCGGATTAAAGCATCCCTGACAGGTCCCTGTCCAACTGCCCTCTTGAAGGCCTCCAAGGTTGGAGAGCCCACCCCCTCCCTAGTTCATTGGTCCCATTGTCACGTGGCTCTAACAGTTAGGATGTTTTTCCTGACGTTCAGTCGGCATCTGGCTTCCTGCAACTTGAGCCCATTATTCTGTGTCCTGGAATCTGGGACGATCAAGAAGACATCCCAGCCCACCTTTCAAGTACTTGAAGAATGCTATCATACCTTGTACGGCAGGAGGTCCATGGGGGTGACACCATGAGTTACCGCACCGGGTGACACCAACCCTCGTGACGCCACTGTATGTACCTTTTTCCATTGCAAAAGATTTGCTAGGTTCACACTCCCCAGCTTCCAGTACGGTTTTTTAAACTTTCAATTCATTCCTCTTGAAAGGTTAGTATCACTGCTTCCTTTCCCTGATTGCACATTAAGCCTGGAGACCATGGGGGGGGCACAATTGGCAAGGAAAACATTTCAAGTTTCATGCCCTCCCGACATGTGTGCACCTTCTGTTTTAACTCAGGCCATTTTGGGGGCGAGAATTGAAAACAGTTTAAAGCCTCAGCACTCCTATATGCAAGCCACTAGAAGCGGTGCTGCTGTACACAGCTGAGAAGCGGATGTGGGCTGGAAGGCTTGAGGGGCAATTTAACGACATTTGGTGCAACCCAAAATGGGGAATTTGGGGCTGCAAATCCAAAGCAGCCTCAGCCCTGCCTCTAATCTGCAATGTCAACAGAGTGGACTACATTGCAGGGCTGTTGTAAGCCACTATTTCCCTCGGCCACACATACATCCAATCAGTCTATGGGAATGGGCATAGGTATTAGTAGGGAATTTTAAAAAATGTTTGATGCCTATACACGCATTGTTGTTTTCACGTGCAGCAAGACTTGCGTTATAAAGAATTTGAACTCCTGTGGCGCTACCTTTTTTTTTTCCTGAGTGGACTGGCTATTGCATAATCAATGGGACACTAAAATGCTCGATGCCTCCATTGCTTCCTAGGAGTGGAAATAGCATGAGGGGAAAACAGGAAGTTGCCTCTCAGACAACCGCATGTAGGGTGGGAACAGCTGGAAAGTCGATAGAGTTCATTGCACATCCCTGGAAAAATATGTCACCTTATCTCTTGGGGGCATGCAATGAGTATATCAACATACACACGTCTTGCTTTGGTCCTCACAGTACAAATTACCACCTTTAGTTCAGAAAATCTGAATGACAAAAAAAGTATCATTTCTTTTATTTCGTTCAGTATTGTTATTTCCCAAAAGGATAAAGAAGATAGAGGCACTGGAAGTGACATGCACTCGATTTGGGTGGTTGGGTGTTTTTTTAGCAAAAAAAAAGTCATGTTGCAGATCAGTGTATCTCCATTATGTCTCCGAAGCAGCTAGAATCATAGAATCATAGAGTTGGAAGGGGCCTTGGAGGCCATCGAGTCCAACCCCTGCTCACAGCAGGAAATCCACAGCTAGAGCATCTCCCGCAGATAGCTGTCCAGCCTCTGCTTGAAGACATCCAGCGAAGGGGATCCCACCACCTCCCTAGGCAGTCGGTTCCATTGCCGAACCGCCCTTACTGTCAAGAAGTTCCTTCTAATGTCCAATCTGAATCTACGCTCCTGCAACTTAAAACCATTAGACCTAGTCCTACCCTCTGGGGCAGCAGAGAACAAATCTGTACCCTCCTCTATGTGACAGCCCTTCAGGTACTTAAAGAGTGCAATCATGTCACCCCTCAGCCTTCTCTTCACCAGACTGAACATGCCAAGTTCCTTCAACCTTTCCTCATAAGACTTGTTCTCCATACCGGCTATCATCCTCGTCGCCCTCTTCTGGACCCGCTCCAACTTGTCTATATCTTGCTTAAAATGAGGTGCCCAGAACTGAACACAGTATTCCAGATGAGGCCTGACTAATGCAGAATATAGTGGGACTATTACTTCCCTCGACCTGGAAACTATGGCTCTGTTTATGCATCCCAAAACCGCGTTTGCCTTTTTTGCCGCAGCATCACACTGCTGGGTCATGTTCAACTTGCGATCCACTACAATTCCAAGGTCCTTCTCACACGCACTACTGCTAAGCCGGGTATTTCCCATCCTGTACCCGTGCATTTTGTTTTTGTGGCCTAAATGCAGAATCCTGCATTTGTCTTTATTGAATGTCATTTTATTAATTTTAGCCCAATTTTCTAGTCTATCCAGGTCCCTTTGGATTTTATTCCTGTCTTCCATTGTGTTAGCTATCCCTCCCAGTTTCGTATCATCCGCAAACTTCATAAGGCTTCCCTCCACCCCATCATCTAAGTCATTGATAAAAATGTTGAAGAGTATCGGCCCCAGGACAGAACCTTGTGGCACTCCACTCGAAACCTCCTTCCAGCCCGAAGCAGAGCCACCGACAACCACTCTTTGAGTACGGTTTTCCAACCAGTTGTGAATCCACCTGACAGTATTTCCATCTAGTCCACATTTGAGTAGTTTGCTAATCAAAAGGTCGTGGGGGACTTTGTCAAACGCTTTGCTGAAATCTAGATAGATGACATCTACAGCATTTCCACCATCTACTAAGCTAGTGACCAGATCAAAAAAAGAGATGAGATTAGTTTGACAGGATTTTTTCTTGACAAACCCATGCTAGCTCCTACTAATCACAGCATTGTCATCTAGATAGTTGCCAATGGACTCTTTTATTATCCATTCTAATATCTTTCCCGGTATTGAAGTCAGACTGACTGGCCTGTAATTCCCCGGATCTTCTTTTTTACCCTTTTTAAAGAGCGGGATGACGTTTGCCCATCTCCAATCCTCCGGCACCTCTCCCGTTCTCCAGGATTTCTCAAAGATGATGGCAAGAGGTTCCGAGAGCACATCCGCAAGTCCCTTCAATACTCTGGGATGCAGTTCATCAGGCCCTGGAGATTTGAACTCATTTAGGTTAACTAGGTATTTCCTGACTATCTCCTTATCAATCTTGAACTGCAATCCCGACCCCTTACTGAGATTGCTACCGATGCAAGGTTGCACACTGATATTAGAGACAGCCCCATGGTTTTCTTGGCAGCCATGAAGCCCTGACTGGACCTGTGAGTCTAACCTAAACATGTATGTTGAAGTCGCCCAGGACCATCAACCTGGGGGACCGCAACACCAACGCCAAGACCAGCTCAGGGAGGGAGACTTTTGGGCAGTGGGGTGGCCGGTACTCCAACACAATCCCCACTCTGTCTCCCTGACCCAATGCCAGGCACATACACTCACAGCTGGAGGTGTTAGGGACAGGGTACCTGGCAGAGGACATAGATTCCCTGCAGACAAGTGCGACCCCACCTCCCCGTCCCCTGGATCTAGGCTGCTGGAGTGCCACAAAACCTGGTGTGCAGAGAAACCTACTCCGCCTTGGTCATTTAGCCAGGTTTCGGTAATACAGGCAAGGTCAGCACATTCATCCAGGATTAAGTCCTGCATGAAAGTGGTTTCCTTAGTCACTGACCTTGCATTCTTCAGCAGGACAGTAAGATCCAGGGAGTTCCCAGCTTAGCTACTAGTGTCCGGAGGGTTGGAAGGGGGACCGGAAGGGATGCAAGCACAAAGGTGTCTTATATCCCTTCCCCTGGGACGGCCAGTCTGCCTCCCACCACTATTACATCCCCTGCCCAATAATGGCAGGCCCCTGACTACTCCCATTCGCCCTGTATTTGTGCTCCTTCAAAGTCCACAGCACCTTTGATACCCTGCCCAATATTACCTCAATGGCAGGCCTCTGAGTACTCCTACCCTGGCACATGTTAAAAGAAGCCTGACACTGGGGGGGGGGGAGCCTTGGCTAGAGGTGGGTCTTATGAGGGGGAGCTCATTTCCCCACCCTCTGGCAGTTGTCTTCTCCCTTGTGAGCCCCAACTGGCTTCAGCTGTCCCAAGGCCTTGCAGGGAGTTGCAGTCGACACCTGAGGAAGCCTGCAGATGGAGTTGTGCAGGAGGCCACAGCAGCAAGGTGTAGGTTCTGCTGGGTTTCTCTCACCTTCTCTCAACTTACGGCGACCCCCAGAATCAGTGACCTCCAAGAGCATCTGTCATGAACCATCCTGTTCAGATCTTATAAGTTCAGGTCTGTGGCTTCCTTTATGGAATCAATCCATCTCTTGTTTGGCCTTCCTCTTTTTCTACTCCCTTCTGTTTTTCCCAGCATTATTGTTTTTTTCTAGTGAATAGAGTTCCAAGGGCCAGACAGAAAGGTCTGGAGGGCCACATTTGCCCCCGCCCTCAGGGCCAGATGTTCCCCATCCCTGGGTTGAAGGCTAACATCCAGTCCTCACAGCATGTCTATGTTCTCTGTTGTTTCAAGAGGCAGCTCAGGCCCCACCTGGGGGATTGAAAGTACACTATTTCTAGAAGAGATGTACAAATAAGTATAAAGCAGGCAGGTATAACTGTCAATCAACCCAAATGCGTGCTATGCGGGCACATATCTGCCATCAACTAAGATGGTGGCAGCGGCTTCAGTAATTTCGGGAAGCTGCAGCTGCCATCTTCATTAAGGGCAATGTTAGAAGGCCAGCTGACAGGTAAGTGGGGGGCGTGGGGGGTGCAGATCAAGGAAAGGGAGCAGAGGGGCCCTCAGGGGCTCCTGTAGCTCTGGGGCCCTCAGGCCAGTGCCCAACCTGGCCGTCCTTTAGAACCGGCCCTGGTTATGTGCCTTCAAGTCGATTATGACCTATGGCGACCCTATGAATCAGCGACATCCAATAGCATCTGTTATAAACCACCCTGCTCAGATCTTGTAAGTTCAGGTCTGTGGCTTCCTTTATGGAATCGATCCATCTCTTGTTTGGCCTTCCTCTTGTCTTTTGGAGTGAGTCATGTCTTCTCAGTATGTGTCCAAAGTAGGGTTGCCAGGTCTCCGGTTTCCTGCCAGAGTCTCAGGGGAAAAGGGGCCGTCTCCGGCCTCCGGCTATACTTCATTTAAAAAGGTGGATCTCCGGCTTTTCATTGGCCCCCTCAGCCACGCATGCGTGATTCACGCACGCATATGCTGAAGGCTCTGGCCGCCCGCCATTTCCCACTCAGCCAACATCTGCTTGCTGCTCGTTGCCTCCGCTCCCTCCCTCCTTCCTTCCTTCCTGCCTGGGTGGTGGCAAGGACCACCACCACCACCAATTGCTGCCACCAGGGCCGGCGTAACACAGTAAATATGGCAGGAGGGCGCAACGCTTGAGGGGCACCTGAGGCGCCCCTAAGGAGGCCCGGAGCCAGCCTTAGCCTTGGGGCAGCATGGGTCTCTCTACGGAGAGACCCAGGAGCCCGCCCGCCTGCCTGCCTGCCATGGAGTCCGGTGGGGCTCTCTCCAACCCGCCACCGCTCTTCCCCGCAGAAGATGTGGGCTGCAGGGGGAGAGGCCTGCCCCGCGAGTTCTGCCGGGTGCACCACGTGCAAAGTGGTGAGGGAAGCCTCGCCGCATCTCCCTGCTCCAGCCAGGGGCCCTTCCTTCTTTTCCCGATGAGACCGTGCCCTCCCGTGGGGTGGGGTGGGGGACCCAACAGGTGGCTCTGGCTGGGGGGGGCCATCACGGCCGCTGCCGCTCAGCGGCGCCCACAGCAGGAGGGGTGAAGCGGCCGGCCATCCTTTCTGGAGCAGGGGAACCGGCTCCGGGGCTAAGAAGGAGCCGGCCCGGCCTGCCCTCCACGGCTCCTGCTGAGGCTGACAGGCCCCGTGGGCCCCGTGGGCCCCGTCTCCTAGCAACCGCTGCGTGCCGAGACGGGGCCTATGCGGCTTGTCAGCCTCAGCAGGAGCCGTGGAGGGCAGGCCGGGCCGGCTCCTTCTTAGCCCCGGAGCCGGTTCTCCTGCTCCGGAAAGGACGGCCGGCCGCTTCACCCCTCCTGCTGTGGGTGCCGCTGGCGGCAGTGGCCGCGATGGGGCTCAGGTGTCTGTGGCCTACATGGCACAGGGCGGACATTTTCCTGCGTTTGAGGAACCAGAGCTCTTAGCTCAAGACTTCAGGCAGTTTGTGAAGAAGGTGGAACGTTTGTAAGTTAACATTCAATGGCACAAGCTTTGCAGAGAGCGCTATGAACCAAGAGTTAGAAGTTTTCGGACAACTTAAAGTACTTAAAGCATTTATTACTCCTTAAGCTTTGGACAGACAAGGGTTTTCTATGAGAAGCTGCTGCTGCAGCCATACGAAATAGTCTCAAAAAGGGGGAAAGAAGAATCCTATTCACATTAAAGCATTTTTTAAAAAAGCAAGACCGTAGCGTTGTTGTCTGTTGAATGTCATTTTACAAGATTTGTTACAAGATAGATTCCTTTTACATTTCATTGAAGCACCACTTTCACCAAATCACAAATATTAAATATTCTCACCCACACCAATTATGCTTTAGAAAATCATTTTCATGGAAACTGTTTAAGCCTAACTGCGATGCCACAAGGGCAATTTTTGGTAGATGGTCACAGCTGGGGAGTGATCCCCCTGCACTGCCCTAAGACCCCCTCAAGCAGTTAGTTTTTTAAAAAGCAAAACACTTTGCATTTTGTGCCAATCTAAGCCCAAATGTTGTGCAAGAGGAAAAGGGAGGGAGAAGAGAACGAAACAAATGGGGGTATGTGCTGGTGGCTCTAGGCCCCCCCACTGCTGGGTTGTGGTCCTGACAGATTTTTCCTAAGGAAAAGTGGCCCATGGAGGAAAAGATTCATCATCTTTTTTTACAGTGCTCTGGATTGTAAAAGGAGAGTGGATTGTAACTGGATTTGCACACAAGGCTTAAAAAGTTAGAACTGGGAGCACTGTCAAGGGCTAAAGGCCGCTAAATTATAGGCACTCTTTCAGAAGCAAAGGCTGCAATTCAATACATGTCTACTCAGAAGTAAGCTCCATTGGGTTCAATGGGACTTACTCCCAAGTAAGTGTGTACTGGACTGCAGTCTAAATCAGTTTTCTCCCTAGCCATGCTATTTTATCTGAGGAAGGCAATATTTTAAATAAATCCAATAGCTATAATATTTTGTACTACAGCCTGTGTTCAAGGAACTGATGCAGTATCTTTTGTGCTTTATTAGCTAACAACAGGCATGTTATTTTAGAACAGCTTCTTTCTTTAGCCTCTTCCAGTACAATTAGGATACAATACAAAATGACACAAGGGTCACGTAATCTATAATGCTGCAGAAGGTTAGAGATACTTTTAATTAAAGGGTTTACAGTGAGATTATAGATACTGCCCTTTAAAGAGTTTACAGCTGTTCTGTCACAGAGCAGACAAACACCACTGTGAACAGTATTAGTTCAAATGCCCTATGTTTAAGATGTGGTTGCATCCCATTAAAAATATTTCTATTTTAATCTCCAGAGAATTTTTTTTGAATGGTATGCTCCAAGCAACTGTGGTTGATACAATGTATCATGTTTAATGACGTCACTAGGGCCCGCCCTGTGGTCACTAGGACCCGCCCCATGACATCACTAGGGCCTGCCCCGTGATGTCACTAGGGCCTGCCCCCATTTTCTTAGGTTTTTGAATGGTTCCGACCTGGCAACCCTAGTCCAAAGTGTCATGGAAAGCTGAATTCAAGATGGTTGAGTAGCAAAGAATTGTGGGGTTTCCTTTGTTAAAGTGGGATCTTAACAGGTTAACATTTGGCTTCTGTATTAGAGCTCTGAGTTGGCAGTTTTATTTCCCAGCTGCGGGTAATCAGAGGCCCACCCTTGTTGTTGTTGTTTTGTGCCTTCACGCCCTGGATTTGCACCAGGGGCAGAGCCTGCGAGAAGTTTGCCCAGAGCGCGCCTGGCATTCAGTCCTCCAGCGGGGAAAGGATCTGCGCTCTGCTTCCTAGAGAGGCAGGATGTGGTCATGCAAATGGGAGGGAGGGAGGCAGACGATAGCGAAGCAAACAGGCTTGATTAATTTCCTAAGAGGAGGAGGAGGAAGGCTGGATCGTGGCCAATCGCAAGAGAAAGGAAGACGTGCAGCAGTGGGGGTGAGGAAGGGTCAGGAGTTTGCCTTTGGGGGGCGGAAAGAGGGGGAGAGCCTCCCCACACATCTCCCCCGGAATCCATGGGGGGCAGTCGCATGCATGCAACCTAGGGGCAACATTGGGGGCCGAACAGCTGCAGCGCTTCCATTGCACGAAGATCCTCTTTGTAGCGCCCTCTGCCCCAGGAGTGGGGGTGGGAAGAGACGCGCTGGTGCAGAGGAGACCCCCGGGTGCCGGGGCTGAGAAAGCCGGCCTACCTCGCTGGGCTGCTGTGTGAGGACAAAAGGGGAGCAGGTGTCCCCCTCCCCCCAGACGCCTTGGAGAAGAAAGCAGATAAAAAAAAGAGTAAGCAAGGGAATAAGTAAGCAATATTTTCCCCACATCCAAACGGGGGCTGTTTTATTGTCCATTCTGTCCACAGTGGGTTTCTGTGAGCCCATTTCTGCATTGCGGTAGTTCCTGGGAGGAAACACGCTTTTTGTAGAATGATAGAGTTGGGAGGGGCCTGTAAGACCATCCAGTTGAACCCCCAGCTCAGTGCTTACCCTCTCCCCCAAATGCACGTTGCCTCTTCTTGGGATCTCCTCAAACCTCCCCCCCCCATTGTAGATACTCTCTCTCTCTCTCTCTCTCTCTCTCTCTCTCTCTCTCACACACACACACACACACACACACACACACCCTACACAAACGTTAGGACAATCATCTTGCCTTTCTGACCTTACAACATTGTTGCTGCTGCTGAAGGTTGGGGAGGGGTAGATCAACCTACATTTCCCACTCTGGGGCCCTTGGAGGAAGGTCTGAATAAACATGTGTGGCCAGCAAATAAGCTCATCTCAGTCATCCAAACTGCAGCCCTGCAAGGTAGGCAAGGGTGGTGTCAGACTCCCGCTTTGCACCCCAGCTGCTCACTTTAGAGAAGAGGCCAGTTTTATTTCATTATAAATTAAATGATCAGAAAGTCATCTACTTGAGGAACTTCGTGGAAACATAGGAAGGTGCCTTATATTGACTTGGTCCACGTAGCTCAGTATTATCTGCACTGACTGGCACTGACTGGCAGCTGCTGTCCTGGGTTTCAAGCAGGGAGCCTTTCCCAGCCCTGCCTGGAGATGCTGCTGAGAATTGAACCCGGGACTTTTTGCATGCAAGGCAGATGCCCTTCACCTAAATGGCCGTGTTGAGAAGTTCTGCATTTGATCCTAATGTTTTGCTCTTTTGGGGAATGGGCCAAGGTAAATGCCCTTTCTGCTTACGGCGTCCACAGCCCTCCAGTCTCAAAACCAGCTGTGGGAACCCTTTCTGGGTCTGTGGGCCAGATCCTTACTGGACCCTCCCCTCAGGATCCAACTTTGGCGCGTGGGAGGAGCGCTTTGAGTGCTGTGAGTGATTGAAGCGCACCCTGTTGCCCTTCCCCTTTCAAGCTGGATGCAATGGTCTGTGCGGAAGAGGCCGTCTCTTGAGCAGAGGGCATGTTCTTCTTCCAGGGTCTGGTGAACTTTGAGGAGGAGGAGGCAGCAGCTGTGCATTTCACGGAGGAGGAGTGGATCTCCTGGATCCGGGCCAAAGCGCTCCGCGCAGGGAAGCCATGGAGGAGAATTATGAGATTGGAGCCTCTTTCAGTAAGGAGACACATTTTCATGACTGATAGATGTTGAAGGCCATTTGTACCAATGATGCATGGAGTGGAAAGTCAGTTTCTCACTAGGGATTCTGGGAGCTGTAGTCCAAACTCCACAGTGGGAATTGCTGCTCCCTTGGAGCTTGGGAGAGTCCTCTGTCCCTCTCCCTCCCTCTGTCCAGTGTTTGCCTTTGGGGCCTAGGCACCCCTGTGCTTAGTCTGTGAGCAGGACTGGTGCCTGCCTGGATCCTGTCCCCACACATTGGAGTCGAAGTCCTTGCCAGTTCCCAAGACAGCCCTAGTGCAGTTTCTGCAGGACTGTTGCTGCATTCCGCATATTGTTGTGTGTTTCGGTTGAGGAAGATTCTCTGGAGAAGCTCTCCATATAGATGCCACTGAAGAAGACTTGCTTCAAGTCGAAACGCGTTTGGCAAATTATTTGAGATATGTTGTGCATTTTATCCTTGCATTTTATATTTCTGTATTAGTACACCTCTGCCTTTCATTGCTGTGTTGTCTTTGGGAGTGTCTGTACATCTTGTCTACAGAGCTAGCAGTTCACATCACACTCTGTGTGGTAAATTGCAGGTGCATTAGAAATTGGACATTATTCTGTACTCAGCCATAGACTATATTTTCCATCATTCATTTCTACATATATTTTTCAGAATCATACCATGACTTAGACCTTCACTTTATGTGCTTTTGCATATTTTGTCTAATTCAGCATTTGCATGGTTGGTACCAGAGATGGATTATGGGGAGTAGGGGGTGGGGGGAGAAACATTAAGAACATAAGATCTTAAGAAGAGCCTGCTGGATCAGGCCAGTGGCCCATCTAGTCCAGCATCCTGTTCTCACAGTGGCCAACCAGGTGCCTGGGGGAAGCCTGCAAGTAGGACCCGAGTGCAAGAACACTCTCCCCTCCTGAGACTTCCGGCAACTGGTTTTCAGAAGCATGCTGCCTCTGACTAGGGTGGCAGAGCACAGCCATCATGGCTAGTAGCCATTGATAGCCCTGTCCTCCATGAACTTGTCTAATCTTCTTTTAAAGCCATCCAAGCTGGTGGCCATTACCGCATCTTGTGGGAGCAAATTCCATAGTTTAACTATGCGCTGAGTAAAGAAGTACTTCCTTTTGTCTGTCCTGAATCTTCCAACATTCAGCTTCTTTGAATGTCCATGAGTTCTAGTATTTTGAGAGAGGGAGAAGAACTTTTCTCTATCCACTTTCTCAATGCCATGCATAATTTTATACACTTCTATCATGTCTCCTCTGACCCGCCTTTTCTCTAAACTAAAAAGCCCCAAATGCTGCAACCTTTCCTCGTAAGGGAGTCGCTCCATCCCCTTGATCATTCTGGTTGCCCTCTTCTGAACCTTTTCCAACTCTATAATATCCTTTTTGAGATGAGGCGACCAGAACTGTACACAGTATTCCAAATGCGGCCGCACCATAGATTTAT
This sequence comes from Rhineura floridana, assembly GCF_030035675.1. NCBI lineage: Eukaryota > Metazoa > Chordata > Lepidosauria > Squamata > Rhineuridae > Rhineura > Rhineura floridana. Next base: position 231,523,464 of record NC_084482.1, on the reverse strand, counting down.
ACAACGGCATTATGATATCGGCTGTTTTATTTTCAATACCTTTCCTAATGATCGCTAGCATGGAATTTGCCTTTTTCACAGCTGCTGCACACTGGGTCGACATTTTCATCGTGCTGTCCACTACTACCCCGAGGTCTCTCTCCTGGTCGGTCACCGCCAGTTCAGACCCCTTGAGCGTATATGTGAAATTCAGATTTTTTGCTCCAATATGCATAATTTTACACTTGTTTATATTGAATTGCATTTGCCATTTTTCCGCCCATTCACTCAGTTTGGAGAGGTCTTTTTGGAGCAATCCCTTTTTGTTTTAACAACCCTGAACAATTTAGTGTCATCAGCAAACTTGGCCACTTCACTGCTCACTCCTAATTCTAGGTCATTAATGAACAAGTTGAAAAGTACAGGTCCCAATACCGATCCTTGAGGGACTCCACTTTCTACAGCCCTCCATTGGGAGAACTGTCCATTTATTCCTACTCTCTGCTTTCTGCTTCTTAACCAATTCCTTATCCACAAGAGGACCTCTCCTCTTATTCCATGACTGCTAAGCTTCCTCAGAAGCCTTTGGTGAGGTACCTTGTCAAACGCTTTTTGAAAGTCTAAGTACACTATGTCCACTGGATCACCTCTATCTATATGCTTGTTGACACTCTCAAAGAATTCTAATAGGTTACTGAGACAGGACTTTCCCTTGCAGAAGCCATGCTGGCTCTGCTTCAGCAAGGCTTGTTCTTCTATGTGCTTAGTTAATCTAGCTTTAATAATACTTTCTACCAGTTTTCCAGGGACAGAAGTTAAGCTAACTGGCCTGTAATTTCCAGGATCCCCTCTGGATCCCTTTTTGAAGATTGGCGTTACATTTGCCACTTTCCAGTCCTCTGGCACGGAGGAGGACCCGAGGGACAAGTTACATATTTTAGTTAGCAGATCACCAATTTCACCTTTGAGTTCTTTGAGAACTCTCAGGTGGATGCCATCCGGGCCCAGTGATTTGTCAGTTTTTATATTGTCCATTAAGCCTAGAACTTCCTCTCTCATTACCACTATTTGTCTCAGTTCCTCAGAATCCCTTCCTGCAAATGTTAGTTCAGGTTCAGGAATCTTCCCTTTATCTTCCACTGTGAAGACAGATGCAAAGAATTCATTTAGCTTCTCTGCAATCTCCTTATCGTTCTTTAGGACACCTTTGACTCCCTTATCATCCAAGGGTCCAATCGTCTCCCTAGATGGTCTCCTGCTTTGAATGTATTTATAGAATTTTTTGTTGTTGGTTTTTATGTTCTTAGCAATGTGCTCCTCAAATTCTTTTTTAGCATCCCTTATTGTCTTCTTGCATTTCTTTTGCCAGAGTTTGTGTTCTTTTTTATTTTCTTCATTCGGACAAGACTTCCATTTTCTGAAGGAAGACTTTTTGCCTCTAAGAGCTTCCTTGACTTTGCTCGTTAACCATGCTGGCATCTTCTTGGCCCTGGCGGTACCTTTTCTGATCTGCGGTATGCACTCCAGTTGAGCTTCTAATATAGTGTTTTTAAACAACTTCCAAGCATTTTTGAGTGATGTGACCCTCTGGACTTTGTTTTTCAGCTTTCTTTTTACCAATCCCCTCATGTTTGTGAAGTTTCCTCTTTTGAAGTCAAATGTGACCGTGTTGGCTTTTCTTGGCAATTGGCCATTTACATGTATGTTTAATTTAATAGCACTATGCTCACTGCTCCCAATCGGTTCAACAACACTTACATCTCGCACCAGGTCCCGGTCCCCACTGAGGATTAAGTCCAGGGTTGCCGTCCCTCTGGTCGGTTCCATGACCAACTGGTCTAGGGAATAGTCATTTAGAATATCTAGAAACTTTGCTTCTTTGTCATGACTGGAACACATATGCGGCCAGTCTATGTCCGGGTAGTTGAAGTCACCCATTACTACCACATTTCCTAGTTTGGATGCTTCCTCAATTTCATATCTCATCTCAAGGTCTCCCTGAGCATTTTGATCAGGGGGACGATAGATCGTTCCCAGTATTAAGTCCCTCCTGGGGCATGGTATCACCACCCACAACGATTCTGTGGAGGAGTCTGCCTCTTTGGGCGTTTCAAGCTTGCTGGATTCAATGCCTTTTTTCACGTATATAGAGACTCCGCCACCAATACGTCCTTCCCTGTCCTTCCGATATAGTTTATATCCAGGGATAACCGTATCCCACTGGGATACAATTCTTTCTGACAAATTTCTCACTCCCCCACCCACCACCCTTATTGCTGGAGGCCTTTCGCTATGCAAATTATAACTGAATCATAAACTGGAAATTAAAATTAAGCTGCCATCCCAAACATGTTTGCATCAAAGTTGATTCCTCAAAATCAATAGGACGTTTTTCAGAGAAAATGCATTTAGGAAGGGAGCATTTATTTATAAGCAACACACCATCATTTCCCTTTCAGAGATCCAAACCATATACTCTGGCCCTTTTCTGTCTCTTCCCGACGCCAGCATTGATATTTGCATCATATACATTCTCAAGCTACGACACTGAAAAGCTTATGTGAGCATTTCTGGCTACACAAATATCTTGCGGTAGCTTCACTCTTAATCTACATGGAGAAAGGTTTCCTCCAGAAGTGTTAATGTGAAGCGCAGCCCTGCTCCCTTTTGGAAGAGGAGGAGGAGGGTGAAGCTCTCAGGGCTGGTTTTCACTCTCTTTGTGATGAGATGATGTTGTCCAAATGAAAACAGCTGGGCTGGCTGAGTTCCACCCTGTCCTCCCGAACAGGCAGTTCAGGTTGGGCGTCATATCCAGTGAGCGCATGTTCCCAAGTGCCAGGCTGACCCTGCTGGGACCACACGGCCCTGTCCTCTTCAGGGGGTGCAGGAGTTAACATGTCCCAAACAATCCCTCCTCTTAGCTACAAATGGCTTGACTTGGAATGGCTGAATATCTTGTGGTCAAAAGTAACTAGTCCTGTCTGTTTCCTTGGAAGAATCGGAGCTGAATTCCTGTTTGGAAGACGGAGAGGATCTTCTTCAGGTTCCCAAAGAGGAGGAGACCTCAGCAGGTCGGTGCTTAGCTGTGCTGTGGGGCCCCTTTTGGTCTGGGAATTGAAGCTTTTTTCTGTTCCTGAGCAATATCATCCAGGGGAGAGTCACCCATCAGGCGGTGAGTTCTCCTGGTGGACATCTCGGATGGCTTTAAAAGGGGCTAAGGAAAATGGCTTCATCCCCAGTCTGTGTCTGCTGGAATTACTTTTTAAGATGTTTTTGTTTAAATATATTTAAAACCGTGTTTTTAATGATGTGTCTGAGAGTGTTTTTAGTGTTTTCGCTTGCCACCCTGGGCTCCTACCGGGAGGAAGGGCAGGATATAAATCTAAATAAATAAATAAATGCATGGAAGAGAAGGCTCTCAAGGGCCACCAGTCCTGATGTTTATGGGCCACCACCAGAATTAGCGGAAGAGCAGCAGGAGATGTGCTTTCTCTCTGCCTTGTGGGCCTCCCATGTGTGTCTAGTTGGCGCTTGTGGGCCAGGCTGGCTCCAGGCATTTTTTGGGGGGGTGTCTTGGGGACTGGGTATCAATGAGGCCCTTATTCCCTCCCTTTCCTCCTCAGACCACACCCCTCCTCCCCTTGGCCCCAGCCCTTTAATATAAAATAATATGACAACCCCAAGAGGAGGGGAACCTTTGGCCCTCCAGATGTTGGTGAACTGCAGATTCCATCAGCTCCTGCAAGGATGGCCAATGATTGGGGGTGATGGGAGTTCAGCAACATCTGGAGGGCCACAGGATCCCCACACCTGGTATAATTTAATCTGCAAACCCAAACGCACTTACCTGGGAGGGTGTTCCATTGGACTGGGTGGGGCTTACTTCTGAATGGGTGTGACTTTTATTGGGGTAATTTACATCCACAGTGGCAAGGGTTCTCATCCTTTTACCTCTATTCTAAATGGGATTCTTCCTGTCCCGCTCCCAGAATTAAAAATCAAAATGCTTCCTCCTCTTAGATTCGAGGTTGTAGAAATGGTTTGATATGGAATCCCTGACTTTCTATGTTGTGGTTAAAAGTAACTCCTGTTGTCTGTTTTCTTGAAAGAACGAGACCTCGCTTCCTGTAAGGAAGAAGGAGAAAGTCTGTTTATCCAGGTCCCCAAAGAAGAGGAGGAGGAGACCTCAGCAGGTTGGTGCTTAGCTGTGCTGTGGAGCCTCTTTTGGTCTGGGGATGGAAGCATTTTTCCATTCTTGAGTAATGTCAACGAGGGGAGAGTCGCCCATCAGGCTGTGAGTTCTCCTGGTGGACATCTCGGATGGCTTCAAAAAGGAAGCTGGATAGATGCGTGGAAGAGAAGGCTCTGAAGGGCTACAAGTCATGATGGCTGTAGCCTTCTGTCCTTGTTTTAAAAGATGTTTTGTTTTAAAGGTGAGTTCGGTCCTTCATCATTTTTTTGCCCCCCTGGGTTCCCTTTGGAAGGAAGGACAGGATATAACTTTTATTAGTATTATTAGGACTGATTGTGGGATTCCCATACGCACCGGATTCTTCTTCCCATTCTCTGTGGTGTGTGTACTTTGGGTTACTCGCTTTCGTTGTCAGGGACTATTTGTGCCACAGACTCCTTTTTCTGTTTGTGGATCCTGCAGACTACTTGATGGCTGGTCCTTCCTTTAACAAAGGGGGCAGACCGTCGAAGAGGGCTTCTTCGTTCCTCCTTTTCCAGCGCTTGGATTTTATTTCCTTGAAGCCCAAAGTAAAAGCGAGGCCACGCATGCTCTGCAAGAGGGTCCCCATCTCGCAGTCATGCAGCTGAGATCTTGCAGGGCTGCACCTGCCTGAAGCCGAATTCAGCATTACTTGTAAAAATGAGCCCCTCTGAACAAAAGTGGGCCTTGCTTCTCATTAAGCCCTGCATCAAAGGGAGCTAGAAGCTTCTCAGCACAGATATTATCTGGCAAAGCTACACAGCTCAGGTTTTGCACAGGTTTTTATATGAACCCTTTTTAAACCGAAGACACATTCTACAGCATATTTATTGGTTTATTTAAAATTTATACCTCACTTTTCAAGGAAGGCAATGGTAAACCACCTCTGAATACCGCTTAACATGAAAACCATATTCATAGGGTTGCCATAAGTTGGGATCTATTTGAAGGCAGTCCATTTCCATTTTCTTTTTGAGGAACTTCTTCCACACAGCAGCTTACCATTTCCAATAAAAGCCAGACTTCACAGGAAAAATAATATCTATATAGGTGACTTCCGGGAAGGGTGACTTCGCTTGTGCCTGCTTTTGAGACGGGCTCCCGCCTCAAAAGAAGCTTATTCAGATATAAATCAGTCAGAACATTTTTTTTTTGACTGATGAAATTTCTCCCGGGCAGGGAGAAACGTAGAGATCAACCTCAAAAGCCTGTTTTTGTTGGGAGGACTGGATTTCATTAATTTATGAGAAAAGGTCCAGCCAGCAATGCCGGACGGACTTCCGAACAAGCTCTATCTGATTAATGCGATACGTTTATCTTTGCTTCAAAGAGAAAACGGACTAACAGGCAAGCACCCTTCTTTCTATTATTTTTTTTACTTGGTTTAATTTGTTGCAGCAAAAAGAGATTTGTCAAATTAATCAGCTTTAAAGAACTTCTGGGTGAGCTATAACTCTTCTCTGTTATTCACAAAATTAACAGCTTATCTCTGTTTCTATTGCAAAAAGCTGTCCTGGAAGTGCATTCTAAAGATATAAACAGAAGAGGGATTTCTATTCCGAGGAACATTATATTGTCTGGGACTATTCTCTTTTCGGTCTATTTTATTTTGACGAATCTGCTTCTTCACGACGCCACTAACTGTTTTGATGCTGGGAACTAAATTTGTTTTGTATTCTTGAACATAGAGAGATAAGGCAGGCTGCTCTGTTTATACTGTGATGTCATCAAGCCTGGAATATTAACCCAATTGTTGCTGAAATAAGAAGTGGTTCTTTATTTTTGTTTTGCTTTGTTTTCGTGGTTTTAAAAATGGCAATCAAGAAAGTGGCTGAGAATCTGGAAGTAATTATGTTTCAGAAAATAATGGATGAGATTGAGATAATGAAACAAACCCTGCGACAGGGCAGTAAGGAGCTGAAAATTGAACTGAGCAAAATGACGCAGGAGCTTAAAGAAATAGGGGATCCTGTGAGAGAGGAGAATGAGATCAGAGATGAGAAAAGAAAAAATAAAGGGAAGATACAAGCCCTGGAGATTGGAACAAATGTGGAATTGGAAAAAGATCTGGAGTTTATGGATATTAGAAATAAAATCTACTGTTTGGAATTTAATGTTATCTCTGAAGAAATTAATGAAGATATTAGAGATAAAGTTATCAATGGCTTGGATAATCTTCTGGAATGACGTGATGGAGCTTGATATAGAGAAAATCTATGGAATTAACTGCAGCCATGTGACAATGGAAAAACTCTCAAGAGATGAGCCAGTGCATTTTGTAAAAAAGAAGAACAGAGATATGACTTTACAACAATATTTCAGCAACTTATTCAGAATTGATGGCAAGAAAATATTTGGGATAGAGGAAATTTCCATCAGACTCTTATTATATGACTATGGCTATGACAGCAAGATTATTATGGAATACTGATAATGGAAGATTGGACACTGAAATTACTGGACTTAACAGGACTATTGAAGATGGAAGATGGAATTAATATGGATAATGGAATAATGGCTATTGAAATTATTGGACCTAACAGATTTTGATGAGATGGATTAATCGATATGTTTATTTGGACTATGGTTATGACAATAAGATTATTATTATTATTAACGAGATGGATTAATCGACATGTTTATTTGGAGAAAAATTGATAGATATATTTCTTAAAGAATTGAAACCTCTCTTTGACTTTTTGTGGAAAGAATAAAGTAATGTTTATGAGATTTGATGATTAATTAAGATAACTACTGGAGGAAAGTGATTTTATAATATAATTTAAGAGACAGGATTGTTATATATTGTAGACCTATAACTGATTTGATCTGCGACAAATGGGAAGTCAACATTTTATTTTTTTGTTTAATCATTTTTGTTTTGTTTTGTTTTTTGTCTTTGAATGTTTTATGATTTTGTTTTGTATGTTTTATGAAAATTTGAATAAAAATTATTGTAAAAAAAAGAAAAGAAAAATAATATCTATATAGAAAACAGAATAAAAGACCTAATAAGGATTATAAAAACAGTAATTAAGAATTCTTGGGAGGGACAAAAAGCTTTCAATGAACTTGGAAAGTATAACAACATCTGGGCTTGTTTCACTTCAAAGGGAAGAGAACTCCAAAGAACTGGCTCCACAGTGCTCAAGGCACATGGCCCGAGTTGCGTGCTGTTGGCAAGGCTTCACCCCTTTGCTCTCGTTCAAAATGTTTTGAGCGTTCAGATTTGATTTGGAATGCCCAAATACTTTGTGGTCAAAAATAACTAATCTTGCCTATTCCCTTTTTTTTTTAAAGAACCAGACCTCATTTCCTGTTGGGAAGGAGGAGAAGATCCGGTGATGCAGGAACCCAAAGAAGAGGAGGAGACCTCAGCAGGTAGATTTATTTATTTCTTATTTAATTTATATCCTGCCCTTCCTCCAGTAAGGAGCCCAGATGCTTAGCTGTGTTGTGGGACCCTTTGAGGAGCTGAAGATTCTCCCCCCTCGCCCACCCCATTCCTGTGTAATATCATCCGAACAGACGGACCCATCAGGGCACAGTTTCTCCTGGCCGCTTTTCCCTCCCGTCTCCTCTTCATCCAACATCTCACAATATTTCCCTCCTCGGAGTTTCTCTACAGCAGCAGACCTTTGGTTGTGAAGGCTGAAATGGTCCTGTGGGGCAGGAGGGTGGACTCGAGGCATTGTTATGGGTCAGATCACTCTAGCTGTCTGTCCTTGGTGTTCAGAAAAGCAAAAAGGGACTTTGCATTATTTTTAATCGGATTTCACAATGGAAACCAAACACTTGGCAGGGGCTGCAGGACGGGGATTTGTTTACTCCTTCAAAAGCCTCCGTGAGAAATGGAATCCCTTTTGCTCTGTAAGGACTAGTGAGAAGATTGGCCGACTGCCAAAGCTGTTTACATCGATTGCCAGAATTTAACACACCCACGAGCCCAAAAAGTTTATTTAAAAAAGAAAATACAGAATAAAGGATCTCTGTTTCAAAGGGGGTGGATAGGAGAAATCCACAACAGTAGGGCCCTGCTTCTCGGTGCCCCGCTTTTCAGCGTTCCATTAATACGGCACCAGCGGGGCGATCAGCTGGAGGGGGGCTGGAGCTCCCTGCACTGCAACTGAACGTGCTGATCAGCTCACTACAGCTGATCTTCTCCTCTTCTGGTGCAATCAGCGGGTTAGGTTCCAAACCCTCGCGCTACAGCTGATCCACTTTTCAGTGGTTTTCGCTTTCCGGTGGGGGTCTGGAACCTAACATGCTATTTGAGTGGGGCCCTACTGTATATCCCAATGATTTTAAAAAGCTGCCTGACTGCCAGCAATTCCCAACAATACATTTTGATTCTACAATTGCAATCCTATGTATAATTAACTTAGGAGTAAGTTCCACAAGGCTCTTCCTTCTGAGTAGTCATGCAGAAATCCAACTTGCAAAATGGAGCACTTGTTGAACAAGGACTGATTTAAGTCAGTTGAAATGCACCCTGTATTTATTTATTTAACAAAATCTATATACTGCTTACTCGACAGAAAGCCTCTAAGTGGTTCACAAAGAACAATTTAAAATATGCATTTAAAAAAGGAGAAATTAAAAGAGAAATCTAACAGGTAAAGGAAACTGTGTTTAGGCTAACCTAAGCTGTTCCCTCAAAACCTTTTTTTAAAATGTGCATGGCATTTTTATTTTTAATGTGGAGAAGGGTCACCGGCCAGAAAAGGGCTTCCCGCCTCCCCTCCCTCTCCATGTGAAGCAGCCGAGGAGCTTCAGCCACTTTGCTCTTTAAGGGTTAACCAGTGAGGACAGACCCAAAAGGAAGAGCCCAAAGGAGGGACTTCCCCTTCCCGCCCCACCTCTCTGCAAGAAATGCAGGGGGAGCCTCGAAACAAAGGTATGCAATTGGGGCAGAGGGGAGGGAGGGTGAGGGCGAGGACACCCCTGAAGCGCCCCTCCCAGCAGACCCTCCAGATTGGAGGCTGCAGCTCTGCCCCGTCCCGTCTGCCTCTCCCCTGAGATGAGCTGGCTGCGTTGGGGCCTGATCGAAGCATCCCTCGGAACATTTGTGGTTCTGGTGATGAATTTCAGGGCCTTCAGCTTGGAGATGGAGTTGCCTGATAGTTGGAACCGAGCTAAGGAGACAACAGCGCGCTGAATGGGCCGGTTCTTCATGTGTCCTCATTTGTCCTCTGGTTCAGCTGTGATAGTTGAAGAGTGAGGCTCTTCTTTCAGTGCCTTCATTGTGCCTGTTGCACTGTGTGTATTTGTGTGTGCTTAATTTCGTTTAAAGCAACACAACAGCAGCATAGTAACAGCAGATGTTGAAATGCGAGTGTGCCAGCATGTGTGTGCCTTTAATCAGGCGCACCACCGCATTCTGTACCAGTTGCAAATTCCAGACCATTTTCAAGGGAAGCCCCACGTAGAGCGCATTACAGTAGTCTAGGCGAGAGGAGACCAGGGCATGTACCACCAATGGGAGCAGATGATTGGGAAGGTAGGGGCATAGCCTCCGTATCAGATGCAGTTGATACAGTGCTGCCCGGCTCACAGCCGAAACTTGAGCTTCCATGGACACTTGGGAGTCAAGAATGACCCTGAGGCTACAGACCTGGTCTTTTAGGGGCAATTGTACCCCATTGAGGACCAGGTCCAAATCCCCTAACCTTCCCTTGTCTCCCACGAACAGTACCTCGGTTTTGTCAGCGTGGGAGTTGTGGTCCAACAACATCTGCAGGCACACTGGTTGGGAAAGGCTGGTCTAGATAGTCCGATTCATCCAGGAAAACTTGGAGCTGAGCAGCCACTACCCTCTCAATCACCTTGCGCAGAAAGGGGAGAGTAGAGACTGGGCAGAACTTGTTAAGGTCCGCAGGGTCTAACGAAGGCTTTTTTTGCAAAGGTCTTATCACAGCCTTCTTCAACAATGTTGGCATAGAACCTTCCCTTAAGCCAGTGGCGTCACTAGGGTGCGGGGGGGTGGACTGCACCAGGTGACACCTTCAGAGGGAGGTGATTCTCAGCTTTAATTAAAAAAAAATTAAGTTTCTAGGTGGTCCGGTTCTCAAGATATACATAAAAACGTCAGCTGCCCCCGTTAAATCTTTTTTAAACTACTGTATAGCACTTCGTAGCTTTAATCCCGCCTGTTCAGGATTGCAGCCAATCAGAGAAGAGTTTGTTTGACCTGCGGCAGGGTCTAGTAAACCTCATTGCAGGGCCAGAAAATGGTGGTCCCCCCCCCATTTATCTGAAAATCTCATAAATTGGGTAAGTATATATATTTCAGTTTTTCCCCCTCTTGTGTGTAGGAGTCAGATCCTGGGCAGTGTTTTCAAAACCTTCGCAATACTTGCTTTTGTGGGGGTAAAAGCATTGCTAATCCCATATCTCAGGAGTAAATCCCATTGAATTCAATAGGATTTACTTTTGAGTAGACATGGTTATGAATGTGCTGAAAATCAATGGGACTTTGGAATGAATGTAAAAAAGAATTGTGTTTGTGTTCTCTTTCTGTCCCCCCCCCCCTCCAGTCCTATTTTAAAGCAAGTAGGCAGGGCTTACTTAGGTATTACAGTTTTTATTCTGTAGGAAACGAATACTGATTTTTCTGCAATGACCAACTGGTTTGACAATAAACTATTATATGGGCTGTATGTATTTATACATCTGCAGTGTGTGTGTAGTCTTTCCAACAACCCTGTGAGGTAGGGTTGGAAACCAAAGCAGCTCACAACAAGAAATAAAGCCATTTAAAACCCAATAACCATAAAGCAAGAATAAACAGTTGGAAAACAGCCTAAAGAGGCATGATTCTGAATTTTGGGTTGGGTGAATGAAGTTTATTTATTTATTATTTGATTTATATCCCGCCCTTCCTCCCAGTAGGAGCCCAGGGTGGCAAGCAAAAGCACTAAAAGCACTTTAAAACATCATAAAAACAGACTTTAAAATATATTAAAACATCTTTGAAAATATTTCTTAAAAGCTTTAAAAAAGCATCTTATTTTTTAAAAAAGGCTTAAAAACATATTAAAAAGCAATTCCAACACAGACTTAGACTTGGATAAGGTCTCAACTTAAAAGAACAAGTAGAAAGAACAAGTTCCTTATCACTTGAGGCTGTAGTTCTCTGCACACTTCCCAGTTTGAGTAAGCCCCATTGAATACATTGGGATTTGCTTCTGAGTAAACAAACATCGGATTGCACTATAAATATATTTAAAGATTGTGTAATTCATAGACATATTTGATAGTCATGCTGATATAAATATTTCTTCATACTCTGTCCCAATAAGTATTTGATTTCACACGATGGTTGTAGATGATTTTTTCCTCTACATTTTAAGTGTGCCCTTCTTCCTGGGGGTGGTCGTGGTTCTCCGTTGTTTTCATCCTGAGGGGAGGATAGGCTGAGAGATGGTGAGTAGCACATTTCAGGTCTCTTCACCTCCCCCCCTTTTTAATTTGTATTTATTTTATATTTCTCCAATATCTTCCCCTGGCTGTTTTTATGTATTTTAAATATTTTTAGATTAAATCAATAGGAAATCATAATTGTGAACCTCCCTAAAAGCAATTTACCTATCCTTATGTTTTGGCAAAGTGATGGTGTGAAGGCCTGCTGGTAGAACAAGAGACCATGTTTGAGGCATGTTATAAGGTGTTTGAGGACTTTGTCACACATTACTTTTTGAGACCTGTAGATTCTTTTTGGAAAGAAGAGGTGCACGTATTGAATGGTGGCTTGGGTGCTGTTTTTTCAGTCTACGCTGCATGCGTAGGGAAGGTGATACGTCATCTGGCAGCTAGCTTCATAACGTGAGAATGAAAAACATTTGGATCAGCATTCACTTGTTTACTTTTCTCACTATTGAGACCACTTCATATATTACTTTTTCATACACAGAAATTTAATCTTTGAATAGGAAAAAGTATTTTGTAAAATGTGAAGGACGGTGGCTGCCCAGTCAGTAGAACCACTATACAAGATCTACTCAGCCACTGTAATGACCTTTTTGTTTTGAGTGCCCTTTTGTCTGGGTCTTGGTTCAGGGGTGTATCCAACTTTGATGTGCTTATGGAAGGGGTGTGCAAGTAGTGCCCCCCCCAAGTGTGGAGGCTTGGACAAACATTGTGTTATGGAAAACCAAAGTCTGTGTGAAAGTACATATTTGGGAATGCCATCAGTGTAATCCTAAACACACTTAATAAATAATATCGAACCTGCACATCACAAAATATATTACAGTCAGCATGAAAAGGGAGTGTGTTAGTCACTGAGAAGAGTCTTCTAATATGCTTCCTTGCCTTTTCTGCAGATTGGAGCCAATCAGAGTGAAAGGAGGTGAGTCAGCCACTGAGAAGACTCTTCTCAGTTGCTAACGCTTTCCACTTACATGCTGATTGGCTCCTAGAGACGTTTGTTCTTGTGAGAGAATGCATTAACAAAGATCTCATTCTTAATCCAGGAGCAAAAAAGGGTGTACGTGGCTGTAACTATCATGAAGGGACCCTGCAGCTCTGAATTTTCTACTAAACAACTGATAAATACCTATGTAACTTTGTGTCTAGAGACTTATGATTAAGAATCACTTTCCATAATTGTAAGGAGGTATGTCCACACGCATGCATCCCAGGCCCCTAAATGAGGGGTGGGAGCAGCATAGGGACATAAGCAGGTGTCTTATTCCAGTTGTTCCCAAACTTTTCTTCTACATAGACCCCTTGAAAATTGCTGAGGGTCTGAAAGTATCTGAAAATTTACTATGGGCATATGCAAGATAATTAACTCCCATTAGTGATAAGAGCAAGAATTTGAGCTGTGCGTATAATATTGTAATTTAAAGGTGTAATTTTAATTTTGCTAGTTGTTTATGTCACTACTATTGCCATTCCATCCAGTGATATAAGGGAATTATGATTTGCGAGTAACATTAGTACAAAAAACACTACTAAGGATTCTGTATGGTCTGGTCCGGGAGGAGGTCCATGGGGGTGACACCATGAGTTACCGCACCGGGTGACACCACTCCTAGTGACGCCACTGCCCTTAAGGAGACATTAATTAAATATTCTAATCATTCAGCCACTCCCCATCTGGCAGATTTGATTACCCAGGATGGGCAAGGGTCAAGCGAGCAGGTAGTGGCCCTCAATTCTCCCAGAATCCTGTCCACATCCTCAGGCTTCACAAGCTGAAAAGTATCCATGGGAAAATGACCAGAGGAAGCTTCAGGGACATCTGGCACAACTGTAGTTAATGAGGAGTCCAATTCAGTCCGAATGGGAGCAATTTTATCTGCAAAGTGCCTCGAAAACATGCCACAGTTAGCGACTGAGGGTTCAGAGTCTAATGTAGGGCCAGAGCCCCAAAGACCCCGGACCACTCAGAAAAGCATCACCGGACGACACTGAGCAGACGCAATGGTGGCAGAGAAGTGCACTTTCCTCGCTGCCATCACAGCCACATGATAGGCTCAAAAAGGAGCTCTAGCCTTTGTTCGATCAGAAGCGGACGGAGTTCTTCTCCATCGTTGCTCTAGCTGTCGTCCCTGCCGCTTCATCAGGCCCAAGGTTTGAGTAAACCAAGGTGTATTATGGGCCTTCCCTGGTGGGAGAGGATGCTTTGGAGCAATAATGTCCACCGCTTGGGTCACCTCCGTATTCCAGAGATTGACCAGGGCTTCGGCAGTATCACCAGCCATGCTGGGAATGTCCCCCAGAGCATTCAGGAAACCATCAGGATCCATGAGTCTCCGGGGGCGGACCATCTTAATCAGGCCTTCACCCTTGTGAAGGTTACCAGGGGCACAAAGTCTACACCTTGTCAGGTGGTGATGTGTCCATGATAACGGAGTCGCTAAGAACCCCTCCGCCCTCAGATCACCTTCTTCCTGTCCCGAACAGGAGACAAGATCAAGTGTGTGTCCTGCCACATGCATTGGTCCCCACCCACCATCCCCTGGATCTAGGCACGAAGATGTCTTGTATCCCTTCCCCTGGTACGGCCAGTCTGCCTCCCACCACTATTATGTCCCCTGCCCAATAATGGCAGGCCCCGCCTACTCCTACCCCGGCACATGTTCAAAGAAGCCCGAGACTGAGGGACATTGTTACTGCCTTTTCTAGTGAATCATGTCTTCTCATTACGTGTCCAAAATGTCATGGAAACCTGAATTCAAGATGGTTGTGTAGCAAGGAATTGTGGGGGTTCCTTTGTTAATGCGTGTTCTTAACAGGTTAACATTTGGCTTCTGTGTTAGAGCTCTGAGTAGGCAGTTTTATTTCCCAGCTGTGGGTAATCAGAGGCCCACCCTAACACCCCCTTATCTGTAGAAGCCGGGCTCCATCAAGGTCATAAATCCCTTGAAGTTTTAGGGAGGATGTTCCATTTGGCCAGGAGATTGATGGGCCCTTAATCCATGAAGATATTTCCTGATTGGTTAAATGGATATAAGGCCATCAAGTCCAACCCCCTGCGCAATGCAGGAATCCAAATCAAAGCATTCCCGACAGGTGGCTGTCCAGCTGCCTCCTGAATGCCTCCAGTGTCGGAGAGTCCACTACCTCTCCAGATCATTGGTTCCATTGCCCTATAGCTCTAACAGTTAGGAGGATTTACCTGATGTCCAGTCGAAATCTGGCTTCTTGCACCTTGAGCCCATTATTCCGTGTCCTGCACTCTGGGACGATCGAGAAGAGATCCCGGCCCTCCTCTATGTGACAACCTTTCATGTACTTGTAGACTGCTATCATATCTCCCCTCAGTCTTCTGTTCTCCAGGCTAAACATGCCCAGTTCTCTCAGTCTCTCCTCATAGGGCTTTGTTTCCAGTCCCCTGATCATCCTTGTTGCCATCCTCTGAACCCGTTCCAGTTTGTCTGCCTCCCTGAAGTGCAGTGTCCAAAACTGGACACAGCATCCAAGAGGAGGCCTAACCTGTGGTGAATAGAGGGGAATGAATACTTCATGCGATTTGGAAACTATACTTCTGTTCATGTTGCCTAAAATAGCATTTGCCTTTTTTGCAGCCACATCACACTGTTGGCTCATATTCAGCTTGTGATCAACGACAATTCCAAGACCCTGCCCACATGTCATACTGCTGAGCCAAGTATCCCCCATCTTATAACTGTGCGTTTGGATTCTTTTTCCTAAGTATAGAACTTTGCATTTATCCCTGTTGAATTTCACTCTGTTGTTTTCACCCCAATGCTCCAGCCTATCAAGGCACCTTTGAATTTTCTTTCTGTCTTCCAGGGAATTATTTATTTGTTTGTTTTTTATTTATTTATTAAATTTATACCCCGCCTCATGGCCAAAAAGGCACTCAAGGCGACTTTCAAAAGAAAATGAACATAACGATACATCAATAGAAGATAATACCTCAATAAAATAATACAATTCTCAAAATTAAATAACAATTCTCAAAATTAGACAACAAATAACATTATTAAAGCAAATGATTGAGCAAGTGACGGCTAACCTACTCACTTACCTGGGGGTAAGTCCTAACAAACTCAGTAGGGCTTACTTCCGAGTAGACACAGAGAGTACTGTGCTGCAACACTGCAGTATTGGCATTAATTCCCACTGTCCTTCCAAACTTCATAAAGTAACAGTGCATGTCTACTCAGAAGCAAGTCCCACTGAACTCAATTTTGTATCATCTGCACATTTGATCAGCATGCTCTGTACCTCCTCCTCCAAGTTGTTAATAAGAATGTTAAGAAGCACTGGGCCCAGGACCAAGCCTTGTGTTACGCCATTCGTTACTTCCGCCCAGTTTGAGAAGGAACCATTGATAAGCACTCTTTGAGTATGATTCTGGAGCCAACTGTGCTTTACCTTGCCCCTTTTGAGTGTTGATATGAAGGAACTATTTTGCTGCTGTAAGTGTGCACCTCTTTTATTCTTTCAATAAGTTATTTCTATTTACCAGTGTGCGTTCATTCAGGAGAGGGTTGGCTTTGAACCGGTACCTTGGTCACTGACCACAACTAACCATGTGTGTGTCCTGCCACATGCATTGGTCCAGATGATATTAGAGACAGCAACTCCGGACTCTCCTTTCGCATCTGTGCACATCAGTCTCTGGGCTTCCATTCGGCTCTGACCCAGCTGCGTCATTAGTCACAGCACTACTCGTACTTGTCCTTTGTTCTTCCCCAGTAGTTCACTGAGTGCCATCTGTCCTGGGGGGTCTCATCTTCCAGCACTGTCTTGTGTTGCAGGTAACAGGGGGTTAATCTTTTTGGGAGGGAGGGAGGGGATGCGAGCTGCCCTCTGGGCAGTGGAAAGGGCCATGTTCCTGTCAGACAGGATCCATCCTAGGCTTGTAAATTCCAGCTGTGCATAAGTACTGGGCTGTCCACCTTAAATGGAGGAACAAGAGAGGAAATTTTTGTTACAGTTGTCTCTCTGTCTCTGTCTCTTTTCACAACCTGTTGCCAAATACCTACTGCTAAAATAAATCTGTACAAGGCCTCGAGCTTTGACAGTTAACCTCTGATATCAACAGAGCTCCCAGAAATATGTTTTCAAAGTACAAATCATAATACATTCACAGGATTTCTCCACAGCATTTTATCTCCTTTCCTTTTCATTCCATCAGGATACATTTGGGGGGTCAAGGCTGAGGGAGAACCATCTGAAGTATCACTGGAAAAAGCTGAGGTGCAGGGGCAGAAACTGAGGAGTCAAGATGGAGCAAAGAGACAAGAGGAGCGACAGACGCACACAGAGGACAAACCTCATAAATGCTTGGAGTGTGGAAAGAGCTTCACTCAGAGTGGCCACCTTACTTTGCATCAAAGAACTCACACAGGAGACAAACCTTATCAATGCTTGGAGTGTGGAAAGAGCTTCAGTGACAGTAGCACCCTTAGTAAACATGAAAGAATTCACACAGGGGACAAACCATATCAATGCTTGGAATGTGGAAAGAGCTTCAGTCAGAGTGGCCACCTTACTTTGCATCAAAGAACTCACACAGGAGACAAACCTTATAAATGCTTGGAGTGTGGAAAGAGCTTCAGTCGGAGTGACAACCTTACTTTGCATCAAAGAACTCATACAGGGGACAAACTTTATACATGCTTCGAGTGTGGAAAGAGCTTCAGTCGGAGTGACAACCTTACTTCGCATCAAAGAACTCATACAGCGGACAAACCTTATACATGCTTCGAGTGTGGAAAGAGCTTCAGTCGGAGTGACAACCTTACTTTGCATCAAAGAACTCATACAGGGGACAAACCTTACAAATGTTTGGAGTGTGGAAAGAGCTTCAGTGACCCTAGTGCCTTTAGTAAACATGAAAGAATTCACACAGGGGACAAACCTTATCAATGCTTCGAGTGTGGAAAGAGTTTCAGTCGGAGTGACAACCTTACTTCGCATCAAAGAACTCATACAGGAGACAAACCTTATACATGCTTCGAGTGTGGAAAGAGCTTCAGTCACAGTAGCCACCTTACTTCGCATCAAAGAAGTCACACAGGAGACAAACCTTACAAATGTTTGGAGTGTGGAAAGACCTTCAGTGACAGTAGTGCCTTTAGTACACATGAAAGAATTCACACAGGGGACAAACCTTACAAATGCTTGGAGTGTGGAAAGAGCTTCAGTCAGAGTGGCCACCTTACTTCGCATCAAAGAAGTCACACAGGGGACAAACCTTATAAATGCTTCGAGTGTGGCAAGAGCTTCAGTCGGAGTGACACCCTTACTTTGCATCAAAGAAGTCACACAGGAGACAAACCTTATCAATGCTTGGAGTGTGGAAAGAGCTTCAGTCGGAGTAGCAGACTTATTTCGCATCAGAGAACTCACACAGGAGACAAACCTTATAAATGCTTCCAGTGTGGAAGGAGCTTCAGGTGGAGTAGCGCCCTTACTTTGCATCAAAGAACTCACACGGGACAAACCTTATAAATGCTTGAAGTGTGGAAAGAGCTTCAGTCGGAGTGACCACCTTACTTTGCATCAAAGAACTTACTCAGGGGACAAACCTTAGCAATGCTTTGAGTGTGGAAAGAGCTTTACTCGGAGTAGTCATCTTACTTCACATCAAAGAACTCATACAGGGGACAAACCTTATACATGCTTCGAGTGTGGAAAGAGCTTCAGTGACAGTAGCCACCTTACTTCGCATCAAAGAAGTCACACAGGAGACAAACCTTACAAATGTTTGGAGTGTGGAAAGAGCTTCATTAAGAGTGGCCACCTTACTTCGCATTAAAGAATTCACACAGGGGACAAACCTTATCAATGCTTGGAGTGTGGAAAGAGCTTCAGTCGGAGTAGCCACCTTATTTTGCATCAAAGAACTCACACAGGAGACAAACCTTATCAATGCTTTGAGTGTGGAAAGAGCTTCAGTGACAGTAGCAACCTTACTTCGCATCAAAGAATTCACACAGGGGACAAACCTTATCAATGCTTGGAGTGTGGAAAGACCTTTCCTCAGAATGGCTACCTTCAGGCGCATCAAAGGATCTGTACAAGGGAAGAGATTTATCAATGCTTTGAAAAGTTTGTTGTTGTTATGTGACTTCAAGTTGATTAAGACTTATGGCGACCCTATGAATCAGTGACCTCCAAGAGCATCTGTCATGAACCTCCCTGTTCAGATCTTGTAAGTTCAGGTCTGTGGCTTCCTTGATGGAGTCAATCCATCTCTTGTTTGGCCTTCCTCAGAAGAGGGCAACCAGAATGATCAAGGGGATGGAGCGACTCCCTTACGAGGAAAGGTTGCAGCATTTGGGGCTTTTTAGTTTAGAGAAAAGGCGGGTCAGAGGAGACATGATAGAAGCACTCGGGTCCTGCTTGCGGGCTTTCCCCAGGCACCTGGTTGGCCACTGTGAGAACAGGATGTTGGACTAGATGGGCCACTGGCCTGATCCAGCAGGCTCTTCTTATGTTCTTATGTACTCCCTTCTGTTTTTCCCAGCATTATTGTTTTTTTCTAGTGAATCGAGTTCCAAGGGCCAGATAGAAAGGTCTGGAGGGCCACATTTGCCCCGCCCTCAGGGCCAGATGTTCCCCATCCCTGGGTTGAAGGCTAACATCCAGTCCTCACAGCATGACTATGTTCTCTGTTGTTTCAAGAGGCAGCTCAGGCCCCGCCCGGGGGATTGAAAGTACACTATTTCTAGAAGAGATGTACAAATAAGTATAAAGCAGGCAGGTATAACTGTCAATCAACCAAAAAAGGGACATCCCCTCATTTCCTCCCCCCCCCTCAAAAAAGGTAATGAAAGGCAAGCAAGGGATGGTTCTTGCGGGAGGGTGCAGTGTAGCAGGATATTGTCGTACCATCCTTCTGGAAAGTCTGCATCCTCTGAGCATGGAAAGATGGTCTCCCACAGGGAGAATGATGGGATGCCCACAGAGCAGCCAAGTCTAACTGATGAGGGCTGCAGGCGGGGGGGGAGGAGAGAGAGAGAGAGATCACTATGGGGAGGGGGAATTAATCCCAGCCAGGGTTTGGGTCCATCACCTTGGATATGGGGCCAATTGGAAATACCAAGGCAGTTGGGGGGACACTGCACCATCCCTGCCATGATTGACTCTTCCCTGCTGCTCCCTCAGGTGAAATCCCACCCATGCAGCACGGCACGAAGCAAGCTCCTCTGTCGTTCTTTCATGAAGTTACTTCTATTTCCCAGTGTGCGTTCATTCAGGAGAGGCTTGGCTCTGAACCGGCACCTTGGCCACTGACCACGACTACTGTGTGAATTGGGGATTTTGCCTAAAGGCTCCAGGGCAAGGAGTGTCTGTCTGGCTCTTGCTGTCTGTCATCCTTGGCAAGTTTTCTGGGCTCTGAGTTTCCCCTTGGCTCAGGATGGTTAACCAGTCTAAGGGGTGGTGGCACTCTACCTTATACTGCCATTACAAATTGTTTTTATATTGTTTTAAATTTTAAAATTGTGTTTTAAATTGTTTTTTAAAATATGTGTTTTAAATTGTATATTTGTTTTAATGTTTTTGATTGCTGTAAACCGCCCAGAGAGCTTCGGCTATGGGGTGGTATACAAGTGCAATCAATCAATCAATCAATCAATAATTGCAAAAGGGCAGTCCTTTCTCGGGGCGATGTAATGCCAAGGTTGCCAGGGATTTCATCTCATCTCCTGCACTCAATGGATCAGCATGTCATGGAACACATAAGAACATAAGATCATAAGAAGAGCCTGCTGGATCAGGCCAGTGGCCCATCTAGTCCAGCATCCTGTTCTCACAGTGGCCAACCAGGTGCCTGGGGGAAGCCCGCAAGCAGGACCCGAGTGCAAGAACACTCTCCCCTCCTGAGGCTTCCGGCAACTGCTTTTCAGAAGCATGCTGCCTCTGACTAGGGTGGCACAGCACAGCCATGATGGCTAGTAGCCATCGATAGCCCTGTCCTCCATGAATTGGTCTAATCTTCTTTTAAAGCCATCCAAGCTGGTGGCCATTACTGCATCTTGTGGGAGCAAATTCCATAGTTTAACTATGCGCTGAGTAAAGAAGTACTTCCTTTTGTCTGTCCTGAATCTTTCAACATTCAGCTTCTTTGAATGTCTACAAGTTCTAGTATTATGAGAGAGGGAGAAGAACTTTTCTCTATCCACTTTCTCAATGCCATGCATAATTTTATACACTTCTATCATGTCTCCTCTGACCCGCCTTTTCTCTAAACTAAAAAGCCCCAAATGCTGCAACCTTTCCTCGTAAAGGAGTCGCTCCATCCCCTTGATCATTCTGGTTGCCCTCTTCTGAACCGTTTCCAACTCTATAATATCCTTTTTGAGATGAGGCGACCAGAACTGTACACAGTATTCCAAATGCGGCCGCACCATAGATTTATACAACGGCATTATGATATCGGCTGTTTCATTTTCAATCCCTTTCCTAATTATCGCTAGCATGGAATTTGCCTTTTTCACAGCTGCCGCACACTGGGTCGACATTTTCATCGTGCTGTCCACTACAACCCCGAGGTCTCTCTCCTGGTCGGTCACCGCCAGTTCAGACCCCATGAGCGTGTATGTGAAATTAAGATTTTTTGCTCCAATATGCATAATTTTACACTTGTTTATATTGAATTGCATTTGCCATTTTTCTGCCCATTCACTCAGTTTGGAGAGGTGTTTTTGGAGCTCTTCGCAATCCCTTTTTGTTTTAACAACCCTGAACAATTTAGTGTCATCAGCAAACTTGGCCACTTCACTGCTCACTCCTAATTCTAGGTCATTAATGAACAAGTTGAAAAGTACAGGTCCCAATACCGATCCTTGAGGGACTCCACTTTCTACAGCCCTCCATTGGGAGAACTGTCCGTTTTTTCCTACTCTCTGCTTTCTGCTTCTTAACCAATTTCTTATCCACAAGAGGACCTCTCCTCTTATTCCATGACTGCTAAGCTTCCTCAGAAGCCTTTGGTGAGGTACCTCGTCAAACGCTTTTTGAAAGTCTAAGTACACTATGTCCACTGGATCACCTCTATCTATATGCTTGTTGACACTCTCAAAGAATTCTAATAGGTTACTGAGACAGGACTTTCCCTTGCAGAAGCCATGCTGGCTCTGCTTCAGCAAGGCTTGTTCTTCTATGTGCTTATTTAATCTAGCTTTAATAATACTTTCTACCAGTTTTCCAGGGACAGAAGTTAAGCTAACTGGCCTGTAATTTCCGGGATCCCCTCTGGATCCCTTTTTGAAGATTGGCGTTACATTTGCCACTTTCCAGTCCTCAGGCACGGAGGAGGATCCGAGGGACAAGTTACATATTTTAGTTAGCAGATCAGCAATTTCACCTTTGAGTTCTTTGAGAACTCTCGGGTGGATGCCATCCGGGCCCGGTGATTTGTCAGTTTTTATATTGTCCATTAAGCTTAGAACTTCCTCTTTCGTTACCACTATTTGTCTCAGTTCCTCAGAATCCCTTCCTGCAAATGTTAGTTCAGGTTCAGGGATCTGCCCTATATCTTCCACTGTGAAGACAGATGCAAAGAATTCATTTAGCTTCTCTGCAATCTCCTGATCGTTCTTTAGTACACCTTTGACTCCCTTATCATCCAAGGGTCCAATTGTCTCCCTAGATGGTCTGCTTTGAATGTATTTATAGAATTTTTTGTTGTTGGTTTTTATGTTCTTAGCAATGTGCTCCTCAAATTCTTTTTTAGCATCCCTTATTGTCTTCTTGCATTTCTTTTGCCAGAGTTTGTGTTCTTTTTTATTTTCTTCATTCGAACAAGACTTCCATTTTTTGAAGGAAGACTTTTTGCCTCTAAGAGCTTCCTTGACTTTGCTCGTTAACCATGCTGGCATCTTCTTGGCCCTGGCGGTACCTTTTCTGATCTGTGGTATGCACTCCAGTTGAGCTTCTAATATAGTGTTTTTAAACAACTTCCAAGCATTTTTGAGTGATGTGACCCTCTGGACTTTGTTTTTCAGCTTTCTTTTTACCAATCCCCTCATGTTTGTGAAGTTTCCTCTTTTGAAGTCAAATGTGACCGTGTTGGCTTTTCTTGGCAATTGGCCATTTACATGTATGTTTAATTTAATAGCACTATGCTCACTGCTCCCAATCGGTTCAACAACACTTACATCTCGCACCAGGTCCCGGTCCCCACTGAGGATTAAGTCCAGGGTTGCCGTCCCTCTGGTCGGTTCCATGACCAACTGGTCTAGGGAATAGTCATTTAGAATATCTAGAAACTTTGCTTCTTTGTCATGACTGGAACACATATGCGGCCAGTCTATGTCCGGGTAGTTGAAGTCACCCATTACTACCACATTTCCTAGTTTGGATGCTTCCTCAATTTCATATCTCATCTCCAGGTCTCCCTGAGCATTCCAGTTCCAGCAAAGGCCATTCTGCTCAAATGCCTCCCAGGAGATTTGGAGGGGCAAAAGCATGTGGCCTGGCTTCCCCCCACCCCTTTGGCTTCACTCCCAACCCACAGGAGAGTTCCGGAGAACTTCAAGGCTTCCCCAGAGAGAGGTCAAGAGGAACCCTTTGATGGGGGGATCAGAACCATAGGCAGGGAGGTCAGGGGCCCCCTGACCCCCTAAAAATTTTCAGGCCTCCCTAAATATTTTTCCAAAAAATAAAGAATTAAATTTATTAGAGAAAAAAATCTGACTCCTTTTCTTTGTGCCCCCTTGAACTTTTAGGCTGGCTCCATGCCTGCACTGCCTCAGACATGGGTGGGTTCCCTTTGTTTACCGGATTTTAGGCAGAGGCTGGATCCCCCCTACCACAGCAGATTCCCAGCACTTTGTGAGGGTTGGACTGGATGACCTTTGAGGTTCCTTCCAGGACTGAAACAGGAACAAAAGGGACCCTCTCTCTTTCAGGGCAGCTCCTAAGTAAAGGGGGGCTCTAAGCCTCCAGTTGATGGCTGTAAATAAGGCTGGGTGGGTGTCAGGAGTGTTGCCATTGATAAATGACACTCTACACATTTAGCGCGCCATGGAGGTCTGGAGGAAGGTGTGGGGCAGCCCAGAGGGAGAGGGCCAAGAGGGTTGGGCAGGAATGAGAGTCTGCAGGGCCCTCGCTCAGTGACAGCAGCACCTGCTCTGCATGCAAAGGCCCCTGGTTCAGAGCCCCCCCCCACATCTCTGGAAGGAGGGCCCTTCTCTGATTTCGTCCAGGCAGCCCTGAGCTAGGCAGGTAGACACCTGACCACGGGTGAATGGGGGGGCACTTAGGTGATTGGGGAAGATCTGACAGGGCGGGAGCAGGTCTGGAGCCTGCCTAAAAGTTTAGGGGGGGACAAAGAAGCAGGGGGAGATCAAGTTTTTTCTGTGATAAAGTTAATTATTTTTGTAAAACTCTTGGGGGGGTCCCCAGCTGCCCTCCCCCACCCTGCTATGGGGCTTGGGGGAGGTTGATGAGTGGAGGCATGCTCAGGTCCCTTGAAGTAGGGGGCTCTGCCCCACTTTCACTGACTCTTGAGAAGGGGCAGCTGGAAGACGGTGATGCTGCTGGAAGGTTAGAGCAATTCATTTTATGGAGTTAAGTATTTGTTCCGGCGCATCTCTTTGTGGGACCCTGTGGCTGTGAAAGGAGGATTGCTCTGCCTTCGGCTGTCCTGTCCTTGGGGGGGGGTTCTGGGGGCTTTTTATTTGGGCAACATTTGGGGATTACTTGCAAGCCACCTTGGAAGGATTTATATCCTGAATGGTGAGATCTAAATTAATTGTAGCTAATGAGCAAATAAACAAATAACTCTCCTTCCCACCCCCCAAAAAACCCCTGTGGGAGGACACTGCCCCCTTCTAGCCCCAGCAGAACCCCCTTTGCTGCTGCCCCACTGATGTTGGGGGGTCTCTGGAAGGACCTCCCTCTTCCTACCCCCTAACATGGGATCTCTGCTCGCCTGGAGGCTCCTCCACGTCCAGCACATCCAGAGGGCAGACTAGCACCGCCCCCCAAGGAGGACCCCCAAGTCCATTGCGCAGGAGCCCCCATACTTTCTGCTTCTCCTCCTCCACCCCCAGCTGTCTCCGGAGTGGGACTTACTCCTCTCAGCCCCAGAAGAAACTCCTGCCCAAGCCCCTCCCCTCCCATGGGGCTCCAATGGGGCTCCGAACGGAACTTGTTAAGTGAAGGGGCAAAATTGAGATTTTTCTGTCATTCTTCGCTCTTCCTAGATTTGCGGGAGGGGGGAGGGGAGCTTCTTGTTAGGATAGGCTTCATTCCCTTTACCTGTGATGCTCTGACTGACTTCCTTCCGTCATTGATACCAATACATACAACCACCACCAGCCATCAACAGAAAAGTTAACCAGTTATCCAGAGCAGAAGAAAGGGTTGGTCTCTGCACCATCTGCTGTAGCACAGAGCGCCATAACACGGGCTCGAAGTCTGTGGTTGATTATTGTGAATAAGGAGCGGGGTGACCGTGGAGGTCTGGAGGACCGTGTGTGGCAGCCCAGAGGGGGAGGGACAGGCGGGTTGAGCTGGAATAAGAGGCTGCTCTGCATGCAGAGGGCCCCGGGCTCAGTGCCCCCCCCACATCTCCAGGAGGCAGGGCTGGGAAGGAGGACCCTTCTCTGATGTAGACCCTGGGCGGCCCGACCTGGCGGACCCACAGCGCCCTCCCGCCTTCCTCCTCCCTCTCTCCTTCTACTCGGTCTTGAAAAAAGAGGGTCCGTCACGTCCCCCGTTGCAAACGGGAGAGCCAGGGGCTCCTTCGGGGACAGCCCCCTCCCCAAGAACGAACGGGACCCCACTGCAAGTCAGTGGGAGTTACCGCCCCCCTCCTCCTCCGGTTGCCAGGGGAGGACAGAAGTCAGCTGGGGGGTCGCCCCTGCGCCCTCCGGAAGAGGCATCTTGTCGCAGGTGGGAACGAAGAAGAAGGAGCCCCCCCCAGAAAAGTCACAGCGGGGGAACCGCCCCGTGCCTGCTCCCCCCGCGCATGGAGCTGATGACTGGGGAGAACCCCGCCCACCGGGGAGGAACCCCTTCCCTGATGGAGCCCCCCCTTGGATCAGAGGGAGAACCAGCGGGCACCCCTCCCCCTGCAGCCCACCCCCATCGGCCTCTCTTCCCCCCTCCCATGAACTCCCCCGCCCTCGGGTTTCCTCTCCATCGCCCGGTGAGGCTCCAGCCTGGGGAGTTTCACCCGGCAACAGGCTGGTCATCGCCAGGGCGCTTTCTCATTGGCTGAGGTTCCCCGCTCTGCCAAGGCCACCCCAGGGGCACCGCCACCCCACAGCCACTTTGGAGGCAGGCAGGCAGAGGGTGCAGCCGACATAACTTCCTCTGCTCTCTAGGGAGCCTCCTCGCTCCCCCGCCCTCCTCCATCCATCCCTCCTCCGTGCCCGGCCCGGGAAGGAGAGCTGCTGCGATGGGCACAAGGGGAGGACGAGCCCTTTGCCTCTCGTGGTGCCTCTGTGCCATCCTCGCCCCCCCGCGGGCAGGAGCCCTGACAGGTTAGGCGGGGGGCACGGGAGGGCGGGCGGGATGGATGTCGCCGGGGGGCCCAGGGGAAAAGGGGGTCGTGGGAAGTCCCCGCAAATGTGGGGCTCTGGAGGGGAGCGGAAGTGCCTCTGGGCGTGGCATGTGGGCCAAGGTGGAGGCCTCTTTGGCAGAGAAGAGAAATGCCCCCCTGCAATGCCGGTGCAGAAGCCACCCCCGGGGTTCGGGAACAGGGGGCAGGGGAGGGGAGGAACGGGGAAGGGGCCTGGGCGTTGTCGTGCTGTGTGGAGAGTGTTGGGGGGAGTTGCACCCCACACTGGTCGAGCCTCCTGGTCTCCCCGCGGCCAGCCAGATGCCCCCAGAGGGAGCCCATGACCTGCGCTCAAGAGCCGCGCGCTCTCCCCGTCCGCAAGTCCCAGCAAGGGTGCCATTCAGAGGGATCCGCTGCCTCGGATGGGGGCGCAGAGCGGGGCCCCCAGGGCGAGTAGCCACGGAGCGCCTTTTCCTCCTCCGTGAATTTGCTCCAGACTCCTTTTAAAGCCCTCCACGTCGTGGCTATCGCTGCCTCTCGTGGGAGAGAGTTCCGCGGTTTAACTGCGCCGCGTGAAGGACCTTCTTCTCTGTCCTGAATCTGCCAATACAGAAACGTCAAAACGTGCCTCATGTGGCCTCAGGCTGCTGGCCTGGTCTCCTTTCGCTAACTGGAGGCACCTCTCCACGGTTTCAGTTCCCAGGGACTGTCCTGGACTGAGGCAGGCAAAGTGGATCCTGAGCAACCTTGAAAGGCAAAGCTGGATTTCCACGCCTAACTGAAAGATCAGGATTTGTGTTAAGTTATAGGAAAAATACTGTATTTTATGTGATTCTGGTCCCAACGCAGGCCTTCCATTAGATCCATCACACACACACACACACACAAACACACACACACCCAGCGAGTGCTCCTTCCTCCACAGCCGGGACCACCAGGCACAGGCGGATTCTGGATGCAGACCCCTCTCTCTTCAGTCATCCCCACCCCCATATCTCCATAGTCTGCATTCACTCCCATTTTTAAAAGTTCTGTGTGTCTGCAAGTTCTGGTTTAATTATTATATTAGTCAACAGGTGAAGCTTTTGACGACCCACTAGTGACGGCAAATGAATGTCCTTATTTATTTTACCATCAGACCTCCTTCCTTCCTTCCTTCCTTCCATCCTTCCTTCCTTCCTCCCTTCCTCCTTCCTTCCTTCCTTCCTTCCTTCCTTCCTTCCTCCTTCCTTCCTTCCTTCCTCCCTTCCTTCTTCCTTCCTTCCTTCCTTCCTTCTTCCTTCCTCCTTCCTTCCTCCTTCCTTCCTTCCTTCCTCCCTTCCTTCTTCCTTCCTTCCTTCCTTCCTTCCTTCTTCCTTCCTTCCTTCCTCCTTCCTGCCTGCCTGCCTGCCTTCCTGCCCTCCTTCCTTCCTTCCTCCTTCCTTCCTCCCTCCTTCCTCCCTCCTTCCTTCCTTCCTTCCTTCCTTCCTTCTTCCTTCCTTCCTCCTTCCTTCCTCCTTCCTTCCTTCCTTCCTTCTTCCTTCCTTCCTGCCTTCCTGCCTTCCTTCCTTCCTCCTTCCTTCCTTCCTCCTGCCTGCCTGCCTGCCTTCTTCCTTCCTTCCTTCCTTCCTTCCTTCCTTCCTCCTTCCTTCCTTCCTTCCTTCCTTCTTCCTTCCTTCCTTCCTTCCTCCTTCCTTCCTTCTTCCTTCCTTCCTTCCTTCCTTCCTCCTTCCTTCCTTCTTCCTTCCTTCCTCCTTCCTTCCTTCCTTCCTTCCTTCCTCCTTCCTTCCTTCCTTCCTTCCTTCCTTCCTCCTGCCTGCCTGCCTGCCTGCCTGTCTTCTTCCTTCCTTCCTTCCTTCCTTCCTTCCTTCCTTCCTTCCTTCCTCCTGCCTGCCTGCCTGCCTTCTTCCTTCCTTCCTTCCTTCCTCCTTCCTTCCTTCCTTCCTTCCTTCTTCCTTCCTTCCTCCTTCCTTCCTTCCTTCCTTCCTTCCTTCCTCCCTTCCTCCTTCCTTCCTTCCTTCCTTCCTTCCTTCCTCCTGCCTGCCTGCCTGCCTGCCTGCCTTCTTCCTTCCTTCCTTCCTTCCTTCCTTCCTTCCTTCCTCCTGCCTGCCTGCCTGCCTTCTTCCTTCCTTCCTTCCTTCCTGCCTGCCTGCCCTCCTGCCCTCCTGCCTTTCTGCCCGCCTGCCTTCCTGCCTGCCTGCCTGCCTGCCTGCCTGCCTGCCTTCCTTCTGGGGAGTCGTGGCTTTTGGCCCCGGCATGTCACTGTTAAGACAGAGTGTAAATGAGGAGACGGTTTACAGACCTTAGAAGGTCCCCCCCATCCCTCTCCTGCGGACCTTGTCCTTGGGGCAGCCTCCTTCTTCCTTAGGACAACCCCACTAACTGGAGGGCCCCCAGCTGCCCTCCTTCCAAGCTAATTCTCCCTCTTTCTCTCCTCCTGCCCTGCCCCATCTCTTCTTCTCCAGTGGAGGCCACGGAGGTGGAGCTGGACTTCTTCCAGGAGAGCTTCCCCTCGGAGAAGATGTCTGGGGAGTTCCTGCAGGACTTTGACGAGGAAGAGCTCCTCCACGTGGACTGGGCCCAGAAGCAGAATGTCTGGAGGCTGCCGGACTACGCCAGCCGGGTCAGCTTTGATGTGCAGGGCGCCCTGGCCAACATGGTGGTTATGAAGAGGAACATGGAGATCCTGATCCAGCGCAGCAACCGGACGCGGGCCCAGAACGGTACCCGGAGGGGTGGGAACCCCCCTCTTCCCCTTCCTCTCCACACATGCCCCATTGAGCCCATTCAATTAGCATTAACTATTAGTGGCCAAGCTACACACAGGAGCTGCAGGGAGATTCCTGGTCTCCGCTCTCTTGCAAAGGAAGCTCGTCCCTTCCCCAGCCTCCACACACTCTGCTTGGTGCTGATGCTGGAGGCCAGGGCGGGGGGGGGGGCTCCATGTCGGGGGGGGCAAATTCAACCAGGAGATGACTTTTGAGTGGAAGGACTGCGAGGCCAGGTCAGTGCTGGTCCTGAAAGCAAATTCCCAGGCTGAAAATGTAGTAGTAGTAGTAATAATAATAATAATAATAATGTCTTCTGCACCAGGCTCTGGCTGGCAGCTCTTAGGGTTCTAGTGCACAAACCAAAGTCAGTTTGAGGAGCCTGACGTGTGGCCAGCCCTGCTCTAGCCTACGTGTGTGAGAAAAACTGGCTATAGCTAATGTACAATGTTTGTGTTTGTGTGTGTACTGGAGGAAGTGGAGTTCTGGTCTCAGCCCATCGGGGCTCAATTGCAGCTTCTCGAATGCCTGACCTGTGTTCAGGTGATGTTGGAGCCAATTCTTCTGAGATATTCCTGTCTAGATAGAATCATAGAACAGTAGAGTTGGAAGGGTCCTGTAAGGCCATCAAGTCCAACCCCCTGCTCAATGCAGGTGATAACAAAGAATGCAGAACAGGAGCAGCAGGCTCTAGGGGAGGCGTTGGCACAGGCCGGGCTACTTGGGGAAGTGAATCCACATCCCATTCCATGCACTGGGGCGGGAGGTGAAGCTTCTCCTACTGGGATGGAATGGCATAAACTAGGAGTTGATGAGCATGACTCCTCAGGGGAGGCATGGAGAACCAGGAATGCCAGGCCTTGGAGGAGATGCCGCTCCTGACCGGGACTGCCAGGGTCACACGGGGGCTGCTCAGTGAGGAATGAGGGTCCCGACACACATCACACGAAATAATGGGCTCAAGTTATGTTGCAGAGAAGCAAAGATTTCTGTGTGTTTGAATCCTTGCTAAACAGCACGCCTTCCCTAGAATTAGTCAGACTGAGACTTTAAGCTCCAAAATAAGACATGACTACTTTATTCTGGAAGTACCTACTCGAGAGGAAAGAGTTCTACATCTGGCTAACCAGCAAAGTTGGAGATGCAAACACTAAGCCTAGTCTTTGCCCTCCTGTTGTGTGAGGAGAGAGACAAGGAGAAGGTTCAATCAGGAGGTCTTCTCTCTATGCAGACCCAACCCACCAGTTCAAGCTGAACCACGTGGTCCAACAAGTTACACGAAGTCAGATTTCGGCTGAACATCAGGAAAAACTTCTTACCTGTTAGAGCAGTATGGCAGTGGAACCAGTGACCTGGAGGGGGCTCTCCAACACTGGAGGCCTTCAGAGGGCACCTGGACAGCCACCTTTCGGGGATGCAGTAATTTGAATTCCTGCATTGAGCAGGGGGTTGGACTTGGTGGCCTCGTAGGCCCCTTCCAACTCTGCTATTCTATGATTCCAGACTCTATGATGTCCACTATCCATCTTCTTCCACAGTGGCTCCTTCGTCAACAGTGGTGTACCCTAGAAATCCTGTGCAACTGGGGGACCCCAACGTCCTCATCTGCTTCGTGGACCGCTTCTCTCCCCCGGTGCTGAACATCACCTGGCTGAAGAACAACGAGGTGGTCTCGCAGGGCGTGGAGGAGACTGGCTTCTACCCCAGTGCGGACAACACCTTCCGCAAGTTCTCCTACCTCCCCTTCGTTCCGGAGCAGGGGGACTTCTACGTCTGCCAAGTGGAGCACTGGGGCCTTCCCGAGGGGAGGTTGGAGAAAATCTGGCGTAAGCAAGATCTGGTCTTCTCCCTGCTTTAAAAATCAGAAATCTAGATTCTGAACTCCTAAGAAATACATTCTTAAGATCTGAGCAACTTCAACATGTTTCCTCTTTTGCACAATTTACTCTGTTTTTGCTAGCAGTAGGGGGAGGAAGGAGCTTGCCTGTCTTCTGAGGTTTCGTGAGATATTGCTACTCATTTCAATTTTCAGGCATAGGGTCTAGTAACTTGTATTTTTTTATAAAGCAAAGATGGTAGTCTTAGAAGGGTGATGAATTCGGTGCCCCCAAATCCTCTTGTGTGTTTTTGATCACACAATCCCATCCTGGATAAGATAAGCAACATGTAGGCTGTGGGCACCTTTTGGGGCGACTGAGACAACATGGCAAGAGGGCCTTTCTTGGGCAGGAAGGTGGCGACGTGGATGCAGCTCAGCTCGGGATTCAGGGGGCAGGTGGAGAGAGGCGGGCTCTCTCCTC
This sequence comes from Rhineura floridana, assembly GCF_030035675.1. Classification (NCBI taxonomy): domain Eukaryota; kingdom Metazoa; phylum Chordata; class Lepidosauria; order Squamata; family Rhineuridae; genus Rhineura; species Rhineura floridana. Next base: position 231,492,279 of record NC_084482.1, on the reverse strand, counting down.
AGAGTGGGACGGAGGACACGCAGACAGGCTCTTACACGCGGTCCATTTCTCCTCTCTGCAGAGTCGAAGGAGCCAGCTCTCATTCCCGAGACAGCGGAGAACGTGCTCTGCGGCCTGGGCTTATCCATTGGCATTCTGGGCATCGTTGCTGGCCCCATCATCTTCATCAAGGCCATGAGGATGAAGGAGGGCAGCAACCGTCGCAGGGGCCCCATGTGAGTCAGAGAGATCATCCCACCCAAAGGACACTGCCACAGTGTGGAGATGGCAGCCGGCAGAAGAGAGGGTTCGGGGTTCGGAGAGTTGCCAAAGGGGGCCACCAGGCTCTGTGTCAGTGGAAGCATCTGGTAGAGGATGAATGACTCTCTGCAGCCACAGGGGCTCCCTCATCCCAGAGAAGGCCCTCCTCCAGGCCTGCAACCTTCAGCGTTTGGGGACCCAGATCTCCAAGGAGCCACACTTACTTTGCAGCTAAAATACTTCCTTCCCAGTGAATGAGGAGGGGGTTCACCCTCCAAAGGGCTTTGCCACCGTGTAGGGGGATGGGGATGGGCATCATCCTGCCCAGAGGGTGCTCAGATCTCAGCACTGGCCTTTCAGTCTCCTGGGTCACATGTTGAAGGTCACTGAGGGGGCACTTCTCTTGTTTCCAAAGGGAAACAGCCAACAGAGCTCTGTGCCCGATGCTGGCTGTGTGTCACAACAGGGACCACACCTGGCACAGCCAGACTTCAGCAGGATAGACTCCTACACATACAGAGTTTGTCCTCTTGAGTCTTCCTCTCGCTCACTTCCCCTTTTCCGTATTCAGCGCTGAGCCTCAAAGACTCCTCTCCTGTTGAAACCGGTCAGGGTCGGATTAAGGAGCAGTTTGCACTGAATATGCCCACAAGTGAGAGCAAATCGTGTGGGGTGTGGCATGTATGGGCCCTGTGCCCCTAACCTTCACTCCCAAACCTAAATCCCGCAACAATATTTATGTTCCAAGGAAATCCAGATTTTGCTTCAAAGACTTTGCTTCTTTTGCATGACTTTTTCTGCTTTAAAGAATTTAGCTTTTTCAGACATGTCATGTGACTGAAAAGGGAGATTTTATACAGAGATAGTCAGTGGTGGAGGGATGTCTATCCACTAAAACAGAGGGTGGGGAATGTTGGCCATATAAGCAGGAGGAGAAGAGGGATCTCTGCAACCATAAGGTCTAGAAACTTATCTTAAACATTGTTTGTTTTTTTAAAAAAGAGACATATTTTATTCTCTGGGTGCCACCTGCTACACCAGACACCTGATTCCATTAGAACAAGACTGCAGAGGGGCACTCAGAGGAGGAGATGGCACACAGCTAACCATCCCCTCTCGTTCCTTTCCAGATAAGCAAGGAGGAGACAGGTGGCCCTTTCCTGACAGTTTCTCCACAGCGCCCTGAAATGCATCTCCCAAGACTTTGTTTCTTCAGTCAGCTGGAAGGACCTGCTACTTGCTTGCCCATGTGCTCACCTGGCCTGCTCTGCCCTCCCCAAAGCACCCCACTGGCATCGAAAGAGCAACAGAGAGTCGGAGGCTGATGTGGCATCAGCAGAACTGGGGGACTCCACGCTAGTGCATTCCAGCATCAGCCAAAGGGCTCAGATATGCCATACTTTTAAAAAAACCTGTTTCTCCTTGCCATAGGCAGGATGAGGACCTCTGAGGGATGTTGTACTGTTTCCATCCATGAGAAATCCCCCCCGCAACTTCTCAGATTTTAGTGGGCACTTCTGCACTTTGAAGCTTCCTCTGTCACATTTTTAAAGGCTAGAAATATTTCAGTTTCTAAAACCGAATATTAAATCTGCATCTTTGGATGCACACCTTAATGTGGTGAGGGGGTTTGAGTGTGCTGAAGAAGCTGAGAGCAAAGCCCTCAGGAGTCTTGACCAAGAGGCTAGACTCCTAGCAGGGGCACCCATGGCAGAATGGTCAAAGCTGAAACACCAGACTAATATGCATCCAAACTCAGAGGAAGGCAATGGTAAACCACCTCTGAATATCTTGTACCACAAAAACCCTAGGAACAGAGTATCCAAAATGCAACACGAGATAGTGCTGGAAGATGAGACCCCCAATTCAGAAGGCACTCACCGAACTACTGGGACAGAACAAAGGACAAGTACGAGTAGCACTGTGACTACTGACGCAGCTGGGTCAAAGCCGAAAGGTAGTCCAGAGGCTGATGCGCACAGATGTGAAAGGAGAGTCCAGAGTTGTACGACACACACGATAGGAACATGGAATGTGAGAAGCATGAACCAGGGAAAGTTAGAAATTGTCAAGCAAGAAATGGAACGCATCAACATTACAATACTTGGTGTGAGCAAACTAAAATGGATGGGAATGGGACATTTCCAATCAGGCAACTACAAAATATTTTATGCAGGAAATGAGAAATTAAGAAGAAATGGGGTTGCTTTAATAGTGAGAAGTGATGTAGCAAGAGCAATTAGGAGCTACAACGCAAGGTCTGAGCAAGTGATAGCAATGAGATTAAATGGGAAACCTATCAACATAACCATCATCCAAGTCTATGCAAACACAGAAGAAGAGGAATTGGAGAGATTATATGCAGAAGCACAGGAAGATATTGATCACACACCAAAACAAGATGTGCTGATAATCATGGGGGATTGGAATGCAAAAGTAGGGAAGAGAGAAGAATTAGGAATTGTGGGGAAATGGGGCCTAGGAGACAGAAACGAAGCAGGAGAAAGACTTATTGGATTCAGTGTAGCTAATAATTTGTTTCTTGCGAACACATTTTTTGAGCAACCGAAAAGACGACTATACACGTGGACATCACCAAATGGTCAATATAGGAATCAAATTGATTATATAATTGGTAGCAGAAGATGGAGAAGTTCCATACTTTCTGCAAAAACAAGACCAGGAGCAGACTGCGATACAGATCATGAACTGGTCGTATCGAAAATCAGAGTAAAGCTAAAGAAGACCAACAAAGCAATCATAATGCCAAAATACAATTTAAATAACATCCCAGAAGCATATAAAGATCAAATAAGGAACAGCTTTGAGGCTTTAAACTTAGTTGACAGAGAACCAGAAGAACTATGGAATGAAGTCAGAGACGTTATCAGAGAAGAATGCAAAAAGACGATACCTCTAGTTAAAAAGAGAGAAAGACCCCAATGGATGACTGAAGAAACTCTTCAAATGGTTAAAGAGAGAAGGAAAGCAAAAGCAAAAGGAGATAGAAACACAGAACCCTAAATGCAACTATACAACAACTAATACGTAGGGACAAAGAGAACTATTACAATAGTTACTGTATAGAAATAGAAGAGGACAACAAAAAGGGAAGAACAACAGCCATATTCCAAAAGATTAGAGAAATGAAAGGGAAATTTAAACCATGAGTAGGGATGTTGAATAATCAACAGGGGAACACACTGACTGACTGAGATGAAATAAAAGGAAGATGGAAGCAATACACTGAAGAACTCTATAAAAGAGATGACAGGATGACAGATTCATTCACGGAGGAACCATATGATGAAGAACCAGAAATTTTAGAATGTCAGGTGAAAGCTGCTCTTAAAATACTTGGAAGAAACAAATCACCAGGAATAGATGGCGTAACAATAGAGTTGCTACAAGCTACTGAGACTGAATCTGTCCAAATTTTGACTAAAATCTGTCAAGAAATATGGAAAACTAAACAATGGCCCAAAGACTGGAAGCGTTCCCTATACATCCCAATTCCAAAGAAAGGGGATCCCAGGGAATGCAGTAATTATCGAACGATTGCCTTAATATCCCATGCAAGTAAAGTAAAGCTCAAGATTCTACAAGAAAGGCTCTTGCCATATATGGAGGGAAAAATGCCAGACGTCCAAGCTGGATTTAGAAAGGGAAGAGGTACCACAGATCATACTGCAAACAAATGTTGGATAATGGAACGGACCAAGGAATTTCAGAAGAAAATCACCCTGTGCTATATAGATTACAGCAAAGCCTTTGACTGTAGATCATGAAAAACTATGGAATGCTTTAAAAGAAATGGGGGTGCCACAGCACCTGATTGTCCTGATGCGCAGCCTGTACTCTGCACAAGAGGCTACTGTAAGGACAGAATATGGAGAAACCGATTGGTTTCTAATCGGAAAAGGTGTGAGACAGGAGTGTATTTTATAACCCTATTTATTTAATCTATACGCAGAACATATCATACGGAAAGCGGGATTGCACCAAGATGCAGGAGGTGTGAAAATTGGAGGGAGAAATATCAATAATTTAAGATATGCAGACGATACCATACTACTAGCAGAAACCAGTAATGATTTGAAATGAATGCTTATGAAAGTTAAAGAGGAAAGCACAAAAGCAGGACTACAGCTGAACGTCAAAAAGACTAAAGTAATGACAACAGAAGATTTATGCAACTTAACAGTTGACAATGAGGATATTGAACTTGTCAAGGATTATATCTTGGCACAATCATTAACCAAAATGGAGACAATAGTCAAGAAATCAGAAGAAGGCTAGGACTGGGGAGGGCAGCTGTGAGAGAACTAGAAAAGGTCCTCAAATGTAAAGATGTATCACTGAACACTAAAGTCAGGATCATTCAGACCATGGCATTTCCGATCTCTATGTATGGATGTGAAAGTTGGACAGTGAAATCATTAGAAAAGATAATAATGCTTGGAAAAACAGAAGGAAGTAGAAGAAGAGGAAGGCCAAACAAGAGATGGATTGATTCCATAAAGGAAGCCACAGACCTGAACTTACAAGATCTGAACAGGGTGGTTCATGACAGATGCTCTTGGAATCAGGTCACTGATTCATAGGGTGGCCCTAAGTCATCATCGACTTGGAGGCACATAACAAGAACAAATTGTCTATGCAATATCAGGTACAGAATGCACACCCCTGTGAGGACCCTGACCCAGGAGGGGTTAATTCCCTCTCCTTTTAGCTGCAGGACGATGCAAGCGAGACCCTCTGCTCAGGGGTGATGAGGCTGCACAGTGTCCAGGGCAGATTCTGTGGCTTGGACTTGGGGTGCCAACATTCCCCAGTCACAGGCTCTCCCCATCTGACACCCAGGGTTGCAAATCTTCCTCCTGGCCCTTTCAGAGACTGGTATGTTTTATTCTGGAGAGTTTGGGGGGGGGCTTCCTCTCTTGCATTGAGGACATTTGCAGGGCACAAGGAGACGCTGTGCCAACAGCCACATCTGCAACAAAGCATGGCATTTCATCTCCCCCATCACCCCATCTCCTGTTTTTGGAGAGAGACTTGTCCAGTTCTGTGCGCTGCACTGCAGTGACCTCAGGTGCTTGATCCATCACTATCTACATGCCCCAATATTATATTTGTCCAGTACAGCAAACTCCAGATCATGTCTGTCTGAAGTGAAGGCTCTCTTTCCTTCTGCAAAATAAAATTCAGATTTTGGGGATGCTTTTCAGTGGTTTTAATCTTCTGTTAAACCGTTCAAGAAGGAAGCCTGCTTTGTAAACCGTGCAAGGTCCTGAACCAAATGGAGGTTTCCAGATTGGACTCATATCACATATGACAAGCGAGAACATTTGGGCCAGTCTGAGTGAACTGGAGGGGGGAGAGAATGGGTATAAAAATGAAAATGAAAATGGACTGCCGTCAAGTCAATCCCAACTTATGGCTATGCTATGAATAGGGTGTTCATGGTAAGCGGTATTCAGCCCTCCCCACTCCAAGGAACCCAAGCCTGACTCCCCCCATCAGCCTCCCCTGACCCATAGTGGGGGGGGCTAGGGGCACCCCCTAAATTTATTACAGAAAAATCCCCCCCCCCCATTTTTGGTGCCTCCCTGAACCTTTAGGCAGGCTCCGGGCCTGCTCCCCCCCAGTGGCATATTTGACACCCAGAGCAGATCATTTTAACACCTCCTCCCCTATATGACAAAATTATCTTCAGTAGTAATCATGAAATGAAACAAATAATAATAATGGCCAGAAAAGAAATGCAGACAGTGAAAATTTTCTTTTATTGAACCTCATATATATAGTCATGCCAGTATAAAAAAATAAAAAAATATTACAGTACAAAAAAGGAAAAAAGTAATGGATTAATACTTTTTAATTACATTAATGTATTTTTTGAAAATAGGGAAAAAACTTATACCTACATATTGGTCTGTTGCAGTAATGAATAACATTACAGTTTCCGTTTTCGAGCCATAACTTCTGCAAATTTGTCAATGACTTCCACGTCTTAGCTTGCCTTCCTTCAGGGATTACTAACAAGAACCACTGGCCTTTGATAACCATCGCATGGCAACAGATTTAAGTGTGATTTCAAGAGTTCTAGTTATTCAGTGCCAATAATATACAGAGCAATCCAAACCTCCAAACCAGAATGCTAGAGGAGTTCTGGATGGATTTGGAGTGGAGCTCCCCAATGCACCCGCCCAAATGGAGGAAGACATTTTCACTCTGATATCTCCAAGTGGAAAGTCTCAAAACAGGGCCTTTCAGGTGGAGGGTCTGGGCCACCTCCTTCCTCACGTCCTGATCAGTGCAACCTGCGGAGGTAGTGGTAGCTACACCATCAAGCCCCACCAATGCCAGGCAGGGGTTAGGATTGCAGCCATAATTGCAATCTCATTTATTATCTCAAAGCAGTGGATCCCAAACCTTTCCCCCCACAGACTACTTGAATACTGCCAATTGTTCTGGCAGACCACTGAAGGATGTTTCTGCCTATTGCAGCAATTGAAGGTGCTGTATGGTTTTCGATTGTGTTTTGATGGCTTCTTTTGTTTCCTATATTGTATTTACAGCGGGCATTCCATAGAATTCAAATTGTAATACCATAAAATACAATATAAGAAAGAAAAGAAGCAACAAAAACACAATTAAAAATCAGTATGAATATTTAATACTGGCATGTCGCAGACCACCTGAATGACGCTCATGGGCTGCCAGTGGCCCATGGACCACCGTTTGGGAACCATTGCCCTTTAGTAAGTAGTCTATTCTGTAACCGGTGCCTACTTTGGAAAGTACTGCATCTCCACACTGACAAAGGAAGAGGCAACCTCCGTGGCGCAGAGTGGTAAGCGGCAGCAATGCATATGCTGGGGGTTAAAGAAAGGCCGGGGAAGGGACTGGAAATCCCACCCCATATATACGGTCTGCCTAGTAAACATCGCAAAAGTCACCCTAAGAGTTGGAAACGACTCGCACTAGAAGTGCGGGGACACCTTTCCCTTTATTCCTAGCTGAGATGTCCCTTGTAAGTAATATACCTGCATATTCTGTATATTTAAATTATATAAACTCATTTTAAATGTGGTGTTGGAGGAGAGCTTTGCGGATACCATGGACTGCAAAAAAGATAAAGAACAAATTAAACCAGATTAGATAATTAAATTATCATTAGAAGCTAAAATGATGAAACTGAGATCATTATACTTTGGACACATAATGAGAAGATATGATTCACTAGAAAATATAATAATACTGGGAAAAACAGAAGAGAGTAGAAAAAGAGAAAGGCCAAATAAGATATGGATTGATTCCATAAAGGAAGCCACAGAACTGAACTTATAAGATCTGAACAGAGTGGTTTATAACAAGCTCTAATTATTTCAGTAGGTACCTATTCTACAACCTGTCAGTAGGGACTGATTCTAAAGCAACATTTCTCCAGAGAAATCTGAGGGTAAAAATGTTATGTCAATTCAAAACCCATATGGATTTTGAAAAGCCATGCTCTGGAAGCAAGGACTTATTCTTCCCTGCCCAAATCTATGTGGATTTTACATTCTACTTAAATTTTTTCACAGTTATTCCTCAGTAGGTACTCCTAGAGAGAAGAGAATAACACTGGAACAGGCCCAAGTTCCCATACTTCAGTGCAGACACATCTAGATCATCTTACTCAATGACTGATAAAATATGCTCATCGTCATCGTCATTATTATTCACTAATAGGCAAAAAACCTTGTGGTTTAAGAACGTACCTATAGCCCACAGATATTTCTATCAAACTTTAAAAAGCAGGGAAATTGGGCAGCTCTAGTGAATGCACCAGGGGAGCAGGAGACCTGAACTCCTCTCTGAGATATTGTACTGCCCTATAAAGTTGTCAAAATGCAAACACAATTTGGGTTTATTTTTTATTTATTTTATTTTATTTCTATACCGCTCAAAGCCAAAAGGCTCTCTGGGCGGTGTACATAAGAGTAAAACAGCAACATAAAATACAAAAGCATAGAAATAAATAGCAAACTCAACAGAACAAATAATTAAGTAGCATTAAAATACAATAAAATACAATTAAAGTGTAGTTAAAACAAGCAACGACTCACATACATACACACACCAATCTCATTCACACCATACAGCATACATCCGGCAACAATATCCCACGCCGAAGACTCTCCTCGCGCAGTGCAGCGGCAACGATGAAATAAGCTGGGACCTGGTCCTGCAGGGCGTGGCAGCTGTTAGTAGCAGCAGTCCAGCAGGAAGGGTGGTGGTGGTGGTGACCGCCAGGGGAGGCAGCACAGCAGCAGCAGACGACGAGGGGCTCTCCCTCCCTGGCAGCGCAATGTTCCTCTTCCTTGCTGTGTAGCTTGCTGTGTAGCTTGGAAGAATTTGGTAACATGTGCCTCTGAGCATATGGTAACACCTGCCATCTCCAAAGATGGAGAATTATATTTTTGTATGTTTGTTGGTGTTCTTCTTACTTTGCTTCTTTCCTGTGTTACTAATGTTTCTACAGAGAATCTAAACTAGAAAATTTCCCCCTCCTTATTCATCCTAGAAATCTGTGTCAAATGTATTTTTATTAATTTCAAACCCTTTTTATTGTCATGTGATGGTGAAGACAGCCTTTTGTGCTTTATATTGGAGGTTATGGTCTATTTCTATTTTGGGTGCATTAACAGTTGAATCTGAAACTGCAGTTTGATGTAAAATCAGACTGATTACAATATGTTGCTACTTTAGCAATGACTCTTGCTGTTGGAAAAAGGAGGATGCATGTCTTCAGCCTGCTATGTTTAAACCACTTTATTTAAGGCAAGGTGTTCACGATCAATTAAAAACAGAGCACAACTAGAATTTTGCTAGAATATATTTCACCTCCCACTGTTTTATCTTGTGCAAATTGGGACACTTCTGAGGTCCACTGGAAACTATTTTGCAGAAGTCAGTGCCATTATTCCACAATTATGTTTGGAGTTTTTTTAGTATAATTTTTGCAAAGGGTTGCTGTACTTCACATATTCATAGAAACAAAAGCAAAAGAAAATGATTTCCTATAGAAAACTTCGCTAAAATTGCAAAGTAAATCAGACATATTTAAAGTGACCATCTGAACTACATCAACTGTCTTAAGAATGTTGCTTCCTCCCGGCTAAAACAAGATCAGCACAGCACATGTCTTCTTTCTATTATTTGGGCTGGTTGCAGGTGTTGCCACCACTCAGCATATGCTCATGTAACCCCTATGGATTATTGGTTTGGTCCAGTGGGTGGAGAAACCTTAAGGAAGGATCGTACTTGGGAGTTTGAGAACAGTAAACGTGAGGGCTGAAGAGAAAAGGAGCTCTTATTGCCAGGGAGTAAGGATTAGGCCCTTGTCACCTTGAATTAGGACTTTAAGATTTTGCATGGGAAACTTCTGAACTTTCTCTCCTGGACCTTCTGCAAGCAACTTCATTGATGCCTTGCTGGATGCATAGGACTTTGGGGATTATTATGTTATGAAGACATATGATACATTCTGTTGGCATATATTGTGTTATGTTCCTTTTCAATTATTACTTAATATATGTATAAAAAACATTTGTAATTGTGTTTGCAGTATTTGTTTCAAAGAGCCCCATAGGACCCAAGAAAGAGGTACACTCAGAGGCACATGTTACCAAATTCTTCCAAGCTGCACAGCAAGTGGATTGGACTGTGAAAGACCAACCCAAATTGTGCTTGCATTTGGACCAATTTGTAGGGCAGTCCAATATCTCAGAGAGGAGTTCAGGTCTCCTGCTCCCCTGGTGCATTCACTAGAGCTGCCCAATTTCCCTGCTTTTTAAAGTTTGGTAGAAATAGCAGTGGGCTATAGGTACATTCTTAAACCGCAAGGTTTTTTGCCTATTAGTGAATTTCCCTGCTTTTTAATCGGGGAGGTAAGAAATGGGATCCTGCGCAAGTTTGCTGAGAATGGATTAATCATTTGCATGCTTATTGAGTTAAGTGGGATTTACACACATACACCAGGCAATCATGCTTAGGATAGATGAAACTGACCACAGGGGATGGGGAAGGGAGGAGCGGGAGGAGGGAGGGGTGGAAAGGCAGAGGGGAGGACTGGGAAGGGAGCAGGCAGGAGGGGGAGGGGAGAAGGACAGATGTGGTCATTTGCATGTTCATTGAGTTCAGTGGGATTTACTCCCATGCAATCATGCTTAGGATAGGTAAAACTGACCAGGGGGGAGGGATGGAGTGGGCAGAGGAGGCGGAAGAAGGAAGAGCGGAGGAGAAAGGGAGAGGAAAGGGGAAGGAGGGAAAAGGTAGGTCTGATCATTTGTATGATTATTGAGTTGAATCGGATATACTCCTATGCAATCATGATTAGGATAGGTAAAACTGACCAGGCTGGGCCTGCCAACCAAGACGTCTTCTGTATCTTTCACAGTTGGGCAGGGGGAAGGGACAATTCTACCTTATGGTTTTTCCCATTACAATGTTGCAAGAACACCAGCACTTGGCTGACTTTCTCTTCTCCTAAAGATACAGGATCAGTCTCAGGCCCTGAACCTGGCAACCCTACCTCCCACCCAAATTTAAAACAAAGCTGTCCCTGGCCACATCCACACCAGGCCTCTATTACACTTTGGACAATCATTAGTTATTTATCTATTTATTTAGTCTATTTATATACCGCCCCATAGCCGAAGCTCTCTGGGCGGTTTACAATAACTAAAAACATTAAAAACAAATACACAAATTTAAAAACACATCTTTTAAAAACAATTTAAAAGAATTTATCATGGCTTCTCTCAAAGCCATGGCTCAAAGCCAATCATGGCTTCTCCCAAAGAATCCTGGGAAGTGTAGTTAGTGAAGGGTGCTGAGAGTTGCTGGGAGACGCCCTGTTCCCCTCACAGACCTTCAATCAGAGCGGCTGACTGTTAAACCATTCTCTCAGGGGAATAGGAGTCTCCTCTCAGCACCCTTCACAAACTACACTTCCCAGGATTCTCTGAGGGAAGCCAGGACTGTCTCCTGAAATCAAGTCTGGTGTGGGTGAGGCCCTCTTATTAGCCAAGCCCAGCAGCTGTGAGGCTTTTAGAACACTGACAGTTGGTCCTTACTGAGCATGCCCCGTGTTATCATAGGCTTCCAGCCAAAATTTCTTAAATTAATTAAAAATCAACCAGGGATTTTTCAACTTTTAAACTGCAGTAGATGAAGGTCAGAGTGTGGGGCAAGGCCAGTATTAGGATTACAGGTACTCTGTGAACATGGCTGATTTTTAATGACTCTCAACCGATTATGAGAACTCTGGCAGAAAAAAGTCCAAAAGGGCTCTGGGTTTTTTTCCTCTCTTTTTAGACTTTGAACTCTCGATTCTCTCTGACTGTTTTGTGTATCGCCCTGAAAATTGACAGGGTTGTTAAGCAAGCCTCTCTGAGTTCAGGACTATACGTCTTGTAAGGTTTTGTTTTGAAATGAGCTTATGGGAAGCATCAGAATGGCACGGGGAGCTATTTTCCATTTAACATTGCGGAATGTGAAAAATCCCCACTGGCTACAGTATACAGCCACTCTTGGGCTGTATAATTATTATTACTGTCTTTATTTATCCCCCTCCATTTTTCCAAAACTGGAACTCATGGCGGCTTCCAGATAAAAATACATATATTTAAGAACATACAAAATCTACATTAAAATAAGATTAAACCATTTCCAATATTAAAACCATACACACACATAGCTAAAAGAGTTCAAACTAGCTTAAAAATAATACAATAGACATGAGCAATGCAGCACCCTTCACGCCCTATCCTTAGCCTTCAATGCCAAAGGCTTGTTGGAATAGGAAGGTCTTTACTTGTCGGCAGAAGGACTGCAAGGAGGGGGTCAATCTTACCTCCCTAGGAAGGGAATTCCAAAGCGTAGGGGCAGCCACCGAGAAGGCCCTCTCACGCGTCCCCACTAGTCATACTTGAGAAGATGTGGGTATTAAGAGAAGGGCCTCTCCTGAGGATCTCAGGGCCCGGGCAGGCTCTGGCGACCAGTGGAGCTTTTTTTATCAGGGGGGTAGTATGGTCCCTGTAACCAGCCCCAGTTAACATTCTGGCTGCAGCACATTGTACCAACTGAAGTTTCCGAACAGTCTTCAGAGGCAGCCCCACATAGAGCGCATTACAGTAATCTAAATGGGATGTAACTAAGGCATGTGTCACCGTGGCCAGATCAGACGGCTGAAGGAACGGGTGCAGTTGGCGCACTAATCTTAACTGTGCAAAAGCACTCCTGGCCACCGCAGAAACCTGGGAATCCAAATTTAATGCTGAGTGCAGGACCACACCCAAACTGTGAACCTGTGTCTTCAGGGGGAGTGTAACCCCATCCAGCGCAGGCTGAATCCCTATTCCCTGATTCACCTTACGACTGATCAGGAGCACCTCTGTCTTGTCTGGATTAAGCTTCAATTTGTTCACCCTCATCCAGTCCACCACTGATGCCAGACACTGGTTTAAAACCGAGACAGCTTCCTTGGAATTAGGTGGAAAGGAGAAATAGAGTTGGGTGTCATCAGCATACTGATGGCACTGAACACCAAACCCCCGGACAACCTCTGCCAGCGGTTTCATGTAGATGTTAAATAGCATAGGGGACAAAACTGAGCCCTGAGGGACCCCACAGGCCAACGGCCAAGGAGTCGAACAGGAATCCCCCAGCACCACTTTCTGGGTTCGTCCCTACAGGAAGGAATGGAGCCACTGCAAAACAGTGCTCCCAAGTCCCATCCCAGCAAGGTGGCCCAGAAGAATACCATGTTCGATGGTATCAAAAGCCCCTGAGAGGTCCAGCAGAACCAACAGGAACACACTCCCCCTGTCCAGTTCTCTGCATAGGTTGTCCACCAAGGTGACCAAAGACGTCTCTGTCCCATAACCAGGCCTGAAACCAGACTGAAATGGATCCAGATGATCTGTTTCATCCAAGAATCCCTGGAGCTGGGAGCCCACCACATGCTCTATTACCTTACCCAAAAATGGAATATTGGATACTGGCCGGTAATTATCCATTATAGAGGGGTCCAAGGGCTCCCAGCTCACCAGCCCCTCTCACCTTCCTGCATCCTCAGACAGGCCAAGGCCATCTTTTGAACCTTCAGAATAAAAGAGGTAGGTTAGAATGGGAATCCACAGAGCTGGATCTATTGTAAATCTCTCCTAGAGGGCTGGAGTGGCAGACTCCATGACACCCTTTTTGTTATGAGTAATTCTTCTCCCCCCCCTTTAGAATGCACACCTTAACATGCTGAGGGGGTTTGAGAGTGTTGAAGAAGCTGAGAGCAATGCCATCAGGAGTCTAGACCAAGAGGCTAGACTCCTAGCAGGGGCACCCAAGGCAGAATGGTCAAAGCTGAAACACCAGACTAAGATGCATCCAAACTCAGAGGAAGGCAATGGTAAACAACCTCTGAATACCTGTTACCACAAAAACCCTATGAACAAACTATCAAAAAATGCAACACAAGATAGTGCTGGAAGATGAGACCCCCCAGGTCAGAAGGCACTCACCGAGCTACTGGGGAAGAACAAAGGACAAGTACAGATTTCCCTGGGATCCCCTTTCTTTGGAATTGGGATGTATATGGAACGCTTCCAGTCTGTGGGCCATTGTTTAGCTTTCCATATTTCTTGACAGATTTTAGTCAAATTTGGACTGATTCGGTCTCAGTAGCTTTTAGCAACTCTATTGGTATGCCGTCTATTCCTGGTGATTTGTTTCTTCCAAGTATTTTAAGAGCAGCTTTCACCCCACATTCTAAAATTTCTGGTTCTTCATCATATGGTTCCTCCGTGAATGAATATGTCATCCTGTCATCTCTTTTATAGAGTTCTTCAGTGTATTGCTTCCATCTTCCTTTTATTTCATCTCCGTCAGTCAGTGTGTTCCCCTGTTCAATATATATCCCAATTCCAAAGAAAGGGGATCCCAGGGAATGCAATAATTATCGAACTATCACCTTAATATCCCATGCAAGTAAAGTAATGCTCAAGATTCTACATCAAAGGTTGTTACCATATATGGAATGAGAAATGCCAGATGTCCAAGTTGGATATAGAAAGGGAAGAGGCACCAGAGATCATATTGCAAACAAACGCTGGATAATGGAACGGAGCAAGGCATTTCAGAAGGAAATCACCCTGTGCTTTATAGATTACAGCAAAGCCTTTGACTGTGTAGATCATGAAAAACTATGGAATGCTTTAAAAGAAATGGGGGTGCCACAGCATCTGATTGTCCTGATGCGCAACCTATACTCTTCACAAGAGGCTACTGTAAGGACAGAAATGGAGAAACCGATTGGTTCCCCATCGGAAAGGGTGTGTGACAGGGGTGTATTTTATCACCCTATTTGCTTAATCTGTATGCAGAACATATCATACGGAAGGCAGGATTGGACCAAGATGAAGGAGGTGTGAAAATTGGAGGGAGAAATATCAATAATTTAAGATATGCAGACGATATCATACTACCAGCAGAAACCAGTAATGATTTGAAACGAATGCTGATGAAAGTAAAAAAGGAAAGCGCAAAAGCAGGACTACAGCAGAATGTCAAAAAGACTAAAGTAATGACAACAGAAGATTTCTGTACCTTTATAGCTGACAATGAGGACATTGAACTTGTCAAGGATGATCAATATCTCGGCACAGTCATTAACCAAAATGGAGACCATAGTCAAGAAACAGAAGAAGGGTAGGACTGGGGAGGACAGCTATAAGAGAACTAGAAAAGGTCCTCAAATGCAAAGATGTATCATTGAACATCAAAGTCAGGATCATTCAGACCATGGTATTCCCGATCTCTATGTATGGATGTGAAAGTTGGACAGTGAAAAAAGCTGATAAGAGAAAAATCAACTCATTTGAAATGTGGTGTTGCAGGATAGCTTTACGGATACCATGGACTGCAAAAAAGACAAATAATTGGGTGTTAGAACAAATTAAACCAGAACTATCACTAGAAGCGAAAATGATGAAACGGAGGTTATCATACTTTGGACACATAATGAGAAGACATGATTCACTAGAAAAGAGAATAATGCTGGGAAAAACAGAAGGGAGTAGAAAAAGAGGAAGGCCAAACAGGCGATGGATTGATTCCATACAGGAAGCCACAGACCTGAACGTACAAGATCTGAACAGGGTGGTTCATGACAGATGCTTCTGGAAGTCGCTGATTCACAGGGTCGCCATAAGTCGTGGTCGACTTGAAGGCACATAGCAACAACAAAACACGAGCATGGCAGCTGAATCCACTGCCCTGACACCATGTCCTGCTAGGACCTTTTCCAAAGTTAGTATTTTGAGCAACCATGTCATGTGACCCATGCATGCATGTTTTCCTACAGAAACTGTGTATAGAAATGTTGGAATGTGAGGTGAAAGCTGCTCTTAAAATATTTGGAAGAAACAAATCACCAGGAATAGACGGCATACCAATAGAGTTGCTACAAGCTACTGAGACTGAATCAGTCCAAATTTTGACTAAAATCTGTCAAGAAATATGCTATAATCTTAAAGAAAATTTTTATAAAATGATGTATCGTTGGTACATGACTCCAGAAAAGTTGTCAAAAATGTATAGTAATGTTTCTAATGTATGTTGGAAATGCAAACAACAAGAAGGATCTTTTTATCATATGTGGTGGTCGTGTAAACAGGCAAAATTATTTTGGGCACAGATAGGTAGGATGATGCAAAAAATCTTAAAGATAAATATTCAGTCAAAGCCAGAATTTTTTTTATTGGGTTTTATGGATAAACAAAAGGAAAAGAAATATGGAAGAATAATATTATATATGATTACAGCAGCAAGATTATTATATGCACAAAAGTGGAAAATGGAATCAACACCAACAACGGAAGAATGGCTATTGAAATTAATGGACTTAGTAGAGATGGATAAATTGACATGCCTTCTCAGAGAAAAAACGACAGATACATTTCTTAAGGAATGGAAGCCTCTTTTGGACTTTTTGTTGAAAGAAAAAAATGAAATGATGATAATGGGATTTGACGATTAATTAAGATAGACTTTGGAAAAAAGTGAATTTCGTATGTTTTAGGGGACAGATTTGATATATATTATATACTTATAGCTGATCTGTGACAAATCGGAAGTCAAGTTTTTTTTTGTATTGTTTTTGTTGTTTGATTTTGTTGTGTTTGTATTATGAAAATTTGAATAATAAAAATTATTAAAAAAAAAAGAAATATGAAAAACTAAACAATGGCCCACAGACTGGAAGCGTTCCCTATACATCCCAATTCCAAGGAAAGGAGATCCCAGGGAATGCAGTAATTATCGAACGATTGCCTTAATATCCCATGCAAGTAAAGTAATGCTCAAGAGTCTACAACAAAGGCTCTTACCATATATGGAGCCAGGGCCGCATTATGACTTTTGTGGGCCCTAGGCTCTTTTGCCTTTGTGGGCCCCTCACACCATAATAATGTCAATATTAAAAAATTATTTTTATATAACTTTAAATACTTCAACATTTTATTTTTTTCTGTTTTAGGCAAAATTTGATAGATTTTCGTGGGTCCTAAAAGTTTCATTTTTTTCTTCTGATTTTAAAAGAAATTAAAACATTTTTGTGGGCCCCTAAAAGTATCATGGGCCCTAGACCCTGTGCCTACTGTGCCGAATGGATAAGTTGGCCCTGTATGGAGAGAGAAATGCCAGATATCCAAGCTGGTTTTAGAAAGGGAAGAGGTACCACAGATGGTATTGCAAATATACGTTGGATAATGGAATGGACAAAGGAATTTTAGAAGGAAATCACCCAGTGCTTTATAAATTACAGCAAAGCCTTTGATTGTGTAGATTATGAAAAACTATGGAATGCTTTATAAGTAATTGGGGTGCCACAGCATCTGATTTTCCTGATGGGCAACCTATACTCTGCACAAGAGGCTACTGTAAGGACAGAATATGGAGAAAACGATTGGTTGCTATCAGAAACGGTGTGAGACAGGGGTGTATTTTATCACGCTATTTGTTTAATCTATACACAGAACATATCATATGGAAAGCGGGATTAGACCAAGTTGAAGGGGGTGTGATAATTGGAGGGAGAAACATCAATAACTTAAGATATGCAGATGATACCATACTACTAGCAGAAACCAGTAATGATTTGAAACGAATGCTGATGAAAGTTAAAGAGGAAGCACAAAAGCAGAACTACAGCTGAACATCAAGAAGACTAAAGTAATGACAACAGAAGATTTATGTAACTTTACAGTTGACATTGAGGACATTGAACTTGTCAAGGATTACACTGGTCAACACTAATTTTATTGTGTCGCTGATTCCAAATATGGCATCGCTTTTGCTAGATTGGCTCTAATTTTTGAGATAATGGATGCCCCCATTGAAAAACATAACAAATTCAAAAAATTTAATGGTCAGGCATAGCCTACCCACAAATGACATGGAAAGTGTCTCAAATCATACAAAAGTAAACACATGAGATACCTAATGGCATTGTATTCAGTACAATAACATTAAAACAAAGTAAGCTGATTCAGATAATCACAATTAATGCATAGAGAAACGCTGTGTACGATTTTCTTTTAAGTGGGGCATCAGGACAATCACGTTGGAGGCTCCAGCAGTAGTCTGCCATCATGTGTCTGTCCCATCTGCCTTGATACCTTTCCTCCATCACCTTTATATCCTGATGGAACCTCTCCCCTCGTTCCTCACTAAAATCACCAAGATTATCCAGAAATCTGTCTAAGTGGCTATGGAAAGAGTGTACCTTTATGCTCATATTAGTACCCAAATGTTTAAAGTTAGTGAGCATGTTTTGCACCAATTCTTCATAATTGTCTGCTTTGTGGTTACCCAAGAAGTTCTTGACAACTGAGACATAACTGCACCAGGCAGAAGCTTCAACATCATTCATAAATTTAGTGAAATTCAAATCATTGATGAGTTTATGAATCTTAGGCCCATCAAAGATTCCTGCTTTTAGTTTTTCCATAGTCAGTCCAAGGAACGATCTACAAATGTATTTGAAGCAATCACCATATTTGTCCAAGGCCTTAACAAATTGCTTCATCAGTCCAAGCTTGATATGGAGTGGTGGGAGAATGATTTTTTCTCTGTCAACCTGCCGTTCGCTGCAGCTACAGTCATGTGTTCCCTTGAAGGTCATGTCACTTTTTTCCAATGAAACAAAGGTACTTCGTGTATCCACTTTGCTGCCCAAGCAAGAAGTTCACCATCTTTAGATCAACACAAATAGACCACTGGTGCTCATGATAGCAGAGCTTCTGCAAGACCATTTTGATATTTTCATATTCTTCTTTAAGTTTTGTTGAGTGAGCAATTGGAAGAGATGCATAGTGGTTACCATTGTGCAATAAAACACATTTCAAGCTTCTGGTGGCGCTGTCTATAAAAATATTCTGTTCGATATTCCAGTAGTCCCATTTGGAGAAGAAGTCCAGGAATGTTATTGCAGTATACAAGTTCTTCATCTTGGCTGAAGTATGGAAGAAGTCCCTCCTCTTTTGTCCGATAAGCTGTTATGTTAGCTTCCGGCTGTAGACAGTTCTTTTCCATAGCCTGGATGCTAAAAGTTCAGATGCTTGCTTTGACAGACAGGTCTCGTATCAGATCACTGAGTTCTTTTTGGGAGAACTGCTCAGGTGTTGAAAAGCTTTCTTCATATCCACTTCCAGGGCTACCACCTGTGCGACACTCCACGTCCAGCATTTCTTCAACATCTGACAATGGAAGGTCAGGCAGTGAGGTAAACACTGGTATGGGAACGTCTTCACTGTGTGGCACAGGTCGCCTTGCTGAGTCCAAATCAGGATACTCCCACTTATGTTTCTTGTAGCGATTGAAGCCTTTCACATTCACAACACAAAAATAACAGTCATTGTAATGGTTTTGCGGCTCTCTCCACACCATAGGCACACCAAAGTATCAATATGATATTATATGCAATGGATAAACTTGCAAAACAATGTTCAAGAGTTAAAAGACAGACCAAACCCTGCTGCATATGTCAGCAGCTACAGGTCGTATTGGGGTACAATTGTCATTTGAGGGGTATCCATTATCTCAAAAACTAGAGCCAATTCGGCAAAACTAATGTCATTTTTGGATTTAGCACCCCCAAAATACCCTAAAGTCAGTCAAACATCCTTGGCAACTAAAAATATATATATATATTTTGTTGGGCTGTGTTATCAATACCTTGGCACCGTCATTAACCAAAATGGAGACAACAGTCAAGAAATCAGAAGAAGGCTAAGACTGGGGAGGGCAGCTATGAGAGAACTAGAAAAGGTCCCCAAATGCAAAGACGTATCACTGAACACCAAAGTCAGGATCATTCAGACCATGGTATTCCCGATCTCTGTGTGTGGATGTGAAAGTTGGACAGTGAAAAAAGTGCATAATAAAAACCAAGAAAAAAAATATAAATTGACTTAAATGACTTACAGCGTTCACTTCACTGTATATTACTAAAAGATGTTCATTTACCCTCCGCAGGTACTTTAATAGTTGGAGGGCACCTTCCCTATTTGTGTGTGTGTTTACATATACAAGTAATATTAAGTCGCCTCTCCCTGCTAGGTCACATCAAAGGCTGCATGCAGGGCAGAAACCATTGAAATGCTGTTTGCAAAAAGCGCTTTGGCAACAGGGCGTAGTAGGAACCTCCGCGCCTGCGCCCTGGATTTGCGCAAGGGGCAGAGCCTGCAAGACGTTGGCCCAGAGCGCGCCTGGCATTCAGTCCTCCAGCGGGGAAAGGATCTGCGCTCTGCTTCCTAGAGAGGCAGGAAGTGGTCATGCAAATAGGAGGGAGGGAGACAATAGGAAGCAAAGAGGCTTGATTAAGTTCCGAGGAGGAGGAAGAGGAGGAGGAAGAAGAGGCTGAATCGTGGCGAGGACGCAAGAGCGAGAGAGAGGTGCAGCAGTGGGGGTGGGGAGAGGGTCAGGAATTTGCCTTTGGGGGGTGGAAAAGGGGGAGATCCTCCCCCCCACATCTCCCCCCAGGAATTCATGGGGTTTTCTCCACCTACAAACGGGGCCTGTTTTATTGTCCATTCTGTCGACAGTGTGTTTCTGCGAGCCCATTTCTGCACTCCGATAGTTCCTGGGAGGAAACACGCTTTATGTAGAATCATAGAGTTGGAAGGGACCGGTAAGACCATCCAGTCGAACCCCCAGCTCAGTGCTTACCCTCTCCCCCAAATGCACTTTGCCTCTTCTTGGGATCTCCTCAAGCCTCCCCCCAATGCAGATAATCTCTCTCTCTCTCTCTCTGTCTCTCTCTCTCTCTCTCTCTCTCACACACACACATACACACATTAGGACAATCATCTCCTTGCCTTCCTGACCTTACAACATCGTTGCTGCTGCTGAAGGTTAGGGAGGGGGAGATCAACCTACATTTCCCACTCTGGGGCCCTTGGAAGGTCTGAATAAACATACCAGCAAATAAGCTCATCTCAGTCGTCCAAACTGCAGCCCTGCAAGGTAGGCAAGGGTGGTGTCAGCCTCCCGCTTTGCACCCCAGCTGCTCACTTTAGAGAAGAGGCCAGTTTTATTTCATTATAAATTAAATGATCAGAAAGTCATTTACTTGAGGAATTGGGAAGAGTGGCCAGGGATGACATTATTGAAAACTGGCTGTGTTTGTGCGAGCTTTGTGGAAACAGAGGAAGGTGCCTTATATTGACTTGGTCCACGTAGCTCAGTATTACCTGCACTGACTGGCAGCTGGTGTCCCGGGTTTCAAGTAGGGAGCCTTTCCCAGCCCTGCCTGGAGATGCTGCTGAGAATTGAACCCAGGACTTTTTGCATGCAAGGCAAATGCCCTTCACCTAAATGGCCGTGTTGAGATGTTCTGGATTTGATCCTAATGTTTTGCTCTTTTGGGGAACGGGCCAAGGTAAATGCCCTTTCTGCTTATGGCGTTTACAGCCCTCCAGTCTCAAAACCAGCTGTGGGCCCCCTTTCTGGGTCTGTGGGCCAGATCCTTACTGGACCCTCGCCTCAGGATCCAACTTTGACATGTGGGAGGAGCGCTTTGAGTGCTGTGAGTGATTGAAGCACACCCTGTTGCCCTTCCCCTTTCAAGCTGGATGCAATGGTCTGTGCGGAAGAGGCCGTCTGTTGAGCAGAGGGCATGTTCTTCTTCCAGGGTCTGGTGAACTTGGAGGAGGAGGAGGAGGAGGCAGCAGCTGTGCATTTCACGGAGGAGGAGTGGATCTCCTGGATCCGGGCCAAAGTGCTCCGCGCAGGGAAGCCATGGAGGAGAATTATGAGATTGGAGCCTCTTTCAGTAAGGAGACACGTTTTCTTGACTGATAGATGTTGAAGGCCATTTGCGCCAATGATGCATGGAGTGGAAAGTCAGTTTCTCACTAGGGATTCTGGGAGCTGTAGTCCAAACTCCACAGTGGGAAGAGCTGCTCCCTTGGAGCTTGGGAGAGTCCCCCCCCTCTCCCCCCTTCCTCCTTCCGTCCAGTTTTTGCCTTTGGGGCCTAGGAAGAGGCAGAGGTGGCAGCTTGCAGAATCAAGGTGGGCACCCCTGTGCTTGCACCAGTCTGTGAGCAGGGCTGGTGCCCTCCTGGATCCTGTCCCCACGCATTGGAGTCGAAGTCCTTGCCAGCCCTGAAGACAGCCCAAGTGCAGTTTCTGCAAGAATGTTGCCACATTCCAGATATTGTTGTGCATTTTATCTTTGCATTTTATATTTCTGTATTAGCACACCTCTGCCTTTTATTGGTGTGTTGTCATTGGGAGTGGATGTACATCTTGTCTACAAAGCTAGCAGTTCACATCACACTCTGTGTGGTAAATTGCAGGTGCATTAGAAATTGGACATTATTGTGTACTCAGCCATAGAATATATTTTCCATCATTCCTTTCTACATATATTTTTCAGAATCATACCATCACTTAGACCTTCGCTTTATGTGCTTTTGAATATTTTGTCTAATTCAGCATCTGCATGGTTGGTACCAGAGATGGATTATGGGGAGTAGGGGGTGGGGGGAGAAACACTCTCTCTGACAAATTTCTCACTCCCCCACCCACCACCCCCATTGCTGCAGCCCTTTCGCTATGCAAATTATAACTGAATCATAAACTGGAAGTTAAAATTAAGCTCCAATCCCAAACATGCTCTCATCAAAGTTGACTCCATCAAAATCAGTAGGACGTTTTTCAGAGAAAATGTATTCAGGAAGGGAGCATTTATTTATACGCAACACACCATCATTTCCCTTTCAGAGATCCAAACCATATACTCTGGCCCTTTTCTGTCTTTTCCAGGGACAGAACTTAAGCTAACTGGCCTATAATTTCCGGGATCCCCTCTGGATCCCTTTTTGAATATTGGCGTTACATTGGCCACTTTCCAGTCCTCGGACACGGAGGAGGACCCGAGGGACAAGTTACATGTTTAGTTAGCAGATCAGCAATTTCACATTTAAGTTCTTTGAGAACTCTCGGGTGGATGCCATCTGGGCCCGGTGATTGGTCAGTTTTTATATTGTCCATTAAGCCTAGAACTTCCTCTCTCGTTACCACTATTTGTCTCAGTTCCTCAGAATCCCTTCCTGCAAATGTTAGTTCAGGTTCAGGGATCTGCCCTATATCTTCCACTGTGAAGACAGATGCAAAGAATTCATTTAGCTTCTCTGCAATCTCCTTATCGTTCTTTAGTACACCTTTGACTCCCTTATCATCCAAGGGTCCAATTGTCTCCCTAGATGGTCTCCTGCTTTGAATGTATTTATAGAATTTTTTGTTGTTGGTTTTTATGTTCTTAGCAATGTGCTCCTCAAATTCCTTATTGTCTTCTTGCATTTCTCTTGCAAGAGTTTGTGTTCTTTTTTATTTTCTTCATTCAGACAAGACTTCCATTTTCTAAAGGAAGACTTTTTGCCTCTTAGAGCTTCTTTGACCTTGCTCGTTAACCATGCTGGCATCTTCTTGGCCCTGGGGTTACCTTCTCTAATCTGTGGTATGCACTCCAGTTGAGCTTCTAATATAGTGTTTTTAAACAACTTCCAAGCATTTTCGAGTGATGTGACCCTCTGGACTTTGTTTTTCAGCTTTCTTTCTACCAATCCCCTCATTTTTGTGAAGTTTCCTCTTTTGAAGTCAAATGTGACCGTGTTGGATTTTCTTGGCAATTGGCCATTTACATGTATGTTTAATTTAATAGCACTGTGGTCACTGCTCCCAATCGGTTCAACAACACTTACATCTCGCACCAGGTCCCGGTCCCCACTGAGGATTAAGTCCAGGGTTGCCGTCCCTCTGGTCGGTTCCATGACCAACTGGTCTAGGGAATAATCATTTAGAATATCTAGAAATTTTGCTTCTTTGTCATGACTGGAACACATATGCAGCCAGTCTATGTCCGGGTAGTTGAAGTCACCCATTACTACCACATTTCCTAGTTTGGATGCTTCCTCAATTTCATATCTCATCTCCAGGTCTCCCTGAGCATTTTGATCAGGGGGACGATAGATCGTTCCCAGTATTAAATTCCTCCTGGGGCATGGTATCACCACACACAATGATTCTGTGGAGGAGTCTGCCTCTTTTGGGGTTTCGAGCTTGCTGGATTCAATGCCTTCTTTCACATATAGAGCGACTCCGCCACCAATACGTCCTTCCCTGTCCTTCCGATATAGTTTATATCCAGGGATAACCGTATCCCACTGGTTTTCTCCATTCCACCAGGTCTCCGTTATGCTCACTATATCAATGCTCTTCTTTAAGACCAAGCACTCCAGTTCTCCCATCTTGGTTCGCAGGCTCCTAGCATTAACGTACAGGCACTTGTAAGCAGTGTCTCTCTTCAAGTGTCTTTGGCACTTGTGGTTCCAGAGCTTGGAAAAGTTACTTTTTTGAACTACAACTCCCATCAGCCCCAGCCAGCATGGCTACTACATTGGGATATGGGAGTTGTAGTTCAAAAAAGTAACTTTTCCAAGCTCTGGGTTTGGCCTGTGGTAATTTTGCTCTTCTGAATTTATATCCTGTGCCCCTGCTCTCACAACGCCTACTTCTAGGCCTACTCCTTTTAAAATGTCATCATTTCTTTGGTCTTTATCCCAGGGGGGAGGTTTATTCCAAACTGGACCTTCCTCAGCTCCTGTCGGGTTTCCCCCCTCAGTCAGTTTAAAAGCTGCTCTGCCACCTTTTTAATTTTAAGTGCCAGCAGTCTGGTTCCATTCTGGTTCAAGTGGAGCCTGTCCCTTTTGTACAGGCCCAGCTTCTCCCAAAATGTTCCCCAGTGCCTAACAAATCCAAACCCTTCCACCCGACACCATCGTCTCATCCACGCATTGAGACTGCAAAGCTGTGCCTGTCTGGCTGGTCCTGTGCGTGGAACCGGTAGCATTTCAGAGAAAGCCACCTTGGAGGTCCTGGCTTTCAGCTTCCTACCTAGCAACCTAAAGTTTGCTTCCAGGACCTCACGGCTGCATTTCCCCATGTCGTTTTGCATATTGGAGCAAAAAATCTTAATTTCACATATACGCTGATGGGGTCTGAACTGGCGGTGACCAACCAGGAGAGAGACCTCGGGGTTGTAGTGGAGAGCACGATGAAAATGTCGACCCAGTGTGCGGCAGCTGTGAAAAAGGCAAATTCCATGCTAGCAATAATTAGGAAAGGTATTGAAAATAAAACAGCCGATATCATAATGCCGTTGTATAAATCTATGGTGCGGCCGCATTTGGAATACTGTGTACAGTTCTGGTCGCCTCATCTCAAAAAGGATATTCTAGAGTTGGAAAAGGTTCAGAAGAGGGCAACCAGAATGATCAAGGGGATGGAGCGACTCCCTTACGAGGAAAGGTTGCAGCATTTGGGGCTTTTTAGTTTAGAGAAAAGGCGGGTCAGAGGAGACATGATAGAAGTGTATAAAATTATGCATGGCATTGAGAAAGTGGATAGAGAAAAGTTCTTCTCCCTCTCTCATAATACTAGAACTCGTGGACATTCAAAGAAGCTGAATGTTGGAAGATTCAGGACAGACAAAAGGAAGTACTTCTTTACTCAGCGCATAGTTAAATTATGGAATTTGCTCCCACAAGATGCAGTAATGGCCACCAGCTTGGACGGCTTTAAAAGAAGATTAGACCAATTCATGGAGGACAGGGCTATCAATGGCTACTAGCCATGATGGCTGTGCTCTGCCACCCTAGTCAGAGGCAGCATGCTTCTGAAGACCAGTTGCCGGAAGCCTCAGGAGGGGAGAGTGTTCTTGCACTCGGGTCCTGCTTGCGGGCTTCCCCCAGGCACCTGGTTGGCCACTGTGAGAACAGGATGCTGGACTAGATGGGCCACTGGCCTGATCCAGCAGGCTCTTCTTATGTTCTTATGTTGGTGCCAACGTGCACCACGACCACTGACTCCTCCCCAGCACTGTCTACCAAACTATCTAAAGGACAAACCAGAGTCAGGGAAGACTGCGCTAAAAGAAAAAAAGAGTCTTGCTTTCACAAATCTATTAATATGTTATGAACCTTTTTGAATACAAGTGGTTTTATAGAAGAATATAACTTGCTTATGTATGTTTCATTCCCCATCATATGGCTATATAATATTTCCCCATTATAAGTACTGGGCTGTCCACCTTAAATGGAGGAACAAGAGAGCAGATTTTTATGACAGTCGTCTCTCTCTGCATCTCTTTTCACAACCTGTGTTCTGTCATGCCAGCTTGCCAGCTTTACCCTGGCCTGCATTTAAAATGGCTGAACACCAAAGCCTTGTGAGGATTTTTCCCCTTGACATCTGTTTTGTTAACCTGCTGGCAAGCAGTTAAACCTTTGGTTCCCCCCATCACTGTGACTTGGTGATTTTACAACACAGCGCTATCGGCTGACAGTTAGCTTAGCACCTCCTGATCAGCAGAAGGGGCCTGGTTCTGTCAAGGCTGTAAAACTCCTTGAGTTTGTAATGGGAAACCAAGAGGAGGCGCCAGGTGCCGTGGGAAGACTGTTTTCATCCTTTTGATGGAAATGTCAATTGGTTAATTGTCTCCGGCTGGGCCAAGATCTTTTCCATAACAAGGGGCTCAGAACTCTGGGTTTGTGTCCCACTTCGGAGGGTCAGCCTATTGCATAGGTGATGTTCTGTTGTGGCTCCTTTTTCATCCCGACACGCAAGTTCCCTGAGGGGAGGAAGGCTATTCATCTGCAGATCTTATGGTCTGTAAGTATAGCTTAGGCTAGGAAGCTTTTGTGATTGTAATCTGTGCCAAAAGTCTCTTACTGTATTCCTTTTTAAACCTGAACTTTTTGGGAGTCTGGTAAAAGGATCTAAATTGCTACTAAAATTTATTGGTGTACCTCTTTGTTATTTGTAAAACTTTTATGCTTTTCTTATTTTCTTTTTAATAAATTTTAATTATCTTAACCAACGTGTGTTCACTCCAGAGAGGGGGTTTAGTTCCTAAATTCAGTCCTTGCCATTCAACTACAACTACCGTGTAACAGAGGAATGTTTTACCTGAGACTTTAGAAGGGACAAGGAGTGCATCCATACTCTTCTCCTGAGAAGCTCTGGTGTTTTAACTGGGCTCTGCAGTTCCCTTCGCCCCAGAGTGCTAACCAGCTAGAAGGGTGGTGGCAGTTACTACCTTGCAGGGTTGGTGTGAGCATGCACAACCTTGTCAAAGCAGGACTTGCTGGGATCAATTGCCCAAACCTGGGGATTGACTCCTGGGATGGTGAAGGCAGACAGCTGGTGGGCTCAAGCCTTTCACTACATAGTGACAGTAGGTGGGAGTTGCCCTCCCCGCTTTCACTACATGTCCAAGCACCTACTGCTAAAATAACTCCGTACAAGGTGTCGAGCTTCGACAGTTAAACTCTGATGTCAACAGAACTCCCAGAAATATGTTTTCAAAGAACAAATCATAATATATTCACAGGATTTATCCACATCATTTTATCTCCTTTCCTTTTCATTCCATCAGGATACATCTGGGGAGTCAAGGCTGAGGGAGAACCATCTGAAATATCACTGGAAAAAGCTGAGGAGCAGATGCAGGAGCAGAAACTGAGGAGTCAAGATGGAGCAAAGAGACAAGAAGAGCGACAGACGGACACAGGGGAAAAACCTCATAAATGCTTGGAATGTGGAAAGAGCTTTAGTCAGAGTGGCCACCTTACTTCGCATCAAAGAACTCACACAGGGGACAAACCTTATAAATGCTTGGAATGTGGAAAGAGCTTTAGTCAGAGTGGCCACCTTACTTCGCATCAAAGAAGTCACACAGGAGAGAAACCTTACAAATGTTTGGAGTGTGGAAAGAGCTTCAGTGACAGTAGCACCCTTAGTAAACATGAAAGAATTCACACAGGGGACAAACCTTATCAATGCTTTGAGTGTGGAAAGAGCTTCAGTCAGAGTAGCAGCCTTACTTCGCATCAAAGAATTCACACGGGAGACAAACCTTATAAATGCTTAGAGTGTGGAAAGAGCTTCAGTGACAGTAGTGTCTTTAGTAAACATAAAAGAACTCACACAGGGGACAAACCTCATAAATGCTTGGAATGTGGGAAGAGCTTCAGTCGGAGTGACAACCTTACTTCGCATCAAAGAACTCACACGGGAGACAAACCTTATAAATGCTTGGAGTGTGGAAAGAGCTTCAGTGACAGTAGTGTCTTTAGTAAACATAAAAGAAGTCACACAGGGGACAAACCTCATAAACGCTTGGAGTGTGGAAAGAGCTTCAGTCAGAGTGACAGCCTTACTTCACATCAAAGAACTCACACGGGAGACAAACCTTATAAATGCTTCGAGTGTGGAAGGAGCTTCAGTGACAGTAGTGTCTTTAGTAAACATAAAAGAACTCACACAGGGGACAAACCTTATGAATGCTTGGAGTGTGGAAAAAGCTTCAGTCTGAGTAGCTACCTTATTAGGCATCACAAAACTCATACAGGGGACAAACCTTATGAATGCTTGGAATGTGGAAAGAGCTTTAGTCGGAGTGATAGCCTTACTTCGCATCAAAGAACTCACACAGGAGACAAACCTTATAAATGCTTTGAGTGTGGAAAGAGCTTCAGTCAGAGTAGCGCCCTTACTTCGCATCAAAGAATTCACACAGGGGAAAAACCTCATAAATGCTTGGAATGTGGAAAGAGCTTCAGTCAGAGTAGCCACCTTATTTTGCATCACAAAACTCACACAAGAGACAAACCTTATAAATGCTTCGAGTGTGGAAAGAGCTTCAGTCGGAGTGACCACCTTACTTCGCATCAAAGAACTCACACAGGGGACAAACCTTATAAATGCCTGGAGTGTGGAAAGACCTTCAGTCGGGGTGGAAACCTTACTTTGCATCAAAGAAGTCACACAGGGGACAAACCTTATAAATGCCTGGAGTGTGGAAAGACCTTCAGTTGAGGTGACCAACTTACTTCGCATCACAGATCTCACACATAGGACAAACGTTATAAATGTTTGGAGTGTGGAAAGAGCTTCAGTCGGAGTAGCCACCTTACTAGGCATCACAGATGTCACACAGGAGACAAACCTTATACATGCTTCGAGTGTGGAAAGAGCTTCAGTGACAGTAGTGCCTTTAGTAAACATAAAAGAACTCACACAGGGGACAAACCTCATAAATGCTTGGAGTGTGGAAAGACCTTCAGTCAGTGTGGAAACCTTACTTTGCATCAAAGAACTCACACAGGGGACAAACCTTATAAATGCCTGGATTGTGGAAAGACCTTCAGTCGGGGTCACCAACTTACTTCGCATCACAGATCTCACACAGAGGACAAACCTTATAAATGTTTGGAGTGTGGAAAGACCTTCAGGTGGAGTAGCTCCTTTACACAACATCAAAGAACTCACAAGGGACCAATGTTATCGATGCTTGGAGTGTGGAAAGAGATTCAGTCAGAGTAGCTACCTTACTTCTCATCAAAGAAGTGTTACGATTGCTTGGCTAACCCCATTTTGGTTCAAGTGGAACCCAGGAGGTGCAAGGCCAGGAACTATAACTCCCACCCCCACCTCTCACACCCCTGCCCCGCTGGTATGGCTGGTTATGAGTTCCACAGGTGTTGTGCGAAGAACAACAAGGGCAGCGTTAAGAAACAGAATTAACCAAAAGCTACGGCATAAATGTTATCTTCTTCTTTGGCAGACTTCCCTCACTCACCGTAGAATCCTCCATTGTTCATTCTAAGGAGCCTTAGTTTTTCAGGGTCAGTAAGAAACTCTCATGCAGGCACACACACACACACAAGATCAGCAGATTCCCAGTCCCCTCCTTTGCTGGAGGGGGAGAGTGGAAAAAGTCTTTTAAAAATGAGGCTTGAATCTAGAGAGAGAAGGAGAAGGGGGGCCAGAGAGATCAGAGCTCCAACCTGTGTGCTACGCTCTCAAGGAATGCATGGAGGGACTGCAGGGACAGAACCGGGGAGACTCTGGGTCTTGGTGCAAACCCTGGAGACCAAGAGATTCCTTCCTGGTTTTGGATCAGAGCTCTTCCACATAGCTTCAGCTGTATTCAGCCGCCCACTCAGGGCCTAGGAGAGGTAATCATTCCTACTTTTAATAGGAATAGGGTCCTTTAATCTCTTTAGTTTAAAGTTATGAATGGGTTAGGATATCAATGATTAATGCTGCCACGCACCCAAGTAATTCTGTAATGGCTACTAGCCAAGATGGCTGTGCTCTGCCACCCTAGTCAGAGGCAGTATGCTTCTGAAAACCAGTTGCTGGAAGCCTCAGGAGGGGAGAGTGTTCTTGCACTCGGGTCCTGCTTGCGGGCTTCCCCCAGGCACCTGGTTGGCCACTGTGAGAACAGGATGCTGGACTAGATGGGCCACTGGCCTGATCCAGCAGGCTCTTCTTATGTTCTTATGTTCTTATTAACCAGTTGCCGGAAGCCTCAGGAGGGGAGAGTGTTCTTGCACTCGGGTCCTGCTTGCGGGCTTCCCCCAGGCACCTGGTTGGCCACTGTGAGAACAGGATGCTGGACTAGATGGGCCACTGGCCTGATCCAGCAGGCTCTTATGTTCTTATGTAACACTGTTCTACTCTTTTTCTCAATAAAATCAAACTTTGCTTTAGTCTGGTTTGGACCTGCATTTCTTGGGTTAAATATATATATACGCACCATTTAGGCACACTTCAGGGCAAAGCGCTTGTTCTTACCCCTAGCAAGAGATCCCCCTCCTCTCAAGGAGGTGTGTTTCATGGGACAGGGAGGTGGCAAGTTCACACACTCAGGTTCCCAAGAGCAAATGTAACAGACTGGCGGAGACTGGTGGGCAGCCAGGGTTGCAGGAAATAAAGTAACGTCTGAACAGTCCTGCAATCCAGGGAAACAGGTAGCCAAGTTCTGCATGTGTCTGCAATGGGTGTGATTTCCTTTTCCTTTCTTATTATGGTTTGCTGTCTCTTGGTTTAAAATAAGTGGGGAAATGTCCTTTAAATGCTGTGGTAATTTAGAGGTTAAGGTATAGAAATTCCGTGGCACATGGTTATCTCTCTCCTCTTCTGTCCCTGGCAACAAAGCTTTGGCAAACAGTGGCAGCAATTGTGGCACTGTGTTTGGCCAAAGTTGATACTGGATAGAGAAGGTTAACCCACGAGTGGCCAGAAGCTACTAAGGGGGTTCCCTAAACTGGGTCCCATCCATCTTGAAAGCCCTTGATAACACTTGTGTCTCCATCCGCTTCCGCAAAATCGTGGTGAACAAAGCCTTGCAAGTGGCTTGAGCTGGTGGCGCTAGGCACTTGGGAAAAGTGGAAATGAGATTTGCACTGAGAAGGTTCAGGGCTCTGGCTGCCAGAGACTCCCAACTGGTTCCTGTCCCTTTAGAAACCCCCCTCTTGTTTTTCCTATTGAGAGTCAATCTGGGAGAAAAAGCTGGTGGGCAACAGCTTTCCTCATGAGTGACTTGACCTGGGAATGTGGCATTTGAAGTTGGCTCATCCCTGAACTTATTTTGAAACTAGGTTTGGATGTTTTGTGTGTGCATTGTTGAACTCTTTGCATTTGGCTTTCGGTGTTGGAGATTTCTAAGCTATGGCAAAAGTGGCAGCCATGGAGGGAACAAAACGCTTTATGAATCCAGTAGAGCGCCTAACGAAAATAGAGAAATCATTGATGAATAAGGGAAGGTGCGTGTGGGGTAATAGTTGTTTTAAAAGAGAGAACCCCATGCAAATCATGAATGGGGCCTATGAGGAATGTTGTAAAGAATACAAGCCTTCCAAATGAAAGGAGAATGCTGCAGCACCTTGGGGATTTTATAATGCATGTCAGGATTTGTCAGATCTTTGAAAGGAGTCAAGGAGTAAGTTGGCGCAGGCAGAGGAGGCATTTGATAAGGAAAGAGGTTTATGCCAAAGAGTGAAGTAGTTGGAAACTTTTGATAAGGAATGGGTAGATTTGAATGAAGGATGGAGAAACGACTGATAATTTTGGCCTTGAACAAATAAATATGGTAGCAGAAAAATCAGGTGGGCTTTTTCGTTAAGACAAATGGAGAGGGAGAGAGATGAGGCATTAGCTCAGGCTGAGATGGCTTGTAAGGAGTTGAAAAAGAAAGAGGATGAATGAACCAGGGCAAAATTAATTGCTGAGCACCTATTGGTTAGAGCACGAGAGCAACGGTTGAATGTTAGCCATGGTAAGTGTAAAGCTCAAATTCAAGAACTGGAAAAACAGTTGCAGGTCCAACAGGGGCTGGTGGCCACAGTCATGCATGTTTCAGGTGATGGGGAGGAGGAATGGGGCCTTCCCCCTCTCTTCCCCCCTCCCAGAAGAGGCTATATCATCTGCTCCTTTAAATCCTGAATGGAAGGAGTCGCAGCTACTTGCACCCATTATAATGAAAAATGTGGTGGAAACCACTGGGATGGGGCCAGCTCGTAATAAAATTGTCCAAGAGATTGTATGTTGGTCCCCTCCCAAGGCAAAGGCAGTGGCTGATATTTTGGGTTCTTTGAATAAGGACACAGTTTGGACTTGGTTAACTAGGCAGATGAAATGTATTCTACAGCTGATGCTCGAGATCTAATGCAGGTGGCAAGATATTGTGCAAATTGAAAGAAATTCCTTGCATGTTTATCAGGCCATGTGAGACGTCAGGAAGATGGCCAGTGTGAGTATAACAGAGACTTTCTGGAAGCCGTGCACATGGGGTTAAATGCTCAAACGAAGTTAGCAATAGGGAGGATGGATCTTGAATGTGTTATCTGGTGGGAATTGAGTGTGGCTATTTCGCAAGTCTCTGAGCTCCTTCGACGGGGTGGGGGGGGGAAATGCAAGAAGACAATAAGGGATGCTAAAAAAGAATTTGAGGAGCACATTGCTAAGAACATAAAAACCAACAACAAAAAATTCTATAAATACATTCAAAGCAGGAGACCATCTAGGGAGACGATTGGACCCTTGGATGATAAGGGAGTCAAAGGTGTACTAAAGAACGATAAGGAGATTGCAGAGAAGCTAAATGAATTCTTTGCATCTGTCTTCACAGTGGAAGATATAGGGCAGATCCCTGAACCTGAACTAACATTTGCAGGAAGGGATTCTGAGGAACTAAGACAAATAGTGGTAACGAGAGAGGAAGTTCTAAGCTTAATGGACAATATAAAAACTGACAAATCACCGGGCCCGGATGGCATCCACCCGAGAGTTCTCAAAGAACTCAAAGGTGAAATTGCTGATCTGCTAACTAAAATATGTAACTTGTCCCTCGGGTCCTCCTCCGTGCCTGAGGAATGGAAAGTGGCAAATGTAACGCCAATCTTCAAAAAGGGATCCAGAGGGGATCCCGGAAATTACAGGCCAGTTAGCTTAACTTCTGTCCCTGGAAAACTGGTAGAAAGTATTATTAAAGCTAGATTAACTAAGCACATAGAAGAACAAGCCTTGCTGAAGCAGAGCCAGCATGGCTTCTGCAAGGGAAAGTCCTGTCTCAGTAACCTATTAGAATTCTTTGAGAGTGTCAACAAGCATATAGATAGAGGTGATCCAGTGGACATAGTGTACTTAGACTTTCAAAAAGCGTTTGACAAGGTACCTCACCAAAGGCTTCTGAGGAAGCTTAGCAGTCATGGAATAAGAGGAGAGGTCCTCTTGTGGATAAGGAATTGGTTAAGAAGCAGAAAGCAGAGAGTAGGAATAAACGGACAGTTCTCCCAATGGAGGGCTGTAGAAAGTGGAGTCCCTCAAGGATCGGTATTGGGACCTGTACTTTTCAACTTGTTCATTAATGACCTAGAATTAGGAGTGAGCAGTGAAGTGGCCAAGTTTGCTGATGACACTAAATTGTTCAGGGTTGTTAAAACAAAAAGGGATTGCGAAGAGCTCCAAAAAGACCTCTCCAAACTGAGTGAATGGGCAGAAAAATGGCAAATGCAATTCAATATAAACAAGTGTAAAACTATGCATATTGGAGCAAAAAATCTTAATTTCACATACACGCTCATGGGGTCTGAACTGGCGGTGACCGACCAGGAGAGAGACCTCGGGGTTGTAGTGGACAGCACGATGAAAATGTCGACCCAGTGTGCGGCAGCTGTGAAAAAGTCAAATTCCATGCTAGCGATAATTAGGAAAGGTATTGAAAATAAAACAACCAATATCATAATGCCATTGTATAAATCTATGGTGCGGCCGCATTTGGAATACTGTGTACAGTTCTGGTCGCCTCATCTCAAAAAGGATATTATAGAGTTGGAAAAGGTTCAGAAGAGGGCAACCAGAATGATCAAGGGGATGGAGCGACTCCTTTACGAGGAAAGGTTGCAGCATTTGGGGCTTTTTAGTTTAGAGAAAAGGCGGGTCAGAGGAGACATGATAGAAGTGTATAAAATTATGCATGGCATTGAGAAAGTGGATAGAGAAAAGTTCTTCTCCCTCTCTCATAATACTAGAACTCGTGGACATTCCAAGAAGCTGAATGTTGGAAGATTCAGGACAGACAAAAGGAAGTACTTCTTTACTCAGCGCATAGTTAAACTATGGAATTTGCTCCCACAAGATGCAGTAATGGCCACCAGCTTGGATGGCTTTAAAAGAAGATTAGACCAATTCATGGAGGACAGGGCTATCAATGGCTACTAGCCGTGATGGCTGTGCTCTGCCACCCTAGTCAGAGGCAGCATGCTTCTGAAGACCAGTTGCCGGAAGCCTCAGGAGGGGAGAGTGTTCTTGCACTCGGGTCCTGCTTGCGGGCTTCCCCCAGGCACCTGGTTGGCCACTGTGAGAACAGGATGCTGGACTAGATGGGCCACTGGCCTGATCCAGCAGGCTCTTCTTATGTTCTTATGTTCTTAATTCCCATCTTTCCTGAGCATTGGCAATGCTGGCTGAGGCTGATGGGACTTGTGGTCCAACAACACCTGGTGGCCCACTGGTTGGGAAAGGCTGGCCTAGGGGCTTCTCTCACTTCAGCTTGCCTTTGTTTAAAGTCAGGCCTCGCTGTTGTCTGCCACCTATTGCATTTTCATTGAAGATGATTTGGAGAGCTGCATTTAAAACAGAACTTCCGTCTGTGTTGGTCTGTGCCCTTTTGTGGATTCGGGCGATGACTCATGTCACTACCCTTTGTTTGTTTGTTTCTCCCCATAGTAAAGTTTGCTTGCTCCGACACAGTCCCCAGTTCCTGTCTTTCTTTAAGATCTTGGTCTTTTAAATTTGATATAATCTGACTCAGGTTTTGGTCAGAATTTTCTAGCACACAGGAAATTAACGTATGATGCTGATGAAGAGAGCTCGAAACCAGTGCCTTTTTCATATCATCATCTCGTTCTTTCCCACATCTCTCAAGTTTAGCCAGGAGTTCTGTAAAAATTTCTGTGTGTTTATTCAGGCTGCCTCTCTCAGCAGTCTCCTTCAGAGAAAATAACTCCTTGTAAAGGTACTTTACATGGTTCTTTGTTTTCCTATTATATATTCCTTCTAGCTTCTCCCACATTTGTTTTACATTGTTAAATCCTACGCAAACATTTAGTGCCTCATCTTTTGCATGCTTTTGCATGCTTATGTCTCCAGAAAGCTGTAGCAGTCTCATCCTCTGCCAAAGGTTCAGGACCAGTCATAAGTCAGTTGAGTGACACTAACTATTTGCTTGCCTACCCTGATTCTAATAGGAAACCTAAAGTTTTCCATGTCAACATGATGAAGCAATATTTTTCTAGGAAACACGCACCTGTTCCAGATGATTGATTATTCAGCTCTGATGACCTATGGCTTGTTTTGGATGCTGCTTTTACCGTTTTAGGATTTTAACATGATTTTTGGATTTTGATAAGATTTTTATGGCTTATGACCTTTTTTGGAATTTTGGACCGGCTTTGGAACTGCCTGTTTTTATCTTATCTCTTTATTCTTCTAATGAAGTCTTTTTATTATCTTAAATTTTGGGGGGTATTTTAAGGGTCCTTTTTTCTTTTTAAGTGTTGTTATTTTGCAAACTTTCTTTTGTATCTATTGAAACCTATTTAGAAGGCATAAGTCTGGAAGTAGCACACTGCTTGATCTAATAATGAAATATTTTCCTTTTTATGCAATGTGTTTGATTTTGATGTATTCATATGTTTAGTTTGGTGATTTTTTCTTATCCCTGCTTGCTGTTGGCGATGAAGCAGAACTGTTTGAGTTCTGACATCATCTTCCCGAAAAGGGGCGTGTCATGAACCTGGATATTTTTCTGAAATGTTAATATTACATGTAACATCATGGCTCAGTGCAAAGAGCTCTGGGAGTGTCATCTTGTTAGAGAAACAGGCCTCTGAAAGGGGAAAATGTTAAGTTTCGATTCCCAGCTGAAGACAGTTAAGGGAGGCCTAAACAGAGGCACCTGGTTATCTGTGCTCATCAGTCAGAGCCTCGCACTCGAGGCCACCCGTGTCTGAGAAGTTTGAAACCCTGTTGGGAGGGGGCCTGGAAGGCGCGAAAAAGTGGAGAAACATCTAGAAAGGGGTGACATCAGAAGACTCCTGATTGGTTAATTAATTTTGGACCGTTGGGATTCTTTTCCTTAAGTATAGGGCTAGAGACCCATAGCCTTTGTTCCCCCAGGAAGGGTCTGAAAGGTTCCTTCTGACTGGTGCCTAAGGGAGGCTACCTAAGCAGGTAGTTCCCCTAGCTCTGAGTGGAACCAGTGACAGGGGTGGTGGCAGCCTACTTTCTACCTTACAAGGTTGTTGTTAGTTTACATAGCCTTGGTAAGAGAGAATTTGGTATTTGGGATTCCAGTACAATTACCCTAAGGGTGGGAATTGGGTCTGAAGCATGATCCTCGTGCCTTGAGGGGCGCAGCGCATGACAGTAGGGTTGGAAACCAAGGCAGCTCACAACAAGAAATAAAGCCATTTAAAACCCAATAACGATAAAGCAAGAATAAACAGTTGGAAAACAGCCTAAAGAGGCATGATTCTGAATTTTGGGTTGGGTGAATGAAGTTTATTTATTTATTATTTGATTTATATCCCGCCCTTCCTCCCAGTAGGAGCCCAGGGTGGCAAGCAAAAGCACTAAAAGCACTTTAAAACATCATAAAAACAGACTTTAAAATATATTAAAACAGCTTTGAAAATATTTTTTAAAAGCTTTAAAAAAACATATATTTTTTTTTTAAAAGAAAAGGCTTAAAAACATATTAAAAAGCAATTCCAACACAGACTCAGTCTTGGATAAGGTCTCAACTTAAAAGAACAAGTTGAAAGAACAAGTTCCTTATCACTTGAGGCTGTAGTTCTCTGCACACTTCCCAGTTTGAGTAAGCCCCATTGAATACATTGGGATTTGCTTCTGAGTAAACAAACATCGGATTGCACTATAAATACATTTAAAGATTGTGTAATTCATAAACATATTTGATAGTCATGTTGATATAAATATTTCTTCATACTGTGTCCCAATAAGTATTTGATTTCACACTACGGTTGTAGATGATTTTCCCCTCTACGTTTTAAGTGTGCCCTTCTTCCTGGGGGTGGTTGTGGTTCTCCATTGTTTAAATATTTTTATATTAAATCAATAGGAAATCATAATTGTGAACCTCCCTAAAAGCAATTTACCTTTCCTTATGTTTTGGCAAAGTGATGGTGTGAAGGCCTGCTGGTAGAACAAGAGACCATGTTTGAGGCATGTTATAAGGTGTTTGAGGACTTTGTCACACATTACTTTTTGAGACCTGTAGATTCATGTTGGAAAGAACAGGTGCACGTATTGAATGGTGGCTTGGGTGCTGTTTTTTCAGTCTACGCTGCATGCGTAGGGAAGGTGATACGTCATCTGGCAGCTAGCTTCATAACGTGAGAATGAAAAACATTTGGATCACCATTCACTTTTTTACTTTTCTCACTATTGAGACCACTTCATATATTACTTTTTCATACACAGAAATGTAATCTTTGTATAGGAAAAAGTATTTTGTAAAATGTGAAGGACAGTGGCTGCCCAGTCAGTATAACCACTGTACAAGATCTACTCAGCCACTGTAATGACCTTTTTGTTTTGAGTGCCCTTTTGTCTGGGTCTTGGTTCAGGGGTGTATCCAACTTTGATGTGCTTATGGAAGGGGTGTGCAAGTAGTGCCCCCCCCAAGTGTGGAGGCTTGGACAAACATTGTGTTATGGAAAACCAAAGTCTGTGTGAAAGTACATATTTGGGAATGCCATCAGTGTAATCCTAAATAAATAATATCAAACTTGCACATCACAAAATATATTACGGTCATGTCCAAAAGCACCAGGAGGGTAGTCACCCAGGGGGTCTTAGTCCCTCTGCTTTTTTGAGAGCAGGGTCCCTATGTCTCCAGGCATCCTACAGTCAGCATGAAAAGGGAGTGTGTTAGTCACTGAGAAGAGTCTTCTAATATGCTTCCTTGCCTTTCCTGCTGAAAGGAGGTGAGTCAGCCACTGAGAAGACTCTTCTCAGTTGCTAACGCTCTCCACTTTCATGCTGATTGGCTCCTAGAGATGTTTGTTGTTGTGAGAGAATGCATTAACAAAGATCTCATTCTTAATCCAGGAGCAAAAAAGGGTGTACATGGCTATAACTATCATGAAGGGACCCTGCAGCTCTGAATTTTCTACTAAACAACTGATGAATACCTATGTAACTTTGTGTCTGGAGACTTATGATTAAGAATCACTTTCCATAATTGTAAGGAGGTGTGTCCACACGCATGCATCCCAGGCACCTAAATGAGGGGTGGGAGCAGCATAGGGACATAAGCAGGTGTCTTATTCCAGGGGTTCCCAAACTTTTCTTCTACATAGACCCCTTGAAAATTGCTGAGGGTCTGAAAGTATCTGAAAATTTACTATGGGCATATGCAAGATAATTAACTTCCATTAGTAATAAGAGCAAGAATTTGAGCTGTGCGTATAATATTGTAATTTAAAGGTGTAATTTTAATTTTGCTAGTTCATGTCGCTACTCTTGCCATTACATTCAGTGATATACGGGAATTACGATTTGCGAGTAACATTGGTACAAAAGACATTACTAAGGATTCTGTATGGTCTGGTACGGGAGGAGGTCCATGGGGGTGACACCATGAGTTACCGCACCGGGTGACACCAACCCTAGTGACGCCACTGCCGCCCTCTGTTGTCTTGAAACAGCTTTCTTCCCTAAAAATTAATTTAACTATATGCTGTGTGAAGAATTTTCTTTTCTCTCTCTTGAATCTGCCAACATCCAGCATCTTTCCATGTCCATGAGTTCTAGTGCCATGAGAGGTACCGAAAACTCAGCCCCTGCCTTATTTCTGTATGTGTATTGTCATGGTAGGCACCACCACAGAAAAGGCCCTGCCCTGTGTGTCACCGGATGAGGGGGCCTCATCCTGAAATCTCCATTTTCTGGGGTTTGGTTATTATTAGGACCCTGCAAGCAGCCATTGATATAGATATGTCACTTTTCTCATTGTATTCCTCCCAGAAATTTTAAAAGAGCTAATGCTGGTGTAACATGCATAGTTTGATCTGTCAAAAATAAAAGAAAATGACCACCTAAAATGAGGTAAAGGCAGAATGAAAACATTTGATTTTCATTGGTGCAATTTTATCTCATCTAGAAACTGGGGACATCTTCAGGAACATTTATCAAAGCCTTTCCTCAGCAGTAATATTAGGATGGAATACACAGAAAATCACCTCGTTTCCAGCGGATCTTGCATATATGCTGACCTGCACATAAGCAGAAACGATCTCTTAAATGCTCTACCTTCTATTATTAATTAGCAAGATGTAATTCTGATTATTTTGGGTTTCCTTCTGGAGAGGACTGGTTATATGTGTGAGCCGAGCAGCAGAAACAGCAGATGCCTTGAGCTCTGTGTGTGAATATTGATGTGAAGTAGCTGACCTTTTCCTGGATAAAGTCACACTGAGACTTAAGACAAGAAGAAAGGTTCTTTATTGTTGGATGTGCATGCTTGATGGGAACATGGTCTATCTCTACCATTGAGGTGTAAGACTTCATGCTGAGGGAGAGGGAGACTAGATGAATATGTCTTCTGGTGGCATTCAGGAGGCAGCTGGACAGTCACCGTTCAGGAATGCTTTAATTTGGATACTTGCCTTGAGCAGGGGGCTGGACTGGATGGCCTTTCAGGCCCCTTCCAACTCTATGGTTCTAAGGATACTTGGTGGGAAAGGGGGCAGAATAACAAGCTTTGCAACAGGACAAAAGTGGGTCTCTCTCCAGAAGAGTGGTGAGGCAGGGTCCCCCCCAGGATGGGCAAACAAAACCTCCCAGTTAGTGGGGCAGTGAAATCCACTCCGGGTTTTCCCAGAAGGTGTCCAGGGAGCTGAAACCTCCGCTGCTCCCAGCTTTCTAAGTGGCATCCCAGTGGATGCCTGCTGCGATCCCTGCAGCTGGCCTCAGACCTCTGCTCTGGCAGACACGTGCTGGAAAGGCTGATCCCTCTGGGGAGGGAGTTGAAAAGGACTGGGTGGCAGGGGGCGGAGAGGAGATCCCGGTCTTGGAGGCTGCAGGCAGGAAGGGGGAACGGCATAGCTGGGATTGGAGGGAGGAACTTATGGCAGCCAAAGTTTCCCGCTCCGAATAGCTCCACTCATCCCTGCGCCTGTTTCTTGGCGCGCTCCCTCTCCTGTGGGACCCAGAGCGACCTCCCGGAGAAAACCTTGACAACCCGGCGCAGGCAGGCAGCTCACTGGTGGGATAAGAGCAGGAGCATGGCCACTGGATTGGGCTGATGGGAGTTGTAGTTCCCAAAAGTAACTTTTCCAAGCTCTGAGCAGGAGTGGCCTCCACTGCTGGGCAAGGATGATCCGTTCAGCCCGCTGGAAGAGCAGCCTCAAGAGAAGGTTCAGCTGTCCAGAGCCAGCGGCTGGCCGACCGCAAAGGGCTCCAGGCTCCGGAGTGGAGCCTGATCACTTCCCCAGGCCCACCCGTTCAGAAGCCTCTCTCTGCCGGGAGCTCTTGAAGGGTTAACAAAGGACAACAGAGCCGGAGGAAGGAGCGCAAACGAGGGACTTCCCTTTCCTGCCTCGCCTCTCTGCGAGAAAGGGAGGCTGGAAGCGCCGGAGGAGCCCCTCTTCGTGCGCAGCGATGTTGGCCAGCGGGGTTGCGCGGGGGGACCCTGGAGACAAAGGTAGGCAAGGAGGGGAGGGTGGAAGGGGGCGAGGACCCCCTGAAGCGCCCCTCCCCACAGACCCTCCCGATCGGAGGCTGCAGCTCTGCCCGGGGAACATCTGTGGGTCTGGAGATGAATTTCAGGGCCTTAAGCTTTGCAGATGTGGAAGCTTGATCGTTGGAACAGAGCTAAGGAGACACCAGTGCGCTGAATGGGCCGCTTCTTCATCTGTCCTCCTTTCTCCTGTGGTTCAGCTGGGATAGTCGAATAGTGAGGTTATTCTGCCATTAATTCCATTCTGCCAGCCCTCCCCAGTTTCCTGTTCTGTTAGAATTAAGGTCGCCATTTAATTCAGGAAAGCAGAAAGGTGGCCCTGCCCTCCTTGTTCTGGGGTAGCCTGGCAGACAAACTGTTTAGCGAGTGACGTTTCTCCTGAAATGGGTGCAAAGTCATGGAAGCTACTTCCTGCTCTCTCTTCCTACACTCCAGGTGTAAGTTCCCTACTAAATCAGAGGATGTTATCCAGTTTCTCCACACCACGCTTCTTTATGGCACATCCACACTGTACATTGAAAGCATGTGGCTTCCTCCAAAGAGTCCTGGGAGTTGTAGTTTATGAAGGGTGCTGGGAATGTAGCGCAGTGAGGAAAAACTATTATCCAGGATTCGTTGGGGGAAGCCATGTGCTTTACATTTGTGTTGAATGTGCTTTAAAGGTCTGATGTGATCATACACTTCTATTGTGTCTCCTCTAAGCTATTTTTCTATGGCAAAAATCCCCAAATGTTGCAACCCTTGATCATTTTGTTTGCCCATTTCTCTACCTCTTCCACCTCTAGAATGCTATTTTTGCGATCAGGCAACCAGAAC
The DNA here is from genome assembly GCF_030035675.1 of Rhineura floridana. NCBI lineage: Eukaryota > Metazoa > Chordata > Lepidosauria > Squamata > Rhineuridae > Rhineura > Rhineura floridana. Next base: position 231,450,497 of record NC_084482.1, on the reverse strand, counting down.
TGAAGACAACATTCCAAGTAGGATCACATCTTCGATGTGTATAATGGCGTTAATATATTGGCAGTTTTATTTTCAATCTGTGTCTTAATAATCCTTCACATGGAATTCATCGATTTCATAGATATATCTTAACTGAGGCATCCGCTCTGACCTCAAGGTCTCTCTCGTGTCAGTCACCACCGGTTCAGTTTGGATTTTTTTACTTCTGTGCATCACTTTACACTTGCTTTCATTTAATTGCATTTGCTCTTTGGAAAGTTCCTTTTGGAGTTCCTCACCATCCCTCTTTATTTAATCACCCTAAACTTGATATCAACAGTAAATCCATGTCATTTAGCAACAAGTTTAAAAGCACAGGTCCTAATCCTGATGATAGGCGGGGGGACACTTCTTACATCCCTCCATTGGGAGAACTGTTCATTTATTCCGACTTTCTCCTTCCTGATCTTTAAACAGTTCCTGATGCATGAGAGCATATTCCCCGATATCCCATGATTGCTGAGTTCCACTCCATGTTTGGTAATTTTGTCCTTAATAATATTTTCCACTATTTTTCCCAGAACAGCTAATAGGCCTCTGATTTCCCTGACACCAGTCCATATGGTAGCAAGTCTTTGAGAGAACGTACATATTTTTGTTAGAAGATCAGATGCCATCTGGACCTGAGGTGATTTGTGAACTCTAAAGGAAAAGTTCCTGCTTGCCCCATCTCTCTTCAGAGCATGAGTGGAGGGCAGATGATGTCCATGCCTTGCTTGGGAGTATCAATGAGGAAGGCAATGGTTTTCTTCTTCCAGGGACTGGTGACCTTTGAGGAAGGGTCCTTGCACTTCACCCAGGAGGAACGGGCTCAGCTGGATCCAGACTAGAGAGCTCTGTACAAGGAGATCATGAGGGAGATTAATGAGATGGCGATTTATGCTGTTAGAATTAGGAGAGGTTAAGGATAGCCTTCCTACTCCCTTCCTGGCACCCCTGCTTCGCAAATCTGACCCACAATGCATTTCAGATTATCCATTGGAGCTGCCATCATTTCCTACACCCCCTTTTCACAGACAGGAAGGCTCTGGGATGCCAATTTAGTGCTGATAATTCTGGGATCCTAGGACAGCACCCCCTGCGCTTCCCAGCCAGAGCCCTCTTTAACTTACTCTGCAAGGCCTAAAACCAACACTCTCCCTCTGTTGTTGCCACCAGTCTGAAGAGTCAGCTTTTCTTTAGCACCTCAAAATCCTTTTACTCGGAAGTGGGGAACCCACGTTTTAGCTCAAGTATCTACCTGATCCTAAGTCACCTCCAGGATATTGGTCCTGTCAGGTGTAAAGCTGTTTGGCTGGTCCACTGCAGGCTTTTTTCTGATGGTGGATGAGGGACAAAGGCTGCATATCTCAGCCCATCTTTTAAAGATATTTCCTCCTAGATAAGTTTATGGCATACTGGGCTCTCTTGGATCAATTAAAGCTGAACTCACATAGTGTGTGTGTGTGTGTGTTATGTGCCTTTAAGTCAGTTACAACTTATGGCGACCTTATGAATCAGTGGCCTCCAATAGAATCTGTCATGAACCATCCTGTTCAGATCTTATAAATTCAGGTCTATGGCTACCTTTATGGAATCAATCCATCTCTTGTTTGGCCTTCCTCTTTTTCTACTCCCTTCTGTTTTTCCCAACTTTCTCATCTTTTCTAGTGAGCATGTCTTCTGATTATGTGTCCAAAGTGTCATGGAAACTTGAATTCAAGATGGTTGTGTAGCAAAGAATTGTGGGGTTTCATTTGTTAATGTGGGATCTTAACAGGTTAACATTTAGTTTCTGTATTAGAGCTGTGAGTTGGCAGTTTTCTTTCCCAGCTGCGGGTAATCAGAGGCCCACCCTTGTTGTTGTTATGTGCCTTCACGTCGAGTACAACTTATGGCAACCCTATGAACCCATGATCTCCAACAGGATCTGTCATGAACCACCCTGTTCAGATCTTATAAGTTCAGGTCTGTGGCTTCCTTGATGGAATCAATCCATCTCTTGTTTGCCCTTCCTCTTTTTCTACTCCCTTCTGTTTCCCCCAGCATTATTGTCTTTTCTAGTGAATCAGCTGTTCTCATGGTGTGTCCAAAGTATGAGAACCTCAATTTCATCATTTTAGCTTCTAGTGACAGTTCTGGTTTAATTTGTTCTAACACCCAATTATTTGTCTTTTTCGCAGTCCATGGTATCCGCAAAGCTCTGCTCCAACACCACATTTCAGATGAGCTGATTTTTGTCTTATCCACCTTTTTCACTGTCCAACTTTCACATCCATATTTAGAAATCGGGAATACCATGGACTGAATGATCCTGACTTTGGTGTTCAGTGATGCATCTTTCCATTTGAGGACCTTTTCTAGTTCTCTCATAGCTGCCCTCCCCAGTCCTAGCCTTTAGCTTTACTCTGATTTTTGATACGACCAGTTCATGATCTGTACAGCAGTCTGCTCCTGGTCTTGTTTTCGCAGAAAGTATGGAACTTCTCCATCTTGTGCTATCAATTATATACCAGTATATACCAGTATATACCAGTATATACCAGCCAAGGATCAGGCCTTTGGTAAACCAAAAGTATTTATTAATAACAAAGATAACAAGATTACTTTAAAAGGCACTTAAGCATAAGGTTACATCTATTCCTGAGGTACTGGTCTTAGTATTAATCCGAACTTCACACTCATAAACCCACCAAAGCAATCCACTAACTTCCACCTCACATCCACCCAGATTTACCTGACATCCTTCCATTTATACTCAGCCAATTTAAACATTCAGCCAATCATCCAGCATTCTACTGCCCATTCACTCCCCCCTCCTCTTTCATTCCACTTACCATGTATCTCACAGCACTTACCATATTTACACTAATAGAGGAACATCACATGGGCCTCTGATTACCCACAGCTGGGAAATAAAACTGCCAACTCAGAGCTCTAATACAGAAATGAAACATTAACCTGTTAAGATCCCACATTAACAAATGAAACCCCACAATTCTTTGCTACACAACCATCTTGAATTCAGGTTTTCATGACACTTTGGACACATCATGAGAAGACATGACTCACTCCAAAAGACAAGAGGAAGGCCAAACAAGAGATGGATTGATTCCATAAAGGAAGCCGCAGACCTGAACTTGCAAGATCTGAACAGGGTGGTTCATGACAGATGCTCTTGGAGGTCACTGATTCTGGGGGTCGCCATAAGTTGAGAGAAGGTGAGAGAAACCCAGCAGAACCTACACTTTCCTGCTGTGGCCTCCTGCACAACTCCATCTGCAGGCTTCCTCAGGTGTCAACTGCAACTCCCTGCAAGGCCTTGGGACAGCTGAAGCCAGTTGGGGCTCACAAGGGAGAGGGTGGGGAAGAGAGCTCCCCCTCATAAGACCCACCTCTAGCCAAGGCTCCCCACCCCTCAGTGTCAGGCTTCTTTTAACATGTGCCGGAGTAGGAGTAGTCAGAGGCCTGCCATTGAGGTAATATTGGGCAGGGTATCAAAGGTGCTGTGGACTTTGAAGAAGCACAAATACAGGGCGAATGGGAGTAGTCAGGGGCCTGCCATTATTGGGCAGGGGATGTAATAGTGGTGGGAGGCAGACTGGCCGTCCCAGGGGAAGGGATATAAGACACCTTTGTGCTTGCATCCCTTCCGGTCCCCCTTCCAACCCTCCGGACACTAGTAGCTAAGCTGGGAACTCCCTGGATCTTACTGTCCTGCTGATGAATGCAAAGTCAGTGACTAAGGAAACCACTTTCATTCAGGACTTAATCCTGGATGAATGTGCTGACCTTGCCTGTATTACCGAAACCTGGCTAAATGTCCAAGGCGGAGTAGGTTTCTCTGCACACCAGGTTTTGTGGCACTCCAGCAGCGTAGATCCAGGGGACGGGGAGGTGGGGTCGCAATTGTCTGCAGGGAATCTATCTCCTCTGCCAGGTACCGTGTCCCTAACACCTCCAGCTGTGAGTGTATGTGCTTGGCGTTGGGTCAGGGAGACAGAGTGGGGATTGTGCTGGAGTACCGGCCACCCCACTGCCCAAAAGTCTCCCTCCCTGAGCTGGTGGAGCTGGTCTTGGCGTTGGTGTTGCAGTTCCCAAGAAGAAAACCATTGCCTTCCTCATTAATACTCCCAAGCAAGGCGTGGACATCATCTGCCCTCCACTAGCAATCTAAAGAGAGATGTGACAAGCCGGATCTTTTCCTTTGTCGTTGTTGTTGTTATGTGCCTCCAAGTCGACTGCGACTTATGGCAACCCTTAGAATCAGCGACCTTCCTTTAGTGTTCACAAATCATCTCAGGTCCAGATGGCATCTATCTGAGAGGTCTTAAAACAACCCAAATGTGACATTGCTGATCTTCTAAGAAAAATAGGTACCTTCAACGAAGACTTGCTACCATATGGACTGGCAAATGTATTACAATTTGAAAGCCAAAAGGACACAGAAGGTATCCGGGGCATCATTGGCTTATTAGTTGTTCTGGGAAAAGTAGTGGAAAATATTATTAAAGACAGAATTTCCAAACACGGAGTGGAACACAGCAATCATGGGATATGGGGAAATATGCTCTCATGCATCAGTAAGTGTTTAAAGATCAGGAAGGAGAAAGCAGGAATAAATGAACAGTTCTCCCAATGGAGGGATGTAAGAAGTGTCCCCATGCCACCAATCATCAGGATTAGGACCTCTGCTTTTAAACTTGTTTCTAAACGACATGGATTTTGGGTGAGGAGTGAGGTAATCAACTTTACTGTTGATATCAAGTTCAGAGTGATTAAAATAAAGAGGGATTGTGAGGAACTCCAAAAGGAACTCTGCAAGCAGGCTTGGGTATTGAAGAGGAAATGCAATTGAAAGTAAGCAAGCGTCAAGTGATGCACAGAAGTGAAAAATCCGAACTGAGCCGGTGGTGACTGACAGGAGAGACCCTGAGCAGGGCCAGCGCTGGCGTGTTCGGCACCTCCCTGCAAATTATAAATCGGTGCCCTTTTATAGTTGTTTTGTTCTTTTTCAATTCAAATGTCATAAAAAATGTAACAAGGCAAATAAGAAAATCATTAAGGAGTAGAAGAATCTCCAGTCCAACAATTCCATCATGCATATTAAATTCGGGGGGGGGGAATTGCCCTTGGTGGATTTGGAACTATTGCTTTCTATATCCCTTTGTTGTGGTTGTTATGTGCCTCCAAGTGGATTGACTTATGGTGACCCTATGAATCAGTGACCTCCAAGAGCATCTGTCATGAACCGCCCTGTTCAGATCCTGTAAGTTCAGGTCTGTGGCTTCCTTTATGGGATGAATCCATCTCTTGTTTGGCCTTCCTCTTTTTCTACTCCCTTCTGTTTTTCCCAGCATTATTATCTTTTCTAATGAATCATGTCTTCTCATTATGTGTCCAAAGTATGATAACCTCCGTTTCATCATTTTAGCTTCTAATGACATTTCTGGTTTAATTTGATCTAACACCCAATTATTGCCAACTCAGAGCTCTAACACAGAAGCCAAATGTTAAACTGTTAAGATCCCACATTAACAAATGAACCCCCACAATTCCTAGCTACACAACCATCTTGAATTCAGGTTTTCATGACACTTTGGACACATCATGAGAAGACATGACTCACTCCAAAAGACAAGAGGAAGGCCAAACAAGAGATGGATTGATTCCATAAAGGAAGCCGCAGACCTGAACTTGCAAGATCTGAACAGGGTGGTTCATGACAGATGCTGTTAGAGGTCACTGATTCAAAGGGTCGCCGTAAGTTGAGAGAAGGTGAGAAAAACCCAGCAGAACCTACACCTTGCTGCTGTGGCCTCCTGCACAACTCCATCTGCAGGCTTCCTCAGGTGTCAACTGCAACTCCCTGAAAGGCCTTGGGACAGCTGAAGCCAGTTGGGGGTCACAAGGGAGAGGGTGGGAAAGACAGCTCCCCCTCATAAGACCCACCTCTAGCCAAGGATCCCCCCACTTCAGTGTCAGGTTTCTTTTAACATGTGCCGGGCTAGGAGTAGTCAGAGGCCTGCCATTGAGGTAATATTGGGCAGGGTATCAAAGGTGCTGTGGACTTTGAAGAAGCACAAATACAGGGCGAATGGGAGAAGTCAGGGGCCTGCCATTGTTGGGCAGGGGACGTAATAGCGGTGGGAGGCAGACTGGCCGTCCCAGGGGAAGGGATATAAGACACCTTTGTGCTTGCATCCCTTCCGGTCCCCCTTCCAACCCTCCGGACGCTGGTAGCTAAGCTGGGAACTCCCTGGATCTTACTGTCCTGCTGATGAATGCAAAGTCAGTGACTAAGGAAACCACTTTCATGCAGGACTTAATCCTGGATGAATGTGCTGACCTTGCCTGTATTACCAAAACCTGGCTAAATGACCAAGGCGGAGTAGGTTTCTCTGCACACCAGGTTTTGTGGCACTCCAGCAGCGTAGATCCAGGGGACGGGGAGGTGGGGTCGCAATTGTCTGCAGGGAATCTATCTCCTCTGCCAGGTACCCTGTCCCTAACACCTCCAGCTGTGAGTGTATGTGCTTGGCGTTGGGTCAGGGAGACAGAGTGGGGATTGTGTTGGAGTACCGGCCACCCCACTGCCCAAAAGTCTCCCTCCCTGAGCTGGTGGAGCTGGTCTTGGCGTTGGTGTTGCAGTTCCCAAGAAGAAAACCATTGCCTTCCTCGTTAATACTCCCAAGCAAGGCGTGGACATCATCTGCCCTCCACTCACACTCTGAAGAGAGATGTGGCAAGCCGGATCTTTTCCTTTGTCGTTGTTGTTGTTATGTGCCTCCAAGTCGACTGCGACTTATGGCAACCCTTAGAATCAGCGACCTTCCTTTAGTGTTCACAAATCATCTCAGGTCCAGATGGCATCTATCTGAGAGGTCTTAAAACAACCCAAATGTGACATTGCTGATCTTCTAAGAAAAATAGGTACATTCGACGAAGACTTGCTACCATATGGACTGGCAAATGTATTACAATTTGAAAGCCAAAAGGACACAGAAGGTATCCGGGGCATCACTGGCTTATTAGCTGTTCCGGTAAAAGTAGTGGAAAATATTATTAAAGACAGAATTTCCAAACATGGAGTGGAACACAGCAATCATGGAATAAGGGGAAATATGCTCTCATGCATCAGCAAGTGTTTAAAGATCAGGAAGGAGAAAGCAGGAATAAATGAACAGTTCTCCCAATGGAGGGATGTAAGAAGTGCCCCCCCCGCCAATCATCAGGATTAGGACCTGTGCTTTTAAACTTGTGTGTAAAGGGCATGGATTTGGGGTGAGAAGCGAGGTAATCAACTTTACTGTTGATATCAAGTTCAGGGTGATTAAAATAAAAAGGATTGTGAGGAACTCCTAAAGGAACTCTCCAAGCAGGCTGGGGTATTGAAGAGCAAATGCAATTAAATGTAAGCAAGCGTAAAGTGATGCACAGAAGTGAAAAATCCGAACTGAACCGGTGGTGACTGACAGGAGAGACCCTGAGCAGGGCTAGCGCTGGCGTGTTCGGCACCTCCCTGCAAATTATAAATCGGTGCCCTTTTATAGTTGTTTTGTTATTTTTCAATTCAAATGTCATAAAAAATGTAACAAGGCAAATAAGGACAAATAAGAAAATCATTAAGGAGTAGGAAAATCTCCAGTCCAACAATTCCATCATGCATATTAAATTGGGAGGGATGAATCAGTGACCTCCAAGAGCATCTGACATGAACCACCCTGCTTAGATCTTGTAAGTTCAGGTCTGTGGCTTCCTTTATGGGATGAATCCATCTCTTGTTTGGCCTTCCTCTTTTTCTACTCCCTTCTGTTTTTCCCAGCATTATTATCTTTTCTAATGAATCATGTCTTCTCATTATGTGTCCAAAGTATGATAACCTCAGTTTCATCATTTTAGCTTCTAGTGACAGTTGTGGTTTAATTTGTTCTAACACCAAATTATTTGTCTTTTTTGCAGTCCATGGTATCTGCAAAGCTCTTCTCCAACAACACATTTCAAATGAGTTGATTTTTCTCTTATCAGCTTTTTTCACTGTCCAACTTTCACATCCATACATAGAGATTGGAAATATCATGGTCTAAATCAGCGTTACCCAACCTTTTTTTGTCCCAATGCCCCTTTGCAAAATCTTTTTGGGCCCAATGCCCCCCTCAGATTTTGTGCTTTTCCTCTAACTTTGATCAGCATTGGTTTCAAATCATTACTGCACTACATTCCCAGCACCCTTCATAAACTATAACTCCCAGGACTCTGGAGGAAGCCATGTGCTTGGTGTGGAGAAACTGGATAACATCCTCTGATTTAGTAGGGAACTTACACCTGGTGTAGGAAGAGGGAGGGAAGTAGCTCCCACCAATCTGCATCTGTTTCACTTTGATCTGTTTCAGATCTGTTTGTCTGCCAGGCTACCCTAAGACAAGGAGGGCAGGGCCACGTTTCGGCTTTATTGAATTAAACGGCGACTTTAATGCTAACAGGATAGGAAACTGGGGAGGGCTGGCAGAATGGCAGTATTGAAAGAAGAGCCTCACTATTCAGCTCTCACAGCTGAACCAAAGGACAAACGAGGACAGATGCAGAAGCGGCCCATTTAGCGCACTGGTGTCTACTTAGCTCTGTTCCAACTATGGGGCGCCTCCATCTCCAAGCTGAAGGCCACGAAATTCATCATCAGAACCCAGAGCTTGGAAAAGTTCACTTTTTAGAACTACAACTCCCATCAGGCTGATGGGAGTTGTGGTTCAAAAAAGTAACTTTTCCAAGCTCGTTCAGAACTGCAGATGTTCTGAGGGATGCTTCGATCCGGATTCCGGCCCCACCACAGCCAGCCCAGCTCAGGGGGCAGCGGACGAGCCGGGGCAGAGCTGCAGCCTCCGATCTGGAGGGTCTGCGGGGAGGGGGCGCTTAAGGGGAGGGGGCGCTTAAGGGGGGGGTCCACCCTCCCTCTCCCCTCCACCCGCATTGCCTACCTTTGTCTCGAGGCTCCCCCCGCGCAGCCCCGCTCGCCATCATCGCTGCGCGCAAAGAGGGGCTCCTCCGGCGCTTCCACCTGCTTTTCTCGCCGAGAGGCGGGGCAGGAAAGGGACGTCCCTCCCTCCTTTGCGCTCTTTCCTTCCGCTCCGTTGTCCTTTGTTAACCCTGAAAGTGGCTGGAGCTCCTCGGCTGCTTCCCACGGAGAGGGAGGGGAGGCGCTCCGTCCTCGCTTGCGCTGCGCTCTCCCGGAGCTGCCAGCCGAGAGAGGCTTCTTCACGGGCGGGACTGGGGAGCAATCCGGCTCCGCTCCGGAACCCGAGCCCTGCGCGGTCGGCCAGAGGCTGGCTCTGGGCACGTGGACCTTGGAGAGTCCGCCAGAGGAGCCGCTTCCTTCTTCTGCACATCTGCCCGGCCGGCCCCCCGCTCGCCTCCCGGCCCCATCATCGCCTCTCACGCACCGCGTGGTCAATCGTCGTCCTGGCCTTTCCCACCCCCCAGGCCGGCCTTCCCGTCCCCCTCCCCGTCTTCTTGCCCCACGGCAGAGATGGGGATGTAGGGAGGAGGGGGCGGGTGACGCAGCTTTCTCCCCTGCCCAAAATATCCCCCCCTCACTCCCTAAACGTCCTTTCTTATTTTGGAGGTGTGGAGATAGCGGGACAGGCGCTGGATCGTCTCTTGAAGCGGTTGGTTTTATATGGGGCGGGGGAAAGTATACAAGTAGCCTAAATTGAGGCTACTGCTGCTGCTTCTCCTTACAGCGCGATTCCATATTTATTTATTTAGGCATTACGTTCCTCCCAGAAGGAGGAGCCCAGGGCGGCAAACAAAACACTGAAAAGGCTCTACCACATCTTAAAAACAGACTTAAACAACACAGTAAAACAAAACGTCCTTTTTTAAAAAAGAGAAAAGCTCTACAAACATCTTAAACGGCCATTCCAACACAGAGACAGACTGGCATAAAGTCTCTATTTAAAAGGCTTGTTGAAATAGGAAGGTCTTCAGTTGGTGGCAAAAAGATAACAAGAGATGGCGCCTGTCTGATATGCAGTCGGGTTGAGTTCTATGGGAGGAGTGTGTAGGATAAAGTAGGGTAGCCTGAGAGACACAAAGAGCGACTGAGGGACTAACCGACCCAAGGTCACCAAGCCAAGCTGAGTGCCCGAGTTTGAAACCATGGATACTTAATAGTGTGCATCCAGGCGAAGATGAATCTGTCACTCTTAATATGGACATCTCTCCCTCCATATTTGTGGCTCCCTCTGTTTCCGATGCTCAGAGGTGAGCGCGGCACCATCCTCACGCAACAGGGAGATATTCGCAGGCTCAGGGAAACCCCAAAGTTTGGAGAAGTACAAAAATATTTTTGGATCCTTGCCCCTCCTGGCAACAGGGAAGTGTTCCCTGAGGGAACAGTTGGCTGGGCCAGGGAAGTGATAAATGCCTCTTTACGAGAGGGAGTGGTCCCTGGCTGTCTGAAGGAGGCAGCAGTGAGACCACTCCTGAAAAAGTCTTCCCTGGACCCAGAGAATTTCATCAGCTACAGACCAGTGGCAAA